>NC_141153.1:77853320-78579153 GCF_053477565.2 Lygodium microphyllum | reverse complement strand
CTCCTGTCACTCCCCGGCTTCCCGAGCACCTTCCTGGCATTGTTGGGCACCTTCAGGGCATTACATCAGAGGTATTTGATTATTTTCTTCAGGGCTTACTTCAGTTCTTAGGTCACGCAGGCTGTGAACAGTTTGGGGCAGCCACCATTGAAGCTCCATTGCTTCATATCTTCATTGCCCTTGCTCAAGACCCCTTGAGGCTTGGTGTGTGCCCCCTTGGGCACCTACTTGAGCCCCTCCTCCGCCCCAGTTGTGCCACGTGGGCTGCAGGACACCCAGGACAGTAGCACGCTATTTGTGCCTGTTTCCAGGTTGATCTCCATTTGCTTCACACCGGTACTCCTTAAGCTCCAGGCCATTGGGCACTTCCACAAGCTTCATTTGAGGCATTTGCACATGCTTTGATGCTTGGTATCGAAGGTTGAGCATTGACATTGCTTCTGGTATGATTTAGCACTATTTTGGGACTGTCATAACAGTCCACAGACAGTTTATAACAGTGCCACAGTAAGATTTGATGTTTATGCTTGCCCGTCATTGTCATTTGATGCCCGGTTGGTCCTATATGATGCCTACATGTTAAGGGAATGTATGCCTATTGTTTGGTAACCATTTGGAGCTGATTCGCATGCTGAAATTTCTCAGTTTTGACAGTCATTCTTGCCTGTAATAAAAGCAGGCTGAAGCTATTACACATGCCATGGGTTATGCCTATTGATTCCGGCCTATGTCTTGGATATATGCCATGAAGTATTGATCTTTGGGGTACGACTTTGAGCTTGGAGTTCATTCCGGATGCTTTTGGAAGAGCTTTGACATTATGCACTCATTGACATGGTCCATGCTTGACAGTGGTATATGCTTTGACAGTGATGCTCCTTGGGTTTATGCATACCCGTTGCCTACAGCTTGATGCTCATGTCACTGTTGATTACCCTATGCATACGTTGAGCTTGAGTGCTCATTGAAGCTCTACCTTGGATGCATTTTGGATCATCTGGAGTTGTCTTTGATGTTACTTGGCTTGTCAGATTTTGGATTGGGATGTACTTGATGTCTTACATGCTTATGGATGCTCCATACGGATGCTCTACCACCTACATGTTCGAGATGTACTATTGATGTATTGTCTTGGACTTATGTCATTGGCACTGTGTCTTGCCTTGGTTTGAGCTCTTGAGCTCATACATATGGCTTTTGTGCCAGTGGGAGCATTCTTAAATGCTTATCAGACATTGAGCAGGTGGTACTTTTATGCATTGAGCAGTTACAGACACTTGAGACTTTGGGATTTCCTACCCTTTGGGATGATACATTATATGTCTTGGTTCACTGTATGCTTATGAGCCGAGTCTCAATTTTGGATCCGTATCTTTGTGTACTGACACCTACTTGTGTCAAGTTTTGGTAGTGGCAGGAACACTTTGCCCCGTTGTCTGGGGGGTGTGCCTACTCACTGGCAGATGTTTGTATGAAATACTTGGGTGTTGGATTCATGCTTATCGACCGTCATATGCTTATGCTATGCCCGCATGATGCCGGCTTTGGTCTTGGCAATATCTGATTGCCTTGGGATTCGATTTTGGCATTGTTAGCTCTCTTTTACTGAAATCTGTAATTTATTACAGCAAGCATATATGTATGGAGGACTGACATGGACTTTTTATGCTGAAATATTCTGAAATGATGTACTTTCATTAGTACTTGGTGGGCAACAGATTTGGTTCCACTTTTCTTGCCATTTTTCCTCGATTTTGGTGATTTTTTGGTCATTTTCTGCAGTAAACAACAAGCAGTTTTGAACTATCTACATTCTTCCAGCCTGCATTATGGCAAGTTCATCCACTGATCATGCTATTTTTAACATCACTAAGATTGATGGTACGAATTACTCTTATTGGAAGAGCCAGATTTGGCAGGTGTTGGTGTAGAAATCGTAGATCAAACCTTTGAGGTTGAGCGGGCATCCGCCTACAACTATGCTAGATGAGGAATGGCTTGAGCTTGATGAGTTATGCAAGTCCACTATTGTATTGTCTCTCATAGAACAGGTTCATTACAATGTCTTTGAGGAAGAACAGAGTGCATGGTAGCTGTGGGATAAGATCAAGAATCTCTATGACAAGAAAAGTCCAGCGAGTCAGATGTATTGATTAAATCAGCTTATGGATCTGCGCATGAAGGAGAATGTGACTATGTCTGCTCACTTGAGCCAGTTCCATGCTATACTCAAGAACTTGACTCCGCAGGACATCACTTTTGCAGAGGATGTCACTCCTCTTTTCTTACTTGGTACTCTTAATGAGTCATGGGATATATTCCGCACTGCATTATGTGCCTCTACTGCTACCTTGAAATTATCTGATATTGAGAGTGCTCTTCTGCAGGAAGAGGTTAACCGTAAGAATTTGGATGCTTCTCGTGTGTCGCATGCTATGACCGTTAGAGGCAGGAATGATGGATATGGAAAGCATGGCAGTGGTACTGGCCGTGGACAGGATTCTCAGAAATCTCGGTCCAAGTCTTGTGAGAAGTTACGTAGCAAATCCCGTGGCAGGAATGCAGATGTTACTTGTCACCATTGTCAAAAAAAGGGCCATTTTAGGCCACAATGCCATGAACTGTGCAATGAAAGGCGCAAAGATAAGGGAAAAGACAAAGTGCATGATAAGTCTTCTGATCACAGCATAGTGCCTGCAAAGTCCATTGTTAAAATTGAAGAGATCAATGTTATGCAGCCTGAGGATATTGATGATGATGATTATATCCTAGAAGCTTCTTCTAGTGCTTCACAGATGACGGAGATACACTCTATGTATGCACAGTGTTGGCTCTTGGACTCAGGTGCGTCCTTTCATGTGACACCTTGCCGAGAGTGGTTTCATTCATACCGTACTATTTCGGGTTTTGTGCGCTTGGGTGATGACAACTCTCTTGATATTGTGGACATTGGTGATGTTAGGCTGCAGTTTCCTTCTGGTAGCAGTTTTGTTATGCAGAATGTACGTCATGTACTTGCTTTGACACACAGTCTCATGTCAGCTAGACAACTTGATGATGCAAGATATCATGTATATTTTGGAGACTCTGTATGGAAGATCACTCATGGCAGACTTGTGATTGCGAGAGGTGCCAAGGCTGGCAGCCTCTATCCCTTGATTGTATCAGCTTCTTCCCTTGATCATGTTTTGTCTGTGGGTTCTATCCCACATGTATCTCTTTGGCATGCCCGTTTGGGCCATATGTCTTTGAAGGGAATGAAAATGCTTTCTGGTTTGCAGTACTTACCACCCCTTGATTATGCATGTTTTGATTCATGTGAGCATTGTCTTTATGGCAGGCAGACTAGGTCTATGCATAAGAAGTCTGGTAGGCCACGCATGAGTGAGCCCTTGGCATTGGTACATTTGGATGTCTGTGGGCCTATGCCTTGTCAGTCTATGGGTGGTGTAAAGTATTTTGTTATGTTCATAGATGATTTTTCACGAAAATTTTGGGCTTATCCCATTAAGCTGAAATCCAATGTCTTGGCTATGTTTCGGAGATGGCTTGCATTGGTTGAGAACCCGTCTGGGTATAGGCTAAAATGCCTACGGACAGATAATGGGGGTGAGTATGTCTTGTGCTTTTGAGCAGTTATGTGATGAGAGGGGTATTAAGCGTCAGTTGACCACCCCCTACACCCCCCCTAGAATGGTTTGGCTGAGCGGATGAATATAACCATCCAGGAGCGTGTCCGTAGTATGCTTAGCCACGCAGGCCTACCACAGAGCTTTTGGGCTGAGGCAGTGAGTACAGATGTGCATGTCATAAACAGATCACCCTCTAGTGGTTTGGATTTCTAGGTTGTAGAGGAGGTATGGACTAGAAAAACTCCCTCTTATGCGCATCTCCGTGTCTTTGGATGTGAGGCATTTCGCCATGTGCCCAGGGACAAGAGAAGTAAGCTGGATCCTAAGAGTGTCAAATGCATTTTCTTTGGTTATGGGGGATGCAGGCGAGATGGGTTACTGGCTCTGGGATCTGCAGGTGTAGAAAGTTATTCGCAGTCATGATGTAGTCTTTCATGACAACAAGATGCATATGCAGTCTGAGAGAGTTGTTGAGATCCGCAGGGTCATATTTCAGGAGGAGCCGAGAGTTCCCGCACAACCCATTGGACAGCCTACAGCTGCAGCAGATGCTCATGGTCAGGGTGTTGGACAGGCAACTAGACAGGTAGCAGATCCTGCAGTGAGACGGTCTACTAGAGACAGACGTCCACCTGATAGCTTTTAGCCCTCAATGCATTATGTCTTGGTTACAAATGCAGGAGAGCCTTTCACTTATGATGAGTCTATGTGCAGGGGTGACAATGACTCCTGGGAGAGGGCTATGCTGTCTGAGATAGACTCCTTGCATAAGAATGACACTTGGGATTTGGTTTCCTTGCCTACGGGCAAGAAGGCTTTGCCATGCAAGTGGATGTACAAGATGAAAAGTACCCCTGGACACCCCAAGCCAGCATACAAGGCTAGATTGGTAGCAAAGGGTTTTAAGCAGGAGCATGGTGTAGAATTTGATGAGGTCTTTTCTCTTGTGGTTAAGATGACCATCCTGCGCTTAGTCTTGGCTTTGGTTTCTCAGCTTGACTTTGATTTATACTAGATGGAATGTCAAGATGGCTTTCTTACATGGGGACTTGCATGATGAGATTTATATGGAGCAGCCTAAGGGCTTTGCAGAACCTGGCAGGGAGCACCTAGTGTGCAAATTGAAGAAAAGTCTTTATGGCTTGAAGCAGGCACCTAGGGAGTGGTATCATAAGTTTGATGCCTTTATGGAGTCATAGGGCTACAGCATGAGTGCTATGGATCCATGTCTTTACACAAAGAAAGCCCGTGATGGTTCTTTATTGATTTTGGTACTCTATGTGGATGATATGCTCATAGCAGGGAAAGCTCATGATGAGCTAGATGCTCTTAAGGCTCAGCTCAAGAAGAGCTTTGAGATGAAAGATCTGGGACAGGCCGCTCACATACTTGGTATGCGCATTAGACGCGACAGGCATTAGGGACTCCTCTACTTGTACATTCATAAAGTCCTTGAGCGCTTCCACATGTAGGACGTAAAGCCTATTGGCTGTCCAAATTGCCTTCTTATGTGAAGGTATCATAGGTTGATTGTCCACAGACAGATGAGCAGAGGGCCGAGATGGCCAAGATTCCCTATGCATCCACAGGGCAGTCTTATGTATGCCACGATAGCCACTCGTCCAGATATTGCCTTTGTAGTTGGTGTTGTGGCATGCTATATGGCTACACCTGGCAAGAAGCATTGGGATGCCGTGAAGGATATCATGAGGTACCTGAAGGGCACTATAGATATGTGCATCTGCTATGGCAGCCAGGATACAGGAGTCGTGGGGTACACTGACTCTGATTATGCAGGACATGCAGATAGTAGGAAGCCCACTTCTCGCTATGTATTCACCTATGTTAGAGGTGCTGTTTCTTGGATGTCCAGGGTGTAGAAATATACAACCCTTTGTACTACAGAGGCCGAGTATCATTCTCTTCTTCCCTACCTCTTGATATAATAAGGCCTGCAATTGAATTTCATCAAGATATGAGAAATAAATCTTTCCCTGCAATGCTTCTGTCTCACCCAAGTGGGCAATTCTATTTCCAATGGTAAGACACACTCTTTCCCATATACTAGCTTGAATGGGGTGTGGCATGCAACTCTCTTGAATGTCGTATTGTAAGCCCAAACTACCACATACAATTTCTTATCCCAATCTCTCTTACTTTTAGACACTATCTTGGATAACATCCTAATAAGCTGTTTATTCATACTCTCAACTTGACCATTTGCTTGCAGATTATATGGGGTAGTTTTATTGTGTTTAATCTTCAAATCTTCTATTAAGGCTATTATAATCTTATTTAGGAAATGTGTCCCTTGATCAGACACTATCTCCTTAGGTAGACCAAAATGGCAAACAATTTACTCCATAATAAAACTAGATGTCTCCTTAGCATTATCCTTCAGCATTGTTTGAGCTTCAAACCACTTTGTAAACTAGTTTGTTGCTACAATAATATATCATGTCCACATAGTCAATGAAGGGTAAATTGGTCTAATAAAATCGATACCCCATTTTTCAAAGGGTAATGTAACTAAAATAGGATTCAACGGGCTACTTACAATTTTCCCTGGCATCGTGTCTTTGATAGACATCATAGCACTTAACATAATTGAAAGCATCTTGAAAAATTGATGGCCACCAATATCTAGCAGTACGAAGAGCTTTTTGGGCGGTAAGCCATCCATAAAAATGTCCCCACATGTTGAATAATGTCATTCCTCAAGAATAAATGATACCTCATCAGGTTCACCTAGCTGACACGCCTTCGAACCTATGAGTGTAGTGAGCTTACCTTGATGCCAAAGTGAGTTGCCTCCTCCCTCACACACATCGGTAGCTCCATGATCCTAGATGCTATATCAAGCATCCTCAAACCTCCTCTATCAGGCTCCATCGACCATAGCCACGCACGCACGAGAAAAGAGAAGAGAAGAGAAGAGAAGGAGAGAAGAGGAGATGGTGAAGAGCTTCACCCTCTTGATCCCTCACTTCCACACACTCACTCCCTCCCACTCTCACACTCCCTCTCTCAAGAGAATACACAAGAAAGGTGCAGAGAAGAATATATGACTCTTGTTAGCCACACCAAAGAATGAGTTTCCATTCACTTTTTGAACTTTACATACAAAATCCTAAAATCTTGTAACGTGCTTGCTCCTCAAATCGTGGGACATGTCTTAGCAGTCCATCGAGAGATATATCTAGAAGACGTTGCCCGACACTCCCAAGGAATGACATGGGTTTTGCCAACTAGGGTCTCTCGAGTCTGCCCCGCAACGGAACTTATCCGGCCATTCCCACTAGGATTGACCTAAAGTCCAAGTTCCTTGTAATCGGGTCTTCTTAACAGCCTTCTAGCATCGGCCTACAACTGCTCCACTTTGTGTAGATGCAACTGGGCCAAAGCAGACTCATACCACACTTGGTTCAAAGAGAATGGGAAACGAGAGGGATGCATTGCTCGACCTCTCTGCCCGTAGGGCATAGTCTCATTCCGATCCCCTAAAACGGTATGAATCAGGGTTCTAACCAACATTGTCTAGGGTCATTGTTTGACTTTTCCTAATATTCCTCGTTAACATTTCCTTTGAGGAAAGCTCTCGGCTAACCGAGACCACCCTTCCATATGATAGACCCATTGGTCACATCCACCACACTTCCCTCGGGGGTTGTTTTAGTTATCTAATTACCTACCACATTATGTTTGACACATAAAAGCAGCTTCCTTAATTAACCCATTAATCACAGGTTCCTTTACGTAATTTAGGGCACTGACACGAAGACAAGATAAAACAAGATCAAACACTTCCTTAACTTATCTTCAGATTAACGTTTGTCTCCCGCCCATACAGGAGAATTAAGTGTTCCTTTCTGCCTCCGCAGAAAAATCCTTCCGTCTTCCGGCAATAAAACCCGAAGGTTTATCCTACCAAGATTTTGCCTTGTAACTAGTATCAAGGCCTCGAGATTCCATCTCGAGTCACGTAGAACACTTGTGTAGGGCCTAGAGCATTGGGATTTACGACCAGAGCCCCCACTAGCACCCAAGTGTCCTCCAACGCCAAGTAATTTCCACGGAGAGACCTCTCGCGGCGGGTTCGGTCCACATTCCCGGTGCGGATTCATAACCCCCTTGGTTAGGGTTTGGCGGTTCGCGGGGGGTAGCTAGCGCCATTCTTCCTTAATTACCCCTTTAGGAAATCAACCACAGCTGAAGCAACCAGCTTAATAACATTTACTAGGGAAAACATCCCTTTTGTTTCCATGGCAATCAGTCATCTCAGACCCGGCCATGCAATCACATCAATCACAAACAACTTGGATTAGCATCCAAAACCACATCAACAAACAATTGAATGCACAACCTCTTGCTTCAAGGCATCACAATCCCATTGCATGCACAACCAGAATTTAACTTGGATGTATCAAAACACTTTTACAACCTTTTCAAACAACCAAGCATAACTTGGGTCAACAATCCATCTTTAACAAGATCAACCTTCGTTAAAACCATTTCAACAGTTCCAAGCAATATGCTTAGCATGAATCAACTACCCTAAAGTTCACTCTCCCCCTCGGGTTAGGGTTTCTCAAGGTCGATTTAACAAGTTCCTTCTAGGTCCTTTTGTCTTGTGTGGCCCTCGACGGTTGTGACTTACTTGACAATTTGTCTAGTTTATTGAGTTTCACAACCATAGAGCCTTTGATAGACAACCCTTTGTTGGAAAAGAAACGACTAAGTCCTTGGAGTTGGGTTCTTAGGTTTTCAAGGTATGGCAATAAACCCTCCGTGTTGGTCATCAACTTTAAGTAAATGCAACATCTTCTAACCTTCTATCTTTAAGTGTGATACTATGCAGAATTTTTACTCTTTATCTTTTACTTTCCTTCTGCCTAAGTCGTGAATGCAATAAACATTCGTATGCAATGTATGTTAATCGAAGGCCTATGATTCATTTAACTCTCAATGAAATATAAATTATGATTGCTTTATATCTTCCTGATGCAATTGTGATACCTTCCTTTTCTGTCATTGCAACCCCTAGTGCACCCTTATCTTTCCATTTTCAATGTATGCAATGTAGCTTGAATATCCTCCCCCCCATCACATAACTTATAATTTCCCAAGAAATAATATGGCTTCGTCTTCATGCAATTCTGTACAATAGCATCGCATGCAAAATTTCAACATAAAATCTATCATCTTTCGTTCAAAGAAAGCTATCATTTCATTTAAGCCTATATGTCTGTTTCGTTTTTTATGTACTTTTATCATGCAAATCTTCCTTTCCTCATGACTACATGATATGGGATTATTTTCAATTTCAAAGATCTGTTTACATGTGCTACTATATGATCGAGAGCAAGGAACCTGGGCCTGAGCGGTCGGGGGAGTGACATGTTATTCGCGTTCCCGCCGGTGTTTCTAACTGCCTCTCCATCGGCTCATGATGGTCCTGCAGCTCCAGTCACTTCCACGTCTCTCAAGCTTCGCCTTTTGGGGGGGCAAGGGCTCCGAGTGTACCTCTATCTCTAAGCCCTTTACTCTATCTCTCCCTATCTCCTTCTCTTCTTCCCTCTCTCTCCTCCCTCTCCTTCTTCTTCCCTTCTTCACCTCTCTCTCTCCCTCTTCTCCCTCTCCTCTCTCTCCCTCTCCCTCTCCTTCTTCTCCTTCTCTCTCTCCCTCTTCTTCTCCTTCTTCTTCTCTTCTCTTCTCCCTCTTCTCCTCTTCCTCTTCTACTACTTTTTCTCCTCTTCTCCTTCTTCTCTTCTTGTTCTTCTTCTTCTTCTCCCTTCTCTCTCTCCTTCTCTCCTTCTCTCCCTCTCCTCTTCCTCTTCTATCTCTCCTTCTCTTCTTCTCACTCTTCTTCTCTTCTTCTCTCCTTCTTCTCTTTCTCTTCTCTCTCCCCTTCTTCTCTTTTCTCCCTCTTCTCTCTTCTACCTCTTTTTCTCCTCTTCTCCTTCTTCTCTTCTTCTTCTCCTTCTCCCTTCTCTCTCTCCTTCTTCTTCTTCCTCTTCTCCTCCTTCTCTCTCTCACACTCTCTCTCTTATCATCATGACCGCCTGATCATCTGTTTTTGTCCTGCATAAAGGCTAAGCCTTTATATAGTGTTTTAACCAGAGGGGGGGTCACCATGGTGGCCACTTGCCCACGTCGAAAGGGGGGGGCATTGTTCAGAAGATGGAGGAGGGGGCCATGCTACAGTAAGGGGGGGGAGAGCTCTCTGCCATCTGGGGGGCTGCATGCCCCCCTAACACTACTTCACTCCCTCTCTCTCTCCCCGACGTGCTGTCTGCGGGGAGAGAGGGAGGGATAAAAAAATTTGTGTTAAAATTATTATTTTTAAAAAAGGGGTATATTACAAATCTCATGGTCACCCATCCCTTTTTATGTGACAGGCCGTTGTGGCAAGGTCCTTTTTCCCATTTCCCTCTTCTTGCCTCATTCCTTAAGCCTACACCCGTCTATTCTTACAAATGGAATAGGAGGGATCTTGGTGCTCTTTTACAAGAGTTTTTAGAGTTTTTTGAGGCACCTTCCATTTAAAATTGTGCTTTCTACCTCAGCTTAGCTTTAGAGGCCGCCTCTGCGCCTTTGCTCTTTTTCTGTCATTTTTTCGCTCTTTGCTTCATATTTCCGCCATCTCAAATTGAGGTTAACATTACCCCCCTCCGAGACGGGTGCTAGTCCCATGGCACTTCGAGCTCTTTCGTGTGGAAGGGTGGATTTGGGCAAGTGGTTGGTGGGGTGATGAGAGGGTCACATGTGGATTCCTTTGATTGGGAAGCTTTGGTAATGAGTGGATGGACAACTAAAGGTATGTCAAGTGGATAATGGGGGCCTTCGAAGTTGGTGGTTTGCAGCATCTCATCGTACTTGAAAGGAGAAAGTGCTCTACCTAAGGGGAGTGTCTACCTCACCATGCAGTGCTTTGTGCTCATGCTAGTGGAACATGGAGCTGGGTCTAACCACAGGCAAGCTTGGGTGATGTCCCACACTTGAGGACCTTGTTCGTGCAAAGGGAGCTGCGATGTGTATAGCTTAGGGTGACAAGTCTAACCATAGGTGAGTGTTACCTCCCTAGGTATATCCTGCCCTTGAGGTACCATAAGCGTGAAGTGGGGAGTCAAAAAGGGCTAGGGGGTTAGAAATGGAGCCAGCCAACCGATGCCACTGGGCGTGCCTAACTTGAGGACCCACTAGGTACAATGATTGTGAGTTATGTGTCACGACTTGTGTTTGGACGTGTCATGTGCTCCTTTCATTGTTATTTGTTTGCTTCTTTTTTGTGGCTTATTGAGTTACATGATTCGGTAGTAGCTAATTGCTAGTTATCATTATCAGAATGTGATGGGGAAGGGATTTAATCAAGTGACTCAAAAATTTCCAGCTCTACATGTAACCCTTAAGGTCCAAGCGGTCATGGAGAGAGGTGGTGGAGAGGAATGGGTGGTTACATCGAGTGAATTGGTTGTCACTCATATCCTCGAAGATAGCGAGGTAGAAGGAAGGTAGAAGGCTGGCTTGCATCATTAGGCAGGTCATTGTGCAACTATCTATGGTGTTAGGATAAAAAAAGAGTGGGGGGAGACCCCATTCTACTGGGTTGGGATCCTGCTTAAGTAAGATTTTTAATAGCCTAAGATAGTTGCATGTGGTAATGAAGGTGGGATCGGGGTAGGAGAAAAAGTCAACAATGAAGTGGGTCATGGCAGCATCTAGGCTGTCCGAGGTGAAAGTGAGGGTTTGTGCTAAGGTAGTAGTACATGGGTTATATATGATGGGAAAGTTGTAGTGACCATGGATGTTGGTATCAAAATCTATGCCTACCCTACAAGGATATGCCATGAAGGTGGGGTTGTTTCTCTCAGAGGGGAGGGTATTACAAAAAGCCATCCACCAGGAGAACACATTGTCATCGCAAATGCGTCTCTGCCACAGTGACTGGTACTCGTATCCAAGAACAGACAGAGGCACTTCAAAAACCTTATTTTGCTAATACTCCATATCCTCGGTGTCCTAGAGGGTGGGATTCTTCTCTGTTTCTTCCAACCATTGTTGGCCTAGCTGACTTCCAATGCCGATCACCTCTTCCACTTCAAAAACCTTATTTTGCTAATACTCCATATCCTCGGTGTCCTAGAGGGTGGGATTCTTCTTTGTTTCTTCCAACCATTGTTGGCATAGATGACTTCCAACGCCGATCACCTCTTCCACTACTTTAAGGGGAAGGACTCTGTGCAGGCCATTAGAGAGGAGGAAGTTGAAGTTAAAGGGCTGCTTCTTTTTTTCTTATCTCTCCCAGACTACGAGTTCTGCATGGAAGCTGGCCAACAGGTCACCTGGGCATGGTGGAAGAGGTGCGGACAGCTGTGCCATAGGCTTGGCCCTCAATCTTTGTCGTCTAGCCTCTTCCACCATTTTCTTTCTCCTTTCCCTTAGGACAGTTTTTCTTTCCAAGGATGTGTCTGTTGAGTGCTACTGTTCTTCAGGGTGGGGTGAAGGGGGTTGTGGGGTCACTTCTTCTTCGAATCTACCCATGTCAAATTTTAGTTCAGCTTCACCCCTTTGGTGATCCTCTTGCTGTACCTCCTCTACAAACCCTAGTGCATCAATCTAATGGGGGGTTAGGCCGGCCAGGTAATTGCGTTGTTCATCAAGGCTCAACCCAATTGCAATGACTTTTGGTGGCATGTGTAGCCCTACTTGCAAAGCTCTGTGTGCTATGCTCAGCCGCTTCTTTACCACCTCAAGGGACTCCCCTTCCTCCATGTGAGTGGCATCCATTAGAGTATTTAGGAAAGCTCATTGTTGATTGTTGAAGCTCACTTGGGCTGCCTTTGATCTGCTTTTTGCGAGGACTTTCTCTTTTTCTATGAGAGCCAGGCGACGCGCCAAGGTATTCACTTTTTGTTCATTTTTGCTTGCCCACTCTTCGGCTCTCTTTTTCATCTCCTCCATACTTTCTCCTTGTCTTTGTACCAGGGCCATGAGTCTCTGCTCTCCTGGTCTTCCAATTCCCTGCTCATTCTCTCTTGCTCTTTTCTTTTAAGGCTTAACTTTTCTGTCATGGTTTCCATCTCTCTATGGTGTTGCTCCTCTTCTTGCTTCCTTTCTTCTTCCCTTGCGGAAAACTCTTCCATGCCATGTATGATCCGATCTATTTTTGCTGCCAAATCCTCATATTGCACGATTAAAAGTTTATATGTATTTTCACTAGCTCTTGATTTTTATCTTCGAGCCATTGCCGCTAGCTTTCCTCCTTGTCATCTTTGGCCTTTAGTTTCCTCTTTAGGTCAAAGATCTCCTTTTGTTGCATAGCTATTCACCTCGTCTTTTCAAGCTGGAAGGTTGCCGCCGACTCCTTTTCTGCTTTCAACTCGGCCACTGCTATCTTTCTTTCCTCCTTTGCCTTCTCTAGCTGAGAGAGCAGTTCAGCAACATATTCATCATGGTTTCTCGATGGTGTCATAGCAGTAGGAATTGGAGTGGTCGAAGCTTCCACCTTTTGGCAATTCGGATCTTACCTAGACTCAGCATTTGTGGCCGTTCTTTTCTGCCCAGCGGTCGTAATCTCCATACTCTTTCCTTGGGCCGGTTCCTTATTAATGAAGTACTGAATCCAGGCATCAAATATATTTACATTGGCACTAGCAGGGATGCTTGGAGTGAGAGTGGTTGCCTCGCTAGTGGCCACGAAGAGGGGTGAGATGGGATGGATGGGAGCCTTGCCCTTGCCTTCGATGACCACAGCGTATCGACTTTGAGTACTTGAGTGCTCGATCTAGGTCTCTCATCCCTGGGCATACTTAAAGCCCCTATTTCATCGAGTCGGCTTAGCTATTCTATGGACTGGCGAATCGCTTCAACCATGTCTTCCTCCTTTCTCCTCAACTCCTCATCCTTTTCCATAGCCCTTCTCTCTCTCTCTTCCTCTGTTTTCCTTGATTCTTCTGCTAGATTTTTAGCTTCTTCCTTCTCTTTCTTCTTCCTCTCTTCAGCCTCTTTTTCCAACTCCTTCTTGGCCTTTCTAGCTTCCTCTTTCAACTCCTCTACATCTTTCTTTTTCTTCTTCTCCCTCTCTTCAGCCTCTCTTAGGGATTTCCTTTTGGCTCTCTCTAGATCTTCTTTTTCCTTCTTTTCCTACCCTCATCCTGTTTCTTCTTCTGACTTGTCTTTTTAGTGGGCTTCTTTACTTTTTTCCTTCTGGATTGAGTTGCTTGATCCTCCTTCTCTGTCGTCTTAGTTTCTATCCTGTCGGATGGCTCTTTCTCCTAGTGGATCGGTGACCTATCTAGAGTCTCATTTGCTCCTTCTTCTCCTTTCTAAGCTTCTTTTATAGCCTCTTAGATGATGGTTGTTAGCACACTTCCATATCCAATGAAAGAGGCTTTCGAAGAAGGTCTCTTTCTCTCGGTACTGTTAGAGGCTGGGGACTCTCTGCCCGCCGCCTGTTGTTGCTGCCCAGGGCTAGTGCTTTGGCTGCTTGGTCTATAGTCTTGCACACGTAGCCATTCCAGTCTACCTCATCCAAGGTGTGGGCTGCCACATTCTCTAGCACAGGCACATTATTTTGGTGCATGAGGGAGTTATAGCACTGGCCGGAGAAGAGTGAGTGCACCAATTTTGCTTGCATGCGGGCCTCAGCATCGGGGATATCCTGTATGCTCATGCGGTCGTTTGTCAAAACATCCTCCCTCTTCATCTTTAGCATAGCAAACACATCTCTCTTATGTTTCTTTTCCACCTTAGGTTCCAATCCCAGTGCCTTCTCCACTGCTGTACGTTGTTCTAAGAAATTCCAAACATTTTGTGTGATCAGAATCCTGTGCAAAATTCTCTAGGTACTTCGAGAGGTTACACTGTTCCACCACTCTCCTTGTAGCCTCCTCCTTGGCTACCACCTTCTCAAGGTTGTGGATACTGTGGAATTTCAACTGATTATAAGCACGGTTTTCTAAGCTAATGCCATACTGCATCCTCTCCTCGTCCGTGAAAGGGAGTCGGTGAGCACGATCTTGCTACGATAACTTTCGTTCTGTCATGAACCATCATTCCCATTAGTGCTTCCAAAACATTTATTTTCTGAAAAGAAAGACTTCATGTTTGTTGAATGAAAACATTTAAGCTTCAACTTAAACTTTTATTCAGACTTTTCACCCTTTATTTCAAAATTTTTGCGACATTTTTCCTCAATCGCAAGTTAACATGTTTCTTTCCTTTTTGCGTTTAAGTGTAGACTGAGTTTTCATAGCGGTGTGTTTTTTCTTATGCATTTATGCATTTGCTTGATTTTGATTGGTTTTGATGTGACTCACCTTACCCTTCCCCTTTCGGATTTGCGAAGAATCCTTCCTAGGATTGAAGGCTAGCAGGCCAAGGGCATTCAACGTACGGGTCGAGTGTTTACTTTCGCATGAGCCAAGCATGGAAGTCTGGATTGTACTCCAACTGAGCTTCGCGGTCAAGATCGAAGGGTCAGCTACCTTCGTGTGTGATGTAAGTAAGGACATCTGTTAAGAAGTCATCGGAGATTTTTTAGTTAGCAATGTGTAACTCTTCCTGGGTCAGGAGAGGAAATCAAGGTAAGGGTGTCCTTTGATGTGCTCTTCCATGGGTCGGCCCCAAATAGTTGTTAACATCCTATACGAAGTTGGAGTGACATAAGTGGGATCATACTCCGATGTCTTGATTGCTCATAGCTGCTCATCAACATTGGTCATTATTTGGCATCCTTTGAGTTCCCATTGCAATCAAAGAGCATACCAATTCCGTAAGAATAGGGATTCGGTTTTAGCCAACTGTTTGAACTCCTTGATTTCTTGGCCAGTGATAGTAGAAGTATCTCATTTATTGTATGACGTAATGAGACGCTGTTTGATGGCTTGGTCTCTAGATATCTTAGTGCTAAGCAACTCTATAGCTGAGTGGGGTGCTTTGACAAAGGCGAATTCAAATGTGTCCCATGAACAAGGTATCATACAAACTTTGGTCACTAGGAGCTCTTGCAATAGGTCCAAGTCCAAGCGGTCATAGCTCAAAGCTTGTGGCACAAATGTGGCATCTAAGCATCTAAGGCAAGAAAACATGTCATCCCCTGTATCTTCGGCTAGATCTGTGGGGCATGTATCAAGAATGATTTCTGCTCGTAGGAGGGTCTAAGGCCTATGGGTGGTTGGGGTTTGACAGAATTAGAGATTTTGGTAGTAGATGGTTGCAGTTTTGGTTGTTCTTGCGATTATGGGTGGGTCCCTTGCACAACAGCGGTGGACTGCTAATGGGGCACTACTACTTGCGGATGCAGCTTCTTGAGTCTTGGTAGAGTTACGTGGTACTGGTTTGGGAGTAGTAGGTTGAGATTTGGGCCGATATACTTGGGTGGTCTTCATGGGCATAATCAGTTGTGAGTCAATGGGCTTGGTGTCTCGAGGCTTATGCAGCTTTAGGCCTTGACTCGTTGTATGGCTGGGTATGGTTAAGCATGAGGGGGGCATTTGATCGGTGCCTTTGCCTGTTTTAGCCTTAGGGATCCATATCTAGACATTACTCTCATAATAGCCTTGTGCTTGCAATAGGGTCTTAGGAACCCATCGCGGCTCTTGAACGTACATCACTGTGTGTAGCTTTTTCTTGGCTTCCTAGGTTTTGAGGCTGCGTTCTAAGCCTTGCGAAGGCGTGGAAGGCATGATTGACTGCTCCTCAATGGCACGCTCTGATGTTTAGGTATCCATATGCACTAGGATTCATGTGCATTGGCTTTGGCCTTAGCGAGTTGTTGGCGTAGAGGCTTGGCGGGTTGTAACACGTCAAAACCCCCCTCCTTAGACTCGGTTGCAAGAATCTCTACCAGTGGCTACTATGCAAACATTGCCAATGGCTAGGTGGATACATTGTGACTTGTAATCGACATTGCAGTGAGCTTGCTTTTTAAAGGTTCGACCTAGCAGCGACACCGTGCCTACATCTTTAGTGTTTGGCAACATGTAAAAGATCATTGGTATGCTCTCAGACTTGATAGAAACTATGGCCCTGCACTTCCCTAGGAGTGCATATGATCGGCCCCCATATGGGCTTAGTTTGGCAGTAGTGGGCTAAAATTGTGGTTCGCCAATGTGGGTCCAATGATCGTGGGTTAAGACATTGAAGTCTGATCCCTCATCAATTAAGGCATTAAAAGTGCATGTCTACTTTTGATAGTGACTATGATGCGGAGGTAAGCAGGTTCTACAGCTTCCTTGTCTTCACCGTCAATCTCCGTGATTGTGGCTACTCGTACCTTGACAGGGGGTTCAAACATTGGTGGTTCATGCAAAGGATGCGTGGGAGGGTAGTATTTCTTGATGCAACTACCATTGAAGAAGGCTATGCCCTTGCCTTCCAGAGTCTCGAGTTCGACATTACCAGTTCAATTGATGGCACGAACCTTGAAAGGCCCTAGACCTTTAAACTTCATTTTCTGTTTATGCCCCTTAATGGAGTACAAGAGCACTAAGTTTCCTTGTTCAAAGTCGTGCTGCTTGACATACTTGTCAAACCATCTTTTGCGTCGTGCTTTCTTACATATGAGTGCATGGGTAGCTAGAAGTCGAGTTTTCGAGAGGCGTTTGAGTTCAACTAGATGTTCCATCCATGCCTTGTTCCCTTCCCATCGTTCGTGAAGTGTGATCCTTAGGCTAGGAACAAAGAACTCTATAGGTAGAATTGCTTCAGTTCCATAGGTCAACCTAAAAGGCGTCTGATCTATATCCATTTTATAGGCTGTGCGGTAAGCCCACAAGGCTGCCAACAACTTGTTATCCCAGTCATTGCGCGAAGCAGAGACTACCTTGGTTAGGACATTTACTAGAATGAGGGTAGTATGGCGAGGATTTTCGATGGATAATTAGAAAGGTGGATAGAAGATGTGCAATCACTTTATCAATGAAGTGTGTGCCCTGGTCACTAACTAGCTCGATGGGGCAACCGAATCGTGAGATTACCTGCTCCCATAGGAACTTGATAGTCATTCTAGCGTCATTCTTTCTCGTAGCTCTTGCTTCTGCCCATTTTGTTAGATAATCAGTGGTGGCTACGATGATGTACTTGGCTTCTTGCAAGTATTGTGCCACAGGACTAATGGATCCTATGAAGTCAATTCTCCATTTTTCAAAGGGTTGTCATGCAAGTATTGGGGTTAGCTCCATCTGATCCTTGCGAATTGTAACCTTTGTCCACTGACACTCGTCACAGTGCTTAACAAATTGCGCCGCATTGCAAAAAAGCACGGGCCACCATAATTGAGATTGTAGCACCTTGCGGGCTGTCGTATCTCCGCTAAAGTGTTCCCCCCAGCAATTCCGCGGTGTGCCTCTCTGAGAGCGTATTGTGTATCTCATGCTTGCAAATGCATCTATGTAACAATATGTCTTGTCCTAGCCTATATAGCTGGCTTGCTATCTAACCGATAGGGTTGGATCTTGAGGATAAGTCGCCTAAGTCAGGCTTTCTCTATCGGTCATTCAGGTAGTCCATGCTCAAGCACTTGGACTATATCGTCTGGCCAATATGGCATCAAGTCGGCTAGAAATAAATCCCTCTCGGTGGATAGGCTAAACACGTGCGCGTCTTGCAACTCATCGACGATGCCTTGTCTAGCGACCTCTCCTGTGGGGATGCACAACATGTGGTCGGCCATGTAGTGCTGCTTTCCTTTTTTTACAACCACGGAGAAGTCAAATTCTAAAAGCAGAAGGAGCCACCGAGCTATGCATCCTGTAGCACAAGGTTTGTTTACTGAATATAACAAGGCTTGATGGTCCACAAGGAAAGTGAAAGGCATGGCTAATAAATAATGCCGAAATTTCTTCACAGTAAATACCATAGCCAGACCTTCTCTTTCTATCGTCGAGTAGTTCATCTTGGTCTGATTGAGTTGTTGGCTAGCAAATCTCACTAGATAGTCAAGATTGTGTTCACCAGGCTAGCACAACATTGTCCCCACAGCGAATTTCGAAGCATCAATATGCACGTGGAAGGTAATGGTCCAATCTAGGGCTCATAGAATCGGTGCTGTGGTCTGAGCCTTTTTCAATTCCTCATATGCGCATTGACATTCTTCAGTTCATTTGAATATAATCAACAATTTGTATAGAGGTCTAGCAATCAATGCATAATTCAGCATGAACCGCCGATAATATCTCGTATGACCTAAGAAGCATTGAACTCCCTTATAGTTGGTTGGGGGTGGAAGATCAACAGTGACCCTGACTTTCAAAAAGTCTGTGGCAATGGCATTCTTCGACACCACGTGCCCTAGGCTCAGAGTTTGTGTAAGTGTTCTCTCCAGGTCGAGTGAACACACAAGTCGTCTACGAAGACTTCTAACTCTTTCCTGAGCATGTCTTTAAATATGGTGCACATAAGGCATTGAAAGGTGGCTGGAGCATTAGTCAACCCGAAGGGCATGACTATGTAGGCAAAGACCCCCCACTCGGTGGTGAATGCAGTCTTATACCGATTGTCAGGATGCACCTGCACTTGATTGTAGCCAGAGAAGCCATCTAAAAAACTGTAGGCCTCTTTGCTCACCACTCTCTCGAGAGCATGTGCTTGGTGTATGACAATGGGTAGTTGTCCCTCTTAGTGGCAGTGTTCACCTTCTTGTAATTGATGCACACTCTAATCTTTCCATTTTCCTTCATTACAATGACGATGGGTGACACCCAGTATGTGTGCTCAATTTTGTAGATGAATCTCGCTCTCATCAACTTGTCAATCTCTTCCTTGACCTCATGAGCATGTTTTGGATTCATAAGGTACGGTCATTGCTTGACTAGCATTTCATCTAATGTCATGGGTATGTTATGAGTCACTACACTCGGATCTACCTCCTTAGGCTCTTCTAAGGACCAAGCAAATACATCTATATACTCTCTCAAGAGAGCAATGAGACTTGTCTCCTCTTCCTCTGTCAAGTCATCATCAATAAAGTTAGGTCGGAGTGTCTCCCCTTCATGGGCTAGGTTCACCTCCTTGACTTTAGCAGGTCCCTCGATGGGTTCACTTGCTTGCCCTTGACGTTTGGTGCTAGTAGGATCACTACCCTATCACCCTTCTTGAAATTCGTAAATCTCTTAGGGAGGTCCTGTGGTTTTCATTGTTCGTCTGCTGTGTGTTCTTAGGCTATTTTGCCATTTCTTCCTTTAACCATCTGCGCCTCAGGTGGACGGGTAGGTCCCCCTTGGTACGTCTAGTCTTGGGAGACCTAGGTATTTTTGGGTCGCTCTCCAAACTCAAAATTGAACTCCCCATCTTTGCTAGAAGAGGTAGTCTCTCCCGATGGTTGCAGCTCAGAGGGTGACTCTGTTCTAAGTACTGGCGTGGTACTTGGTTGGGTTAGGCTTGCTTGTTCAAAGTCTATGGCTCCTATATGTTCCAACCAAGTGTGATTACAATCACGTGCATGACCTCTTGCTCTATCTTGAAGGCATTCTTTCTCTGTGACTTGGAGTATGCTTGTATTTGTTCTATCTCTCGTCCTTCAATGTCATATTCTATGGTATCTACCTCATCCTCACTCTCATCACTAAAGGAGTGACAATCTTCGTATTCATCATCAGAAGCGTTTTCATCTGACCGCTCGTCGTTTCCTAGGTCTTGGTATGTCTTGTGTCTTTAATTGGGGACTAGGGCCCAATTGTACATGAGGTTTAGGTCATGCACCCTGGTCCATTGCCACCTTGGTTCATCTAAGAGATCTTGGAGTGGCTTGAAATTTGCTGCTGGATTGCTGGCTAGCTTGCCCGTCAAATACTGTAAAATCTCCTGGAGTTCCCTCTTGTTGTTTTTCACTTTGAAAGTGACAAGGTTAGGTCTTTTGCAAAGATTTCTTGAGATCATGCAGACTGGCACCGAGGGTGTACCCTTGAGCTTTCCGATCATTTTAATGGTTTGTTCATTCTCCTCATTGTTCGAGAATGGCTGGTCAATGGTAGCAAGGATGTGCATCCAATCAGGCTCGTCTTCAAGACATGGGATATACTTAGTCGAGGGCTTGTAGGATTTATTAATTTGAGCATCACCCTTAAGCATCGCGGAAAGGGCGTCAAGGTCGATTGGTATAGTCTTCCAGGAGTCCATTTCTACCCTTACAGCTTCTGTTCTATTGCCTAGGAAGATGAGACCATTCCCACAATCTTCGATCACTCTGGCATTGCGCATCCAGGGTCGGCCCAATAGGATATCGTAGTCCACTCCTTCATGACTATAAAGTCAACTTAGAATTGGACTCCTAGGATTTTCACTGGCCAAATTTTTAGCACCCCGAATGGGTGCACTTTCATTCCATTAGCTAATGTGACATTGAACCTAGCAGTCTCGATCGGTGGTTGCCCCAAGTCTGGAGCATTGCGTGGCTCAGTATACTAACTCCCGCCCCTGTGTCTACAATCCCTTTCCTTGTTGTGTTGCCTAGGGCTAAGACCGGTAAGACCATATCCATCTTGATGCCTTCCCAAAAAGTGTTAATGTGCAAGAACTTAGGCACAAAGTGCAACATCAAACTCGGTATCTGCGTCTTTGCATCATGTTCTTGTAGGTTTGCAGCAGCTTGCTCTCATGATCCTTCAACCCACTGCTTCAAGTCTTTCCATAGGGTCGGACGCTGCCTAAGAAGATTTCCCAGGCTTAGTGTCACAAGGGTGGTCACTAGAGTGGTGAGAAGGTCATTGGCTGCTCGTCTTTCTCCCATTCCAGATTGTCCTGGCCAATGGCCATGATTGATTTGCTGGCCCGTAGCATTAAGGCTTTGCCTAAGTGGTACTGCTTGTGGCACAGTCGTATCTCTCGATTTTTGTTGAGGGGGTGAGACTGATGTGCTTATGCTGGAGAGATCCTCGATCTTATCCTCTAAGATGGGCTCAATATCTTTTAGGTGTTCTTGGGTCTTGTTTACCCACTTCTTCACCTTCTCGATGGCCTCTAGTTGGCGCTTCGGGTCGGGGTAGTCCCCAACCTTAGCACTCCCTTTTCAGCTGTCTTTGGGACTGATGTCTCTTCCTCAATGTCAGTGACTTTCTTCCCAGCAGGTAGCCTTGTGGCACTCTCGGTTTTGAGCATGACCTTAGGTTCAGGCCTCTTCTTCCTTCGCCTATGACTCTTGTTTCTTATCAAGACTGCGTCAAGGTTGCTAGGACCTAGCAATGATATGCCGGCCTGCTTTGTTTATGCAGGGGTCAGTACATGCAATGGGATAGGTGTAGCCTCCCCATCATGATTCTCGACATTGAACATCCCCAATGGGACGGATGGCATGTTAGCCAAACTCGAGGATGGTTTTCACTTTGGCAGTCAATGAAGAGACGAGTGATTCTGCACTCAGGGCACCTTAGGTCAGCCTTGTCTCTATTTTGTTGCTCCCTTTCAGGACAGTGTGACGAGACATGTCCTGGGTGACCGCAAGTCCAACACATGATCGATTCTTGGGTCTACCCTCTTAGGCCTCTACCTTGTCCCCTACCTAATGCCATCACCGGTACTGGTTGATAGTCCATAAGGACTGCGTTGCCCTCATCGTCGTGCGAGATGTAAGGGTATACGTAAGTCTCTTCCTCAGTTGGCTCTTCCACATAGTGGATTGGAGCATCGCTCGGTGGATGGGTCACATAGGGATTAGGCAGTCTAGGTATTCTAGTGGGATTTATGCCCATTCTAGGAATAGCCAGCTTAACGTCATTTGGCATGGGAAGGGCCAATGGGGCTCCCCTTCCGAAGAATTTTTGCGGCCTATTCGCTAAGTAAGGTTGACTGTAAGGTTGTGAGTACGAAAGTTTTCTAGGCAATCTACAATGCGCAATGTCATGACTAAACCTACTGCAATCAACACAAGGTCGTGACTTGGGGTCTTGACACTGGGATGGTAAGTGGTTTCTGCCATAGTACATGCATTGAACGTGTGGGCCCATTGGTCATCTCAGCATCTCCAACATCTTGGCTATTTCCATTTTCATGTCAGTCAATTCCTGGTTGGTGTCCATGGCCTTTTCCGTATCTTGGGTACTTGTGCGTGATCGCTCGCTAGATGCTGAAGCTCTCTCCAAACTTCTAGGGTTGGTCTCTTCTTAGTTCAAGTTTCTAGAGCTCCTCTCCTTCAGTTGGTCATCTACTCGAATGGATTCTTTGAACACCCTAACTAGCACATCTTGCTACAAGCTCGAGTTGCCTGCCAAGGTTGTATAAAGCTCCTCATTTTGTATTCCACTGATGAACACCGTCGACATTGCTCTTTCGGTTCATCATTTACCTATCGGGATTCTCTTGAAGAGACTCCTCACGTGGGTTAGATAGTCGCGGATGTTTTCTTTTTCTTTTTGCTTGACATTCATAAGTCGTACTAGTGGGTTATCAGAGCATCTGGGCTTGGAAAATCTCTAAATGAAGAGGTTTTTGAGGCCATTGAAGTTCACTTGCTCTACGGCATCTAAACTTGTGTACCAAGTCTGACCCTTGTCGCCTAAGCAAAGCCCAAATGCTTGAGAGTGCTGAGTCAATTCCGTGAGACCGTTGGCCTCGTAGACCTGCTCGAACTGCTCTAGAAGCTGTATGGATCATCGTGGGGCTGGTATTTATTGAGCTGCTTAGTGACAACTGGTATCTTAGCCTGGCTCTTGGAGCTCTGGTTTACCCCTAACCCTGCTAGTAGTGATATTGCTAATGCTGCAATGCTCCGCTCAGTTGCTATGTTGTCTAGCAATCGCTTCATGGGAAGCTCACTCAGCATCAAGTCTCCTTCTAGTGCTTTCTCATGGTCAGTTTGATTCTTGCCTGCTAGGTTCAGCACTCGCTGTATCTCTCATATCTTTGCATTCTGCCTCAGGCTCCTAGTCTGCTGGTCTCGATTGTATTCCATTATGCCTTGTAGTGCTTTGTGGCATAGCTTCCTTTCCTCCTCTAGGTAAGCTATGATGACTTCTGTTGTTCCACCGTAGTGCTCATACCGAGCGTGAGAATCATAGATGTTTACCAACTGCTGGATTGCTTTTGGGAAAAATCCTAAGTCGAGTTCCTCATTCTACTTGTGGTCTGAGCTCTCTTTTGACATGGTTGTGTTTTTGTCCTCCACCAAGCTGTCGATAAGGTTAAGCAGGTCGGGTAGATCCACGTCTCTATCATTGTTCGCTTGGTCCTGCGCTGGGCTCCGATTGCCCGTCTATGTCTTAGGATCTTCTCCTATTGGTGGGTTCCTTCAAGTTTTTTTATTCTGAGTGAGTTTCTTAATTATTGCATAAAATCCTCAAATTACCTCCACTCAGCATGTTTGCGTGTGTGTGTTCTTTTCCATACACTTGTGCTCAATCAAGCTTTTGGTTATTCTTGGATGTACTTCAAGTACTAGAAATCGAAGTGAGTGTGAAGAACAATTGTCTAAGTACCTTACGCACTCTCATTTTGTCTTAGGCTTGATAGGCTTGTTTGATCAATTTCTAGCCGTCTCGATAGGTTTTAGGTTCCTTACTGCGCCGTCTTACTCGTTTTAGGTTCATTCTGGGGTCTATGACTCCACTGGCTTTCGTTGAGGCACTGACTCTCTCAACAACCTAATCAAGCTGCTAAGTGGCTGCATCTTGCAAATTCGCCTATTCCTTGCACCAGAATCGAGTTCTAGGCTTCGGGATGGCTCACAAAGGTTTGTGCGGTTGAGATCTAGTTGGGTTTGGTGCAATTTTCAGAAAATGTGCAAGACTCTTACTTGGCCCAACTCGTTCGAATTGTAGGGGCGAGTGGTAGACTCGGATGGGCTGAGGGCCGAGTGGGAATAGTGGCCAAATTTGTAGCGCGGACGATCGAATGGACGTGACCGAGGGCCGAGTCGATTGTTCGAACCGGGTCGAGTCAAAAAGGGCCGAGGGGAAATGGCCGAGTAGTTTGGGCCAAATCAAGTTGGCCAAGGGTCCAAATCACACGAGCCGACTGGTACGTTCGGATGGCCGGCCGAGTCAGGGGGCCGAGGGCCGAATTTAAAGGTGTTGGCCGAGTTGTCCGTTCAGATGGATGAACTGGCCAGATGCAAGAGTGCCGAGGGCCAATTCTGGGACTTGGCCCAGGACCAAGCTACTTGGAGGGCTTGAGTCACACATGATGACGGCACCGCTGAGGGTGATTTTGTCAAATCTAGTAATCCCAAGTAATCACAAGGCACACAAACTTCAATATCACAACAACTATATAGAGAGAAGGGTTTGATATACCTAACACATGCGAAGAACTCCCTAATGGCAAGATCAAATCAAATCACCAATGGAAGCTCTCTCTCTCTCTCTCTCTCTCTCTCTCTCTCTCTCTTAATGCTCGGGTGAAAAATGAGCTCTGCTATGGTCTCCTGGCCCTTAAACCCCTTCCCAAGCAAGGTCTTGCCATCCCCAATCACTCACTTGTCAACATTAATCATTTCAAACACTCTTTTTCCTTGTTTACCATGATTTGTGCCCTATTTTGCCCAGTTTTACAGCAATAAATCTTATGCTTTTCCAATCTGATTTCTTAATCCTATCCTACGCTAAATGCAACAAGAATCAAAAGCAAATAACTAAAATGATTTCCCCTTCTTTTCCACCCAATCATCAAACAACCAAAATAACCAAAATACTTACTTGTATCGAAGATAAAAAATCCCAACCTACCTATCTCAAGCTTCGTTTTGAGGATGAATCCCTTACTTCGATGCCTGATATGAGGCGCACAAGTGCTTAAGCTTGAATCTGTTGGTCCCGGAAATGGAACCAAAATGTAGAGGGAGCTTACGCTCAACTGCCAAGATCCACGGACCTATTATTGCTTCAAGCGTTCCAAGCAAGCTCTAATGGCTATCTCTCACCTAGCCGACATGCCTTCGAACCTATGAGTGTAGTGAGCTTACCTCGACGCCAAAGTGAGTTGCCTCCTCCCTCGCACACACTAGTAGCTCCATGATTCTAGATGCTAGCTCAAGCATCCTCAAACAACCTCCTCCATCGAGCTCCATCCACCATAGCCACACGCAGGCGAGAAAAGAGAAGAGAAAGAGAGAAGAGGAGATGGTGAAGAGCTTCACCCTCTTGATCCCTCACTCCCTTCCACTCTCACACTCCCTCTCTCAAGAGAACACACAAGCAAGGTGTAGAGAAGAAGAGAGGACTCTTGTTAGCCACACCAAAGAATGAGCTTCCATTCACTTTTTGAACTTTATATACAAAACCCTAAAATCTCATGGGCAACCATCCCTTTTTACACAATCAGCCATTGTGGCAAGGTCCTTTTTCCCATTTCCCTCTTCTTGCCTCATTCCTTAAGCCTACACTTGTCTATTCTTTTACAAATGGCACAGGAGGGAGACTGGCACTCTTTTACAAGAGATTTTAGAGTTTTTTGAGGCGTATTCCATTTAAAAATGCACTTTCTTCCTCGGCTTAGACCTTTTTGGAGCCTTTAACACTAGTGCTTTGGATAAATCCATCTTGACATCCTAAAATGCTACTTTTCATGGTTCAAAAACAGGCTTGTGCAACAAAAACTTCATTAATGGTAATGAACACTTAGCCAATGCATTGATAAACCTCTTATAGTAACCCATAGATGAAACAAAATTGTGGACTTCTCTAGGACTAGTGGTAGGTGGGCTTATTAATGAGGATAATAATAACTATCTTTTCAATATCAATAGCAATTCCAACTACGCTCAAAATATGACCCACCAATAAATCATAAGGCACCCCAAATATATATTTTGGAGGAGCTAGCACTATATAGTACTCATGGCAATGCTCAAATCACTTACATAGGACAATAAGCTATCTATCATGGCTTATAGTAGCCCCCAAAATCATCTATAAAGACCCTAAGTTCCTTAGGGAGATATTGGCAAATGTCTTATCATCCATCCTTTGCCATGATCAAGGAGCATTATACAAACCAAAAGCCATGCAATAGTATGCAAAAGTATTAAAGATGATAATAAATATTATTTTGAACTTGCCTTATTTAGCTATGTCCCTTTGATTATAGCCCATAAATAAATCCATAAAAGAATATATCTCTCGCCTTGCTAGTTGATCCAATAGATAAAGGGCAAAGGATAGTAATCATTGAATGCCTGCTTACTTAGCTCCTTGAAATCCACACATAAGCAGATTTGATTGTGTGGAGTGCCCACTCTAAGATATCCTCAATGGCACAATTTAATGGTCCATCGAGATATTTTTCTAGGCGATGCCACTTGGTACTCTTTTGAATAACACAAGGTTTGCTACCTAAGACTCTCTTGAGTCCAGTTTGCAGCGAAAGGTCTTGGTTTTTTCCACAAGAATTGGTGGTCTTCAAGTGTCTTAGATAAACTAGCATCAGTGGTATTCAAGTATCTTCTTGTGCTAGATTTCCTGCCAAATTGTATTGCACTTGGTTCAAGGAGAGTGAGAAACAAGGGGGATATGGGTATGTCATCCATTCTTCTAAAAGGAAAAGTCTCATCCATTCTCCTAAAAGGATACGGAGTCAAGATGCTGACTAATTCTATGTGGTCAATGTTCCTATATTATAATGCATCGAAACGTGGAGAAGCTCTTAGCTTACCAAGACCACCCTCTCTTAGAGTGGATTCGTCAGAGAAATCTCAGCCTCCCACTTCCCTGCATTGGATAGCTTTAGTTATCTATTTACTTAATATATTTATGTTATAAAATCAAAATCAACTTCCTTAATTAGCCTTCTTAGTCATAGTATTCATTCACATAACTTATGTCACAAAACACAAACAATAAAAATAATCCCTTGGAATACAACTTCTTTGTTTATTAGAGAATCTTACACAAGTGTTCACAATTCACCCATATAGAAGAATGATCTGAAGGCCTTTATTTTACCAAGATTTTTTCCCTAATTAGTAAAGGGGCCCTAAACAAGTCCATCCTAAGTCATACAAGAGTTTGGATAATTTCTAGGAGCCTAAGAGTTTACTAGCTAAAAACCTCGTAGCACCCTCAACTCCTCTTGCCCAACCAAGGATCCCCTACTACAGAGTGACCTCTTGCCATCAAGGTCGGTCCAAACTCTCTAAGAAAGTAAAAACCAATCCCTCTTGGTGAAGGGATCTACAAATAGCCTTGGGAAAGGTCTCACACACTTTCCTTTTATCCTATTGCAAATTTAGTACATTAGGGTTTCAACTAGTTTAATCAAACTTCCTAAGTGCATCAATTAAACTTGTATGCATCATTGCAAGCACAAGAAATTTTTTTTCAAGCAACATTTATACACAAATATGGAGGCAATCAAAGTAATATTTTAACCTAGCTACAATTCATTCTAACTTGGTCTTGTCCCCTTCTTGGATTTTTCCTAGTTCCCCTTTGGATTTTTTCTAGTTTCCCTTTGGATTTTTCAAGGTTCCCTTTAAAATCTCAATTCTAATTAGTCTTCTTTTTTGGATCTTTCCTTAGTTATTACTAAATTTTCTACCTTATTTAGATTTTTTCTTGCAATCTTTCTCAATCTAAACCTTTATTGAAGGTTGGTCGATTGGCCTTGTTATGACTCTTGACTATTTCACTAGAATTTTATGTTTAGGGTGTGGTTCAGATTCATCTTAACCTATGGAGACTAAGTTGGAAACCTTTGAATCTTGATTTTTACCTTGGAGGCTATGCAAGCTAATAAGTCAAGTATTTTCCTTAAGAATTTTAAACTTCTATTTTCTCGAAAGAGAATCATATCTGTTTTTGGGTGACTTCTCGAACTAGGGTTTGTACTTTACTTTGTTATGTTGGCAAATTGAGCCAATTCAAATATCCTAGGCTTCTAATGACTATGTACACAATTCAATAATTTCAGCTTAACTAATAATATTGGCATTTTTTCTATTAAAGAGGGTACTTTTACTCAACAAATTTAATGCCTTACTTTTAACTATCTTAATTTATTTTTCCCTATGTGTACATGATTCTTAAATGCCAAGAAAAATATTCTTGATGCAATTACTTGATTCCTAATTCTTATCAAAATTTATTATGGATTTTTCTAATGGACCTTTTTAAATCAAAAATTGATTTATTTAGTGCACTTTGCTTACATGCAGCTAAAAGTAGAGCTTAATTCAATGTATTGTAATGTCATGCAGTCTACCTTGCCTTTCAAATTTTATAATCTAAATTAATAGTTTATACTTTATTTTAACAATCCTTTCTTGTCAAAGTTTTAACATGCCTAATTTTCCAATGCTAAAATTTTCATTTAAATTTGGAAAAACATTGGATAAGCTTATGAAAGGAACCTAGGATGGTGTTGCATGAGATGGTGTGTTGTCCATGCTCGCAACTACATTTGTAGCTCCTACACTCCCCACTCCAAAGTATCATCTCTTTGGGGCCATTGTGAATAGGGAGTCCTCATATGCTTTGTTGGGTCTTGAAGATATGATTGGAAGCCCCTAGTGGATAGATGGATCCCTTGTGAGACGAGGAAGGGTGGAGTCCTCATATGCTTTGTTGGGTCTTGAAGATATGATTGGAAGCCTCTAGTGGAGAGATGGATCCCTTGTGAGACGAGGAAGGGTGGAGTCCTCCTCAAGTGCTAGAGATTATAGGGAGGTGGTGTGTGGATAGAATTTCTATAAGATAGAAGAGGATTCCTTGTACGGAAGCATAGGTAGTTGATGATGATGATCCTCTTTTCCTTTTGTGATTCTCCTCTTTTCTTTACTCCTCCACTCTCTTCTTCTTCTCTTCACCCTACTACTCCTACTTCCTCCTCTATCCTCTTCTTATATCCCCCTCTTCCCTTAATCCGCCTACTCCTACTCCTCTTTCCTCTTATATCCTTCTTTTCACCATCTCTTCTTACTCTATTTCCCCTTCTTCTATCCTTTTTCTATTCTCCTCCTTACCCTTCTCTTATTCTGCTTGTCCCCTTATCTCTTTGTTTTTCTACCCCCCTTCTCTCTCTTTTTTTCTACTCTTCCCTTCTCTGCCTCTACTCTTCTCCCTTCACACACACACACACACACACACACACACACACACACACACACACACACACACACACACACACACACACACACACACACACACACACACACACACACACACACACACACACACACACACACACACACACACACACACACACACACACACACACACACACACACACACACACACACACACACACACACACACACACACACACACACACACACACACACACACACACACACACACACACATAGAGTCTCTCTCTCTCTCTTTATGAATACAATAGCAACAACTAGCAAGAAAAAGGGAAATCAACTTTGTTTTAGGCTAATGGTAAGGCTTTTATATGCCTCAAAAGCCTCAGTTTAAGGCTAAGTATTACATGTATGGTTTTGCTTCGTATATACTATGCAATGTGTGGTGATTTGCAACTGATGATGACAATGATAAGTGGAGTGTGATGGATATCCTTTGCACATGATTTGATGAAATTGACGTGAAGTTTTATACGGATGTTGTTCGTGCAATCTAACAAGTAGCTCTTGTACTGTTTGATGCAAAGACTAGCATTTTTTTAAGAAATTCGGGATAAACCTTATTATTTTATGTGGCGAAATAATAGCCTAGTAATGAATAACCTGGTTTGGCACGACGACATTGGGAATTTTGTCTTTTCTTTCGCTCGTGTTTGCCACACCACCCGATGTTTTGTGGTAGTGGCAATTTCGGCAACCTCGGGCATTCCCATATCTTTGGCAATACCTGTTCTTTGACCAGTTGCGGTGGTTCCCATGGTCTTTCCACCTCATCACTTTGGAGCTATTGTCTGCAAGCGTGTTCGAGAGATAGGAAAGGAAGAATAAATTTGAGATGGGAGAGTGTAAGAGAAGATGGCTTAGTCAAAGATCGAGACAGCTAACTCTCTCCCTTGTAGCCTCTTGGAGTAACTCCTCTCTCTCTCTCTCTCTCTCTCTCTCTCTCTCTCTCTCTCTCTATCTCCTTCTTGTAGGCTCTCAGAGCGGTATCCTTTTACCTTCCTCTCGCAGCCTCTCGGAGTCTCCTTGTGCTTCTGTAAACTACTCTCCATGCCTCATATTTATAGTTGAATTAGAGAAGAAGGGTTGTGGTGTTGACTGAGAAGAAGAGCTCTTTATGGCGGGGATCTTGGCAAAATCAGCAATTTGAAACTTCTAAGATGCAATATGATGCTCAAATCACAAATTTGATGGTTCCGTTGGCTCTGAAAGGGGGGTAAAACTCCAAGACACTTTCTTAGAAATCTTCTAGATCACTCTTTCTCCCTGTTCAAAGTGCTATTTACTGCCTATAAATTGTGATCGCGATGTGTGCAATGTCGCCAATCCTTCTTTTTTTCATTAAATCTCCAAAACTGGCTTAAAAAACCACTTGGTTTTTTAACATGATATCAAGTTCTAGAAATTTCCATTGCTTTTTAGTATATTTACAATAAATAATATTCAAAATATAAAAAATATGCTAGTTTTGTCCAAAAATCTAGTAATTTTGGACCATCCATACTATACACATTGACATTAATGACTAATATGGCTCATAACTCATGTTCACATGGTAACTTTTGTGATGGGTGGCTACAATCCTTGTCTATCCGAAAAAAATGTCCGATTATGATCCTCATTTTTTAAAAAAAATTGTTAGTTACTTTTTACTTTAGTTAGTAACCTTACTAGCTTACTAATTGACTAACTTTTGAACTAACCAACTAACTTTTAATTGCATGGAAGTATTACACTACCCCCTCCATTTTAGTTATGGGGGCATCAAGATCATTAACTGCAGTGTTACTCAAGTGGAGTTGGATTGTAAAGTCCAACCCTTGTAACAAGAATTGCAATCTAGTAGCAAGAGGTAGTGGAATGATTGCATCCAAATATCGAAAAGCCTTGCATAGCTTTTAAGCATACACTTTGGCACTCTCATTGAACCCTTGGCCAGTCTCTTTAAGGACTTGTAATCAATATTGCCCACCTTTTTTAGGGAAAACTTCACTATGAAAGAGGTGTAAAACCCTTGCATATTGGTCATTGAGGCAATAATACCATTGGGATGCATTTTCCTTTAGGGTCATGCTAAAGACCATTATGTAGTGAGATTTCTCGTTTACTTGGTAGTTGACAGTTTACTTTTGAAAATCATTTATGTATAACTATGTGTCCTCATTTGGATCAATATTGAACATGTGCAATGGGTACCCTAATGTGAGAAGGGAAACTATACTAGAATCTGGATTGCTTGAGGGGGTATCAAAGGTGGATGTTGCACCATCATTGTAGATATAGAAATAGACTTTGAAACAACTAAAGGACTAGGTGAAGTCGGCCCACCCTATGACTAGTCCTTGGAGGGGTGACCTACTACTAGCGCTAGAGGTAAACTTTCACTTTTACACACACAATGATTGTTTTACTACGATGGGTTGAAAGATCTCCACACATCTCCTTAATCGCTATTCACACTTCTCATTGAATATGAGAGGTTTCTAGCCTTCTTTCTCAATCTTCCCTATGCAGTTCTCTCTCAGCTTCTAAACAAAAGGCATACACTTTACAACCAAAATTTAGGCCCTTACTAGGAGTCTTAAAGAACTCCCAAAAAATGCACCACCTATCTCAAGAACTAAAATAGGCCTGACATAAGCTCTCTCACTTTTTGAGGTCACTATCAAATCTCATACAACCAATCCCCATGGATACGCGACCATGAATGATTGGCAATAATCTAGAAGACCTCTCTTAACACTCAAAAACTACATTTAGTCCATTACCTAACTAGATGTATGTCCCAAACACCAAGCTAGAGTGCCTAACATAAAGGTGTCTGGTACACCACACATACATATAACATAGGCTCCTCCCTAGATAAGTAGCATGGCCTCTAATAAATGAGCATACTACATTGGTTAGAGATTGTCTTTTTGGTCCTTGTCTTGTTTTACAAATCATTATACTTATTCTACTCTTCCTCACCTCAAATCCTTTATGACCCCCCCTCCCCCCCACTTAAATGGCTTGGATGCACCTCACATGCTCAAACAAGGAAGAGAATTGCAATGCAACAGTGTGTACAAAAGAATACATGAATATATGATGTGAATGAAATGTGCTCAAGAATCTTTAATATGGCAAATAAAGTGCAAGTGCAACAAACATTCTTTTTATTTTCTCCCATGAGTTTTATCTACATGTTGTAGGATTGTTCCACAAACACAAAGGCACTGAGTCTTCCTAACTCATGATAACTTTGGATATATAAATAGCACAAGAATAACTTATTACATAAAAAATCATCAGTTATCAACAAAATTATTGAAATTTCACTCATTTATTCATTTAGATTGCGATGAACAGCACACCAAGGCCACCCCACGCTATTGAAATGCATAGTTTAAGAATAAAAACCTTAGTTTTTGTGAATTTTGAAGATGTATATGGAATGTTTTTGTAGATTTTAGAACTTTATGACATTTTCAATATTTTATAATTATTAGTATTTTTGTTATTTTTTAAATTTTCTCTGGTTTTCTTTATTATTTATAGAAAAAAATAAAATTGAAGTGTTAAAAATTAAGTTTACCTTCCTTTAACTTGCTCTTAAATATATCAACTATATGTGTGTGTAATGAAAAGAACCAGAGAGCGAGGAGAGGAGAGAGAAGATTGCAAAGATGAGAGGGAGAGAGAGAGAATACGAGAGAGAAAGACTAGAGAAAGAGAGAAAGAGAGAAAGGAAGCCATGACAAACTCAAAGATATCTTTTTTAATATGGAAGTTTGTCACATAGAACTTCCATGATGGATAGTTGTTCTTGGCTTGCTTCTCAATGATGGGGTAGCCATTATCACAAAATTTATACAAAACAGTAAGCAAGTCTTCTGCAACGTTTCACAATAGTATATGTAGTCAGTAACTTGTTTGCAAATAAAACTTATGTTTTCTTCACAAAACTTAAAAATTCAAAATCTCTAACCTATATACCCACTTTTGATTAACATAATTGAAATCATAATATACCTAAAATTGCTATCCATAATCTTGCAGGTCTAAAACAAGGCTTGAAACATATTTAGACGGCCAAAAAAGTAGAATATATAGTACTTTGTTTGCACATCAAATCTCACAAAAATATGAGATTTTTGCTCTTCCTTGCTTTTAGTGCCTCCATAAGTGCTGTCCAAGAGAAAGAGTTGGAGAAGGGGAGAGTTTCTATCCTATTGCTTACTTGCTTGAATCCTTGCTTCTTCTCCTTCACTTAAGCCTCCAAACCTAGCCTCTATGAGTGGTGCATCTCTAATACGTCACAAATCATGTGGTGGAGGACTTGTTTGAGTTGCTACATCAAACATACATCATACATAAAAAAGGAAGCTCACACAAGAACATTAGAGGGGAGATGGAGAAAAAAATATTTTCTTACTAGTTTCTTCTTCTTCTTTTACACAATACAATGTACACAAAGTATAGATAAGATACAACATAAAGGAAAGTAGCTGACTAAGTCAAATAGTGCATAACAAACTATACTAATCAACTGATGCTATAACTATACCAGTTGTAGATAGGTGTAACAAAATAAATATAATAAGTAATAAGTTAGTGGCCATATAATAGTCATAATGACCACCAACATGCTAATTGTAGATATGAGGACCCATCTAACTAAGTGGTCTATCATCAATGTTTGCACATGTTGAGCTTGCCATCTCAACATTGCACACATTAAAATGCTTCTCCCAATAAGGAAGCTATCAAATAAATTTTAAAGGATCCAAACTATCAAAAGATAACAAAAAAAGAGATTGAGGCCTTCTTGGAAGAAAACTAAGTTAGGTCAAATAATATTCATGCCTTGTTGGATGAGGCTGGTATATCCAACAAGGAATACATAGCTATTTACAAAATCCTTTACTTGAAGATAAAGGGATCCAAGCTACATGGATTAATATTTCCAAACCCAACATCAGTCAAAATAATGTGAAAGTAAGTAAATGATAAGATTCTATAGGTCCTAGGAGTTCCATTCCACATCGAGGATATGTACTATGGAGCAAAAGGAGAGACAATGGTTTACAACAAATTAAATAATATATTTTGCATACTCTGTTCAATTATTTGAGATGAGTCAAGAATGTGATGGTGTTCTAAAATTTGGGGAGGAGGAAGCCATGGAAGCTGGAGATGAAGGTGAAGAGTATGATCTTGATAATAACTGGTTGCCCTAATCTGGGGCTCTTACACCTTAAATACCCCAATCAGTGTGACGGGGTGTCTAAACCCTAGTCGGCGTGTATCCCGCTTGTTACAATCCATCCCCACTCGGAAGGTTTTTGCCCTAAAAAAAAAGGAGAAATAGAGGGGAGTGATGGGTGGGCTAAGGGAGGGTTGCAGAGTACTACTCAGAGCCCTTTGACAGTGAAAATTAGGTGTGGAGAGACTAGGGACAACATGTAGTTCGGGACCGGTCTACTGAAGTGAACTGGTCACAACTTTTGATAGGCTGCTCCGAATAGGGCATACCATATGTCAAAACAGAGCTTATGACGAGTACTTTCAGCCTATGTAGAATGCACATGCATGTGATTTGAGTAAGTACAAAACTGTTTTGAAACAGTGTGCAGTCTGCGGGTAGAGGGTGGTCAATTTGGTGCATGACTGACTAGTCTTCTAGCCGTTGGGGCTCAGGAGGTAGGGAAATTCATTGAGGATGGTTGCTAGGCACCAAGAGGCTTCTTCCAAGGGTAGTCCTTGCCATTTGATGAGGTATTCTTTGATGGATTGGGATCGTAAGTGCTTATCTCACTGCCCAATGATTGCTTCAGGGACATATTGAGTGATGCCCTCTTCATCTATGGGGGGACGTTCTTCCACATAATCCATTGAAGAGCCTACAAAGGGTTTCAGCTGGCTGACATGAAACACATTGTGGATTTTGGTGGTAGGGGGGAGTTCTAAGTGGTAGGCCAAGTCACCAACTCTCTTCAGGATCTAGTATGGGCCATAGAAGCGATGGGCTAGCTTGTTACTGCTGCCCTCTTTGAGAGTTGAGTAGCGGGACTTAGGCACTTTCAAAAGGACCAATTCCCCCTCTTGGAATTCCAAATGCCTTCATTTTTCATTAGCGTAGAGTTTCATGTGTGTTTGGGCCTTTTGAAGGTTCATTTTGCATTGCTGAAGTAAAGCTTGCATGCAATCCAATTCAGCTTGACTCTGAGGGTTGATCTTATCAGTAAACAAGACTATGGGAAAGGAAATCTTATACCCATATAAGGCCTCAAAGGAGAAAAATCCAATGCTAGAGTGTGTGGAGTTATTATATGCAAATTCAACCAAGTGAAGCCACATATCCCAACCGTGCTGTACATCATGGCAAAAGTGCCTCAAATATGTCTCAAGCCATTTGTTCACTCTCTCTGTTTGGCCATCAGTCTGAGGGTGGTATGCAGTGGATGGAGCAAGCTTGGTCCCCATGGAGGTGAAAACTGTCTGCCAGAAGTTGCTCATAAACTTTGCATCCCGATCATGTACTATGACTTGTGGTAAGCCATGCAGCTTGAAGACATTTTCCATCAACTGAGTGGCCACCTGAGAGGCAGTATATTGGATCTTAGTGGGGATAAAGTGGGCAGCTTTGGTGAGGCGATCGACTACCACATAGATACTGTTCCACCCTTTCTTAGTCGCAGGAAGGCCAGTGATAAAGTCCATTGTGATGTGAGTCCGTTTCCCTTCAGAGATAGGGAGAGGCTGCAAGAGGCCAGCGGGCCTGAGTGTACTATCCTTGTTCTGTTGGCATGGAACACATTTGGTCACAAAGTCCTTGACGTCCCTCCATAAGCCTTTCCAATGAAAGCTCTTGGAAATCCTATCATATGTTTTGAAAACACTCAAGTGACCAGCAATGGGGCAAGAATGCATCTCTTCCATGATCTTCTGCGTGAAGGGGGAAGTGTGCGGGATGACAATCTTGCCATGGGACCAAATAAGGCCATGCTTGAGCTGATATTGGGAGTTTTCAGCCATAATCCCGTGCTATAATTTTTGAAATGTGTGGCTGAAGTGAGTATCTAACAAGTAAGCCTCTTGGAGCTCTTCAACCCAATCACTGTGCAATTCTAAGATAGAGGACACTTTGCATGCCCACATTCGAGAGAGTGAATCAACTACAATATTATCCTTGCCCCGAGTGTGTGAAATATCAAAGTCATAGTTTGGTAAGGTTGCCACCCATCGCCTTTTCTTAGGAGTCAAAGTGGACTGAGTCAAGAAGTACTGGAGGACTCAGTGGTTGCTTTCTACTTGGAAACGGTTGCCATACAAATAGTGGTGTCATTTCTTGATGGCATGGAGGATGGCCAACATCTATTGGTCATATACATTCATTTGCATCTCCTTCTCATCAAGCTTACGGCATTTAAATGCAATCACACCATGCTCTTGCAACAATACTGCACCAATACCCCGGCCACTAGCATCACAATGAATGGTAAATAGCTTAGAGGAGTCAGGGCAAACAAGGATGGGGGCTGAAGTAAGTGCGTCCTTTAGCTATTTGAATCTATGATCCACAGTGGCATCCCAAAAGAATGACTCTTTTTTCAAGTGATCAGTCAAAGGTGCTGCAATGGTGGCATAGTGCTTAATGAAGTGTCTGTAGAATGAAGAGAGACCAAGGAAGCCACACAAAGAAGTGGTGGTGGAAGGAGTGGGCCAATCTCTAACACATTGCACCTTCTTCGGGTCAGCTTGTATACCATTTTTGCTCACAATGTGTCCCAAGTAATCCACAAATGTCTGCATGAATATGCATTTGCTCTCCTTAGCAAAGAGTCGATGCTCTCTCAATATGTCAAACACCCTCTGAACGTGTGTCAAGTGCTCCATAGATGACTTGCTGTAAATGAGGATGTCATCAAAGAAAACAAGCACGAACTTGAACAGAAAGGGCTGTAGGATTTTGTTCATGAGGCTTTGAAAGGTGGCAGAGGCGTTAGTCAACCCAAAAGGCATCACAAGAAAATAATAAAGTCCACGATCAGTCCTAAAGGCTTTTTTGACCTCATCTCATGCCTGCATACAAATATGATGGTAGCCAGAGCGCAAGTCAATCTTAGTGAAAAAGCATGCCCCTTTTAACTCATCCAGCAAATCATCAATCTGGGGGATGGGGTAGCGGTTCATCTCTGTAGTCAATGCACATGCAAAAGGAGCCATCTTTCTTTTTGGCTAAAAAGACTGGGGATGAATAGGAGGAAGAACTCAGTTCAATCAAAACCATCTCCAACAAATCCTTGATTTGCTTTACAACTTCTTCACGCTCACACTTGGAGAGTCTATAGGGGGGCTTATTCACTGGCTTGGAATAGGGCTCTAGGTCAAGTGGGTGGTCCATTTGTCTCTTGGGAGGGAGGGATGTAGGCATCTGAAATAAGTAATTGTATTCCTCAAGTAAGGCCTGCAAGGCTGAATCATGAGATACTGCGGAGGGCTAATCAGAATTGTCCTTATTTAATTGCAAAACAAAGATTTGTGAGCATTTCCTAAACTCCTGTTTGAGTTGCTTTGCTGTAATGAGCTGAAAATCAGTATGATCTTGAACTCCCTCTAGGTGGATAGGCTGTCCATGCATCATAAACTCCATATAAAGCTGAGAGAAGTCCATAGCAAATTTTCCCAATTGTTTCAGCTAATTATATCCCAAGACAACATCAATGGGGCCCATATCTAGGGCAATCAGATCAACCAGTGCCACATAATTTTCAACCAGGCATAAGAAAACTGCAGGACATACATGTGTGCTGATTTCTTCTTATCCATTTGCTACTTGGACCTTCAAGGGGTGGTGTAATGCCATAGGGGTACATTTCAACTGATCAATGGTGGCTGATTTATTGACAAAACTGTGAGTGCTTCCACTATCCACAAGGATAAAGACATGCTTTCCATTGATACTTCCTTGAATGCGAAGGGTACTGGGGCTACGGGAACCCATCCAAGGAGATCGAGCAAAGGGAAGTGGGAGGTGGGTGGGATGTTAAATCAAGTATCTGTGGTGGAGCACCACCCGGGTCAAAGGGAAACCCATCCTCGGGGTCATAGTATTGCTCGTGATCAACATCCTCCATGGGCTCAGCCTGGTCAATGGGCAGGTCATCCTCCTCAGTGTGCCAATCTTCCATGACATACATGATATGAACTTTGACCTTAGCTATCTTGTATGGACATTTGGAGGCATGATCAGCAGTGTACTTATCTCCACACTTAAAGCATAGGCCCTTTTTTTTCCGTTCCTTCACAACATCTGGGGAGATGAACCATTGACTACTGGATCCATGGGAAGGTGATGCAGTGGACTATTTATTTTCAGCATACCTATTTTCAGAATTAGAGCCCGATGCTGTCCCAAAAGTGCCCATTTTTCTTTCAGCATGGAAGGTGGGGTAAGTGGGTACTTTGGGGCTGTTATTAGGCATAGAAGTGCCTCAAAAACCACCACCGTATGGGGATGATCATGAAGGAATGCGGGGAGGTCCAACACCTTGCTGAAAATGCTCATTCTTACAGTACTTTCTTGCATATCTCTCTGCCAATTTGATTGCATCAAACAATGTGGTAGGTTTTTGGGCCATGACATCGGGCAATAGACTCAGTTCCAACCCATAGATGTACTTGTGCAATTTAGCATCATCACTAATTCTTTCCACATACATGGTCAAGTTCATGAACTGATTTGTGTAGTCACGTACAGTGAGGTTACGTTGGTCAAGAGTGTACCATCGTCTTGCCAACCATTATTTTTCCACAAGGGATACAAAAACTTGGACCATATGCATTTTGAAATCTTCCCAATCAATGAACTGTTGATTCTCCCAATTGATATAGCGCCAGCATGTGTGGGCAAACCCTTCCAAGTGGAGAGAGGAAAAAAGTATTTTCTGATCATCAGTGCGGGGGTAGATATTGAAGTAGGACTCCAACTTGGACGTCCATTCCTCCAAGTCAGATGGTGAGGGGGATTGCCCATTGAACTTTGTTAGGATGACCTTGTCACGCAGATCATAGGTGCCATGTTGCCCATGAAATCATTGCTGTCCATGCAGCCCGTGGTGGCCATACATGCCTTGCTGTCCATACATCCCTTGTGGTGTATTAAGCCCATGTTGTCCATCATAACCATGCTATCCATGATTTCCAGGCTAGCCATTTGTACCATATTGTCCTTGATGGGGCTGATTCATATGGGGTGCATGGGGACTCCTAGGTAGAGTGGGTGAAATCCGACCCAAGGTGGGAGAAGGCCTCAAATGGATGTTGCTGGCATGGTGGATGGGGGAATTCAGTAGGGGCTCATCATTCATATGAGAGGGTTCCTCGATCTCATAGATAGAAGGGGATATTCCCTTAGCACCAAGTATACCCTGTGGACCATGCGACGGTTCCTGATGTGGAGGACCTATAGACTCATGCCTAGAGCCATTGGTCTTCTCTTAGGATGAAGCGGTCGCTAATTGAGCAACAAGAGCAGTGAGCTGCTCCAAGGTCTATTGATTCTTTGAGTTTGAGATATCCATGTGCTCGATCGCTTCATCAAACTTGGACATCATTTGGCGGTGGTTGGTGACCATATCATTGTGTTGTTCCATATGACGGAGCTCATGTTGGCAGAGGGTGTGATTGAGAAGGGTATATGGGTTTGTTTCAGGCATTTCCTCCTGTATGTCACCATGGTAATCTTGCGCCGATCTTGGTTCCTCATTCATGGAGGTCTGAGAGTCTCTAATCTCCCTCTAGAGTTCCTCTTGGGCCTTGCCTTTGCCTTTCTGGCCAGCCATCTGGATGTAATCCACAGGACCTGCTGTCAGTAAAAGGGGCGTAACTCTTTGTAGGAAACTCTGATTGATGAGGTTTTGGGCTCAAGTCGGAGGGGGAAATGGCCTCTTCGAGATGAGGTATTAAGCTTTGTGATAGAAAATGATGAGAATTTTCTATAATGGGTTTACTATGCTTGTCCTGGAGCGGTCTGCATCTAGTCCATGGTGACCCTAGTGCACAAAAATGGGCATAGCTTTCACACTGTAGCTTCGATTGGGGAGATTTTTGATTCAAACCTAAGAGGAAAAAACCCTCTTTGAGGTGAGCTATAGGGTTCACCCCCAGATTTATAATAGAATTTTCTGCAATGGGATCTTTGTGACAGTCATGTAGGACTATGACAAAAAACATTGCCTGTCCCTTAGTACCAAGGTCTTACATGGATAGAGTATAGTTCAAGGGGCCTGATCAACCACATCAATATCATCTTGAGCATACTAAGAATAATCCCGAGCATCATTGCATACCCATCAGCTCTGCCATTAATGCATAAGTACATTCATTGCCATACATCTCCTTTGACTACATGTACTTTAAGTGTCATACATGGGTGCCATTAGCATTGTTGGGTATCCAAGAAGGATCACTGGGGCGTGGAGCTCATGGAAGTACATGCACTTGCATACAAGTATTGGGATCTGGATCAACGGGAAGTGGGCAAAGTTCCCCCCAGGCCAGGTTGTGCACCCCTTCAGGGTCTGGTAAGGGAGGATCACCTCTCTTTTGTCTTACCACCTTGCCTGGCATCGGGCTTTTTCCTCAGCTAGAGTATATATGGCAGACATTTTTAATAAACAATCAGTATGAGATGCATTGGAAAGAAGACATTGAGCCTTTTCATGAGATGCAAGGAATGATAAAGGTTCGGGTACGGGTTACCTTGGCAGTCCAGTGACTCATTGGCTGCTACTTACCCAATTTACAATGGCTATTATTCATCCAAGATCACAAGACAAGATAAGGGGTTAATGCCAGCCATTACAATGAATTTCAAGAAGAGGTATGATGCTTGCACACGAAGAGGATTGAACTATTAAACCTATGCAATCTTGAATCTCTCCAACAATGGATTAAGCTCAGCAAGTGGCTAAATTGAGAGATTAAGATCAGATTGGTATACCTCTTTAATGCTTGGGAAGACCGTTGAAGCATGAATCATCATGACGCCGCTTGCTCCATTGATCAAGTCCAGTTGTTGGTTGGGGCATCCAAAAAAGAAGATTTCAGCATTCGAATGCTCCTACTAATGAGGAAGGCTCCCTTGCTTGTCCCCAAGCTTGAGCTTCAAGAATGGGAAGCTTCAAGTGAAGCTTTCATGACCGCCCACAAATTTTCTAGGCATGCTGAACTCCAAGTCTTCCTCCGGGTGAGAGGATTCATTCAGGGTGAAGGGCTTGTGTGGGTTAAGCTCTTCAGCTCAGAGAAGGCTTCAATTGAAGAATCCATGGCTGCCCCAAACTGTCTCAGCAGCTGTTGTCCACCATGGGAGTTGATTCCCGGGGTCAAAATGCCAAGGGGGAAAGAGAGGAGTATGCTGAGTCGGTGCCCAAGAGTGGTAGGGAAGTGGCAAAGCAGCAGGAGGAGAAGGCAGGAGGGCTGGGGAGGGGTAGGGCAGCCATTGCAAAATGCACCGAAAATTGCGGGGCTGTCCTGTAGGCCTTCTGGGTAGCAACTCCCCCCAGTCCACTACTTGATCAGTAGCTTGGGGGTCAGGGAAGGTGTTCCAGGGCTGGTTGATGTTGGGGAACACCCTCAGGTTAGATCCCGGGGTTTCTTTGGGCTGGCAGCCATGGCAACTTGCAGGAGAAGAGAGAGAGAGAGAGAGAGAGAGAGAGAGAGAGAGAGAGAGAGAGAGAGAGAGAGAGAGAGAGCTAGGGCAAAAAGTGATTGAGGTTTTGCCCTCTTCCAACTCTTGGGACTCTTTAGAGCTCAAATAGGTCATGTTTACATCCGTTTTTAAGGTTTTTGGGTCTTTTGAGCTCAAATTTAGTATCAGAATTGCCAAATTCTTAAGACTTAAGTTTTTTTTGTATGGATCCAAATTTGCAAACTAATAATGGGATACTATAGATCCAAACTATTTTTTCCATAATTAGCATTGATTTTTTTGCAAAGCAATCAATGAAAATGGATCTAATAAGACCTTATAACTTTTAAAATTTATTTTATAAATCATTATTAGCATGGTAAGGACAAAATCAAGTACTAGGAGATAAAGTATAATCCTAGATAACTATCTTAGAAGATTCATTAGACCTTAAAGCTAGTTAAACTTTCTAGGCCAAGTAATGTTCTTCTACTAATACTTTGAAGAAATCCCATGGAAATGTCAAGGTGTAAGAACAATGATTCAAGGCTTCTCTCATCATTTAAACTTTTACTACTTATAAAACAATTTAATTTTTTTAATTATTGCTATTGAGACATATCAATTGTATCCAACCATAACAAGAGAAAGATAATCAAGGCAATAACAAGGTTTAAAAAGATATTAAAAAGGATATCGACCAAAGAGACAAGGAGACCATGGAGAGTGTGAAAATCAACGTGGAAGAAGATCTTTCCAAAACCATAACAAATTGAAAGGCATATTCTCAACTCCTATGGCAACTAAAGTATCAAAGAAAGCCTAAAGGACTCCTAAAAAGGATGCCTCTTCTAGGAAAAGTTCTCATCAAAGGCAATAGCTTTTCTATATTGCCTTGTAAATGCTTTCATATATGTAATTATGATGAAAGAAAATAGATTTTCTTCAATATCAATACTTAAAAGTGTATTGAAAGTAAAGAGAGATTTTCTTCAATATCAATACTTGAAAATGTATTGAAAGTAAAGAGAGATTTACTTCAATATCTTTATGTTATATAGTTTTCTTCTCCTATTTGATATTTGCAAAAAAAATTAGCACAAATGTTTGTTAAAAAAGAAGTTAAATTAAATACTAATTTATTTTTTATCATTTTGAAATTAATTAAAAATTGGTATAAATGTGATCTAATTTCTCCATCTATGAGAGAGAGAGAGAGAGAGGTTATTAAATGTTGAATTTTTGTATCCATCACACACACACACACACACACACACACACACACACACACACACACACACACACACACACACACACACACACACACACACACACACACACACACACACACACACACACACACACACACACACACACACACACACACACACACACACACACACACACACACACACACACAGGGAGGGAGGGAGGGAGAGAAACAAGCCAAATAAGGAGGAAAAAAGAGGAGCGAGAAGTTTGAAGCACCCAACTTTTGTGATTTGAATTTAGATTTAATTTTATTATCATGTAATCATAATCATGTCAGTAATGTGAAGTGGATGAGATCCTGTGTCATTAATATGAAGGCTGCCATAATTATTATACAATACGTAAAAAGTAAATATTGAAAGAATTTATATATATATTAAAAATGTTTTTTATTTTTTCAAGAAGAAAATTTCTATTATTGAGGCTTTACTCCTATTGGTCTAGAGCACATACAAACATACACACACACACACACACACACTCTCTCTCTCTCTCTCTCTCTCTCTCTCTCTCTCTCTCTCTCTCCACACACACACACACACACACACACACACACATCTTAACATGAATTTTTAAGACCTTAAAACTCCCCTAATCAATGTGAAGTTTGATTGAATGGCTAAGCCACCAAAAGAATTATATTAGGCATAGTCACTAGAAATTTGAATAAAAATTTATAATGTTAAGATAAATTGACTGTCTTGAGAAAGGTGAAGTAAAGGACTTTATGTTGCCTTGTTGCTAGGCACTATTTGCTTAGGAAAGAATATTCTATTTTGTATTAAAGGGATGGCCTTCCTAACCAAGATAAGTTGGTGATTCGTATGGAGTATTCAAATTGATTTTTTGGATTAATGTTATGGAAAAGGAATGTTTTTGTAAGCTGATGATGATAAATTGATTTCTTGGTTGTGTATTTATACAAAAGTTATTATATCCTCATAGCAAATTTCTAATTATGCACGAAACCTCCCCCAAGGTTATTAGTGGGAGCCCTTCATCAAGGGGATATTTGATAGCCTACAGGCTATGACTGGTCCCAAATAGGAGAGGTCCCTCCATAGGGAGGATGTTAGGCTAAGAGACAATAATGATGCTGGGGGCTATGGCCATAAATCGCTTGGGTCTATTGAGGTTCTATGACCTAACCCCTATGAGCCTAGGATGGACTTCCTAGAAGACCTTGATGCTAGATAAGGGCATATTAGTGGGATTGTGTGCTTGAGATTTGGACACGAGCCCTGAATTAAGGGACAGGTGGCATCGCATCTTAGAGAAGGTATAGGATAAATATATTGTTTTGCAACTACTTCCAAAGGATTGTTTGATATCGCCTTCATTTCTATGACAATAAATTACGTGAAGAAACTAGTGTTAACAAAAGTTAATTAAGGAAGCACTCTTTGCATATCAAACATAAAAATATTAGGATAATTAGATGACTAAAATACATCCTCGAGAAAAGCAGAAGAGCAAGATCCCCGACGGATCCGCCCAACAAATGGGTGGTCTCAGTGAGCTGAGAGTTCTCCTTTAAGGTACTAGAATTATGAAGTAGCCTAATATGTGCGACTACACCCTACAAGTAGAGGGGGTCAATACTACGCATCGCTCCCCCTCATTCCTCACTCTTTGAACCAACTACGTCATTGATCTTCTTCGCTTTGAGTTTATTTGCGAATGCAATAGCTCAAAGATTGATTCCAATTAAACTGATAGGTGGCCTTAGTGTCAAATTAGGAACCCAAGTGCAAGTCGATCCTTATGGATTATGATTGAAACCTTCTTTTTTTGTGGAGTGGACTCAAAAGAGACTTGGTGAGAAACCTCGTGTTATTCTAAGGAGTATCAAGTGGCATCACTTAGAATGATCTCTTGATAGGCCACTAAATCATATTGCTGAGGGGTGGTATTAGAGTAAAATGAATAAGTTATCAATAAGCTATGTATGTGTTGCCTTAATGTTTTGACTTATAAGTAAGGAGCAAAAGAGTTACATCTATCCTAAACAAACAGCCTAAATGATATGATCTTGATTATCAAGGCCTTTCCAGTAATATGGATGTTGATCCCTAAGAAAAAAAGTTCCTCTTCAAGTCAAGATGTTTGAGTTCACGAAGAAAGGATCCAATGTTGAAACTAAAGCTGAAGTTTGGATCTAAACCCTTAACGAATATTTTAATGTGGCAAGAATGGGTACAACTAACAATGAAACGATTGGCAAGCTAAAGTTGATAGGTAAGGCATGTCTATGGTGGAAGCAGTAGTGCAAAGACAACACTACCACCAAAATCCTTGTAAGCTGGGAAGATGTTAAGAAAGTCGTAAGATAGAAATATTTGTCGCCTTCCTATTGTACCATCAAGATGAATGAGTACTTTTCCTTGAACCATCCTACTGAGACTAAGTTTGGAAGCTTATTATTCTTGGTTCATAACAATTCAAACATATACAAATCCTATGGATATTACCCCCAGTAAGAGGCCAAATTCTACCATGGATTGAATCAACCATTGGATACTCCTCTAGAATCCCTAAGGCTGCTTGAATAACTTGTAAGATGCCTGTATATGAGCTAAGTCTTTGATAGGGCCTAATGGAGATCAACCACTTGAAGATAGTTATTTCCTAGCAAACATTGAACAAGGCTATGATGACTCAAAGGACCAAGGTAAGAAGTGTCATGGGTGTAGTGAGATAGGGGATATCTGAAAGTGATGCCCTAATTGCCGATGCTTCATTTTCAATGACTAGGACATATCCAAGCCGATTACCCTAAGAAGGATCAAGAAGAGGAGGAACCGACAACAAAGCAAAGCTGCACAAGTTTAGCATTCGGCTTCCCTCAAGACTTGGTTTATGATGAAAATATAGAATCAACTGAAAATTTTCACGATAATTAGAAGTCCTAGAAAGATCTTTCATAAGATGTAGTAAGCTCTATACTTGTAATCATTCCCTACTATTGCAATAACAATTGTATTATAATACATTGTAATCAATTATCCTTGATCTCATTGAGTTATCTTGAAGTTGAATGGTTGTGCATAATCAAAGTAGCATAGTGGAAGTGTAGTGGATCCTAACTCACAAGTTCTACAATATAGCTTATGCTAGAACTAACAACCCCTACGTTCTCTCGAGATGAGGACATCTCAATTCCTCTAAGAGGGAGAGGATGCAATGTCCCCATCCCGCCCTCGCATATGAAGGGAGGCTTAAAGGGAGGCAAGAATTAAAGCTTAACCTTTAAAAAAGTTTTAAAGAGAAAAGAGAGAGACAAAAAAGAAAAAAACTGTCATCACCATCATCATGTCAACGCCACCATCCTCCACCTCATGAGTTGAGTACACCTCATGATCAAGCATGCCTTGTGATCATTGCATCAAGATCATCACCTTGATGGAATCAAAGCCATTGTGAATCACACAAATGAGTGTCATCAAGATACCCTTGATGGCATGACTTGTAGTGAGAGGGAGAGAAAGTTCAACAATGGCCTCTAACTAGCAGCCTTTACAAGGCTACATATGCCTTGGTTCAAGGGTAAATTGGCTAATCTTCTCATTTATTTGCAATTTTTGGCATCCAAGAAGAGATTTGGAGAGAGAGAGAGAGAGAGAGAGAGAGAGAGAGGTGGGGCAATGGAAGAAGAAGAGGGGATAGTGGAGAGAAGGAGAAGAAAAAGGGTGGAGAAGAAGGGAAGAAGAGGAGAAGAAGAAGGGAAGAACATGAGACGAGGAGAAGGAGAATAAGGGAAGAAGAGGGAAGAGGAAAGGAAGAAGGAAAGTTAAAGAAAGAGAGTAGAAGAGGCATGGAAGAAGAAGAAGAGAAGGCATTAGGGGGAATATGGACTCCAAAAGGACCTCATAAGAAGGAGATTAGTAGTGGATTACTTTTTCTAATCTTGTAGTACATTGGGCCTAAAATGCAATGATGAAGTGGAATCTAGTTTCCTTGGAAAACAATGGTGGTTTTGGAATAAAATTGAGGAAAAAGAGAGCATGATTTTAGTCTTTGTAAATATTAAATAGATGTCATGACACATGTGGCTCTTTGTCTTGATGGTAGGGAATGCCCTTGAGGGGCATGGTACACATGGCATGTGTTGGTATACTTGTGAATTTTGGCTTTGAATATTGTAGTGTTTTTAAATTGAATTTGCATTTCCCAAGGGAAATTTTGAATTTGAATTTGAAAACTCCCTCCAACCACCTTTCCACATGTCATGCTACAAGATTTTGTAGAAAGAAACCATATTTTAAAATTCTAATATTCAATGTTTTTTTATTGCAAAACCACTCAATTGTTTGGACAAAGCACTTTTGCAAACCCAAGGTGGAAAGATAAGTGGATAAAATGTGCACACCATCCCCTCTCCCATTGGTTCATCTCAAATCTCTTGTCATTAGGAAAGTGATTATCTCTTACACTAAAGAGCTCTTTTTTGGTCCATATTTTCTCTAATGAGAGAGGAGAAGAAGAGAGAGAAGAAATAGAAGAAGATGAAGATAGAAGTATAGGGAGAGAAGAAGATAGAAAACAGAAAGAAGGGAGAAGAAGAGGAGGAGAAGAGAAAAGGAAGAGGGAAAGTTAGAGGAGGAGAGGTAGAAGAGGAAGAGAAAAAAATATGAGGGAAGTAGAAGTAGAGAAATAGGAGAGGAAGAGAAGGAGGAGGCTAAAAAGAACAAGGAGAATTAGAGAGAGAAGAGGGGAAGGAGGAGATAAAGGGGAGGAGAAGAGAGAGATAGAAACAAAGAGAGACAAAGAGATTGGTAGAAGGTGAGAGAGATAGGGGAAAATAATAAAGGTATATAGTGAGAGATAGCAAAGGATGAGAGGAGAGAGAGAGAGAGAGAGAGAGAGAGAGAGAGAGAGAGAGAGAGAGAGAAGTGAACTCCAACCTCTTTAAAGTGGAGCTACTAGGCTACTGATACTTTTGAAATACTTCATTGTCTTCATCTTTACATTTTCCTTAGATGCTCACACGAATTGCAGAAACTACCATGATTTCCTAAGACCTAGAGTGAGTATTAAACAAAAGAATAGAAGCATCCAAGCAAGTGTGACTTATAGCACACAAAAAGAGCACTTTGGATTTGAGAGGCATAGTGAGGTGACATTCACAAACCCAATTACTTCTCAAGCCCATCAGATGCCCTCATATTAAGTTGAATAAAGTAATGTACAAGTAATACATATCATGGCTTAGAAATGCTAATTATTGATTTGTGTAGTTTGACTATATGGCTAAACCATCAAAAGAATTATACTAGGCGCATAGACACTAGAAAATCGAACAAGAATTGGTAATGTTAAGATAAATTGATTGTCTTTAAAAAGGTGAAGTAAATGACTTTTTATTGCCTTGTTGCTAGGCACTATTTGTTAGAAAAGATTTTTCTATTTTTTCTTAAAGAGATGGCCTTCCTAACCAAGGTAAGTTGCTAATTCGTATGGAACACTCAAAGTGATTGTTTGGATTGATGGTATGGAAGAGGAATGTTTTTCTAAGTTGATGATAATAGGTTGATTGATTGGTTGTGTATTTGTACAAAAGTACTTGTGCCCTTGTGTCAAATTTCTAATTACACCCTCCTAAACCTCCCCCAAGTTGAGTATTGGAAGCCCTTTACCAAGCGGTTTTTTGACCATGTTGGAGGCTAAAATTGACCCGAGATGCGAGAAGTCTCTCTATAGGAAGGATGTTAGGCTAAGAGGTTAAGAGTGCCAAGGGCTCTAGTCATAAATCACTTTGGTGACAAGGGTGCCAAGGGCTCTAGTCATAAATCATTTTGGTGACAAGGGTGTCAAGGGCTCTATAGAAAGGATATTAGCTTGAGAGGTGACAAGGGTGCCATGGGCTCTATAGGAAGGATGTTAGGTTGAGAGGTGAAAAAGGGTACCAGGGGCTCTAGTCATAAATTGTTTTGGTCTATCAAGGATAAACCTAACCACTACAAGCCCAAGATGGACTTCTTGGAAGGCCTTGATGCTAGATAAGGGTGGATTGGTGGATCATGTACTTGAGATTTGGACACAGATTGTTTGATATTGTCTTTGTGTATGTGATAATAAATTATGTGAAGGGACCAATGTTAATGGTTAATTAAGGAAGCTATCTTTGCATGTCAAATATAAACATGTAAGGATAACTATATAACTAAAACACAACCTTGAGAATAGCAAAAGGGTGAGATCCTTGATGGATTCGCCCTATGGATGGATATTCTTAGTGAGCCGAGAGTTTTCCTTCAAGGCACTAGAGTTAAGAAGTCGCTAATGGCACTAAATGTATTATCTTAGAACCCAAACAATGTCTTTGATGGGGCCAAAGTCGAGACTATACCCTATGGATAGAGGGGTTGACACCCATCACTCCCCCTCATTTCTCACTCTCATTGAACCAAGTGTAGCATTCATATGCTTCTATTTTAGTTTATTTGTGAATGTTGTGGCTCAAGGATTGATGCTAGTCAAGCTCATAGGTGTTCTTAATGTTGAATTAGGAACATGGATGCAAGTAAATCCTTATAGGTTATGGCCAAAACCTTTTGTTGTTGAGTGGAATCAAGAGAGCCTAGGTGACAAACCCATGTTATTATAAGGAGTACTAAGGGGCATTGCTTAGGATAAGCTCTCGATAGGCCACTAAATTGTGTTGTTGAGGGATACTCAATAGGGCACATTATATTTTTGAAGAAATGGATGAGAAAATCAAGGCAATAATATAAGATATCCAAGGTTCTAAGTATTTTTACAAGGTATATGTTGACTCAATGATACAAGAATGAGTCTTCAAGAAAGGGGACATGGTTTTTCTTGATATGCAGCCCAAGAAGAGTTTGCTATCCTCCTTGGGTAAATTCAAGAAGCAAAGTCCAATATATTATGGACCCTACAAGATTGTCAAGTGTCTAGGGACAAATGTCAACAAGTTACAACTTTCCAAACACTTGAAAAATCATAATGTCTTCCATGTTTGCTTGCTAAAAACTTATTTAACTAATCACAAACATATATTTTATTATAAAAAATTTGTAATGCCAAGTGAAAAGAGTCTTAAGCTCAAGCTAGAAAGGGTACTTTATTTAAAAGAAAAGATCATTAAGAATATAACTCTTATAAAGAACCTCATTGAGTGGAAAGACTATCTCAAAGAATATGAGGAAACCTCATTTGGAAAACACCCACAATTTTTCTTCACATGAGGATATCATGATTACTCTATGTGGGAGAGGATGTATACAAAAATATTTTTATTTCTCTCAGCATCATCACTACCTCAGAGTCTCCAAGCATAGGCCATTGCTATACTAACTGAGGTGGAGTAACTAGACCATTAGTTGAATCATCATGAATAATGAAATAATCCCCAAATTCATCTTGAAACTACCATCACCATGAATTACTAAAATGTGTGTGTGTGTGTGTGTGTGTGTGTGTGTGTGTGTGTGTGTGTGTGTGTGTGTGTGTGTGTGTGTGTGTGTGTGTGTGTGTGTGTGTGTGTGTGTGTGTGTGTGTGTGTGTGTGTGTGTGATCCTAAACTTGTGAGCCTTTCAAGACTATAAAGTAGCCTTATGATTCCATTAGGAAACTAATCATTTTAATAAGGTGATGCTCTTTCTATGCTTGAGGGAGAGATAGAAAGAAAGAGAATAGTGAGGAGAAGAATAAGAGAAAGTGGTAGAGAAGAACAGAAAGAGAATAAGAGAGATAGGAAAGGATAGATAGAAAAACAAGGAGAGGGAGTGTTAGAGCAAGAATAATGAGAGGGAGAGAGATAGAGGAGGAGGAGAGAAGTTACTACCTTGGAAGGTTTTTCGGGACCTGAAACGGGCCTACCGACACTGGCTCTAAGGCACTAGCCGAGGCCTCACTTCACCTAAAACCACCCCACACGGCCTCACAACTAGGAGCGTCCAAGACTTTGCGTTTGTAGCATTTCTTGTACTCCAACAAATAATTATTTCCCCCACTTCTCAAAGGGAGTCCCTAAACATAATGGTGGTATACACCACATAGCACACACACAGGGAGCACCCTCGATTGATCACCTGGCACTACACTACAACTCTCCTACACCCCCGGCATTGGCCCCAAGATATGCTATGAACATAAAACACTTTCAAAACAAAGTCCACTCTTTTGATAAATCGATCTAGGAGATGATATATAAGCCTCACCAAATAACTCCCAAGGAACCGAATATCTAGCCCTACGGCTTGGGATACCTCACGCTCTCAGTGTTCGGTCATCACTCATACAAACAGGTGCTATGCATCCAAGATACAATACCATGAGGTGCATCAATGCAAAAGTGAATATGACCATCGTGCTCAAACAAATGTTCATTGAAAATCAGCAACGTGAAAGTGCGAAGGCAAATCTTTTCATGATTTCCTTTTCTACGCGAGTGCTTCATTGCTTAGGGCTAGCACCGAGTTTCCTCATGCTACTAGTCCCTTTAATTTTAAACAACCGCAAACTCTATATGATATGCAACATCAAACATCAACATTTAATGCGCTTCAATCGCTCAACAACCCCCCTAAGATTTTGCATGCATTGATAGGTGTAGACATTGTGTTTTATGTATTTTTATTTATTGAAAGCGGTAAGAACTCACTCTAACAAAGAAATGGGTTTGAACAAAGGCTACATCATGCTTCAGCTCCATTATACGATCACACACATTATTCTTATTTTTTCTTATTTTTATGATTAAAAAAACTAGATTTTCTTATTTTTCTTTAATTTTCTCTATTTATTTATAGAAAAGTACAGATAGTTAGTGATTTTCAAATGTAGACCAATTACTCTTATAGAAAATGATTTCCTTAGTATATTTCATTCCATAGGAATGGCAAAGGCACACCAAAAACCCTAAAAACCGCATATTTCCCTCTAAACCGCCTAGTCTCGAGATCTGTGTGTTTTGCATACAATTATTATATGACTAAATTTTTATGATTCTTTCAACATAACTAATAAAAGAGAGAATTGGAAATCAATCCAAGAATTACTAACCATTTCAAACAAGAATTCATCTCATAAAACAATAAAATCTACATTTTTCTCATAAAATTGCTAATATAACGCGCATTTTTCGACATTGGAGGCCCCTTGATGCTCTTTCAAGGCCATTGACCATCTATCCAACTCCTTTCACATGTCTCTCCACTCCCGCTTCATCGTTTGACAAAAAACGTCCATCTCAGCCCATCCACCTCTCTTTTACATTGATCTCCATAAGAACAATCCACAAGAGGAGAGAGGAGAGAGAAAGACTAGAATGAGATTTGCTAAATAATGCACCAAATTCAGCCATTCCTGTGGCGATGAAGGGCGAGAAATTGGTGGTGGAGCATGCTACCAAGATGGTTCCTTGATCAGTTTTGGTAGATTAAAAAATGGCAAAGAATGAGGATTTTGGGGGTGCCAAAAAAAGTGTCCCCCCTCCCCCCTGATTCACGGAAAGTTATGTCTTTTAGTTTTAAGCTTGTTTAAAGCTTAAATTAAGCTTTTGAGAAAAATCGATTCACTTTAGTAAATTCGCACACTGCGGTAAAAGTGGTTTTTTCGCTTTCAAAGAGGCAATTGTGCTTAGAATTGAGATCCGTCTAGAGATAGTTGGCTTCATGACATCGAAATCTATAAACCTGGTCATTGTGACACTTTTTAGCTTTCGGATCATGTAGATGCTTCATAACGTGAAACCTTGCAAGGATTAAATGGGGGGTCAAACAGACTCTGATCGATGGATTGAGACTTGCATTGACTTTCTAGCATCGAGCTCCATCTAAGAAAACTCCATCTCATCGATCCATAACTATTTCATTTTGCATAAAAATTTGGTCTTTGACGGCCTCCCAAGCTCTTTTCTACTTCAAAAATAGCCTTTAAAATCCACTCTCATTGGCGATCATGAGATAGGGCAACTCAACCCATCAAATCCCACAAACTGACCTACATAAACAACAACCATAGAAAGCATCAAGCTACCACAAAAAATATACTCAACAAAGCACAAGAACAGCTCTCACTTGACCTCCTGACAAAATTAAGGCATAAAAATCCACAAGGGGATAGGCCTAACATACACATCTAACATTATCAACTTAAGGGAAAAACTCGGAAAGGTGATGGCACCACTTGGAATGGCCATAAGAAGTTCCTGCACAACAATGACTCCATCTAGGCACACTTTGTCAAACCTGTCTAATGCAACCACTTAAATAAAAAACCATTAAACACACCCACACCAAATAGACACATGGCCCTCTTGGCCTAAAGAGATAAAACACTAGAACTGAACAAGGGCGGCCCTCTTAGCCTAAAGGTCTATAATGGTTCTCAACCAACAAAGTGGCCCTCTTGGCCTTAATAAATAGAACATAAGAACACAACAGAAATGACCCTCTTGGCCTTACGAAATAATACACTTCACTACCAATCAATAGCGTACTATTGAAACAAACCCTTGGTCCTAACATAACTCTATTACGGCACAAAACTAATCGATGATAAGGGCTCCTTAGGCCTACACTAAGTGCATCAAGTTATTAGCTAATCCCCTATATAAATAGCAAGGGGTGTCCGACACAAATATGACGATACACAATCCTATGCGCCCATGACAAACTAGGAAGGTGCTCACTGGCTACTTGACTCATAACCCACACTAACCATCGGTGGCCAAAATATGATGTGTTAGCAAGAAGACCTAATGCAAGTATAAATTGCTAGGGAATTTGCAAAGCAATTCCATTATCGAAGAAATAACTAACAAGTCACCATCTCAAAGATATGCAACATATCCAAGGATGCACGATGGTACATCCATAGGGTGGGATCTGGCACACTGTAGGTCCCATTCAGTTGATTGATTACTAGCTATGAGTCACCTTTAACCAATAATTGGCGCATACCACCACATCGGGCTACATTCAACCTTATGATCAAGGCCTCATATTCTGCCATATTATTAGTAAAAGAGGGTCCTTTCCCATCTTCATAACAACCTGACGTTGGGGGTCTTTAATGACCACACCAATGTTGGCATGTTTAGCAGGCTATTAGGAAGCTTTGTTGAAATACAGAGTATAAACCTAGGCTTCATTGATAGGCCACGCCATACTAATTAGCTCACTTGTAGTTGTGATAATCAAAATCAAGTCGAGAGAGAGGATGTATAACATGTACAATACCTCCTTCCTCTCTAAACTCAATAGGAATGCTAGTCAATATTCGTTGACAATGGTGGTAGTAGACCTTAATCTGCTCAATAACCTGATACCCTTTACTCCACTAGATCACTTGACCTTGGTGGTAATGTTGCTCAAGATATGGATGCTCTACATATGGAATGATTCACCCCATCCACTCATCTTGGTACCTACTACACATTAAAGCTGAAGCTTGAAGGACCTACATTAGGTACCAAGCCCCACGTCAGCCCTTACACCTAGTAAGGCTTTAACTTATTAAATTTAACTTTATTCTTAAACTCTAACCCTTGCAAATCTACTAGAAGGGCCGTAGAGCCATTCTTTCCTAAATGTACAATCTTGTATGGGCCATCCCACTTGGGTTCTAACTTACCTAGGAATAGCTCATGATGTCGAGCATCATAATCCAACACCAACTGACCTTTCACAAATTTGTACTTCTTGGCCCAAAGGTCATGAAGGGATTTCATTCACTATGCCCCTACCTCTTGATGTAGTAAAGCCTGCAATCGAATCTCATCAAGATGTGCAAGAGAAGTATATCATTCTTGTAACATTTCTACCTCTCCCAACGAATGATTGAGAGCAAATCACATAGTGGGCAACTCTATTTCCAATGGCAAAATGCACTCCTCCCCATACACTATCTTGAACGGGGTGTGGCATATGGCTCTCTTGAATGTCATGTGGTAAGCCCACACTACCACATACAATTTCTTATCCCAATCACTCTTACTTTCCGATACTATCTTGGATAAAATTCCAACTAACTATTTCTTTGTACTCTCAATCTGACCGTTCGGTTGAGGATTATACAGAGTCGTTTTGTTGTGCTTAATCTTCAAAGCTTCAGTCAAAGCTACTATATCTTTGTTCAAGAAGTGTGTTCCTTGATCAAACACTATCTCCTTGGGTGGACCAAAACAACAAACAATTTGATCCATAATGAAACTGGCCATCTTCTTAGCATTATCCTTTACCATTGCTCGAGCTTCAGACCACTTTGTAAAGTAGTATGTTACTACAATAATATACCACTTATGCGTAGTTGATGATATGGTCCCACAAAATAAATACCCCATTTCTCAAAGGTTAACATAACCAAAATAGGGTTTACAGGCGGCTTACAATTCTCCCTCTCATCGTATCTTTGGTAGACATCACAGTGCTTAACATAATTGAAAGCATCTTGGAAAATAAATGGCCACCAATAGCCAACACAGAGAGCTTTTTGGGCGGTAAGCCGCCTAGGAAAATGTCCCCCACATGTTGAATCATGGCACTCCTCAAGAATGAATGGTACCTCATCGGGTACTAGACAACAATGATAAATGTCATCTACTCCTCTCCAATAATACAAGACACCTGCTATAATCAAAAAGTCTAATGCTTGTCACTTGATCTTCATCTTTTCATCCTTTTGATAAAGCAACCCCAAATCCTCCACTAGATAAATAGTATGTTATAGTAGTGTACCAAGAAGGGATGGAAGCTATATCAATCTTGAAAAAAACCTTCAATGTCACTTTCTTCAGCTAGAATCTCCTTTGGCTCCCCGAAATCCACAAGACATTCCACAATGCCCTACAACTTCGGTGGCTTACTCCTAATCTCATAGTCGGAACTCTTGCAAAGTGATTAACCACTTTGCTAAATGATCAGGCAACTGCAACTTGTTTTGCAACAATCTAAGTCCTTCCGCCTTTGTGAAAAATATCACTTTCTCATAGAGAATATAGTGCCTAATTTTATACGTCGCAAAGACCATTTCAAGGCATAATTTCTCCATGTATGTATAATTGACTTTAGATATCCCCAATTTTCTACTAGCAAAGACAATTGGATGATACCATTTCTCCTCCCAAATTTGGGCTAAACAGCATTGTGGCTCCTAAAAATATATAGAAAACTTCACCTTTTCAGGATGCTTTTAGAATTAGCACTTTTACTAATTCCTGCTTCACATCCTCGAAGGATACTTCACAGGCTTCATTCCACTTAAACATACAATTAAAAGATAGGAAGTTCGTCAATGGCAATGCTCTTTCTACCAGTGCATTGATAAATCTCCGATAAGATCCCACTGATGACAAAAAGTTGTGCACCTCTTTTGGAGTACATGGTGGGCTCATAGTGACTATAACCTTTATCTTTTCAGGGTCAATTGGAATACCAATCATACTAACCACATGGCCCATTAACAACCCATAAGGCACCCCAAAGACACACTTCCATGGATTAAGAGCAATGCGGAATTATCTACAATGCTCAAAACATTTCCTTAGAATAATCATATGCTTTTCCCTTGTGGTGGCTGCCCCTAGATCATCAATAAATACTTTCAATTCCTCTGGGAAGACATCACCAAAAGTCTTATCAATTGTACATTGCCAAGAACGAGGCACATTGCATAGACCAAAGGCCACCACATGGTATGCAAAAGTACCAAAGACAGTAATCAATATCATTTTCAGCTTGTTTCCCTCCACAATAGCCATTTGGTTGTATCCAAAAAAGCAATCCATAAACAAATAGATTTTCCTACTTGCTAATTGATCTAAAATATGATCAATGAATGGTAATGGATAGTAATCCTTAACCGTCTACTTATTAAGCTCTCTAAAATCTATGCAAAGCCAAATCTGATTATTATTCTTCTTATTGATAACAACTAGTGAACATCATTCTGTGTTGAACCAAAAATATCACGCTAGCTTTCCGTAGTTTTGTCAATTCTTCTAATAACCCGTCTCTTAATTCAAAAGGCATACGCCTTACTTTCTGATGCAGAGGGTGGCTACCTTTCTTTAAGGAGATAGTATAAATAGTCAGGCTAGGAGGAATACCTCTCAACTCATCATAACTCCAAGCAAAGATGTCACAAAATTCTTGAATCAAGGACACATAGTCCTCTCTTTCTTCCGAACTGAGCACGGACCCTAATTTGATTGGCGAATCATTCATCGTACCAAGGTTTAACTGAATCACATCCGCATCTCTTATCCTCTCCTAATCTTCTATTGGCTCATTCAAGGGGATACTTGGTAGATATCCTTTGTAGTGCACCCCTCTCATTAGATTCATCACTGGATGACGACTCACCAATAGATAGAGCATCTAACGTGTCTAACTTTGATGAGGATAGAGGAACTCTCTCACTTTGAGGAGATTCAGGATAGGCATCTACCACCACACGTCTAGCACCTCTGCCAAAGATCAACCGACCAGTAGGTATATGAACCTAACAGTCTGATTGTAAGATCCATGGCTTGCCTAGCAATACTTGATAGCTAGGTTACCCTGCAAACGTGATGACCCTAAATTCCAAGATGCATTCCACATTGGCAATGGTCACATGGACTTTATTAATGCAATCTTTAGGTTGTCTTAAACTATCATCAACTATTTGGAGAATTGTGGAGGCATCTTTTTTTATTTCTAATCCCAACCTCTCCATCAATTCAACTCATAATGTTGACAAAAGATCTTGTGTCCCCACAATAGCGTGGTTTACTAGTATTACATCAATGTATGTTGCTACCCTTGGACAATGCTTTTCAGTATGTTCAAACCAATCTTCACCCACTCGTGCTATTCCCAAGGGCTCAATGATATACCCAGTGTGAAGAATTTTTTTAAATTCTTTATACACTCCCTGAGAAAACTTAATTAATTGTAGGAGGTTCACATCCATCTTAACTTCACAACAACAAGAACTTGCTAAATCAAATTCATGATAGCTAGCAAGAGCTCGCTTTTCTCGCCAGACCATTCTCTCCTTTGGTCTTTGAACCAGTTTTGCTGCCTCTTCTTGGCTTTTGCCTTCTTCTTGGCAACTCCTTATCCTTCTTGGGGTCGGCTTTACCTGTTGAGATATCGAGCTCCACTCGTGATACGCCAGGGTGACCATTGTGTATTTATGTCACCGACTTGTCAGTTGCAGACGCAGTTGGTACACCGCCCATGAATAATAGCTACATGATAGCTATCCTTATCTACTCTAGTTCGTGGCTCAGTTAGTATGCCACCTTAGTTAGTTGAGTTTGGTTTGAGACCCATATATAGGGTTCTTCTATTTCTTTGTACTTGAGTTCTTTTGGCTTACACAACTAAGAAGAGGAAAACTGTTTTCAGCCTCCACCTTTGTGTGTATTCCCCCATTGTGCAAGCAAGAAAGCTACAAGTGAGACTCCTTCCTTCTCTCCCACAATCTTGACATGGTATCAGAGCCTTGTTCATGGTAAGGAGCTCAAGAAAGCAAGCCAAGCTCGCAGTGTTCTGGTAAGAGGAGCAGTGTTGCTTTCATTTTTTGTTTTGGGAGCAGATCTCTGCAGGTAGCACAGCTGAAAAGTGCAGGAGTGCATTGTCTCAGGTTGAGACGCCCTTCGCGGTGAAGCAAGAGGGCAGTACATGCTGCGGGAATGGGCTTTAGCCCTCGACGACCTTGTTTTTTTTATTTGAGGCCATTTCGGGGCCTGTTTTGGAGACGGAAGTTTTCTGCACGCACTCAAAAAAAGGCCCAGTTTTATGCTGTGCAGCCACTGTTCTACAGGTCGGTGAAAAGCTACTGTAGACATTGCATCGTATGCTTGTGTGCAGAGACATTGGGAGTTACAGAATCATCCATGTTGCCTGTTGATGCAAAATCGTCACTAGGAAGTGACTGTGTGGTCAAATACCACTTTCGTCAGTTTTGCAGATTTGCCTTTATGAGGCTGAAGCTGTGTTCTTTGCAGTGAGAATTTTTTGCAGTGTTCTGTAATGGCGTATGATTCTCTCTCACAGATTGTCACTGAAAAGCTTGACAAGAACAACTTCCAAGCATGGAAGTTTAGAATGACGAATTTCCTTATGGGAAAAGGATATTGGAAATTTGTTGCAGGAAATGAAGAAGAACCAGTTCTTCCTGATGTTCTCAATCAACAGCAAATGGAGGCATTTAAAGCATGGCATGAGAGAGCCAGGAAAGTTATGTACTGGCTGTCTATCAGCATTTCAGACTCTATGATTGTGCATATTCAAGATGCAAGTACGCCAAAGGAGGCATGGGATACTTTGTCAAAAATGTATAGCACAAATACGCAAGCCAGGAAAATACTTGCACAATGTACAAAGAGAAAGTATGAGCATCAATGACTACCACATGAAGGTGAAGAAGATTGCAGATGCACTTGCTTCCATTGGGTCGCCAGTGGAAGATGATGATTTAGTCTCAGTGACCTTGAATGGTCTAGGAAAGGATTATGCATAGTTCCGAACATCCATTTCCATCCGTGAAAGATTTTCTGATTTTGAGGAGTTGATTGCTCTTCTAATTTCTGAGGAGCAGAGAAATGGTGGTGCATCTTCTTGAGGAGGAACTTCAAAAGAAGCTGTCTTCTACTCAAATGCTGGAAGAGGTAGAGGCAGAGGTAGAGGAGGCCGATATGGAGGCCGTGGTAGAAATCAGAATATGCAGCAAACTCAAGAAAACCAGTCCTATGGAGGAGGACGTGGTAACTCTAGAGACAGGGGGAGCCAAAGAGGTCGTGGTGGATGGCAAAGAGGCCAAAATGCAAACAGTAATGTTGAATGCTACTATTGTGGTAAAATGGGTCATATGGCTAAAGACTGCTATAAAAAGCAGAATGACATCATGAATGGAAAACTGCAACAAGGGAATTATGCATCTTCTAGTAGACAGGGTGATGACAGAAATGAGCATTTGTTTATGGTGCAGCACATGAACAATTCTGTGACAAGTGCAGAAGAAAGCAATGATGTATGGTATGTTGACTCAGGTGCATCAAACCACATGACAGGTCATGCAGAATGGATGGAGGATGCAAGGAAAATGGAAAAACCAAGATTTGTGGAGACTGGTGATGATACTGCACATCCTATTGTGCAGATTGGAAAAATTCCTTTGTCTATGCAGGATGGGAAAAAGAAATACCTGTCCAATGTATTTCATGTCCCGAATATCACCAAGAATCTGGTTTCTGTTGGTCAAATGGTTGAGCAGGGCTTGCAGGTCAGATTTAATCCTCATGGATGCTTTGTTGAGGATATGAAAAATAAAGGTCGCTTAATAGCAAAAGGAAAGAAGAAGGGCAGAATGTTTACGTTGGATGCAGACATGCCTGAATTGAGTGCAACAATGTTTGCACATGGGACTGGTGTAGTTGCAGATATTGATATCTGGCATAAACGCATTGGTCATGTTAATGTACAGCGAATTAAATCAATGCAGGCCCAAAATATTGTTGCAGGATTGCCCAAATTCAAGGTTGCAGAAATGCATAAGGTATGTGAAGCCTGTCAGTTTGGAAAACAGGCAAGGAAACCATTTCCTAGACATGTTCAAGAGAGTGAGAAGCCATTGGAATTAATCCACTCTGATGTGTGGACTACTAAAGCTGCATCTCTTGGAGGTTGTCATTATTTTGTCACTTTTATTGATGACTATAGCAGAAAAGTTTGGGTGTATTTTATGAAAAAGAAAAGTGAAGTTTTTGGGCACTTCAAAACTCTTGAAGCTATGGTTGAAAAAGAAACAGGCATGCAGATAAAATGCCTAAGGTCAGATGGAGGGGGAGAGTACCTCTCAAATGAGTTTGCAAGGTTCCTGCAGGAGCATGGCATAAAGCAACAATATTCATGCAGTCATACCCCACAACAAAATGGAATTGCAGAAAGGAAAAACAGGCATATTGGAGAGGTATCTCGTGCCATGCTCAATGAAAAAGACTTGCCAGATTTTTATTGGGCTGAAGCAGTTGCTACAGCAGTCTACATAATGAACAAGACTCCCACTGCAGCAATACATGGAATGACTCCAAAGGAGAGGTATACTGGTAGGAAACCAAATATTTCTCATTTGAAATTTTTTGGTTGAATTGCCTATGTACATGTGCCAGATGAGTTGAGATCCAAGTTGGATTCAAAAGCTGAGAAGTGCATCTTTATTGGTTACTCTCTGCAGTAAAAAGGGTATAGATGCTATAACCCTTCTACTCGTAAGTTTACAGTGAGCAGAGATGTTGTTTTTTATGAGATGAGTAGCTGGTATAAACCAGTAAATGTGATTGATGATGTAGATGCACAAAATGGTAATGCTGCACAGAATTCACAGCAGCAGTCACAAAATATTAGTGGACCTGGAGCGTCCTCTAGCAGTGGTTCACATTCTTCGCCATGGACAGGCAGATTGAGATCAGGAGAATCTTCTCAAAGTAATGCAGATAGTGGTATGTAGGTATCACGAAAAGGAAAAGAGAAGGTTGATCAGCCCATGTTTGATGTGAATGCAGGTCACTCTTATGTGGATGGTGAATCCAGTGGCTCAAAACAGAGCATTGATGATGAGTTGGGTATTCCTTCTATTGTTACACCTGGAGTAAGGAAGACCAAGGATGTTTTGAGAGAACCTGGGAGTGAACCTACTTTGCGCAGGTCTACGAGAGCTAGGTATCCTGTGGATAGGCTGAAATATGATGGATTTACAGCCATTCACTATGCATATATGGTCAAAGTGATACAGGAACCAAAACCCACTTCTTTTGAGCAAGCCATGGGAAAAGAAAAATGGGAGAAAGCCATGGATGAAGAAATGGATGCCTTGGAAGCAAATGCTACATGGGAATTGGTACCTTTGCCTAAAGGTAAAAATGCAATTGGCTGTAAGTGGGTTTATAAGGTGAAGCACAATGCAGATGGTTCTGTGAACAGATACAAGGCAAGATTAGTAGTCAAGGGGTATGCACAAACATATGGCATTGACTATGAAGAAACATTCAGTCCGGTTGCAAGGATGGCAACCGTAAGAGCAGTCATTGCTATGGCTGTATCAAAGGGATGGTCTTTACATCAGATGGATGTAAAGAATGCCTTCTTGCATGGTGATTTGCAAGAAGAGGTCTATATGGAGCAGCCACCAGGTTATGTGCATGCTGTGTATCCTGAGTTTGTTTGCAGGTTAAAGAAAGCCTTGTATGGCTTGAAGCAAGCACCTAGAGCATGGTCTGACAAGATAGGACAGTATCTTGTCACTATTGGCTTTCAGATTTCCAAGGCAGATTTCTCACTTTATGTGAGAAAAACAGAGAAAGGTATTATGCTACTTGTCATTTATGTTGATGATTTGATTATGACAGGTGACAGTGATGAAGATATCCTTCATGTGAAAATGCTATTGAAGCAGAAGTTTGAGATGAAGGATTTGGGAGAGCTGCGTTATTTCTTGGGCATTGAGGTGACTAGATCACCAAGTGGGATACAGCTCTTGCAGAGGCAGTATGGATTGGACATGCTGTCCAAATATGGGATGACAGGCTGTAAGCCTATTTCAGTTCCTTTGGAGCAGAATGTGAAGCTGAGCAAAGATGCAGGTGGGCTTCTAGAAGACCCTACTATGTACAGACGCATAGTAGGAAGTTTGATTTATATGACTATTACCAGGCCAGATTTGAGCTATGCTGTTGGATTGGTAAGCTAGTTTATGCAGGCTCCAAGGAAACCACATTTGGATGCGGCTAGACGCATACTCAGGTATGTGAAGTCCACATTGCAGTATGGACTATTTTATGAGACTGGGGTTCAGATACAGTTGCATGGATACACTGATGCTGATTGGGCTGGTAGTATTTCTGATAGATGATCTACCAGTGGATATGTGTTCTCTTTTGGGAGTGCTGCAGTCACTTGGAGCAGCAAGAAACAGCCTACAGTTTCCTTGTCGAGCACAGAGGCTGAGTACAGGGGTGCAGCAATGGCTGCATGTGAGGTAGCTTGGTTGCATAAGCTACTTTATGATATGCATCAGTCTACAGATGGGCCAGTTGTCATTTATTGTGACAACATGAGTAGTATACACTTGGCAAATAACCCAGTCTATCATGCTAGAACAAAGCACATTGAGGTGCATTATCACTATGTGCGAGAGAGGGTTTTACTAGGTCTTATTGATCTAGTTTATGTCAGCACAGAGGATCAGGTAGCTGACATTTCACGAAGGCATTGGGCGCAGAGAAGCTGCGCAAGTTCAGAGACCTGCTTGGTGTGCAGGAATTGGGATTGAGCTCGAGGGGGAGTGTTGAGATATCGAGCTCCACTCGTGATACGCCAGGGTGACCGTTGTGTATTTATGTCACCGACTTGTCAGTTGCAGACGCAGTTGGTACACCGCCCATGAATAATAGCTACATGATAGCTATCCTTATCTACTCTAGTTCGTGGCTCAGTTAGTATGCCACCTTAGTTAGTTGAGTTTGGTTTGAGACCCATATATAGGGTTCTTCTATTTCTTTGTACTTGAGTTCTTTTGGCTTACACAACTAAGAAGAGGAAAACTGTTTTCAGCCTCCATCTTTGTGTGTATTCCCCCATTGTGCAAGCAAGAAAGCTACAAGTGAGACTCCTTCCTTCTCTCCCACAATCTTGACATTACCATCTACAACTTTTAGAGGTTTGCCTTCCATATTGGGATTAAGGACTTGCGTCCACTTATCATCTTGCTTAGGGTTTCCCTTGATAGGTTTTACCTTGTCTCTATCAGCTTCTTGACCCTTTTGCCCTCCCATAAAGACTCATAGGTTAGAAGCTTCAATGCCACTGACACAGATGGCTTCAATAAGGCTAACTCCATTGCCACTAAGTAGCTCCTCTACCATAGGCTTCCCTCTTTGTAGTATTTTTTTTGGTCGCTCATCTTGCTAGAGATTGTTTCCTTGTGCTCGATGATTAGTCAAACCTAGCTGTTTACTTTCTTGTTGGAGAGAACTAATCTTGCTCCAACAGGTACTAGCTAAATGGCCATACTTTCCACATATATTGCATTTAATATTTGGACAATTCCTAGGGAAATGTTGGCCACCACACCACTTACAATTGAATATTGAGGGACCACCCTCTTTAGGGCATCAACTCCTTATCAAATTCTACTACTTCTTAAGGAAATTGACATCAATGGCTATTTGCCTACATTGTTTGGTGATCATATCAGTATAGTGCTTCATCATGTCCTTAACTTTTCCAAGGACATTCGAGGCACTTGACTCATAGCCACGATCATCTATGTGTCGTTCCATTGGCCTGACCACTTGGTTAGGAATCACTTGTTGAATTCCTGGAACAATGATAGGATTTATTGTTTAGCTTCCAACATTTGGTGAAGCCATCTGACTAGCCATAGGCATGGTCATAGTGGGAGGAGCTAGCAACATAGGTACATTATGGATCATGCTTCCTCTCCCATTAGGAGGACTCATGGGTATCCCTTGACCACCATTTGTCAGTGCCAAAGTATTTCCAACACCTCAACTCAGATTTCCCTAGAGGCATAAGCCACTTGTAATTGCAATTCTGCCTCTTCTGCTCTTGTAATAGTCGTATCAATGTCGGCAAGAGCAACACTGCTCAACTACACTTGAATGTTAAAGTCTAACCCATTCAAAAAGTATTGCAACTAAGCAATAGGTGGAATAGGAATATAGGTTTGCAACTTATGGAATACTTCCTTCAATTTCTTGGCATACCCATGAACATTTTCGTGAGGTTCTTGACGTGTTACATTAAGGACACATAGCCAATACTGAACACAAAGGCCACAAAGAAGAAGTCCATTGCAATTATGGTCCCAACTTCCAAGCTATAATACCATACTACAGCTTGTCCTTTCAAAGTCATATTAATGAACATCATTAAGTGTCCTTCATCTTGAATTCGACAGTTGAACATTAACTTTTGGAATTCATTGTTATGAAGTTCTGCATCTTCCTCTACTAACCCATTAAAAATGGGTAGATAAAACCCTAAGGCTGGCAAGTCCAGGGTCCCTATTGGGATTGCAATGGGTTGTGCCATGGTGACAACTGGATTCGCTAAAGAAGTTTGAACGATTGTAACTATTATTCCACTTGAAGTGGATAGACTAATTGGAAGAGGGGAAATACTAGAACTTCCTCCTCCTAACGGACTATGCGTCAAGCTAGGGTTACTAAGACCTTGCCCTTGTAAGGATATTGGACCACTCCTTTGTAGAGAATATCTTCTAATGATTTTGGTCTGTCATCTATCCCATTTAGCTATTTCTTGCTTCTAAAGTTTTGCTTGACGGTTTTTTGAATCTAACTCATTGCCTTTTGGCATATACTAATAAACTAGTCCCTATTGACTGAGATTCGAAAACCGCCACTTATTAGTAGCTCCCAGCAAACACGCCACCTGTTGGTACCTAAAATAGGCCTGACACTGGCTTTAAGGCACTAGTCTGCGGGCCTCACTACTCACCTAAAACCACCCCACAGAGCCTCACAGCCAAGAGCGTGTAAGACTTTATGTTTGTAGTATTTTTCGTAGTCCAATGAATAATTCTTTCCCCCACTCCTCAAAGGGATTCCCTAAACATGCTGATGTTATACACCACGTAGCACACTCACAAGGAGCACCCCTCGATTGATCACCACGACTCCACTACGGCTCTCCTACACCTCCGAGATTGGTCCCAAATGTGCCGTAAACATAAAACACTTTTGAAACAAAGTCTACTCTTTTGATAGATTGATCTAGGAGATTATATATAAACCTCACCAAATAACTCCCAAGGAATCGAATATCTAGCCCTATGGCTTGGGATACCTCACACTCTCAGCGTCTCGTCATTAGTCATACAAACAGGTGCTATGTATCCAGGATATGATACCATGAGGTAAATCAATGCAAAAGTGAATATGACCATCGTGCTCAAATAAATATTCATTGAAAATTAGCAACGTGAAAGTGTGAAGACAATTCTTTTCATGATTTCCTTTTCTACGCGAGTGCTTCATTGCTTAGGGCTAGCACCGAGTTTCCTCGGTCTACTAGTCCCTTTAATTTTAAACAAGCACAAACTCTATATGATATGCAACGTCAAACATCAACATTTAGCACACTTCAACCACTCAACAACCCCCCTACTCTCTACCCTTTAAGATTTTGCATGCGTTGATAGGTGTAGGCATGGTGTTTTATGTATTTTTCTTTATTGAAAGTGGTAAAAACTCACTATAACAAAGAAATGGGATTGAACAGAGGTTAAAACTCATGCTTTAGTTCCATTATATGATCACACACATTAATCTTATTTTTTCTTATTTTTATGATATAAAAACCTAAATTTTCTTATTTTTCTTTAATTTTCTCTATTTATTTATAGACAATTATAGATAGTTGTTGATTTTTAGATGTAGAATGATTAGTCTTATAGAAAATTATTTCCTTAACATATTTCATTCCATGGGAATAGCAAATGCACATCAAAGACCCAAAAATGGCATATTTCCCTTTAAACTGCCTAGTCTCTCGAGATTTGCATGTTTTGTATACAATTATTATATGACTGATTTTTTATGAATCTTTCAACATAACTGATCAAACAGAGGATTTTAAATCAAATCCAATCATTACTAACCATTTCAAACGACATTTTTTTTCATAAAATTGCTCATTATGATGTACATTTTTTGATGTTGGAGGCCTGCTCTGACGCTCTTTCATGGCCATTGACAATCTGTCCAACTTTTATTCACGTGTCTCTCCACTCTCACTTCATCGTTTGACAAAAAATCTCCATCCTAACCCATCTTCCTCTCTTTTACATTGATCCATAAGAATAATCCACAAGAGGAGAGAGGAGAGATGAGAGAGAAATACTAGAATGAGATCTTGCTAAATAATTCACCAAATTGGGTCATTCTTTTGGTGATGAAGGGTGAGAAATTGGAGGAGCATGCTGCCAAGATGGTTCCTTGATCAGTGATTTTGGGGGCGGCAAGAAAAACGATGCCCCCCACCCCCCAATTCATGAAAAGTTTTTTCTTTTGGTTTTAAGCTTGTTTAAAGCTTAAACTTAAGCTTTTGAGAAAAACCAGTCCACTTTGGAGATTTCACATTGCAGGGAAAGTGATTTTTTCACTTGGAGGGGCAACCATGCTCAGAATTGAGATTCGTTTAGACGGCTGGCTTCATGACGTCAAAATCCATAAACCTGGTCCTCACTGTGACGCATTTTGTGGCTTCCGGATCATGTAGCTGCTTCATAATGTGAAACCTTGAGGGGATTAAATGGAGGGTTAAACGGACTCCGATCGACAAACTAAGACTTGCGGTGGCTTCCTGGCATTGAACTCCATCTAAGAAAAATCTAGCTCATCGATCCACAACCATTTCATTTTGCATGAAAGTTTGGTCTTTGACAACCTCTCCGGCTCTTTTTCACTTCAAAAATAGCCTTTAAAATTTATGCTCAATGTTGAAAACCTTGGAAGATGTCCCATTCACATGCCCTAATACCAAATCCAAGTTCTCTCCTTGCCATCTACTATGGTACTCTTAGCAAGAAGGTATTGGTTCCCATCTCCAATATGTCTCATCCCCTAATTCTTCTTGATCTCCACACACTCTATTCCACTCCTATTTTTACCTCTCTATTTAATCATAATGTCAACACAATCTTTGTTGGCCTCAAAATTCCAAGGATGATTCAATCATTCAAAGACAAGAGGAGCAACTAAAGGACCATGGAGTATGTGAAGGAGATTCCTTACACAAAAGGCTCCAAGATGGCACTCAAAGGAAGCAATATTGGAGCAAGAAGAGAGGTAGGCAAAGCAAGTGAGACTCCGTCACCACCACCAACCAATCTCCATGTGCCTCTCATAATTCAACTTTATACATTCTTATAGATAGAAAGTTGATAGTAGGAATGTCTATTTGTGTTGGAAATCCTTATGGGTTAACTCCCATTATATTAGTTGGACAAAAATAAATTACCTAAGAGAGGCATTTCCACAAGGAGGACTTCTCTCCATTGATGAAACTTAGTCCATGATTGTAAGATTTATTGACTAAGTTACAAGTTGCATGGTTTATTGATTAAGATATATAGTCTAGAACAAATGAAAGGTTTGTAAGTAAACTAGCTTAAACATTCACTATTCAATGAGGACGGCAGAACCCAAGGCTAGAAATTAGGTTTAATGGACTACATGAAGGAATGGATCACATTGTGATTATGTCATGGGATTTACAATATTAAAGGACTCTAGGATGGATACTAGCTAACTAAGTGGTTAGTAATTGATCATAATAAACCCTAGATCTTAGGATAAGACTCTAAGAATTAAACTATTTTAAAAGAAGAGGAAAAACTAAGCCTAGAAACCCCATAATAGACCATAATGTCTTATCCTTTCCTCAAAGATTGGTGTGGGAGCCTCTCGCTTGATTGCCAAGTCCCATGGATGGCTTATTGTTTCAAGCATTTCAAGCCAAGTGCAATGGCTACCTCTCACATATGTTGAGATGGCAAGCTCAACACATGTGGACATGGATGATGGACCGCCTGGTTAGATGGGTCCACACGTCTACATTTAGCACGTCGGTGGTCATTATGACTCTCACATGGCCACTGACTCATTACTTATTATATTCAGGTTGTTACACCTATTTACAGCTGGCATAGTTATAGCGCCAGTCGACTAGTGTAGTCGGTTATGCATTGTTTGACTTAGTAGGCCGCTTTCCTTTTATGTTGTATCTTATCTATACTTTGTGTACATTGTAAAAGAGTGTGGAAGAAGAAGAAGAAATCAGCAAGAAAACGTTTTGGCCTCCATCTCTCTTCTTGTCTCTTGAGTGAGCTTCTCCTTGTGCATTCTGTGTGTGTTCGGCGCAGCATCTTGAGCAACCCCCTCCACCACGCGATTCTTGACATGGTATCAGAGCCGCGCCATTGAGAGAGGCTGATTTCGAAGGTTGAAGTGAAGGAGAAGAAGCAAGGTTCGAGCAAGCAAGCTACGGGTAAGAATCTCTCCCATTCTTCCACTCCTTCTCTTGGATAGTGCCTGTGGAGGCACCGGAAGCAGGGCAGAGCAAAAATCTCAGATTGCAGTGAGATTTGGTGTGCACGAAGAGCGCTGTATATTCTGCATATAAGCCCTTTAAACACAAGGTTTATCTGCAAACTGGTTGCAGATTGCATGTATTGTTGAGCAGACAGTGGAAAAGGCTGTCTGGTGAATTGCTGTGTACTACAGGTCGAGGGTTGCAGAAGATTTGCTTGCTGTTTGGTATTATTATTGTGATAATGGCAGAGAATAGTGGAAGCCTCATCATTGAGAAGCTCGACAAGAACAACTACCCTTCATGGAAGTTCCGTGTCACGAACTTTCTTATTGGAAAAGGCCTCTACGAGTTCGTTTCAGGTGAAGAAAAGGAGCCAGAGGTGAGTGATCCTCCAACTGCAGAAGAGACAAAGGCACGAAAGGAATGGAATGCAAAAGACAAGAAGGTCATGTATTGGTTGTCTGCAGTAATTTACAATAACATGCTGGGACACATTAGAAATGCAGAGAATGCATATGCAGCTTGGACCATACTTGAAAGTATGTTTTCTGTAAATACAAAGGCATGAAAGATTCAACTCAAGCAAGAGTTGAATACATTAAAGAAAGGGAAGATGTCTATCAATGAGTATGCACTGAAGGTAAGAAGCACTGCAGATGCATTGGCAGCGATTGATGCAATGCCCGATGATGATGATTTGATGTCGTCTACCTTGGGTGGACTTAACAATGAAAAGGCTTGGAAGTCTTTTGTAACTTCCGTATATGTCAGAAAGCCATTTCCAGATTTCGATGAATTGATCTCTCTTATGATCACTGAAGAGATCAACATGCAGAGTGAGACATCTGAAAGAAGTGGTGAACAGGTCCAAGCTTTCTACTCCAGTTCTGGAAGGGGACGTGGCAGGTTCTCTTCAAGAGGCCGTGGTACAGGACGTGGTAGTGACAACCAGCAAAACAGATTGAATCAGCAATTTGGCGATATGCAGGTTTCAGGAGGTCATGGTAACTTTAGAGGCAGGGGGAGCTTTAGAGGAAGAGGTGGATGGCAGAATAGAGGTTCTAACAACTCTGGTATTGTGTGCCACTACTGTGGCAAAACAGGTCATATTGCAGCCCAATGTTATGCTAAGAGAGATGATATCCGCAGTGGTAAGTTGCAGCAAGGAAACTATGCATCGTCCTCACGACAGAATGAAGACAAAAATGAACGTTTGTTCGTTATGCAGCATATGCTGAATGCTGTTACAGGAAAGGGAACACATGAAGATGTTTGGTATGTTGATTCAGGTGCATCCAATCATATGACCAGCCATGCAGAATGGTTTGGAGAGATGCAGGATTTGCAGAATGCAGGTTATGTGCAGACGGGTGATGACTCATGCCACCCAATTTCACACATTGGAAAAGTTCCCTTGTCCTTGCATGATGGTAAGACAAAGAGTCTTTCAGATGTATTACATGTGCCATCTATTACAAAGAATTTGGTGTTAGTCGGTCAAATGGTAGAGCAAGGGCTGCAAGTCAGATTTAATGCAAAGGGCTGCTTTGTAGAAGACTTCAATGACAAGTGCAGGTTGGTAGCAAAGGGAAGTAGAGTTGGACGTATGTTCACTCTAGATGCTGGAATTCCTACTATGAATGCGGCTATGTATGCCAAAGGAAAAGGTGTTGTTGCAGACATTGAAATTTGGCACAAACGCATTGGACATGCAAATGTACAAAGGCTGAAATTAATGCAGTCCAAAGGGTTGGTTACAGGTTTGCCTACATTTAAAGTTGCAGAATTTCAGAAGGTATGTGAAGCATGTCAGTTTGGTAAGCAGGCAAGACAACCCTTTTCACATGACAGAGATGTAAGCAGAAATATCCTTGATGTTGTTCATACAGACATTTGGGGGCCTACACAAAATGTATCTCTTGGAGGCAGTTCATACTTTGTCACATTCATTGATGATTGTTCTAGAAAGCTGTGGGTATATTTTATGAAGGAAAAGAGTGAAGCTTTTGAGCACTTTAGAACTTTCAAGGCTGCAGTTGAAAGAGAAACAGGCTTGAAAGTAAAGTGCCTGAGGTCAGATGGAGGGGGAGAGTACCTCTCAAATGAGTTCAGTGATTTTCTGAGGTCTCATGGGATAAAGAAACAGTTCACATGCAGGTATACCCCACAGCAAAATGGGGTTGCAGAAAGGAAAAACAGGCATATTGCAGAAGTTGCACGCGCCTTGATGGCTGAAAAGAATATGCCTAAGCATTTTTGGTCTGAGGCTGTTCATACTGCTGTTTATATTATGAACAGAACTCCCACAGCTGCAGTTCATGGTATGACCCCCGAAGAATGTTTTACAGGTAAGAAGCCTGATGTTTCACACTTGAAAGTATTTGGTTGCATTGCGTATGTTCATGTGCCAGATGAGTTGCGGAAGAAACTGGATCCAAAGGCTGAAAAGTGTATCCTTATTGGATACTCTTTAGAGCAAAAAGGGTATCGCTGTTACAACCCTGTCACATGTAAGTTCAGAGTGAGTAGGGATGTCATCTTTGATGAAATGAGCAGTTGGTATGCATCTAGTGGTGATGCATTGGATGTTGATGATGATCATGACACTCATGTGCAGGCTGAAAGGCAAGAATCACGGACTCTTAGTGGACCAGAGACATCATCTGGTAGTCCTTGGTCTGGGAGACTAAGGAGTACCTCTACATCTTCGAGTGCATCTAGTAGCACTACAGGTAAAGACAAAGGAAAGAATAAAGTGTCAGAAGGCATTGATGCAGTTCTTGATGGAGACTCCAGTGGCTCAGAGAGCTTAGATGATGAGCTTGGCATTCCTTCAGTGAGAACTCCAGGTGTGCAGAGAGCACGGGCTGATGCAAAGACTCCATTGAGTGATCCAGTGGTACGCAGGTCTAGCAGGGTGAGATACCTTGTTAAAAGATTTGGTTTTGAAGGTTATGCAGCTCACCATTATGCTTATATGGTGAAACTAGTTGAGGATGTTGAGCCTACATGTTTTGAGGAGGCTGTTGGTCATGCTCATTGGGATGCAACAATGGATGAGGAGATGGCTGCATTAGAGGCTAATAAGACTTGGGATCTAGTATCATTGCCAAAGGGAAAGAAAGCTATTGGATGTAAGTGGGTTTATAAGATTAAGCACAATGCAGATGGTTCTATTAGCAGGTACAAAGCTAGGCTGGTTGCAAAAGGCTATGCCCAGACATATGGCATAGATTATGATGAAACCTTCAGTCCAGTTGCTAGGATGGCAACTGTCAGATGTGTGATTGCTTTGGCAGCAGCCAAAGGTTGGAGGTTGCAGCAAATGGATGTAAAGAATGCCTTCTTGCATGGTGATTTGCAGGAAGAAGTGTATATGGATCAGCTAGCAGGTTATGAAGATTTAGAGCATCCCACGTATGTGTGCAGGTTGAAGAAGGCACTCTATGGGCTCAAGCAAGCACCAAGAGCATGGTCTGACAAGATCAGAGAGTATCTTGTCAATATTGGTTTTTATGTTTCTGATGCTGATCACTCACTTTATGTGAGAAAGGGAGATGCAGGTTTGGTCATCATAGTCATCTATGTGGATGACTTGATTATTACAGGTGATAGTGATAGTGGGATTGCTGAAGTCAAGGGCTATTTGAAGATGAAGTTTGAGATGAAGGATTTAGGTGAGCTAAGGTACTTCCTTGGCATTGAGGTGATCAGATGTGATGATGGTATATGGCTGTTCCAAAGACAGTATGGCTTGGATATGTTGTCCAAGTATGGTATGACTGCATGCAAACCACTTTCAGTCCCGTTGGAGCAGAATGTAAAGCTGAGTGCTGATGTTGGGGATGAGATAGAAGACCCTACTATGTTCAGGAGGATAGTGGGGAGTTTGATCTACATGACCATTACAAGGCCAGACTTGAGCTATGCTGTTGGTCTTGTGAGTCAGTTTATGCAAGTATCTAGAAAGCCACATTTGGATGCAGTGAGACGCATATTGAGATATGTGAAGTCCACATTACATTATGGGCTTTTCTATGAGGCAGGTACAGACGTACAGGTGTTTGGATACACAGATGCAGATTGGGCTGGTAGTATGTCTGATAGACGATCTACCAGCGGATACATGTTCTCTCTTGGTAGTGCAGCAGTTGCTTGGAGCAGCAAAAAGCAATCTACAGTTGCTTTGTCGAGTACAGAGGCTGAGTATAGAGGTGCTGCTGTTGCAGCATGTGAGGTAGTATGGCTGCAAAAGTTACTGGCTGATTTGGATGTGCAGGTGGAAGGTCCAGTTGTCATTTATTGTGACAACATGAGCAGTATACAGTTGGCGAGGAACCCTGTGTTCCATGCCAGGACAAAACATATTGAGGTACACTACCACTTTGTGAGAGAGAAGGTACTAGCAGGTGAGATTGACTTGGTGTATGTCAGCACACAGGATCAAATAGCTGATATCTTCACGAAGGCATTGGGTACAGAGAAGCTTCAAAAGTTTCGAAGCTTACTTGGAGTTGCAGAGATGCAGTTGAGCTTGAGGGGGAGTGTTGAGATGGCAAGCTCAACACATGTGGACATGGATGATGGACCGCCTGGTTAGATGGGTCCACACGTCTACATTTAGCACGTCGGTGGTCATTATGACTCTCACATGGCCACTGACTCATTACTTATTATATTCAGGTTGTTACACCTATTTACAGCTGGCATAGTTATAGCGCCAGTCGACTAGTGTAGTCGGTTATGCATTGTTTGACTTAGTAGGCCGCTTTCCTTTTATGTTGTATCTTATCTATACTTTGTGTACATTGTAAAAGAGTGTGGAAGAAGAAGAAGAAATCAGCAAGAAAACGTTTTGGCCTCCATCTCTCTTCTTGTCTCTTGAGTGAGCTTCTCCTTGTGCATTCTGTGTGTGTTCGGCGCAGCATCTTGAGCAACCCCCTCCACCACGCGATTCTTGACAACATAGCCATGCACGCTTTTAGACCTACGAGTGTAGTGAGCTTACCTTCATGCTCGATCGAGTTGCCTCCTCCCACAAGCTCTTTGGTAGCTCCACGATCCAAGGTGCAAGCTGAAGCAAGCTCGATCCTCAAGCTCCAAGCTCCATTGCCATGCACGAGACAAGAGAAGAGAAGAGAAGAGAAGAGAAGAGAAGAAGAAGAGAGGAGAAGATGGATAGCTTCTCCACCACGGTCCCTCACCCTCACACACTCACTCCCTCACACTCCCTCTCTCAAGCACAAGCACAAGCAAGAGCAAGAAGAAGAAGAAGAAGAAGAAGAAGAAAGCTAGTTTCGGCCACACACAAGAATAAGATTTTTCATTCACTTTTTGCCTTTTTATACATGCCCTACTCCTCTTTGGGTGCCCATCCCTTTTTTCCATGACCGGCCATTTTAGCCTAGGTCCTCTTTCCCTATTCCCTTCCTATTTACATGGTTTCTTCACCCATGCCCATCTACATCATTTATAAACTATACATGAGAGAGCCTTGAGCTCTTTTACAAGGATTTAGGGTGTGCTTTTATATTTAAAATGTGTATTTTCCCTTTTGCAATTACCTTGGAATTTTGAGTTTGCTTATTGCGCTTTTGGCTCTCTTCATCTTGTTTTTTCCATTGGGCCACCTTCTTTTGCTTTATCCTCTGCATCTTTTTTATTTTCTTTTCTTTCTTTGCACTTTCTTTGCACCGTGGGTTTACAAATTGGCAAAGAGGACCAATTGAGGATATCTAAAGTTCACAGTTTCCTTAAAGTGTACATATAGCCCTATGCTAGAGGGTTAGATTATTATTGTAAACTTGTACTTAAAAGGGCTCTTTAATGCATAGATAGTGTTTGGCTCAATTGTTTATGCAATCTAAAAATTTGTAATGTGACCACCCGAGTGGATATGGAGAATAAACTTGACTTTCCCAAAATTCAACAATCTGGATCTCTCACCAGGAGTTGATGTCCACTTGAGATGCTAGGATTAGTACTTGACAAAATATATCTCTCTATAGTTAACTAGGAGGCATCAAGGAGCCAAGGGAGCTTTGGTTGTAACTCCTTGGCTTCCTAGGACTAGGTTAACTTACTATGATCCTGGAATAGATTTCTCAAAAGGCCCTAACATTATTAAGGGTGTGATTTGAATGAAATATCATGTTTTCGAAAAGATACCTATTTTTAAATATATGCTTGTTGATAGTACATAATGGAACATGCATTAAGAGGTTAATTAAGAAATGTATCTTTTTGTGTCCAATATACATATGTGGTTACTCAGTTAGATAACTAAGAACACCTCATTGGAAAGTGGGTGGGTGAATCCTTGATGGGTTCAACCTATGGCAAGATGGTTTGAGTTAGCCAAGAGGTATCTCCCATAGAAATGCTAGATTAGATATTCCTACTATCTACCTCCCCTTCATTTCTCACTCTTAATGAATCAACTACGACACTAGCCTACTTTGGCTTGGATGTTTGCATAAGTAGCTATCCTTGTGTGCTAAAATAATTGATAGGAGTCTTTGAAGTCAACTATGATCCTTAGATAGATCATTGTGGGAATGAGGCAAATATTCTCTTGCAAGGTAGGCTCAAGCAATAGTAGTAATAACATCTGGTTATTATTCCATGGGAGTTCTGGATCTCAGGTAAGTTACTCATGAATATATGTGTGCATCACGTGGGTTCAAAATAAGGTATTTTTAAAATACTATTTTTATATATTTTTTACATATAGAAGGGTGTAATATAAAGGGTTACTTATAGATTGAATAGAAAAGGGTTATGTTTTATTTAGGAAAAATTCATAGATAAGGATATTTATAAATAGGCCTTGAGTGCATGTGATGTAGAGGATATACATATAGTAACTTCCCCAAGTTCCGGATAGTGCTACCTAGCCAGGTCTCTTGATGGATTACTAATGTGTCATTAGGAGTGCATTAGGTAGGTATGTTAAAACCAATTTGAAGTGATGTATGACCATTGTTAAGTGATGAATCATGCCATTTTTTAAAACATGCTCAACATTATAAGACTTTTTTGTTATGCTTTGTGACTTAAAAGGTTGATATCCACAATGAAGGTTTGGGCTTATCCTCTTTAGCCATGATTTCATATTTAATGAGGATAAGTATAATGTGCTCTATTGAGAAGCCCTCAATCACATGCCCTCTCAGTGACACAATTTTAGTGGTCCATCAAGAGATATTCCTAAGTGATGCCACCTAGTACTCCTTAGAATAACACAAGGTTTGTTACCTAAGTTTTCTTGAGTACACTTTACAATGGAAGGTTCCAACCATAACCTAGTACTCCTTAGAATAATATGAGGTTTGTTATCTAAGTTTGCTTGAGTACACTTTACAACAGAAGGTTTCAACCATAACCCACAAGGATCTATGGCTCTTAGAGTAGACTAAGATCACCTATTGGACCGTCTTAAAGCATCCACTTTGCACTAGATTACCCGAACCAAATCCAAACCGTGTCATACTCAGTTCAAAGATAGTGAGAAATGAGGGGGAGTGTAACACATCAACACATTTGTCTGTAAGGCATAGTCTTAATCAAATCCCCTAAAATGATGTGCATGGTTGAGTCTTATTTAACCTTCTAATTGGGTTAGCAAATGATTTCTAATTATTGTTATCCTTGAAGAAAGCTCTTGGCTCACCGAGAGGATGGACCAGTCAGGGATCTCACCCTCCTACTTCTCTCTTTGGATCATCTTTAGTCATCTAATCACCTACCATGCTTATTTCTCAACACATAAAAGTAGCTTCCTTAATTAACCTTTTAGGACATTGGGCTATTTCACATAAGTTACATCATAATACTAAAACAAAATAAAACAACCATTTTTTAAAGAGTTCTTTATCTATCTTAAAGGTTTCTTATTACAATTTCTCCTTGTGTACATACATAATTGAAACCTTGAAAGTTCCATTTCCACTAAGATTTATGCCCTTAACTAGTAACAGGGCTTCCAAAAAGTTTGTCTTGAATTAGATGGGTTTGGTAGTTCCTAGATGCATAAGTAGTTTACTAGCTAGAACCCCCTCGCACCTTTACCACCTCCTATATAATGTCCTTCCTATGGAGTGACCTCATGTAATTGGGGCCAATCCGAGCTCTCTAAAGTAGTAAAACAAACCCCCTTCATGTAGGGTTCCAAAACTAGCCTTGGGGAAGATCTAGTGCAATCCTTCCTTTTAATTTGTTTGTATTTAGACTCAGCAAACAAAACATATTTAGTTTTCTAATTTGGATACTACCACATTTATTTTGGATATTCAAAATTAGCTTCTTTAACCCTTTAATACATTTCCATTATTCACCTTTAGATTACAAATAAAAATAAGTGAAAACTATCTTCTTAACACAATCCTTTTATTCTATACAAGGTTAATACTATGGCTATTGATCAATCACAACACTAGCTTTTGGGAAAAGTCACCCTATATTGAGCCTTGACTTTGGGCTAACACTACGTTGTATCAAGATAAAAACTATGCTAGGTAGATTATTGATACCAAGCAAACTACTCTAGACTAGAGCCATTAGTACGAGGCCAAAGATATTATGGGTTGACTCTCTTTGTAGTAGTAAGAAAAAACCACCCTCCTGGATAGAGTGGGAGCAAGCTAATCTAGACTAGAAATATTGGTACCAACCTTCACCAAACCATCCCCTAGCTAGTATAAGGTTCTTCTTAAATGTGTTTGGGATTGCAATTCATTGATCCTATCTTAGACTTGTGAAAGTCTCACTAGAGCCCCACTAGTTATCATGGTCTTCCGTGATTAATTGCACCTTGTGGATGTGAAAGTACATGGATCTAGAGCATGGCAATTAGTTATGGTGGATGAAAGGAGAAGAGTAAACTCATGATGGAGGAGACAAAGACACTGTTTGTTACACAAGTGAATTAGGTTCCAAGATTGAGATTTGGACTCATAAACACAATCTTGTATATATGGACAATGACACTGACACGTTACTGATAAGAAAAGAGTACTATCATTGCATTAAGAAAAGGAAGAAAGTACAATGCTTTATAGGAAAGTAGGAAACTGCAGTAGGCACCACTATGCATATGGGATAGGTAAGCCTGCATGTCCTTGCCCCTGAAGCTCCATACAAAGAGGCTGTCAATGAGTGTGATTGCTGAATCTCAACACCCCTCCTCAATCACAACTAAAAAAAGGCACAAAGTGTGTAGAGGCTGTAATGAGAACCACTTGCAAAGTGTGGGCACACCACAAACATGGTAGACACCAGAGGTGTCGCAGAAAAGGCTAAGTGTGGGCACCAAAACATGATGGACATCCAGAGGCTGTAACAGGGGCCTCACAAAGTGTACAGGGACTGTAGTGCCAAGTTACATGAGGAGTTTACAAAGCTTATGGCAAGAAGCATTAGGGCTAGGAAATACAAGGCTTTTAAAATAGTCTATCAGAGTAATGAGAGTAGAAGGACTAATGAGGCTTGTCCTTCGGATCTTGGTGGTCTTCATCTTCATCTTCATCTTCATCTTTTGGTCCATGGTCTTCTTCTTCTTTCATAGCTGCAAGATAGGCCTTTTGGGACCTCTTCCTAGCATGACAGAACTTATCTGTGTGTCCGGTCCTTTTGCAGAAGCCACAGAAGAGCGATTCCTTTTTACCTTTGTATCTGTTGTTGACATATAACATTTGTTCATCCTTTGAAGTGCTAGGCTCTTCTTTGCTTTTAAGTTTCTTTTCTTCCTCTAGCAGAGAGGCTTTAATATCAACAAGTTGAGGATCAGGCATATTGGTTAGAGTGGTTGATACATTATCATAGGCAGGAGGTAGACTTTTTAACAAGACACCAATACAAACATCTTCATCCATTTTTAGCTTTATCCCTGCAAGTTGAGTAAGCAGGCTTTCCATGTAGTTCAAATGGGATGCCAGGGATGCATGAGGCTTTATATCAAGTCATAAAAATTCAATCAATAGACCATGCTTAGACGACTTTGACTGTGCACCAAATAAGGTATCCAATTTGTCCCAAGTGTCATGGGACGTGTCACAGGCATCCACATGATGGATGTAGCTGTCATCCAATTCCAGCTTAATGATGGCTTGTGCCTTGTCATCATTCTTTTGCTAAGTAACTGCAAGGTCCGCATCCCGAGGTTTCTTCTCTTTGCCATTGGTAATGGCCCAAAGACCCTTCTTCATCAAAATGAGCTTGATGCGGGTTTGCCAGGTGTGAAACCCGACTCCCTTGAACCGAGCATTTGGACAGTCTTTTCCCATATTGGATGGCTGAAGCAGCAGCAAATTAGCACCAATTTCTCAGATTTCAGTAGTAGAAGAGTTGGTTGTGTCACAAGACACAAGTGCTAAGAGCACTAGATGAGTGTCAATGGACACTATGTTTGTATCTTCTTCCTTGAGTCTTCCAAATCTACAAAATTCTTCAGGATCTTCAAAATCCAAATCTTCCCCTCCTTGATTTGATGTTGGGAACTTCAAATTTAGTAGGCTTTAGCTTGGTTTAGTGGCAGGAGTGAAAAACTGAGAGAAAAATGAGCTTGGGAGATTTTGGCTATGGTGGAATTAGGGTTTCTGAGACAGGGGCCTGGTTTTTTGCAGATTGCAGGAGCTATACTTGATGATTTTCAAAAAAAAATTTATAGAAAGATAGCTTACTTTATGGGCTATCAAATCTCTATAGTTCTCATCATGATTGCCTCACACGCAGGGCGGTCAGAGTGACGAAATCAGATCGGGCGTAGATCAGGACAGGCGCAGTCAATTTCTCCAATGCCAGGGCCAGAGAGCAACAATGTCATCAATTAATGTGATAAGGAGTTGCGCCTAATGTTGGGGAACATCTTCCAAGAAGAGGTCATAAGCTAATTTGACCTGTAGAGGGAGATCTCAGCTCTATATCAGAGGTATGTCTAGGCTGGCTATGGTGGTCACAGGTCAGAAGCAAAGAAGAATGACAATGCTAGAGCTATACGAGCCCAATGTCGGACTGTTATGCAACAGAGGGAAGTGTAGGGAGTTTAAGAGCAATCCTCCAGAAGGAAACGTGTGGAGATATTGCTTTGTTTGGGAGATCCAAGGCCTCAAAGGTAGGTAGGTGCAGTTTTGGCTATGGCTGCCAAACAGGGCAGTGAGAAAAAAAGAGTAGAAGATGAAGTATTGAGCTGGACTAAGCTCAAGATGAGCTAGATGAAATTGAAATGGAGCTGAAGGAGTAGTGCCATGCCCGTCTGGGCTCTAATACCATGTGAAAGTACATGGATCTAGAGCATGGCAATTAGTTATGGTGGATGAAAGGAGAAGAGTAAACTCATGATGGAGGAGACAAAGACACTGTTTGTTACACAAGTGAATTAGGTTCCAAGATTGAGATTTGGACTCATAAACACAATCTTGTATATGTGGACAATGACATTGACACTTTACTGATAAGAAAAGAGTACTATCATTGCATTAAGAAAAGGAAGAAAGTACAATGCTTTATAGGAAAGTAGGAAACTGCAGTAGGCACCACTATGCATATGGGATAGGTAAGCCTGCATGTCCTTGGCCCTGAAGCTCCATACAAAGAGGCTGTCAATGAATGTGATTGCTGAATCTCAACACCCCTCCTCAATCACAACTAAAAAAAGGCACAAAGTGTGTAGAGGCTGTAATGAGAACCACTTGCAAAGTGTGGGCACACCACAAACATGGTAGACACCAGAGGCATCGCAGAAAAGGCTAAGTGTGGGCACCAAAACATGATGGACATCCAGAGGCTGTAACAGGGGCCTCACAAAGTGTACAGGGACTGTAGTGCCAAGTTACATGAGGAGTTTACAAAGCTTATGGCAAGAAGCATTAGGGCTAGGAAATACAAGGCTTTTAAAACAGTCTATCAAAGTAATGAGAGTAGAAGGACTAATGAGGCTTGTCCTTCGGATCTTGGTGGTCTTCATCTTCATCTTCATCTTCATCTTTTGGTCCATGGTCTTCTTCTTCTTTCATAGCTGCAAGATAGGCCTTTTGGGACCTCTTCCTAGCATGACAGAACTTCTCTGTGTGTCCGGTCCTTTTGCAGAAGCCACAGAAGAGCGATTCCTTTTTACCTTTGTATCTGTTGTTGACATATAACATTTGTTCATCCTTTGAAGTGCTAGGCTCTTCTTTGCTTTTAAGTTTCTTTTCTTCCTCTAGCAGAGAGGCTTTAATATCAACAAGTTGAGGATCAGGCATATTGGTTAGAGTGGTTGATACATTATCATAGGCAGGAGGTAGACTTTTTAACAAGACACCAATACAAACATCTTCATCCATTTTTAGCTTTATCCCTGCAAGTTGAGTAAGCAGGCTTTCCATGTAGTTCAGATGGGATGCCAGGGATGCATGAGGCTTTATATCAAGTCAGAAAAATTCAATCAATAGACCATGCTTAGATGACTTTGACTGTGCACCAAATAAGGTATCCAATTTGTCCCAAGTGTCATGGGACGTGTCACAGGCATCCACATGATGGATGTAGCTGTCATCCAATTCCAGCTTAATGATGGCTTGTGCCTTGTCATCATTCTTTTGCTAAGTAACTGCAAGGTCCGCATCCCGAGGTTTCTTCTCTTTGCCATTGGTAATGGCCCAAAGACCCTTCTTCATCAAAATGATCTTGATGCGGGTTTGCCAGGTGTGAAACCCGACTCCCTTGAACCGAGCATTTGGAGAGTCTTTTCCCATGTTGGATGGCTGAAGCAGCAGCAAATCAGCACCAATTTCTCAGATTTCAGTAGTAGAAGAGTTGGTTGTGTCACAAGACACAAGTGCTAAGAGCACTAGATGAGTGTCAATGGACACTATGTTTGTATCTTCTTCCTTGAGTCTTCCAAATCTGCAAAATTCTTTAGGATCTTCAAAATCCAAATCTTCCCCTCCTTGTTTTGATGCTGGGAACTTCAAATTTAGTAGGCTTTAGCTTGATTTAGTGGCAGGAGTGAAAAACTGAGAGAAAAATGAGCTTGGGAGATTTTGGCTATGGTGGAATTAGGGTTTCTGAGACAGGGGCCTGGTTTTTCGTAGATTGTAGGAGCTATACTTGATGATTTTTAAAACTTTTTTTATAGAAAGATAGCTTACTTCATGGGCTATCAAATCCCTATAGTTCTCGTCATGATTGCCTCACGCGCAGGGCGGTCAGAGTGATGAAATCAGATCGGGCGCAGATCAGGACAGGCACAATCAATTTCTCCAATGCCAGGGCCAGAGAGCAACAATGTCATCAATTAATGTGATAGGGAGTTGCGCCTAATGTTGGGGAACATCTTCCAAGAAGAGGTCATAAGCTAATTTGACCTGTAGAGGGAGATCTCAGCTCTATATCAGAGGTATGTCTAGGCTGGCTATGGTGGTCACAGGTCAGAAGCAAAGAAGAATGACAATGCTAGAGCTATACGAGCCCAATGTCGGACTGTTATGCAACAGAGGGAAGTGTAGGGAGTTTAGGAGCAATCCTCCAGAAGGAAACGTGTGGAGATATTTCTTTGTTTGGGAGATCCAAGGCCTCAAAGGCAGGTAGGTACAGTTTTGGCTATGGCTGCCAAACAGGGCAGTGAGAAAAAAAGAGTAGAAGATGAAGTATTGAGCTGGACTAAGCTCAAGATGAGCTAGATGAAATTGAAATGGAGCTGAAGGAGTAGTGCCATGCCCGTCTGGGCTCTAATACCATGTGAAAGTACATGGATCTAGAGCATGGCAATTAGTTATGGTGGATGAAAGGAGAAGAGTAAACTCATGATGGAGGAGACAAAGACACTATTTGTTACACAAGTGAATTAGGTTCCAAGATTGAGACTTGGACTCATAAACACAATCTTGTGTATGTGGACAATGACACTGACACTTTACTGATAAGAAAAGAGTACTATCATTGCATTAAGAAAAGGAAGCAAGTACAATGCTTTATAGGAAAGTAGGAAACTGCAGTAGGCACCACTGTGCATATGGGATAGGTAAGCCTGCATGTCCTTGGCCCTGAAGCTCCATACAAAGAGGCTGTCAGTGAGTGTGATTGCTGAATCTCAACAGTGGAGAGACCTCTTAACTATGGGTTCAAATTTAGCACCTATAATGGAACCAATTCCTAGTGGTGGAACTTAGCATTCCACTTGGGGATAGCCGCATGCCCTCACCATACAGTCTTGTAGGACTAAATCCATCAATAGCTTTTCTTTGGAAGACACAAACAAGATGATTGATATTCACTTAAAATATTACTTGCAAACAAACCTTTTCAAATGGTATTTTTCTTAATTAGATCTAATGAATCAAAGCAACAAAGTAAACAAATTTGACCAAAGTAATCCATTTAACTTGAAATTTCCAAATACAAAATAAATAACATAAATCCAACTATCATGACTTAGTAAGATATGGTCTACATCTTGGATGGTATCTTATAAGTCTCTTGCTAGAGTGTCTTGTTTGAGTCCTCTAGAGATACACTCTAAGGATGACCTCCTCTCCTTCAAAACATCTTTAAGGGGTCATCATTTAGAGTAAATTTGACAAAGATTTCATACAATGGTGTAAAAGTAAAAAATAAACAAAATGGATTTTGGTAGAGCTTCTACACATTTGTGGAAAAGGTGGATTTTGGTAGAGCTTCTACACATTTGTGGAAAAGGTGGATTTTGGCAAGTCTTCCTCACAATTGTGGAGAAAATGAGAGAAGTTTAGTAGATTCTAATAGAGCTTCCATCAAGGGTAAGAATCTTGGTGGATTTGAATAGAGCTTCAGTGCACATGTGGAGAAGAGGATAGAAGCTCAATGGATTTTGGTAGGGCTCCCTTGCAATTTAGAAGGGGGGAAAAGATAAGAGAGAGTGTGTTTCCCTCTATCTTTTCCTACGAGGCATATCCCCCTGGGAGTAACATTGCATAGTCACCCAATCCCTTATCCTAAGCATCACCACCACCTAGATCCCATGGAACACATAAGCTTAGACAATTAGATTCCGTGAGGATCAATATGAGATTCCTCATGACTCAACTATAGTTGCTAACAAACATTCTAGCATCGAGTTAAGAAAGCCACGTGTAAAAACAATCAAAAATCAAAGCAAGTAAGCACTACAATTGGTTCAATGATAAAGAAATGAGGGAAAGTAGAACATCAAGATTCTTCTACCCATAAGGCGTACTCTCACACTGACCCCTTAAAATAAAGCTATTTTGGGCTCTAAGACCTAGTCCCTAGGAGCTCATCACTCAACTCTAAACGATAATTGCTGAGAAGCCACTCAACTCATCGAGTCCATCTAGCCATATGACAGCTCTCATCAATATATTGTCCTCCCCCTTGATATATACACACCCAAATAACATCAGTTTTCTACACATTTAGTTTGGACATTCAAATTTATGTTTTTTAATTAACCCATTAGCACACATTTGTTTCACATCTTTATAACATATACATAAAAACAAGTGAAAATAATTTTCTCAAGTAATATTTATTTCAAGCAAAGTAAATCCAATGGCCATGTTTCAATAAAAAAACTAGCTCTAGGCAAAACTTCCCTATACTGAGCCCTAGCTCTAGAATCATACTATGTTATATTGAGCTAAAAACCACCTATATAGACTATTGATACTAGGTAGATTGCTTCGAACTGGAAGTATTAACACTAAGTGAAAAAGTAACATGGATAGACCATTCAACATTGAGCAAATTGCTCTAGACTAGAACTATCGATACTTGGCAAAAAACGAACTATCCATATCTAGAATTGAATCTTCCAACATCTATAGACATCATGCCCCAAATATTTCTATCTCTATCATAGGTCTATCATGAGAGTGTCAAGACCATCCCTAACTCTCGATCTTCCATAGGACAAAACCTTTCCCTTGTAGTGGCCTTTTCACCACTCTCCCGACCTTTTGCTAGTATATCGAGCAATTTCAGTTCCTTGACTTTAAACACCATATTAGAGAATTTGGGAATCTCCCAAGTCCCACTTTCAAATAAGGGATAAAGATTTGGCCATGTGGCTAAATATTAACCCATGCTTCAAAGTGGGACTTGGAAAGAAAACCCATATATAGTAATTAGGGTAGACTCCACTTTCAAGTAAGGGGACAATATTTGATCATATGGCCAAACATTAACTATAATTGGGAATTTCCAAACTATATGAGAACTCCCAAATTCTCTAATATAGTGTTTTTACTAGAAATAAAATGGTGAAACTATAGAGATCATCCACATGTGATAACTGCTTATTTTGTGTCATTTTTACACTATTTTTTGGAAAATTTGAAGGGCTTTGGCATTGTATTATGTATTATTTTTCATAAATTTTAATTAAAAATAAGGTTGTAAAGCCATGTTTGGGCTATGTTGAGGTGGAATTAGAAGTTGAGAGTCGAGGTATTTTTAGATGAAGAATTTACAAAGCGAAAAAGTAATAAGTGATAGAAGACGAATGCGGGAAAATTTTTAGTGAAAAGCATAGATATTTTGGAGATGGGTAGAAATACGAGTATAATTTAGCATGCATACATGGAGTTTGGGTCAAGAAGCTATGGGCAGAGACAAATTAGATCCAAAGATGTGAAGAGATGTCAAAGAAACCGATTCAGGTGGGAAAACTGTCATTTTTGAAAAGAAGTTATTCAAAAAGTTGAGGGGAGGGGGGGATGTCATGTGAAGAAGGAAGTTGAAGAGAGAAAAAGAACACAAGAAAAAATTGGTGCTATCATTGGGGAGTGTGTTGTTGATTTTGATGCAGATGTTGCCTCATTTTCGGCATAGATTGGCTGCATTTGATCCTCTCTTACATCTCCTCCAATCTCATACCATTCTTGATCATGATTGTTGAGTGTAGAGAGAGAAGTGTTTAGCAAGATTAAGAAGAGATTAATGCTTATTAGTGGGAGAAACAAAAGATTAAGGATTTTGAAGACTATTGGAAGTGAAGGGAGAGGAGGAGCAAGCACCAACACTCTCAAATACGGTGGATCATCCTTAATTATCTTCTTAATCACACATGAATGCTTTCATTGAATTTAAGTGAATAAGGAATGGATAGAATGTATGATTTATGGTTGTACGCATTCATTTTATGATCTTTGAAGGTGAAATGGAACAGAAGATTTGAATTCCTTGCATTAGTTGCATTGAAATGGTAGAGAAATTACTGAAATTAGGGTAATAACTATATTTAAGGTCATAATTAGGGAAAATTAAGAGTTTTGTATAATGTTGATAATAAGTAAATTAAAAAAGAGTTATAATACATTGAAAGGAACCTAAAAATGAAGTTTTATATGTTGGAGATGAATCTACTAAAAGATATATGCATTATAGTATTAAAAATGACAGTTTTTAATTGTAAATAGTGATAATTAAGAGTATTGGTAAAATATTAAGATGAGGATCCAAAATAGAGTTCAATTAGTCATGATGGATTTATTTATAAAATTTAAGGTTAAATAGACTTCTTAAATTAAAGTTATTGAATTTTAATGGTGAAAATAATAATTTTTGGATAGTAATTAGTAAATATTAAGAGTAAACGAAAATGCTTATGGATGAAAATTAGTATTCAAACTAAATTAAGTATAAGAAATGTTTGGTTAATAGGTTTTGATGTATTATGATCAAATGTAATTATTATAATTTTTTTTGGATAGTAGTAATGAAAATTCAATAACTTTTGATAATGAGTGAGTTAGAAGAAAGATTGAAAAGAGACTATAGTTTATTTATTGTTCAAAATATGCTCATAATTTTTTTAAAGAATAGACTTCATTTGTATATACTTCTTTTGTTAAATAGATTTCAAAACTAAAACAATAATTAGTAAATATTAGTAATAGTATTAAGGTATTAGCAAAATTAAGTATGGATTCAAAGTTTTTAAGTAAGTTATTTCTTTGGTAGAAATATTGAAGATAATAGAATTTATATATTATAGCTTGTAGTTCAAAATGAAAGTTAAATAATGATGTTTAGTGAATTGTAAGTATGCAAAGAAGGTTATTAGTTGGACTATTAGGAAAGAGGATAACATGACTTTTATGCTAATAATTTAGGGATGAAGAATATATAAATATTCATCATAAACCTTAATTAATACAATGGCTTTACACATAGGCATTTTGCTTGCGTATCTATGGGATTTCTAGGGGGTTGTCATTTTTTGTGCATTTGGCAAGTGTGTTAATTAAGGAGAAGCGAGGGTGATCTTGGATGGTTTTAAATCTAAACATAAGTTAAAAATAAAATAAAATTTAAATTGGAGATAAGATATTAACGAGGAACAGAAACGAGGTGGAAAGATCTAATGAATCTTTCAATCACTCGAAAACCACACACTCTTCAAAAGTTCAACATCCCGAAAGGGGCACATAATAAACCACCACAAGTATGGCATGACCAACATATAAGGAGTCTTCCTCCCTGAGAGATAGGGAGAAGCTATAGAGCCTAGGATTAGAATCTTATGCCTATTTGACCTTGCCGTGGGATTTGTGATTGTGAGACCTACCCAACGAATTTTCCATCCAACCTAACAAGATTCTAATGTATCAATACAACGAAGCTTTCTTGCGAATTTTCTTTCCTGAATTGCCAAAGGATATACAACACATTATTGTCAATAAGGCACATGACATCGATTTTGTGGATAGGGGTAAGCATTTTGGACTTCAACTGTGGGTTGATGTTGAGCAATTGTGCACTTGGAATTGGATGTTCTAAGATGAGGCAAAGGGGATTGTCCTATTAGCATCACATTTTAGGCTAGTTGATGAAATTCAATTAAATAAAATTAGTGTGAAGCATCACTACGATTGGTTCTCAATAGAAGGGTATAAATCATTCAAAAGAATAGATTAGGCCCAAGTGTCTCAGTGGGTAGTGTTAACTAAGGGTGTCAAAGTGACATTTGATACTAGGGACGTGAGAGATGTGGCTGATATTTTGGGGATAGTAGAAAAGCCTAGTGAAGATATACCTTATGGCATGGAAGATAAGGAGCTACCAAAAATCCTTCGTAAGTTAAGCCTACATAAGCAAGGGCTTTTGCAACAGAGATTGATAAAAGGATGTGTTTGATAGGGAAAACCATCACATGCCAGAATGAATGAGTGAAAGAAAAAAAGTTAGCACATGACGAGAGAGTAAGAAGAAGATTGGAAAAGAAGGTTGAGCGAATAGTGGAGCAGTTAGACAAATTAAACGTTGAGCTACAAAATACCTTGCAAGGTGGGCTGATTTGTCATTAGAAACTAGAAAAGTCACTGGAGAGACATCTTCTATTGGAACTGAGTCAGATTAAAATTGGGAGAGGCAAGTAAGAAGCTCCAAGGGAATGAGTAGTACCAATAAGGGTAGCTCGAAGAAGGGGTCAACTACTAATGATAGAAGATAACAATATAGACAATTTTGCTAAATATTGGGGTCTTAGTAGATTAGAGCGGGTTCCAATCTTTAAATATTTAGAGGAAGTCTTAAGAATATTCTATATGGCTGTGAGAGCACATGTGTGACTTACAGATTTCACACAATACTATGGTCGTTGGGATGACGATCCTGACATGCATATCCAACGATTCGAGGTTACATGCATAGCAAATGAGATCATTGATGATGATAAAAAACTTCACATATTCCCATCAACTTTGAAGGATGAAGCAGCCTTGTGGTATGGGAACCTTCCTGCTACTACAAGGGCAACTTATATAGTTTTAAGAGAGGCATTTTTAACTAAGTTTAGGCGGCAAGGGTTCTAAGACTGTTTAGGATTGGAATTTGACTATTTAGCGTAGAACCCAAGAGAAACTATGGAACATTACATTGAGAAGATGGAGAAATTAATTAGGAATATGGGACAAAATGCTCCCTTAGAGGATATGCAAAAATTAAAATTTATTGAAGGATTGCAGGAAATAGTGAGGGAATATGTGAGCCTAAAGTGACTAGCTAATTTAACAGACGCAAAGATAGAAGCACAATGGTGGGAGGAAGTACAATTAGGACAATTGAGGAGGAAGGGGTTATAAAATAAGCTTGGATTAGTTCCCTCAAGTATGTCCCCATCCATGGTAGCTAGTACTCCATATGTAGGTGCCTCGGTAGCTCCTCAGACTGCTTACATGACAAATGTAGGCATAGCACCATCATCAATGCCATACTCAAGATTAAATCTGTATTCAGATACTACCTATATATCCACCACCATCGACAATAACTACTTCTACAATACGGAGTTTAGATGAGTTTAAGGTTGTTGAGCTAATTGCCAAATCCCTGGTAGATATGAAGAAAGAGATTCTAGCTGAAGTAAACCCCAATGTGACGGGTGTTTATAATGTTATCCAACCTACTAGTACAATAGGACCAACTCCAGTATCTAGCCAAAGGAATCCCACACCACCAAGGTCTAATACCTGGTGCGGAAAATGCCATGGTTTCGGTCATTTAGCAACAAAATATCCCACACCAAGTAGAGTAGTTCCTGATCAACCGATAAATTTGTTTTTCAAGTATTTTCTGAGAAACAATCATGTGGAGGATCAATGCTGGGTTAAGCAAACTCATCTACGACAACAAGCAACCCAAATGCAAAAAAAATTATAATTATATGGATAGTCAAAATGTGACTTATCCAATGATAGGACCTCCTAACATGCCATTTATGCCAAGAGGCATGCTGACCCAAGGGACACCTCATGTGCGAAGGAATCAAGGACAGGGAGAATATTTAGGGAATGAGAGGAGGCCCTCATTGTATAGAAATCCTAATTTTAGAAGGAATAATAACGCAGGAACAAGTGTAGTTTGTTGGAGATGTGAGCAACCTGGAAACATGTCTAGCTTTTGCCCAAATGAGAAGAAGAGGAAGGATTATGTCTCTTTGTGTGCCAAGTGTGTCTGTGAGGGTCATTATGAAAAGGATTGTCTAGGAGAAAGTAAATCTTCACAAAGTCAAGGAAAGGGTAAAGGCATTGCTGACTCAACAAGTGAACTTAGTAGAAATCATAGAAGATTTGGAGGTGAGACTAATTAAGAAAAAACATGTCACTTTTAACTCGGATGTAATGATTGGGGCAATCATGCGTTCACAATCAAATCCAATGATCATTTGGATAATGAACATGATATGGGGCTAAGTGAAACTATTAGGGACAAGGATGAGACTTCAAAACAAGGAACATCTTTATCAAAACATTCAAAAGATCATGATGTAGAAAAAGATGCGATAGATTTGCCACCCAATTCGGAAGATCAACAACCTGTTTTGCCCATTCCTTTAAGTTCTCCAAAGATAAAGGAAGGAGTGGCTCCATTTCCTCAAAGATTGAGAGGATCAAAAGTGACTAAAGACAATGACAAGGATAAAGGAAAATCTTTTGATGTATGGGATGAATTGGAAAGTTTACGATTGTCTATTAATTTGAGACAATTACTTGAAATTGCTCCTACTTGTAGAAGAGAGATATATCATAGATTAGTATGGAGAAGGGCTAAAAAGAGAAATCCCACAACTGTCTTGCCTAATGCAAGAAGTAATACTAAAAATGCGGGTGTTCAATCTGTAAGAATCATTGATTTATTCTTAGATCCTAGAGCTCCAGTGATAGACATGGAGGTGATGAAGCACATGATATTTGGGGCTTAGTTGGATAACGAAGCAGCAATGAATTTAATGACAAAAGAGATAATGCTTAAATTGGGGTTGCATGATAAGAAGGAGATTACAAGTATTGTTATACGATTAGCTGATCAATGAAAAGTGACTCCTTTAGGTCTCTTATGTCAAATTCCAAATGTGATTGCATGATTGGACTTTAGCATTAATTTTCTGGTAGTGTGACCTATCCAAGGAGCTACTTCATATCCACTTCTTTTGGGTAGACCTTGGTTGTTGCAATCACAATGTGATCAAAGCTGGCACAAAGGCATTATAACAATAGGACCCAAGCATGATAGGGTACAGTTGAGAGTTGTGGCTAGGGAGTTTTTCATGAACCTATGGAGGAAAGCATGTATACAAATCGGTTTGAAGGCCCAAGAACAAATGATGAATTTAATGAGAGCTCAGAGACTAAGAAAAACTATCCTTGATTATATAGAGATTTACATCATCATGCCTTGTTAGACGGGTATAAAACAACACTCAATATGGTGTATCAAAAGAATATGGCAAAACCCTTGGGTATGGGGGAATATTCTGTGCACTATTCTTCAGAAGATGATAGTGATAGTGATATAGTTAATTGGTTGATCACCTGTGATAGTGGTTTATATGATCTATTGGTAGTTTTGTGGATGAGGAAAATGCTGGAGACGAATGGGGGATTACTAGTTTAGATGCTAGAAGCTTAGTGAGGGAGAGCCCAATGTTAAATGCCAGTGGAATACAAGAGCACAATCATTTTAGGATTTCTTCTTTGAGGTTAATTCTTGAGTCGGTATGCACGAAGAAGAATCAGAGGATGGAATAGAGGAGATGAGTGATGAACTAGACATTGAAGAATTTACACCGGTGTTGGAGGCTAATGAAAGGGAAATAGAGAACCTACCTATTACGTTTTCTTCTCTAGGGATGGATAAGATTCCATTTGGGTTTGACCAATTACCTTTTTCTATTCAATAGGTTTACTTCCATTATTGGAGAAAAAGAATACAAGAATCTCATGGTAATGGGAGTTGTAGGTCTTTCCAGTCTCTATCTTGTAAAGAAGATGGCAATGATTCTCTGGATGGTGGAGTTGTCTCTTGTTATGTTACCGTGATAGATTGGAAAGAGAAGTGCAAGGATGAGCTCAGTTATCACAATAAAGCTATGGAGATGCCTCAAGGGAATGCATTTTACTTAGTGGATGCATTGAAGGAGGAAATTTTATGTAATAAAGATGAGGTAGCAAATGATAGTGATCTCATTCAGTTGTTGCTGAATAAAATCAGTCAACTACAAATAAATAAAGCTGCTGCAGAGCGTGAAGCATTAAAGAATAAGAAATTGGCTCAATCTTTACAATTATATTATAACGAGGAGATAAATCATCTAGAGGAGATTGTAGGTCAAACTGAGAATTTTGTCGAGTAGGTGTTACTATAGAAGAAGTAACATATGGAACAACAATTGATGGAACAATTAACTATAAGGGATGCAACCATCACTGTTTTGCAAGCAGAGGCAAGCTCGACATCTTGTAACAACTTTTATTTAGAGAGAAAGTCATGTGAAAAAAATAATTATTCTCCCCCTCCAAACCACGAGTGTCCCCGTGAGCATAGCTACATCTGCAACAATCCTACAAGGAACACAAAGGAAACAAGTATATTCCAACAACTAATAATCTTTGCCTTCTACAATTAAGAACTAACTTAATATGATGATAAAACTAATCCCCAAACCACTCTGTCCACTGACGTGCATGACATTGCAATTCCCAAGAAATAATCTAGTTAAAAGGAAAACCATAAGAGCTGCTAAGAAACAAAAAACCTATCGGAGCAAAGAAGTGCTATACTACTCTCCTTCCAGATATCCATAATAAAGACATTGCTTACTCTTGCAAGACCAACACTAGAGACCTTAGGAAAAATGATATAGGACACTCCATAAGACAGAGTCTCTGGGGTAGAACTGCTAACCCCCCAGGAAATAAGGGACAATGTGTCTAGCTACTAATTGGTTACGATATAGAATATAAATATTAGTACACCTCTATCTCCTTTTATCAGAGGTTTTGTTTTGTTTTTTTTTCAAAGACTTGTTTTCAGCCATGCTCAAAAGGTTCCACCCCAAAGAGATGCAAGGCATCGGACGACGCAGGGCACCCGCCAAGGAAACCCTACAGCCTACTAGGACCTCAGAGGCTATGGATATCTTCTTTTGAGAGTTTTTTCTTTCTTTCTTTCTTGACATGGCTTTGTTTTTTTTTTCAAGTCTTAATTTAGGGGGCTAAATATATTTAATATTTTTGTTTTTTTATAAACAGTACTTACATGGTCACTATTCAACATTGAACCTACAAACATTTTAGCTCAACAACCCTCCTTGAGAAACTTAATCAGGAAAGCTATACTAACCAGCCAGTTAACAACTAAGCTAATCTCACAAGACTCAACAAAAGTAACTTCATCACAAACAAAATAGTCAAAATTTCACAAAGAGATGGTGGTTTGTGACCATATTTTCACTACAACAATACACAAAAGATGTCTTAGCTACAATGTTGTAAATAACAAACTTGTGGGATGTGGAGAAACCAAATTAATTGGGGACAAGGTCTGATCTCCAGTTGAAATTATTCTTGCTCTTTTATTTTTCTTTTTCGATTACCACATTACTAATATCACTGTCCTACAAATTGACCACAGTCTCTTTACTAGGAGAGCAATAAAGTGCAATATATTCCAAAGAATGATTGTTATTTTACTTACCATGACTTTGGATCCTTATGTCTCTTGCATTTGTTTTTTTTTTCAAGTATTTTTGTATAAAGCTTTCTCATTGGAGGAAATTTCATCTTTTGGATAGTTGAGGAAGATAGGGTATCTCTGATACATCTCCTCATCCCACTGTTACTCAATCTGGTAATCCTCATACATGTACTACTCTTCCTCTAAGTCCACCCCTTCCTTGCATTCTCTTAGAAAAATTTGTATAGCTCCCCTCTCCAACTGCATGTACATGAACCCATCAGACAAAATCACTATTCCATTTGTAGAATACAATAGCAAGATAGTATTGTAAGCATGTTATTAAAGAAGGATAATATGATATGCATGTACAAAATTCTCTATATTACTAGCTTGGATGACTTCTAAGACTCTATATATTTGTCGGGTTTGAAACCATGGAAGAAAATGTGAAATATATATTCTCTATGTTTTCTTTATCACCTGAATGTAGTAGAAGAATATATCATTATCTAATCAAATGTTCGGCAAATCCAAACAAGAAATGAAACAAATCCATAGGGGATATACTCTAGTGTGTTTCTAGTCAGCTAGTTCAAACGGGAAAAATACATAGTCATGCATGAGTCAGGACCCCCCCACCCCCCTTTAGAACTTAACATTCATAAGTATAGCATTCTTATCATTTAAAAAATAACAACTAAAAAGTGAAAATGCAATAACAAAAAAATTCAAAACAAAACAAGAAAAGGAAACACCTGGTAATAATGTGTCGTAACTTCTTTGTGCCCACAGCCAATTGAAAAGAAAACATGCATTGAAAGGTAAACCCAATTGTGCATGCATCTAATTATTGAACTAAGTGAAAGTTAACTAAGCTAATGTGTGAAAAACTAAAAACAATAAAGGAAACCTTACATTAAAAGTGAATCATTTTTTAGGATTATGTTTTTTTACATTTTGTTGTTATTTTGGTTTGGTTTTTTTTTTAAAATTCATGCAAAGAAGAACACAAACTAAGCAAATAGGGAAACAAAGAATCTACACAAAAATCATCACAATCAATAAATCCTCTAAAACAAACAATAAATGTAACCTGAAACCATCTAAACTGTCAACATAAAATCTATCAGGCAAATCATAACATATAGGATGATCCAGAAGAATCCCTAGCACCCTCACTTCAAACATATTAGAAGCATCATCAAGCACATCACTAGAATTCTCCATCATCTCATGGAGGGGAGCATCAGCTACCAAATTGTAAGATGGCATAGGTGCCACATGCAAATTTTCTAAGGTACTACCCTCAACCAAATCCATGTGAGCACAAATATAATCCCAGAATGGACAACTATAAATAAGATATGAGGGAGTAAAATGATAACATCAGCCTGATAATGAGCAAACTCCTGTTGCTCTTTATCCACCCTATACTAGGCAACACCACACTCAGGAGAAAATACACTAACATAATCGTGGCGTTGATAAGTGTACCCAATAGCTTGTTGCATGGCAGTGTCACCATAACGTCACAAATAAAAGAGAACCACAAAAGATGTACCACAACATGCCTCACCCCGTTGAGCATATAAAAAGTTGTCATGCATTTGAAATCGTGGAATACTGTAAGGTCCAGCATGAGCAAGATCAAGACTATCAGCATCAAGACAAGGGGTAAGAGCATCCATCCAGAGAATCTCCATACCTGCATCCCATGAAAAATTGTCCTGCAGTAGAATAAAATAAAACACCAAAGTAAACAAAGAAAAAGAAACATTCTAACTAGTATATCCACATCATCCACTCAAACTTCTCAATTAATTCATGAAAGATTTCAAGCGAAGACCATTGACTCGAAAAGATTCACACACTACCTCTAAGTATTGAATTTCCACATAACCATTATCATAAACCTCTTTAACTTGAAATTGACCCAACCATCGAATACAAAGTTTCCTTGGAAATTTATAATAAGGGCCATCATACAATATAACTGAATCATTATTTTGGAAATCCTTAAGCTTCGAATGTCTATCATGCCAAGCTTTTCGTCAGTTATAATGGGCTTCAATACGCTATAAAGAAAACATACGATCTTCATCAAGCTTAACTAACTTACACAAGCGATTGGTAAGACATTCCTGCTCTCCAAGGCGATTAGACAATGCAACACACAAAGTAGGAACTTCCAACTCAATAGGAAATATAGCCTCAGCCGTCCCATAAACCAAACTAAAAGGTGTATTATTAATCGTCACTTTGTAGGTGGTCCGATACGCCCATAGTGCCTTTGGCAAACCCTCATCCCAATCACGTCTATTCTTAGCTACTGTCTTGGTTAGAATTGTCATCACAATACGATTACTAACTTCTACAGCACCGTTGACTCGTGGATAATAAGGAGTAGACTTCCAATGTTTAATTTTATAAAGATCCATAAATTCCAAAATTAAATTATTCAAGAAATAAGATCCACGGCCGCTTACCAACTCTAGGGCACAACCAAAGCAAGTAATAATATTCTCATAAAGGAATAGAGTAACATCCTTGTCTCGATCAGTTTTAAGTGCTTTAGCTTCTACCCATTTAGTTACATAATCAGTACACACTAAAATCTATCTATTAGAACGATACCGTGTAGGTGGATCAATTGTACCAACAAAATCTATACCCCATTTCTCAAAAGGTACCAATTCCAATACAGAAGTTAATGGCATTGCAGAGCGCTTAGTCGGTCTCCTAGAATGTTGGCATTTATCACCCTTTCTACAATTTTCATATGCATCCTTGTATAAAGTAGGCCACCAATAACTAGCAAACAATACTTTCTTTGCTGTCAAATCTCTTGCAAAATGATCACCATAAGGTTCATCATGTAATGTAGTTAAGATTTTGGTACCTCATCTTCTCGAACACACCTTCGATAAATTTCCTCACGAAGAAAATACTTATATAAACAGCCTGGCATCAAAACATAGGACCGTGACTGCAATAAAATACGATGGTGTTCATACTTTGGTACAATTGGTGGATATTTAGCCATGCTAAGAAACTTCAAACAATTGAGCATCAAGTGGGTCATCATCTATACCTTTCTTTGTATCATCAATAATTAATTGAGACATATGGTTCGCAAGAACATGTGATCGGCCCGCACGAGTAATTACTTCAACATAAAATTCTTGAAAAAGTAACATCCATCTGGTAACTTTGCCACTAAGTTTGGGTTTATTTAATATATATTTTAATGCTTCATGATCCACATAAAAAATAAACTTGTTGCCCAACAAATAATGCCATAAACTTGGTAATAGCAAACACAATCGATAAACACTCATTCTCAGTTGTTGTATAATTTTTCTCAACACCACTTAAATTCCGACTATCAGATGATCTATATCTTATTGTCTGCCTGACACAAAACAACTCCCACTATATCCATAGAAGCATCAGCATGAAGATGAAAACTCTTTAGTCCAATCACGTGAAATCAAAATTGGACCTTCAACCAACTTAGCTTTCAATTTCTCAAATGCAGCTTGTTATACTGAATCCCAATCGTAAGGTTGATTCTTCTTTAGTAAAGCAGTTAGAGGCAAAGCTACCACTGCAAATGACTCAATAAAGCATCGATAAAAATTTAGATCGCCAAGAAACCCTCGTAATTGCTTCAAATTTTATGGTGAAGGTAAATAAGCAATTTTATGTACTTTTGCCATATCCATTGTAATACCACCACCTAAAACTACATGGCCTAATAATATTCCACGTGTGGTACTCCAAAAACACACTTCTCAGGGTTTAAAGAAACACATGTACTCCCACAACGTTGGAATACCTCTTCCAATCGATTAGCCATATTATCCTCATTACCATGCACACAAAAGTCATCTAAGAAGACTTCCATCCATTTAATCGAAAAATCTTGAAAGATTGCCATTATTGCTCTTTGAAAAGTAGCTGGGGCATTACACAAACCAAATGGCATTACTTTATAGGCAAAGGTCCCCCACTATGTAGTGAAAGTAGTTTTGGGTTGATCATTAATCAAAATTTGATTATAGCTGCTAAAACCGTCCATTAAAGAATATAGTTGATGTCTTGCCACACGATCTAATAATTGATCAGAGAAAGGCAAAGGAAAATGATCCTTATGAGTCTGCTTATTTAGTGCGCAATAATCCACACATATGCGAATTTTATTGGAATTCTTATTAGGAACAATGACTATAGGTGAAACCTAATCATTGTACTCAACATGATAGATAAAACCCACATCTAATATTTTAGTAATTTTAGCATGTACTTTATCTATAGTTGAAGCTTTCTTGGATGTTGTTGCTGTTGGAGCTGTTTTTTGAAGACTGGAATAGTTGTCCTTTTGTTAGTTTGCGGGAGCTCACTCAAGCTAGTGAGGGAGGAATGATAATTTCTTATTTTGTCCCATTTTAATACTATTTTTTAGCAAAATTGAAGGGCTTTGACTTTGTATTATGTATTATTCTTCATAAAATTTAATTAAAAATAAGGTTGTAAAGCCGTATTTGGGATGTGCTGAGGTGGAATTAGAAGTTGAGAGTCGGGGTATTTTTAGATGAAGAATTTAGGGATTGAAAAAATAATAAGTGATAAAAGGCGGATGAGGAAATTTTTTTAGTGAAAAGCGCAGATATTTTGGAGACAGGTAGAAATATGGGTATAATTTAGCATGCATACATGGAGTTTGGGTCAAGAAGCTGTGGATAAATACAAATTAGGTCTAGAGATGTGAAGAGATGTCAAAGAAACTGGTTCAGGTGGAAAAACTATCATTTTTGAAAAGAGGTTATTCAAGAAGTTGAGGGGAGGGGGGACTGTCATGTGAAGAAGGGAGCTGAAGAGCGAGAAAGAACACAAGAAAGAATGGGTGCCATCATTGGGGAGTGTTACTGATTTTGTTGCAGATGTTGCCTCATTTTTTGCATGGATTGGTTGCATTTGATCCTCTCTTATATCTCCTCCAATCTCATACCATTCTTGATCATGATTCTTGAGTGTAGAGAGAGAAATTTTCAGTAAAATATTAAGGAGAGATTAGTGTGTATTAGTGGGAGAAGTGAAAGATTAAGGATTTTGAAGATTGTTAGAAGTTAAGGGAGAGGAGGAGCAAGCACTAGCACTCTCAAATATGGTGGATCATCCTTAATTATCTTCTTAATCAGGTATGAATGTTTTCATTGAAAAGTGAAGAAGAAATGGATAGAATATATGATTTATGGTTGTATGCATTCATTTTATAATCTTTGAAACTAAAATGGAAGAGAAGAATTAAAGTCCTTGCATCATTGAAATGGTAGAGAAATGGCTAGATTTAGGGTAAAAACTATATTTTAAGGCCATAATTAGGAAAAATTAAGAGTTTTATATAATTTTGATAAGAAGTAAATTAAAAAAGAGTTAGAATACATTGAAAGAAAAATGAATTTTTTATGTCAGATATGAATCTACTAAAAGATATATGCATTATAGTATCAAAAATGGTAATTTTTTATTGTAATTAGTGATAATTAAGAATATTAGTAAAAGATTAAGGACAAGGATCCAAAACAGAGTTAAATTATTCATGGTGGATTTATTTCTAAACTTATAGTTTAAATGGACTTCTAAAGTTAAAGGTATTGAATTTTAATGGTGAAAGTAGTAGTTTTTGGGTAGCAATTAGTAAATATTAAGAGTAAATGGCAACATTTATGGATGAAAATTGGTACTCAAATTACATTAAGTATAAGGAATGCTTGGTTAATGTAATATTTCCATACAATAAAAGTTAGTTGGTTAGTTCGAAAGTTAGTTAGTAAATTAATAAGTTAGTAAGATTACTAACTAAAACTAACTAAAGTAAAAAATTAACTAACATTAATAATTAAGGATTTTAATTTATTAAAAATATTTTATTTAGAAAAATCAAGAGTTGTAAATCCGATATTTTTCTTGGATTGACAAGGACCGTAGCTACCTTTCACGTAAGTTACAACGTGAACGAGACTTATGAGCTATATTAATCACTAATATTAATGTGTATAGTTTGGATGGTCCAAAAATATTAGATTTTGGGCAAAACTAGTATATTTTAGATATTATCCTAAAAAGATATGAGATTTCTAAAACTGGATGTCATTTAAAAGAAAAGACAAGTGATGTTTTAGTTAGTCTTGGAGATTTTATCAAAAGAAAAAAAAAAGAGAGGGATTTGCGAAATCGCGTGTGCTGCAATCGCAGTATACAAACAAAAAATAACACTTCAAACAGAGAAAAGAAGGAGTGAACTAAGAGCTTTCTAAACAAGTGTCTTAATGTTTTACCCCCCTTTCGGAGCCAATGAAACCATCAGATTTATGATTTGAGCATCAGATCACTGATTTTTCCAAGATCCCCCTCCACAAAGAGCTCCACTTCTCAGCCACAAGCCCTCTTCTCTATTCCACTATAAGTATGAGGCATGGGGAGGCACAATAAGCATAAGGTGACCCCGAGAGACTACGAGAGAGAGAGATAGAGAGAAGGATATCCCTCCAAGAGATTGTGAGAGAGAGCTTGAGAGAGAGAGAGAGAGAGAGAGAGAGAGAGAGAGAAGAGTTACCCTGAGAAGCTACAAGAGAGAGAGTTAGCTTAATTCCCTCTATCTCGATCCTCAACTTAGCCACCTTCTCTTATGCTCTCCCATCTTGAATCTATTCCGCCTTCTTAATCCCTTGAGTCTACTTGCGGAGGATGGCCCCAAGCGAAGAATGTCACGTGCGGATGGCAATTCCACAACCAGCAACGAAGCTTCGGGCAAAGGCATCACTGTCAATCCAACTGCGGTTCCGATCGTAAGTAATGTTTCTCCAAAATTGATAAATCCTTGTTTTGATCCTCGTATGAGATACATTAGGCCCCATACTATGATGCACAAGTATAGGTCATTCCATCTCACGTACTCAAAAGATCAAGCTTGCGAAGTGCATATATCAAGGAAAGTTAATTGCACCTAGTTGCATGTGGCATATTCATTGATAGAGCAATTACAAGGAAGAATTAGTCAAGGGTTATGAATGGCATAGTCATGACATTAAAAATTGTGCATACAAGAGTTAAGTAAATTTTACATAGAATCTCTCTTTGATCCCAAGGGGAAGAACATATATGCGATGGTAATGTTATCGCTACTATCCCAAGAGAACTGGGAGGCTTCTCATAAGATTTTACTGTCGTTCAACCTTTAGGTATTGTTAGGTTAGAACCCGATTCATGCCGTTTTAGGGGATTAGAATGGGACTATGCCCTACGGGCAGAGAGGTTGAGCGGCGCATCCCTCTCATTTCCCATTCTCTTCAAGTGCGGCATGGGTATCTCTGCATAAAGTAGGATATCCAGGATCCGACGCTAGAATGAGTTTAGGAGACCTTAGCCACTAGGAGCCCAAATTTCAGGTTGATCCTAGTGGGTTTGGCCGTGAACATTCCATTGCGATGCAAATTCAGAAAAACCTAGACGACAAAACTCGGAACATTCCATGGGAGTGCCAGACAGTGATGCTTAGATTCGTTTCTCGACATACCGCTAAAAGCGTGCCTGGACAGGGCGGGCACCTCATAGTTAATAGGGTTTGATGTATTATGATAAGATGTAATTATTATATTTTTTTTTTTGAATAGTAGTAATGAAAATTCAATAAATTTTGATAATGAGTAAGTTAGAAGAAAGATTGAAAAGAGACTACAATTTATTTATTGTTCAAAATATGCTCATAAATTTTTTTAAGAATAGACTTCATTTGTATGTACTTCTTTTGTTAAATATAATTCAGGATTGAAAGAGTAATTAGTAAATATTAGTGATAGTATTAAGATATTGGCAAAAATTAAATATGGATTAAGATTTTTTAAGTAAGTTCTTTCTTTGATACAAATCTTGAAGATAATGGAATTTATATATTATAGGTTGTAGTTCAAAATGGAAGCTAAATACTGATGTTTAGTGAATTGTAACTATGCAAAGAAGGTTATTAGTTGGACTACTAGGAAAGAGGATAATATGACTTTTATGCTAATAATTGAAATATTAAGAATATATAAATATCCCCTATAAACCTTAATTAATACAATGACTTTACACATAGGCATTTTGCTTGCATATCTGGGGGCTTTCTAGGGGGCTCTCAATATGCGTGCAACATTCCCTCACCTTATGAAGCACAAGCCTTTGAATGAGCACATTTTATGGTGAAACTATAGAGGTGGTTCTCACCCATATTGTGATGTTTCGACTTTCTTGACTTCTTGTACATAAAATTTGGAGAGCTTAGACTATCAAAAGTAGTGTCTCAAATAAAATAATCTATATGATGTGCCTCAACACCTTCCAAGATTGATACGGCTACAAATAACTCTACACGAAAATGCTATGTGTACGATTGTTATGGCTAGTCAAGTTCGGATCAAACTAGACATGTTTAATGACTTAAGCAAGTCAAGCGAGCTGTCAAAACTTGACTTGGAGATTAAGGCAAATAAAAAAATATTTAATCTTTTAAAAAGCTTATGAGAGGAAGGAAACGATGAACATAATGCATCACCCTCTTCTTTTGGGAATTCGTTGTCATTTGCCTCCCCTCTCTAAAATTGGAAATTGGAAAGACAAAAAAGGCATGAGATCTTTCTTCCCTATCCGAGCAAAAGACTCAAGCTATCTCCCCCTTTTTCTCAGTTTGGCAAGAGGTTCAGATTGAAGGAAGCTCACTCGGAAGCCAGGTGAATCAGTCATCGCATATCTGGTAGCCTGTCTTGACATTAAAGAATTGATCGCTAGCATTAGATTGCATCTCAAAATCTCCTAGATAGCTATATTGGCAAGATACCTGCCATAAAGAACACCTCTTCTTGGCCTCAATGATTATGATTCTTGCAACAAGAAATACTTAAGTAGTTAAATTTTAAATCTAATTTGTACTAAATTGATGGAACCTTCGATTGATAAATATGAATGCTAATTCTTATAAAAATTTTGAGATATAGTTATTATAATACTTTTTGTAATAAAATATTCAACTTGGGCCATGGATCTAGTGACTTATCACTAAACAAGGACCAACAAAATTCCATTATTTAAAAAGAATCATTGCAAAAGCTTTTGCTTATTAAGGTCCTTTAGAAATCTTGGAAGGATTGATGGGTTGTCCAAACCTTAGAAGAGGGAAGTTTTGAAAAATAATCTCCTTGTTAAATTTTACCTTGGGCAAGATCACAAGGGGAAGAGTAATCTAAGAGGATTATTGAAAAAATTGCCACTTATGCTAAGTTTAGCCTTGATATTGTCATTCTAAGAAAAGGGCTTGTCTTAGAAAAAAAAATCATTAATGATAGTTGTGTGTGATACACCTGAAGTAAGTTGTTTGTGGTTATAAATTAGATTCTATTTTTTCTTAAAATTGTCAGGATAAGGAATGGACAATAAGCACAGATTTCCGATTGAGATAATTTCCCCTGATGACGCTAGATGTCCCCAAGCTCAGCATGAATAAAAGCTACTCCAAGGGGTTTTTGTTTTTGCATCAATAAGTATGGACCGACCATGACACGAAAGGTCTTGTCATAGGGAATTCTATAGTTAGGCACAGAAGGAGATGAGGATACTAGGGGGCTCTGGCACAAATTCCCTAGACTCTTACAAACTGTCATTTACCCTTTGAGCCCAAATAGTATTCTCGAAGTCGCGACATACTAGTCTAGGGTCTAAACTTGGTGGAAAAATACCTTCAAGTATTACATCTATGTAGGAAAGATCTTTTCTTAAAGGAATTGTTTGAGAAAAAATTACTTTACACTATTATTGTGTAGTAAAATAAAGATGTATAACAAATCTATGCCAAAAGAGAGAATCAAAGAACTTATACATCAAACCTAAAGTGGTAGGTAATTAGGTAATTACAAATACTCTATTGAGGGAAGCGGGTGGATGGATCCTCAATGGATCTAGACCTACGGTTGGGTGGTCTCAGTTAGCTAAGAGCTTTTCTCATAAAAATCATGTTAGTAAATAGGCAAACAAATGCCAGTAGACATTAGGAAGAACCTAACTTGCATCATTTTAGGGGGCCAGAATCAGATTTTTCCTTACAAATAGAAGGGTTGACATACTACACTCCCTGCCATCTCCCATTCTCTTTAAACCAATTGCAATGCAAGTATGCCTTAGTTTGAGTAATCTTGTGAGAAGTGGGAAATCAAAATATTGATGTTAGTTGACTAATAGGTGACTTGACCAATAGTAGGAACCCAAAACTCAGGATGATCCTCGTGGGAACGGTCGAAAACTTCCACTACAAGGTAGGCTCAAGCAGGTCTAGATAGCAATATCGAGGTATTCCATGGAGTCCCAGATGATGTTGTCTAGGATATCTCTTGGGGGACTACTAAGAAGGTGCCAATGAGAAAGCAGCTCAGGCAGACACATCACAATTGGTATTAAAGCATATGTCAATATAAGATATGATGCAAGTAAAAAATTTAGCAAAGATTTGTAACTACAGCTTAAGATATATTTTCCTTAAGTTGTGAATTCTTCTCTTTGTTAATATATGTTTTTTATTTTTGGCAGAAGGACAAACCTTGGGAATGATTCTTGATTTTTCAACTCATGTTTATGTTAGCCATACACTCATCTAGTTTCAAGGAGAAAGTAGATGATGCAAATATTAGATCAGATATACAATCCTTTGCCCTTGTATTGTGAAATACGATGGATGTTAAGTGGAGGATACTATTATATTGATGTAAACCATCTTGCTTATCTCCTGAACAATTTAAAGAGGTTGAAATGGATGGAAACCCTTAAGGTTGCCGATATTTTTCTATTCTATATTGATGTAAACCATCTTGCTTACCTCCTGAACAATTTAAAGAGGCTGAAATGGATGGAAACCCTTAAGGTTGCCGAGATTTTTCTATTCTACAAGGCCAGAGCAAACTCAAACATATTCACCAAAGGATGACAATTCAAATTAAATCGATACATCTACGATGAGGTCACAAAGGTTATACTAGCTGACTAAGTGATAGTTGTAGGATGCTCTAGTTACTGCAACTACAAAAAATATAGATTACATGATCTTTCCCTAAATGTAGGTTTTTGTATATCAATTCCTAGAACCCTAATTATTATGTAATGTATGTATCATAGTGCCATGCCTAGACTATAATAGGGAACCCTCTTCCAAGAATAATATAGGACTCTAAACCACTCGAATAATGTATTCCCTTCCTATTGATGTAAGGAATTATTTTTGTCCATTTGTTGTAATCAAGATTGGTCGTCACTTTAGCAATCAAGAATAATGGAAAAATAATATATGTTCTGATGTAAATTTTCAAACATTTTTAAGAAATCTAGATTTACGTAACCTTAGTGGGAATAAGGCTATTACAAATTAATAGTAATTTATTTTAGGGTAACGAAGTCTATAAGAAATTTCTTATATTTCAAGCCATGTGTATATCTACCATGCATTCGTTGGATTACGAATGCAAAATAATTATATGACTATCTTAAAAAGAATGTACAGTCCTTATCCCTCTTGTCTAGAATGGCGTTGGAGGAAGTATGGGATGGATTGTTGCATTGATGTTGATCATCTTGACTATATCAAGATCAACCTTAGGTGAATCCAATGGATGGAGAACTTAAAGCTCGTTAAACTATTTCTCTTTGATGACTATGAACAAAATCCCATTCTTCATATTAATGGCCGACTAGAGTGCCAAAATCATTACGTATATGAAAAACTAACTAAGTTTGTCCGGATCGATAGAATTACTATTCTAGGGAGTAACCCTCATCATAACTACTACAAAGAAGGATATCTAGACATTTTCACTAAATGCTGAAATGCGGACATACACATTGCAACTCCATTTGATAAAATTATTGAGCTATTCGAGATTCATGGATAAGCCAAAAGATACAAACAATTTCTAGTTGTAATTAAAAATCTATTTTGATGTACAAACCTTGATTAGAAAAACTGAATAATGCATACTTCCTCTCCAAAATTAATGTGATCACATTAAGCAAGTTAACATATTTGATCATGATAACTATTTGAATCCATAGGATGTTACTTCGAACCTCAATAGCTTATGTTCTCAAGAGAAGAAATTTCTTCTCAAGAAATATAAGCCACTAGAATTCAATGGTAAGGGGAAGGATACTCCAACCAAGGTGGAAACATGGTTAGAATCTATGGAAGATTATTTCATTGGCTGCAGGGACTGTAGTATCAAATCAAGCAATGATTGCAAAACTGAAATTGTCAAGGGATCCATGTATTTGGTGGAAATAGTGGTGCAACTACCAAGGGGTGTTCGAAACTACTATCATTTGGGGCAGGCTTAAAGATGTTGTGCGTGGGAGATACGTTTCACCCACATATTGGGCCTAGAAGATGAACATTTTTTTCAATTTGAAGTAGCTAACCCTAAGCCTAGAAGCTTACTACTCCAAATTCATAACGCTTCTAAAATATGCACCATCGATGGATATTTCACAACAAGTATCTAAATTTTACAATGGTCTAAATCTGCCCCTAAATATACATCTTGAGTTAATGTGATCATGAAATTTACAAGATGCATTGATTTGAGCAGCCCCAATAGTTCAAGAGATGGAGCAAAAGCCAAGAAAGGCTAAAGTTTGGAACAAAACCCATCAAAACAAGGGCAACTGCCAAGGCTATGCAAAAAGAGCCCAAGGCAATATCAGCCAGACAAAGCAAAAAGAGCCCAAGGGTGGTATCAACGAGATAGAGCAAAGAGACCCAAGTCAAATGCGGTGGGAAAAGTTATATCCATAGGAAAAGACAATGAGGCCTCTAAGGTGCTTTTATTGTAAGAAACTGTGACATTCAAGAGACAATGATCGAAGCTTTGCCCAAACAACCACCAAGGATAGTCTCAAGGGTAGAACCAAGTTGCCAGGGGCAAAGTTTTTGGAGTAACCTTGAAGGAGATTGATAATGATAAAGATCCTAATATGATGAAAATTGATATGGAAAGAGTAAGAGTACATGCCACTCTCAACAAGAAGGGTTTGAATCATAGATTATTAGTGATCTAGAAACCAACAAAGTATCAAGTTAAACCCTTCCAAATTTTAATTTACTATGGGAGTACCTATTCTTTCATATCAACAAGATGTGCGAAAAGTTAGGCATAAGCACTATTCTTGCACCTAGATTGCTTGTGGAGCTAACAAATGGTAAATAAATTATTTGAACACAATAGACTAGCAAGGTAGAATTTAGTTTGGGTGGTAATTTTTCCAAAATGGGTTTTCGGATTATGAACTTCGGAGCTTACAAATGCTTGCTAGGTTTTCAAAACAATGCCCATATCCATTCTCTATCCATTGCATAAAGGGTCAAATTAGATTTCAAAACTTAGAAGGAGAACAAGTAACCACTCAGGGAGAAGCAGGAAAACCTAAAGTTTAGCCGGCTAAAGCTTCACAAATAGTGAAAGGAGTGAAGAAAGGATTATCCGTCTATCTAATTAAGCTTAATAAGGCCAAGCACGATAGTAAAGCTGTTGAGAATAGCAAATGATGCTTGATATGTATGGCCATAGAGGCTTGCCCATAAGTGGCTTTGTATGGAAGATAGACATATGATGTATGCTCTAGGAAGAGATGGCAGAATCCCAGAAGCACAATGAGGTACAGTGGTACTATCCAAAAGCTATATAAGCATGTACTTGACACTCATTTCACATATAAAGTACTATCATTCTGTGTCACTCAAGATTGTGTTTATGAGTCCAAGTTAATCTATCTTGGAACCTAATTCACTTGAGTTACAATTCTTTATCTCAGTCATGTTTTATATTTATAAGCTCCATCCGCCATAGCTAGCATAGCTCTAGATCCGTGTTTCTCAACATGGTATCAGAGCCGTGGTTGAGCTAGGTAGCTAGTGGTGTGATTTCTTTTTCTTTTCAAGCTCTATAATTTGTCCCTCTTTCATTCTTCTCCTTATACAAGTCCACATCCTATTTCCATCTCAATTTCTTCAAGCCATCCACACATCCATTGTCTTGTAGGAGGTGAAGGAGCTCAAGGAAAGAAGGAGATGTTGCTCGAGGTTCGCATTAGATGTGCTAAGCAAGGGGGACAACTTGGTCTAGTAAGCAAAGGTTTTGATTATGTTCAAAAGTTGAGGCTTTGCTTATCCCTCAACTACTTCTGTCTCTGACTAGAGCCAAAAAAGAGAGAGAGAAGAGAGGCAAGAAACGAAAGATAGAAATAAATAAGTGGTGCTTGCAAGCCTTGCCTCTCCCGCTCTATTTCGCAAATTGACCGATCGAGCATGCAATCATTCTCTTGCAAAAGCTCTGCAGGGGTCTTCCTTCTTCCAAACAGGAAACTCATGCTAGCAACCAAGGGATCGCTTCCTGGTTTTTGATTGTCCTCCTTTACGATGAAATCTCCACTTCAATTATGGATTAGCTGTGTAGCAATGAAGAAAATGTGATCAATTTGCGTCGTCTAGCAAACTTGAAGAAGGCTGCGATCAAGAAGCCATGCAGACAGTGTGATAGACTCTCATGGCACGTTGCTGGAATGTTCGATGTAATGACGAAGACTGGAGGACCCTTCGGGACAATCAAGAACCGAAAGGAGCAAATATATATGGTCGAGATATTCCATTCCACCCTTAAAGAGAGTCCAAAGGAAGGCCGCCTTCCTTATGTAACTAAGGGTGTTGGACACCTATGAGACGCTTTTGGCCACATGGGCCTAGGTGACAAGGAGATTGTTGCTTTGTTAGGGGCACACACCTTAGGACGTGCCCACAAAGACAGATCTCGCTTCGAAGGGGCATGGACTAGCAATCCCTTGGTTTTTGATAATTCCTATTTCACAAAATTAGTTATAGGTGAAAAGGAAGGTCTTCTAGAGCTTCCCTTGGACAAAGCTATGATTGAAGACCTAGAAGGCCAAAACGAGCATGAAGACAAGGAACAAAAAATGCCAAAGAAGCATGAAGAAGAAGATAATTTCTGCTACTACAAACAAAATGTTTTGAAAATTTTTTCCATCATGGATCAGATTTTCCCTTAATGGATTTGTTTCCCATAGTGGATGTAACAAACCCTACCGAAAATTTAACATTTCAAGCTTGACTTGACTAAGGTTGCCAAAGAGCTAGTCTCCTGATCCATGTCCACATGTAGGGGGGACAAATGCCAATAGGTGTAGGAACTCATCATTTGAGGGGGGGTGTTGAGAATAACAAATGATGCTTGATAGAGGCATGCCCATAAGTGGCTTTATATGGAAGATAGACATATGATGTATGCTCTAGGAAGAGATGACAGAATCCCATAAGCACAGTGAGGTATAGTGGTACTATCCAAAAGCTATATAAGCATGTACTTGCAACTCATTTCACATATATAGTACTATGATTCTGTGTCACTCAAGATTGTGTTTATGAGTCCTAATTAATCTATCTTGGAACCTAATTTGCTTGAGTTACAATTCTTTATCTTTGTCATGTTTTATGTTTATAACCTCCGTCTGCCATAGCTAGCATAGCTCTAGATTTGTGTTTCTCAATAAAATCCAAGGAACAAACATATTGGCTAAAATATTATACAAATGTTTTTTCAAAAGACATGACAAAGCTCCCATCCACAAGAGAGGTAGATCATGAGATCCAACTCATTTCAGGTGCTTCTCGTGTAGCCAAACAACCCTATTGGATGCCAATTCTTGAAACCATTGAGCTAAAAGAATAACTCAAATAGCTATTAGACTAAGGATACATCTAGCCAAGTAATTCATCATGGGGAGCATTCATACTATTTCAGAAAAAGAAAGACAAAGCACTTCGTCTTTGTATTGATTATCGTGGGTTAAACCAAGTGATAGTGAAAAATAAATATCCAATCCCAAGGATAGATGAGTTGCTTGATCGACTCTAGGGAGCAAAGATCTTTTCAAATATCGACCTCACATCATGCTACTATCAAATAAGAATAAAGGAGGAAGACATTTCCAAAACTTCCTTTAACACAAGGTACAATCATTATGAATTTATTGTGATGTCATTTGGATTAACGAATGCTCCTGCCACCTTCAATAGATTGATGCAAGAAATTTTTAGACATTATCTTGATGATTTTGTCCTTATCTTTTATCATATTCCAAGGATGAAGAAGGCCATGAACCACAACTACAAATAGTTCTTGAAATAATGAGAACTCATATACTAAAAAGAAGGAATGTGCTTTCTTCGAGAAGCAGGTTGAATATCTAGGATTTATAGTGTCAGCAAATGGCATTTTGATAGATCTAGCCAAGGTCAAAGACGTACAATATTGGCCACCTCCAACAATGGTCAAGGAAGTGCGAAGCTTTCTAAGGCTAATGGATTGGTATAGAGTCTTCATTAAAGACTATGCCTTGATTCATCGCACCTCTCACTGACCTACTCAAGAAGTAGGTCGCCATTATATGGATGTCTATCAAACAATTTACCTTTAAAAATCTTAAGCGTAGTTTGGTAACTGCCCCTATTTTAAAGCTATCTGACCTAAGCAAGGAGTTCAAAGTCATAATTGATGCAAGCTCTCTTGCATTGGGATATGTGCTTATGTAAGAAGGACATCCAATAGCCTACGATTTAAGAAAATTAAAAATCCATGAAAGGAACTATGCCACACATGATCTAGAATTACTTGATGTAATTCATGCCTTCAAATTATGGAGACATTATCTGCTTGGTAAACAAGTTTTCCTTATCATTGATCACAAAATCTTGAAGTGGATTTTCATTCAATCAAACCTCAACATGAGGCAACGTCGATGCATCAAGATTTTGCAGAAATTTGATTTTGAAATCAAATATAGAGCAGGCAAGGAGAATGTAATTGCTGATGCCTTAATCCACAAATCATTTCTCAATACTGTAATCCTAGAGGAACCCTCTAGGATAGGAACTCTTGCCACAATGGTTTCAATGCCCAATAATCCTATCATAGAAATGGCCAAAGAAGAAGTAGTGAAGGATCCGGGTTATCGGAGAATGCTAAGAGAAATCCCCATTAAGGATACAAATCCAAAACTCAAGTCTAAGTATCGTGATTTTTCCATAAATGAGGAGCTTGTCTATTTCAAGACAAGGCTATGTATTCCTAGCAAGTCTGGAGCTCAAGAAGAAAATATTGTGGAAAGCTCACGATTCTCCATTTTTGGGTCATCCCAGATATGCTAAGACCCTTAATGCAGTCAGAAAAAGCTTCTACTGGGAGAGATTCAAGGGTGATGTACTTAAGTATGTTATCAAATGCCTAGACTGCCAATGAATTAAAGCTAAACGTGTCAAGTTGTAGGCAAGATCCAGCCACTTGACATCCCTCAAATGAAATGGGAATATATCATCATGGACTTCATAGTTGGATTGCCCTAGTACAAGGAGGATATAACTCGATTATGGTAGTCATTGATATGCTAACAAAACCTATAAAAACCAATTATAAGGCTTCCAATATCATCAAAATTTTCATTAAGGAAGTTTTTAGACTACATGGATTACCCTAGAGAATTATCAGTGGATAATGATTCTCTTTTCATATCAATTTTTTGGAAGAGTTTGTTTGAAGCTCTAGGAACCCAACTATGCTTTAGTACTACTTACCATCCCCAAACTGATGGTTAGATAGAGCAGGTTAATCAAGTTATTGAGGATATACTTGGAGCTTATTGCAACATGGAACCTAAATTATGAATCAAATACCTACCCTTAGTTGAATTTGCCTACAATGCATCATATCATCAAAATATTCAAATGACTCCTTTCTAGGCATTATATGGGCAAGGTTGTCTTATGCCACTAAGTTTTCTTTAACCTACACTACAGGTAGAATCATCTAAGCAAAGGCTAGAAGAAATGGATCAACACAAGTAAAGGCTATCAGGTAAGATATTCAAGCTACCAAGGATTGATACAAATCATATGCTAATCAACAAAGACAATACTATATTTTCAAAGAAGGTGATATGGTTTTTATTCGAGTTCGCCCAAAGAAAAGTTCCTTATCTTTGGGGGAATTCAAGAAGATACGTCACAAATATTATGGACCATATAAGGTGCCAAAATATCTAGGACCTAATTCTTATAAGCTGCAATTTCCTGACAACTTGAAAGTGTGTAATGAATTCCATGTTAGTCTATTGAAAGCCTATGTTCCTAACCCAGGTCATGTACTTAACAATCAACAACTTGTGATGCCAAGTCAAGAAGTCCTTGAACTTCAACACTAGATAGGATACTTGATATGTGAGAGAAGGTTCTAAGAATTAAAACCCTTAGGGAGTATCTCATGTTGTGGAAAGACTATCCTGAAGAGGATGCCACTTGGGTTGATGAAAAATCACCATGTAACCAATACCCCTAGTTTAATTCAAGATGAGGATATCTCTAGTCAATTGCAAGAAATGTGCATTGACTATATCAAACCAAAGATCCAAATCAAAAGAACACAAATCAAGTTCCCTTCAAATTCTAAAGCATATGTAAAGTGGTTAGTAGACCAAGTGGAGGTAATCCAACAGCCAAAAGAAGACCTCAAATGAAAAGTATGTATGGCAAGTATTGAGATGGAGGGGGATTTTTTCTTAGATAGATGTTTCGCCTCAAAAAGTCTATCCTTGGGCATGTGTATAATTGACCAGACTAAGGGATGTGCTTCAAAGATGTCTTGGGATATCCAAATGTATGTCAAGTTCTTTGAGGCACTCATGCATGTTGTAGAGCATATCATTATTATTGGCTTCATGAAAATGGAGAGCTTTATGGTGATGCAAAGAGCCTTAAAATAAGGACCTTGGAAGAATAAGATATTCTTTGGGATGGAAAACACAATAGATCATACACCCTTCAAGCATGTCCTTGACATTATGTCAATGTTTATCTCACTAGATCTTAATATTTACAATTTAGTGGAAGGAAACCTCCAATAAAAGAAGACACACTTGATCCATACATGCATCGACACATTTGAAAGATTCAAGACTACATCATGGATGATTTTTCTAATGGATATATAGCAAGAGTAGTCATAGATATTCAAAGACTTGTGATATGTTTGGTAGAAAGACCAAAAATCTATGACGAGTTACACAAACATTGATGGCATGGGTAAAAACTCAACCAAACATGAGACTTTGGGCAAGAATACCAAAGCAGGTTCAAACAATAGAAGATACCACAAACAATAAAGGGGATACAAGTGAGAAAGGAGAACAAACTCCAAAACCAGGACTTGCAAATGATCTAGAAGGTGCGGCAAACCTTATAACACACGAGAATGATACAGTTAAAAAGTAGATCTATATTTTGTAAGGATTTAATAAAAGTCTATATGAATCTTGTAAAAACCACATATTCAAAAATTTGGAAGTTTTCATAAAGTTTGGGAATTCCTAATGTGATTAATATTTAGACACATGGTCAAATCCTATCCCCTTATTTGAAGGTGAAAAATTCCCTAGATATTGTATAAGCAATCCCCCCAAGTCCCACTCTCAAATATGGGGTTAAAATTTAGCCACTTGGTCAAATCTTTACTCCTTATTTGAAAGTGAAACTTGGGAGATTTCTAAATTCTCTAATATGGTATTTATACCCAAACAAAGGGTGATTTGTGTCTTCCTTTTGATATATTGTTAGTTCTTGTTTTTTAGAAACAATACTTTATTAAACTAGTAGATCATGATCAATATTGAACTACTAAACCAATACTATTTTTTCTAGCTTAAAATAAAAACTAGCTTAAAAATTGACATGCATATGCAAAAAATGCAAAGAAGAAATCAGTTTGACTATCACTATAGTTGTATGCATAGTAGGAGATTGACATAACTCATTAATTTTTCTATCAAAAGAAATAAAATTGACCCTATGTTCACAAAGATTTTGATTAAAAGGGGAAACATGCCCAATTTCAACTTAGAAGGGAGCTCCTTTAAACCTTAGGGAGAGCTTGATTAGGCTTAGAAATATACCCAAGTTCAACCTAAACTTAAGCTCAAGGAAACAACTTGATCTTGGAGGGATTTCAAAGTGTAGGATACTACTATCGGCTTGAATTGAGCTTTGTCTCCTTAAGAGTTAGAACCAAAGAGATAATTTCTACAAGATTGAGCACATGGCCAAGCTATTTCTCAAAGAGAACTCAAATAAAGATGATTAGTATATGCCCAAGGACATAAAACAAATCTTGAGCACATGGCCATAGCACAAATCTTGAACACATGGCCAAGCACAACCATGGAAAATATATTTCAATGAGGGGTTTGAGCACATGCTCAAGGTTTGCCTCCTTAAGGCTTGGGACCAAAGAGCTTTTACACATGGCCAAAGCTCGTGACTTCACAAACAAATCTTGAAGAGAGGATTGCTATAATCTTGAGCATATGGCAAAGATTTTCTTCAAAGATATTTGAAAGTCTAACATATTTCTATAATCTTGAACATTTGGCCAAGTTGTGCCCCAAAGAGATCTTTAAAAAGAGGGATGGTATAAGCTTTAGTATATGGCTAAGCAAAGATCTCAAAAAAATATCTTGATAAAAGAGTAGGCCAACTTCATCTCAAATAGAGCTTCATTGATCTCATGGATATTGCCAAAGCCTAATCCCACAAACAATATTGAGAGTCAGCCTTAAAAGAGAGTTTGATTTGAGATTAGCAACATGGCCAAATTAAATGAGAGCATGTTTGGTTAAATGATAGATTTTATTGTCATGATGTACCGTATTGTATGTAATTTTTCTTACATATAAATATTCAAATAATTATTTTAAAGAGAAATATTAAGCTAGTTTTGGAATATTGAAGTCTTGTGTTGTGCATAGTATAAGTGATTTTGTGAGTTCAACTATTCAATCCATTGTGACTAATCTTTCAATTGAGCGGGATGTAAGATAGAGTCGCCAAGTATCTTCAATACTGAGAGGCAAATAGAAGATGAAGTGATGGAGGAATCATTTGGTAGCAACCTTAATGTTTCTACAATAACTAGCACAATGGAGAAATCCATTCTAATAGTGGTGCTAGATTTGAATGGCTCACTGTTTAAGTCCTATATCCAAATCTAAGAGCTGCATTTTAGGAGCTGACCTCGAGCCAATCTAGAAGCGATTTGAGCCTGTTTTAAAGTAGAAACATGGCTGGGATGAGTCAAAGAGCCAATTTTCTTGAAAAATCAAATGGTGGTGGATGGTTGAGCTAGAGTTTTTCCTAGATGCATTTTGACATCAAGAATCGGACGCAAGTCTCGGTTCATCGATCCGAGGTCATTTGACCTCCCATTTAAACCTTGCAAGGTTTGGCGTTGTAAAGTAACTATTGGATTCGAGAGCTAGAAAGTGTGCAGGGAAGGCCAAGATGATGGAGTTCGATGGCACGAAGACGCCTGTTCAGACGAATTTCAATTCGGAGTTGATTTGGCCCCTCAAAACTGAAATAGCCATTTTCTAGCAGTGTGAAACCATAAATATGAACTAGTTATTTGCAAGGTTGAGTTTTAAACCTTGATTAGTTAAGGCAAAACTCCAAAAATGAAACGACGTGGGGGAGGGGCATTTTTTTTGCACGATTGTTTTTTGGCACAAAAATTGGCATTTTGCAGTCTCGTCAGAGATGGAGGATATGGAGAGGGCCCTAAGATACATCCAATCTTTGCTCTCAATCACTGAAATCTGATCAAGAATTGATGTACTGTGCAAAGAGAATGAAAACTAGTCTTTCTCTCTCCTCCCTCCTCTCTCCTCTTAATGCTTGTTCATGCAATTGAATTCAAGAGAGAAAGGGGGTGGGGTTTGATGATGAATTTGGATGCAATGATGCTAATGGAGTGGGAGGGATCATAGATCGGAGCATGGGAATGCATCAGCGGCAAGAGGGAAGTGTCAATGGCCTCATGAGCACGGCTTACGGTCCAAATCTGCGGGTTGTTATGCGTAGGTATGAGTTCTCTTTCTTTTTATGAAAAATGCTTAAGTGTAATGCTTGATAATGTTTGTTTGTGGTTTCTTATGCTACGTATTCTCTAAAACCATAATAGAAATAAAAAAATTTAATGACATATAAGTTTCTCGCTACACATACAAAACTCGCAAATTGAGGTTTTCATGGAAAAATGATGAAATTAGGGGTTTCATGGGGTGTTTCGAGTTCGCATTAAACAAAAATTGGTATAGAAGTAGAGTTGAGTGAGTTTGATCCGTAGAAACTAAAAATAGTGAATTTCTATAATTTTTGAGTAAATAAATAGTGAAAAATAGTAAAAATTGAAAAAATTTAGGGTTTTTGAGATAAAAATACAAAAAATATGGATAATGTGTGTGCATGTGTGAAAAGGTTGAGGTATGAGGTATAGCCTCAACTCATCCTTGTCTATATATTTTAGTGGTTTTTATTGCTTTATACACTAAAAATGACAAAAAAAAACCCTACACCTATGCAACAATGCAACACATAAACGATAGGGGAAAAGAATTGTGGAAGCGTTTAAGTGCGGAAAATGAAGGAAAATATGATCTTTTATTTGTGCACGTCATATAGGACGATAAAAACTTAAGTCTAAAGAAACTAGTAGCACGATTAAGTTTGGTGCTAGTCTCTAGCAATGCAGCAACAACGCATAGATTGGAAATCATTGAAGGGTTGATTTTACACTCCACTTTGCTGATTTGTTTTGAAATAAAATGCTTGTGCACAATAGGCATCCACATTTGCATTTTGCATGCCACATGGTATAAAATCCTGGATGCATAACACCTGTATGCCAAACATTGACCAACGTTGAGAGCGTGAGGAAGTCCTTGCTGTAGGTCAGACAAGTGGTTCCTTGGGGTAAGTTCAATGAGGAAATATCAACTCATGGATTATTCGATAAATCAAAGAGTGGAGCTTGTACACTTGTTCTTTATGTTGAGGCAATGCATCAAGGGGCCAATCCCCAAGATGTAGAAGAGTTACAATGGGACCGTGGTGTTTCAATGGAGAGGTTGCCTCCTACATATATGGTATGTGGTATATTATACCGATGTGCATGGGATCTCCCTCTGAGGAGTAAGGGAAGGCAAACTTTGAACTGTGTCCTATTACAAACGCAAGATTGATATTAGAGTTTAGTGTAGTGTGAGCCTTAAACACTCTGGCTACGAGGCCATGTGGGGTGTCTTGTGGTCTTAGAGGTCCGTCTAGTGCTATAGAGCCAGTGCCAAGCCCGCTTTTGGTCCTAACAAAATCTCACTTCATAAATCCATACTATATGGCCATAACAAGTATTTAGTGCTCCAACCTAGTTGTATAGAGTTCTTGAATATTTTGCTAAAAAGATGTAATATCAAGATTTGGTCAACCACACAAGAATATAATGTTGTGTCAATGGTTAGAAGTTTAGAGCAGACAGTAGGGTATAGTTTAGGATTTCTCACCATATGATGTGAGGAATAATTCTATAGATTTGACAAAATAAAAATGCATAGTCCAAGAAATCTTGGAGTTGTGAAGCGTAGTTCAAGCCCTTAACAAAAATGGCTGTGCAATTTGGGTGTGATGTGACATGAGCCATCCTTATTGATGATGATCCTTATAAGGGTTGTATTACATCAAGAGGCAACTACATCTTTTTCTCTACTTTTGATATTGAAGAAAATGATGATGATATGTTTATGCAAAATTTATTCTCCTATCTTCTTGTGTTGAATGATATGTTTGATGTGCAAAGTGCTATTACAAGCACTCAATATGGGCAGATACCTCTATTTGAAGGATACAATCGATACAACCAAGTTAGAGTAGTGATGGGTGAGTGGGATGATATGAATAATAGATTGTACAATTAAAATTTTCACACAAAGATGTTGTCTCCTATAGAAGTACAAGTCATGTTTTATAAGTTCTTCAAAAAGAAGTACATAGAATTCCTAGAATGAAATCAATTGAATTGATTGGGCTAGCAAAAAGGTTGGGTTGCAAAAAGAGAAGTGGGATGAATGCAAGGGTTGTGAATAACTTTTTGGAAATATTGCTATAACAATATGGATTTACAAAGCAATTGTGTGAGTATATGTGTGTATAATGGGTTAAATTTCTTATAAAATCTCTATACTTTTATGAAATAATATTAACTATAAGTAATGTCCCCATTACTTAGTTTATTTTAAGGTGCGTATTCGTGGTGTTGCACATCCACACATTTTTTAGAAAAAAACTGCAGAATCTCTACAAGATTTATAGGAAGCAGGACTGATTTACTAGAATAGTCTGAAATCTCTAGTATCATGTTTAGATGACTTAATTTTCACTTTAGATGGATTCAAATATATAATGAGACTTATTTTGAAGGGAATAAGTCGTCCAAGATAAAATATAGATAAATATAACGTGATTTACAAAAATTATCATTTTTATCTATTTTTGATAGATTCTTGCAATTTTGCCCTTAATGTCTTGTCAACCAGACATGTTCCGATTGTTTTAAGTACCCAAACATCTATATTTGGAAATCATACGACAAAGTTATGATCCAAACAAGTTGCAGGGCAGAAACAAAAACGAAATCTTGTCATCAATGATGTCATCAAAAATGCCAAAAAGCAAGCGCCCTCTCTTTACCCCCCCTCTCTCACTACTATATAAACATGGGTAGAGTATCACATAAGAGACACACAATGACCCATGTAGAAGTCTCTCTGTTGTTATTGACGCGACGAAGCTCTACTGTAATTAGTTGAGCCTCTCTCTCTCTTTCTCTCTCTCTCCAACCCTAAGCAAAAGCACTGCCCGAACCCATCAGACTTCTTCCATGGCTCCCACACGAGAGCGAGAAGAATACTCTTGACGAGGACAAGACGTTGATTGCATCGAGAATCTTACACCCTTGCCAACCATTGGAGTTACAAGCACGGGAGTCACAAATGGAGTCGTGGCTACGGATGACAACCCTTTACCAACCGTGATACCACATGTTTTTCTAAAAAAGTTCTATCCAAATAAGATAAGTATCTTGAGAAATACTGACTTAAGGTCTAGAAACTTGGTTACAAGAACTGGGAAGTTGGAGATTCCAATATCTAGATACCCCTAGTTAAATTTCAAGGGGGAGATTTCATTATGTGAAACTCAAGTGTCCATTGCTACTAGAATTAAGCATCACTTAAAATTTACATGATTGATTGAAGTCATAATTGCTTGCAAACATCAATCTTGTTTGTGATCTTCTAGATTAGATCATGTTTGAATTAAATATTGGAACAGATAAGAATTGAGGAGCCCTATACCTCCCCCAAGGATAGTTGCTAAATCCCCATACCAAGAGGGGGATGTTTTTATCGCCGCGGAAGCATGGACCGGCTCCGATGGAGAGAGGTCTCTCAACAGGGATCGTATTAAGTAGGAGGCAGAAAGGTGCCAGGGGGACTCTGGGTAGTAAATCCTTTTTTTACACCTAGGAACTACTTGGTCCCCTATATGGCCTGAGTTCTACTTGGGACACCTATGAATGCTATCTATAGGTGGATTTGATCTTGGTGACGTGCAAATGCGCCAGATGAGGCAGCATGTGACGTGCAGATGCACCGGATGAGGTAGCACGTGAAATTGTAATTTTTCTCCTATATGGGCGGGAGAACACACATTATGGAATATAATCAATGAACTTGTTTTATTCTGATTGTATGTCCATGAGTAAATTACGTAAATGAACAATTGCGCATAAAAGGATTTTAATTAATAAATATTTTTTTATATGTTTCACGTAATGTGGTAGGTAATTAGATAACTAAGAACTTCCATAGAGGGAAACGGGTGGATGGATTCCCAATGAATCCAGTCTTATGGCAGGGTGGTCTCAGTTAGCCGAGAGGTTTCCCCAAAAACAAACACTAGGAAGAAACTCTAAGAAGGGCCGATTCATTGACTTCCTTAGGGTTTGGTCTTAGCCTGCTACTGGAAAAAAGTGTTGTACTCCATGAACTAAGGGTAATGGTAGTTGCTCATTCTGGACAAGAAGCCTCTCAAAGGACACCTCCGGATGTGAGTTAGTTGTTGATAGGTGACTGTTAGGTCAATTAGGAACCTTCAGATCGGTCCTCTGTGGGTAACGGGAGGACACTTCCCTTGCGGGGTAGAGCTACGGTTAACTTGCCAGACAAAATTTGACCATTCGGGTTAGAGTACGGATGGTGATGGCTGGAAGATAAACTCTAGGCGACTACTAAAATGTTATTCATCAATAGATCAAGGCGGGTATGTTACAAGTGGTATCAGAGCCAAAAGAAATAAAAAAATTGGTACTGTAGCCTAAGATATGAGTTGTTTTTTTTCTTAGCCAATGCCAAAATGTCAAGGTTGAAGCAGAAATATGGATTGAGTGCATGGAAGATTATTTCATTGATGCTGGAATTACCCCAGCTAATCAAGTAATGATCGGTAACTTAAAGCTAACAGGAGAAGCCCGAATTTGGTGGAAACAATGGTGTAAAGACCAAGGAATCTCTGAAGCGTCTGTTAGTTGGGATGTATTAAAGGATGTAGTGCGAGGCCGATATCTTCCGCCAGCATACCGCACACAAAAGATGAATAAATTCTTTGGTCTAAAGCAACTTGGAATGACACTAGAAGCCTATTACTCGAAGTTTGTAACACTTCTCAAGTATGCACCATCCATCTATGGACATTGCGCAACAAGTATCCAAGTTTTGCCATGGATTAGATGATCCATTGAACACAGACTTGAAGCAATGCGTCCACCCGACCTCCAAGATGCATTGATAAGAGCAAAACCGATTGTACAGGAAATCCAGTCCAAACCAAAAAACGATAAGCCTTGGAATAATAAGTTCCAAAATAGAAATATAACTAGGGGCTATGCAAAAAGAGCCCAAGGTCAATTCCAATCTGCTAATAGCAAAAAGGCTAAGACATCGGCGGCAGTGGAGAACTTTACTAGTGGTAATAAAGACTTTCAGGTGCTATTATTGTAACGAATCTGGCCACATCTTAAGGCGATGCCCAAAACTCGGACAGAATGAACGCCAAAGCAAGTTTCGTAACAACCAGAGCCGGACAGATACAGCTAGAGGAAGAGTTGCCGGCATAACCCTAAAGGAAGTAGAAGACGACAAAGGTCCCACCTTGGAAACCGACATGGAGAGAGCGAGAAGCCTCTCTCAACAAGAAGGGACCAAATCGACAATTCTCAGTGATTCAAACACCATCAACCTATAACGGTAAACCCTTTAAATTTTGATCGATTGTGGAAGCACACATTCATTCATATCACCAAGGTGTGCTAGAAAACTAGGCATAGACACAATGTGTGCACCTAGGCTGATAGTTGAGTTAGTTTATGGAAAAGAGGTTTCCTCAACACAACAGACAAGTAAGGTGGAGTTTAATCTGGGTGGCAATCAGACCAACATGAAATTCAAAGTGATGAACCTAGGAACCTATGAGTGCCTATTAGAAATGGACTGGTTAATTCCCAATGACACTCATATTCATTGTGAAAAGGGCCAAGTCACATTCTTGAATCTTATAAGACAACAAGTGACCACACAAGGAGAAGAAGGAAAATCGAAGATTCAATTAGCGAAAGCTTCTCGAATTGCTAAAGGTTTAAGAAAAGGCTCACATGTATACCTAATCAAATTAAATAAAACTGAACAGGATAAAGAAGTCAAAGATGAACCGTCGTGGCTTAATGAATATGCTGACATATTCCCTGAAGAATTAACTGAACTTCCACCACAAAGAGAAGTCGACCACGAAATCAAGCTAGTACCAGGAGCTGCACCAGTTGCAAAATGACCATATCGAATGTCCATTCCAAAAGCCATAGAACTAAAGGAACAGCTCAAACAACTCTTAGATCAGGGATACATTAGACTCAGTAACTCACCTTGGGGAGCTTCGATGTTATTTCAGAAAAAGAAGGATGGGACTCTCCATCTCTGCATTGATTATCGAGGGCTAAATCAGGTAACAATCAAAAATAAGTATCAGATTCCAAGGATCAACAAACTACTTGATCGACTACAAGGAGAGAAGATTTCCTCCAAGATTGATCTCAGATCAAGGTATTACCAGATCAGAATCAAGCAAGAAGATATTCCAAAAACCGCTTTTAGCACAAGGTGCGGTCATTATGAGTTTATCGTAATGTCATTTCGATTAACCAACGCCCCTGCTACCTTCAACAAATTAATGCAAGATACATTCATACCTTATCTTGATGATTTCATCCTTGTATTCTTTGATGACATCTTAACATATTCCAAGGATGAAGGAAGTCACGAGTCACAACTGCGGACAGTTCTTGAGACAATGTAGACTCACAAGTTGTATGCTAAGAAGAAGAAGTGTGCATTCTTCAAGAAGAAAATCGAGTATTTAGGATTTATAGTTTTAACAGAGGGAATTTTCATAGATCTAGCCAAGGTCAAAGATGTACAAGATTGGCCACCTCCAACCACTGTAAGCGACGTTCATAGCTTTTTGGGTTTAACAGGATGGTATCGAGTCTTTATCAAGAATTATGCCTTGATTGCTGTACCCCTCACCGACCTACTCAAGAAGCAGGTTGCCATTAAATGGACCCAAGTTGAATAGTCTAGCTTTGATAGGCTCAAGCTAAGTTTATTCATAGCCCTGATCCTCAAACCACCCAATTTTAGCAAAGAATTCGAAGTGGTGAGACCGATACGAGCTCTCTTGCCTTGGGATGTGTACTCATGCAAGAAGGACATCCAGTAGCATATTCCTCCAGAAAATTGAAGACTCACGAGAGAAATTATGCTACTCATGACTTGGAATTACTTGCAATTATCCACGCTCTTAAGTTATGGAGATTTTATCTACTCGGGAGGAAATTCTCACTGGTAACTGACCATAAAAGTCTTAAATGGATCTTCACTCAACTAGATCTAAAATGAGGCAACGTCGGTGGATCGAAGTCTTGCAAGAGTATGATTTTGAGATCAAGTATAGACCAGGTAAAGAGAATGTAATTGCAAATGCTTTAAGCTGCAAGTCGTTTCTCAATGCACTTATCTCAGAAGAACCTCTTAGAGCTCAAACACTAACTACAATGATATCAATACCTAGCAATCCTATCATCGAGCTAGCTAAGGAGAATGCAAATAATGATCCCAAATATCAACAAATGCTAAACGAAATTCAAAATAAAGAACAAAACTCTAAGCTTAAGACAAAGTATCTTAACTTCTCTGTTGACGAAGGGCTTGCCTATTTCAGGACAAGATTATGTATTCCTTCAAGTCAAGATCTTAAGAAAAATATACTATGGGAAGCTCATGATTTCTCATTTTCAGGACATCCTGGCTATGCCAAAACTCTCAATGCAGTTAGGAAAAGCTATCATTGGGAAAAGCTCAAAAGTGACGTACTTAAATACATAATCAAATGCTTGAGTTGCCAACGAATAAAAGCCGAACGAGTTAAGTTGCCAAGAAAGCTACAACCACTTGATATTCCTCAGATGAAATGGGAATTCATCAGTATGGATTTTGTAGTTGGATTACCCTCAGTTCAAGGTGGATACAACTCGATCATGGAAATTGTGGACATGTTGACTAAGGTTACCCACCTTATTCCAATCAAAACCAGCTACAAAGTCTCAGATATTGCCAGGTTATTTGTCAAAGAAATATTTAGACTTCATGGACTACCAAAGAGAATTATCAGCGATCTTGATTCTCTATTTTTGGAAGGGATTATTTGAAGCTCTCAATACACGGCTTTGTTTTAGTACAGCTTATCACTCTCAAACTGATGGACAGACAGAGCATGTAAGTCAGGTCATTGAAGACATACTTAGGGCATATCATTGCAAAGAACCTAGACAGTGGATACAATATCTACCTTTGGTGGAATTTGCTTACAATGTGTCCTATCATTAGAGCATCCAAATGACCCCATTTCAAGCTCTATATGGGCAAGAATGCCTAACCCCGCTAAACTTCTCCGACCCTACCTTGAAAGTTGAAGCTTCTAAAAAGATGCTTGAAGAAATGGACGAACAAGTCAAAATCATCAAGCAAAACATACAAGCTGCCAAGGATTGGCAGAAAGCCTATGTTGACCTAGGGAGAAAAGAGTGAATCTTCCAAGAAGGAGACAAGGTTTTTATCCATGTATGCCCAAAGAGGAGTTCTTTATCCTTGGGAAAATTCAAGAAGCTAAGCCCAAGCTACCATGGACCTTACAAAGTCATAAAGGCTCTTGGACCTAATGCTTATAAGCTGCAACTTCCTAAAACCCTAAAAGTTCATGATGTATTCCATGTAAGTCTCCTGAAGCCCTATGTACCTAATCTTGATCATATTCTTAATGATCAATAAGTTGTAATGCCAAGCCAAGGTTTACTTGAACTTCAACCTGATAGAATCTTGGATGTAAAAGAAAGAATCCTTAGGAATTAGACCCTTAGAGAATATCTCATCCAATGGAAGGATTATCCTGAAGAGAATGCCACTTGGGTCAATGAAGTAATCCTTATGAAAAAATACCCCCAGTTCCCTCGAGATGAGGACATCTCAATTTCTCTAAGGAGGGAAGAATGTAATGTCCCCATTACTTAGTTTATTTTAAGGTGCGTATACGTGGTGTTGCACGTCCACACATTTTTTTTTAAAAAAACTGCAGAATCTCTACATGATTTATAGGAAGTAGGACTGGTTTACAAGAATAGTCTGAAATCTCTAGTATCATGTTTAGATGACTTAATTTCCACTTTAGATGGATTCAAATATATACTGTGACTTATTTTGAAGGGAATAAGTCATCTAAGACAAAAGATAGATAAAAATAACACGATTTACAAAAATTGTCATTTTCGTCTATTTTTTATAGATTTTTACAATTATGCTTGCATTGTCTTGTTAACCAGATATGTTTCGATCATTTTAAGTAACCGAATGTCTATATTTGGAGTTCATACGACAAAGTTATGATCCATACAAGTTGCAAGGCTGAAAAAAAAACGAAATCTTGTCATCGATGATGTCATCAAAAATGCCAAAAAAGCAGGCACCCTCTCTTAAACCCCCCCCCCCCCCTTCCCTCACTACTATATAAACATGGGTAGAGTATCACGTAAGAGACACACAATGACCCATGTAGAAGTCTCTCTGCTGCTGCTATTGACACGACGAAGCTTTGCTGTAATCAGCTGAGCCTCTCTCTCTCTTTCTCTCTCTCTCCAACCCTACACAGAAGCGCCACCCGAACCCATCACGCTTCTTCCATGGCTCTCACACGAGAGTGAGAAGAATACTCTTGACAAGGATGAGACACTAATCGCATCAAGAATCTTACACCCTTGCCAATCATTGGAGTTGCGAGCATAGGAGTCACAAATGGAGTCGCAGTTGTGGATGACAACCCTTTACCAACCGCAATACCACAAGTTTTTCTAAAAAAGTTCTATCCAAATAAGATAAGTCTCTTGAGAAATACTGACTTAAGGCCTAGAAACTTCGTTACAAGAAAACTGGGAAGTTGGAGATCCCAATATCTAGATGCCCCTAGTTAAATTCCAAGGGGAAGATTTCATTATGTGAAACTCAAGTGTCGATTGCTACTAGAATTAAGCATCACTTGAAAGTTGCATGATTGATTGAAGTCATAATTGCTTGTAGACATCAATCTTGTTTATGATCTTCTAGATTAGATCCTCATTGAATTAAATATTGGAATAGATAAGAATTGAGGAGCCCTATATCTCCCCTAAGGATAGGTGCTGAATCCCCATACCAAGAGGGGGATGTTTTTATCGTCACGGAAGCATGGACCAGCTCCGATGGCGAGAGGTCTCCCAACAAGGATCGTATTAAGTAGGAGGTGGAAAGGTGCCAAGGGGGCTCTAGCTAGTAAATCCTTTTTTTGCACCTAGAAACTACTTGGTCCCCTGTATGGCCGAGTTCTACTTGGGACACCTATGAACGCTAGCTATAGGTGGATTTGTTCTTGGTGACATGCAGATGCATCGAATGAGGCAGCACATGATGTGCAAATGCGTCAGATGAGGCATCACATGAAATTGTAATTTTTCTCCTATATGGGCGGGAGAACACACATTATGGAATATAATCAATGAACTTGTTTTATTTTGATTGTATGTCCGTGAGTAAATTAGGTAAATGAACAATTGTGCATAAAAGGATTTTAATTAATAAAGCTATTTTTATATATTTCACGTAATGTGGTAGGTAATTAGATAACTAAGAATTTCCATAGAGGGAAACGGGTGGATGGATTCCCGATGAATCCAGTCCTATGGCAGGGTGGTCTCGGTTAGCCAAGAGGTTTCCCCAAAAACAAACACAAGGAAGAAACTCTAGGAAGGGCCGATTCGCTGACTTACAGTTTGGTCTTAGAACACGTACTGTAAATTATATTAGGGGAAAGGTACAACGGTTGTGCCAGAGCACTGCAATGGATTTTATAAACCCTTAGCCTGCTACTAGAAAAAAGTGTTGTACTTCATGAACTAAGGGTAATGGCAGTTGCTCATTCCGGACAAGAAGCCTCTCGAAGGACACCTTCGGATGTGAGTTAGTTGTTGATAGGTGACTGTTAGGTCAATTAGGAACCTTCAAGTTGGTCCTCCGTGGGTAACGGGAGGATGCTTCCCTTGTGAGGTAGACCTAGGATTAACTAGCTGGACAAAATCCGACCATTCTGGTTAGAGTACGATGGCGATGGCTGAAAGATAAACTCTAGGCGATTATTAAAATGTTATCTATCAAGAGATCAAGGCGGGTATGTTACACTATATCATTTTCATGTTGTGTTTGCAACTGATAGTACTAGTACATCCCAACATTAATGAGAAGAATGCTCATGTTACAAAGGCATTATCAAACCTCTGATGGAATCAAGAAACATGCAACCTCTTGTTGTAATTCATTTATACAATTATGATATGATACACTTTTAAAGCTCATTTGCTATAATTGTGTAGTATGTTATGAATGATGGGCTAGATGGCATAGATTCTCATTGTATTGGCTATTTCCTTTATGGCTTTCATTAATCATTAGTGGGTTAAATTATTCTTACACAATAAGTAGTCCAATTTTCTATATTATCCATGTACACAATCATTAGAAATTTTGGTTGAAATAATTGATCCATGTATGTATCCATCGTACATGTTTTTGGTTGAGCTCTAAGCTCATGTATACATTGATAATGTGTATGGATTCTTGGAAATTAAATTTACTATTAACATGAATTTCTTCATTCATGGTCATGAGTCTTTAATAGTGCTAATACAAACTTGAGCACATGCTCAAGCTCTATCTCGTAGTAGGCATCTCCATGAGATACAAGAAACTACCATGCTACACTTAGAGAGACAAAGGCCCCCCCCCCCCCCCCCCCCCATAAAGATAGAGTTGATACAAGCTTGAGCACATGCTCAAAATCTTTCCCAAAGACATGCTCACTCAGAGAGACAAAGGCCCCCCCCCCCCCCCCCATAAAGATAGAGTTGATACAAGCTTGAGCACATGCTCAAAATCTTTCCCAAAGACATGTCAAAAATTCATATCAAATAGATAGGCTGCTTGAAGCACATTGTCCAATAGTAGTCTCAATGAGAGAGGAGAAACTTTCCTCCATGCTCTCAAAAGGAGAGGGGGAAACCCTCTTGACAAGTTCTTACCCATAAGGAGAGGACTACAAGCTTGAAAATATGCACAAGATATGTCCCAAAGACATATCAAAAATTCATATAAAATAGATAGGGTTTAGACACAATCTTGAGCACATGCTCAAGCATGCTATCTCATAGCTATCTCAATGAGAGAGGAGAAACTATATTGCCATGCCCTCAAAGAAACATGGAAAAACTATCTTTACAAGCTTCTTTCCCATAAGAAGAGTTTTGATACAAGCTTGAGAAGATGCTCTCAAGCTCCCTCCCAAAGACACCTCATAATCATATCAAATATAGAAGGTTACTATAGGCTTGATCGCAATATCAAGCCCTCTCTCAAATACATTAAATAGTTGACCCATGTATGTTTCTGGTTGAGCTTTAAGATTATGCATATATTGAAAATGTGTATGGATACATGGAGACTAAACTATATTTATGTAGTATTGACATGAATTTCTTCCTTCATGGCCATGAGTCTTTGATTCAACACTAAAGACCTCTAAAGGTTATAACATTTACACAAAAACCATGATTTATGCCTCTATACGTACATTAAAATGATGGGTTATTAACATTAATAAAATAGGAAATACTTGACCACATGGATAAAGCTCAATAATGCAATCAAACTCTCTTCAAGTTGACCATGGCCTTGTGGACAAGATTAGTGATATCCTATATAAGATGGAGATTGGCTTTAGAACGTATAGAGAATCTTAATCCTAATATCAATATAATGGTGAAAGAGAGCACAATTTTATATATGTTTTGCTTAAATATTTTTCAATGCACAAAAATATAAAATTAAATTTGATGTGTTTGTTTTGTAGAGACTCAAAGTTTTAAATTTATTTTTTGTCCACTAAAAAGAAATTGAATATTTATTCATCTTGCTATCAAAAAATGATATAACGGCTCAAAATCAATTTTTTGGTGCCATAACTATCAAGATATGTGACATAAATGGGCTAACCAAAGTAGAGTTGAGAGAAGATGTATGCATATTGCAATCTAAGAACACATATGTTCCAGATCCAATAATCCTTACATCATTGAGGTAATAATTAAAACTTTGTACTTTCTTGGTCTTATATGCTTGTTAAATAGGTCAAGATTTTAGATTTTGATGTGCTAAAAATAAAAAATAGGATTTATAAGATTAGAGTTGAATCTTGAGCAATAGAATAGTCTACTAGTTGTAGATCCATTAGTGTTAGTACATTTGCCATCAGGATTTGGAGTTGATAGATGTTTATGACATTACAAATCCAAGAACTTTGATAAACTAATTTTTGCTTATAACAATAGGTACTATCATTTTACCCTTTAAATATATGTAGGTTAGAGGTTGTTGAATATAACCTAATTCAAAAACCTAATGTGATTGCGAAAATTAAAGTCTTATTATTTGAGTAGATCTAGATGATAAAAAAGCTTATTGATTCAAAAATTTGATGTGTATAATGTAGCAAGCATTGGAGTCTTGTTTTAGTATATCAACATGAGAAAAGATTTTACTTGCTCAATTCACTAGCAAATACACATATTGAAATTAGAAGCTATAACATTTTTGACTAGGTTATTGCATATATATTTTTATTTCACAAACATAAATGCCAAATAGAAAAAGGGGAAAACATGAATATATCTTACTTTGCAATGAAATTGTGTGAGAAGAATGTTGACTACCTTGGATATAAATTATGAAGTGTCTTATCTTGATGTACAAGTATGTAATGATCAAAATATGTATCAAACATTTATACATATCCACATTAGAAAGAAAACAATGTTTGGTGCTACAACTCTAAACTATCCACTTGATGTATTAGTTACAAAAAGCTAAAAATATTTTTGTACTGATCCAAAAACCAATCCAAGTGAACAAAAAGGGTTAGAAAAATCCAAAAATAATTATAAGAAGATAAAATAGAGGAACATTATTAGATTATTCTTATAATAAGAAATATCTTAATAATGATAGAATTGTCCATGCTTGGAATGAGACACTTCCCACTTTACCTAAAACACTCTTAATATTGCATTACTTTGTTGATTTCACATATTCTCAATGCTTCTTTTCTATTTGCTCAATGAATAAGCTTTCTATATGTCCATTGGTGTAATTCTTCCAAATTGTTGGCTTTCTCTACTCCTCTACCATGTCTTGTATGGTTGAAATAGCTAGTGCAAGCTTGATAATGGGTTTTCTCCATACCTTGAGTTGACCACATTGATAGACTACCATATTCCTTGGCAAAACAAGGAATGTGATTTTATATAATGTGCTATTAAAGAATTAAAAAGGATGCTAGATTAGTGCTTCACTCTCAATTAAGTAATTATACTTCTTTACTTGACAAGGATTATCAAATGACAGTGCAGATAAAAATCTTCTTACTTTCACACTTCCAATGAAAAGTTTCTTTGGCATGTCTCGACCATCTTTAGATCTTTTCTCATCCTTTTCAATCTTTATGTTTCCACCATGCAAGCCAATGTTTGGCAATGCCTTCTCAAGCTCTATAGTAACCTCGACTTGTAGACCTAGGTTGCATTGTCCAACCAAAACATATATATAAGAAAACCAATTTTTCAATGATTATGCTAGCCATGCATTATACAAATATGGAATCTAGACAAGGAAACATTCAAAATTTCTCTAAAATTTGGATTTTTGAGGTGCATCTCAAGTGACTTTTTTCAATTTCTTTTATTAAGTTTCTTTGCAACAACACATATGCAATATATTCATGGGCTTTTTGAATTAGCTCCTTTCGAGACATTGTATATGCACTTCAAGATCTTCAAATTACTCATTAGTAGATGTCACTCTGTATTGAATCTTCTAAACCCTTCCATGTCCAAGATTCTCATGTTTCTTTATTCACTAATAATTTGAGGTATAATTATCTTGTGGAAAATCCAATGTAATGTTTCGAAATTCTCAAACATAACTTGAAATACACACATATTATTTACAAACATGTAACAAGCGGGATACACATCGACTAGGGTTTAGACACCCCATCACACTGACCGGGTTATTTAAGGTGTAAGAGCCCTAGATTAGGGCAACCAGTTATTATCAAGATCATACTCTTCATCTTCATCTCCAGCTTCCGTGGCTTCCTCCTCCCTTCTCTCCTCCCTTCTCTCTTTCTCTCTCTTCTTCTAGTCTTCTTCCTTCTTCTTCTTGCTCTCTTTCTCTCTCCTCAACTCTTCTCTCTCCTCTCAGCTTCTCTCATTACAAGTGGTATCATAGCTTCAGGCTTTGGTCCTTTCTCCCTTTTCAAATCCCAAAAACCCTAGTTACTCAGCTTACAGGAACAGGTGCAGTAAGAAGGACTGCAGTTAACTTCAGCTTTTTGGAGCAAGCAGGAGCTATGACATAAAGTTTCAAGGCTATAGCTTTACAATGTGTCTTATAAAACATGAAATACTAAAGGAGAAAAAGTGGTGCAAGCTACCATATTTGTGTTTCATAAGATAGTGTGGTGAAGGAGGACAATGTATACTAAAGAAGCAAAAATAGTATAGATTATCATATTCATGTTTTATAAGACATTGATGAAGAGGGACACAAAATTGGATGCTTCAATCCTATAATGTGTCTTATGAAATACTATGAAAAAAAGTAGTATAAGTTATCATATTTGTATTTCACAAGACAATGGTAAAGAATGTCACAAAATTAGAAGATAATAGTGAAGAAGGATACAAAATTAAATTCTTTAATCCTATAGTGTGTCTTATGAAAAGCAAAGTACTAACAAGGAAAAGTAATACAAGCCATCATATTCTCATTTCATAACACAATGGTAAAGAAGGACACAAGATTATATGCTTCAGTCCTTGTCTTTAGAAACATAAATTTTTAGCCCATAGCATGCATAGATCCCCAAAAATTGTGTTTTTCAAGACAAATAGCTGACTGATTATCATTATCACTAGTAGCTACCTATTTTTTTAGAAACTAAAGCTAGAAAGGATTGAAACCCTAGGTAGCAATTTATTTAGCATTCAACATCAAAGTTTCATAAAAGGTTGGGCAATGGAACAACCTAGAGATTTTTGCTTGTCCCAATGGTTGATATCTTCTAAGAGATATGCACTTGCCAAAACTAGATTTTTTTTCTGTAAAAAATGGGTTTGGAATGCAATGAACTATGTCCTTATAAATGGCTTGTCTAAAATAGGGAGTTCTTTTATATAAGACTTCACAAAAGGTGGTCAATTACCCTATATTTTGAAAAAATAACCATTTTAAAAAAAAGATACACGCTTTTCAAGGTGAGAAAGGCTCTTTTTTTCTTATTTTGGACTCCTACTGTAAACCCATTCTTTGCATTCTCAACTCATTTCTTCAAACACTCAAACAACATAACTGACTCAAGGCCTTAGACTTGCAAGTAAAATATCCTCTCAAATTGTGCATATTTGCTCCTTTGAGATATTATGGGATAACGTTTACTTATTTTCTAGATAGATCAGGATTAATATTTACATATTGAACTACAAGAAGATGTGTTCTGTTGCAATGTGTGTTTGAAACTATTGAGAACCTTCTCGTGCAAATATTTTTTTTAAATCTTTAAATTCAAATAAAAACCTTGTTATTTTATGAAATACAAAGTATAATTGCCCCAACTAATAGTGTAGATTTATATTGTGCATGTCTTATAACAAAATTTGATCCATTTCATACTTGAAAACTAGTTTTTCTCCCTTGTTTAATGAAATGAGATTTTAGTTTATGACTTTGTAGTTTGTCTCCAAGAATTTCGTGCTTCTTACAATAGTCGATTTTTTCTCCCTTTCTCTTATGAAATGCGATTTTAGTTCATGATTCTGTAGTCTATCTCCGAGAAATTCGTGTTTCTTACAAACAGTCTAACTTTCTCTTTGTTATCTTATGAAATGTGTTTTTAGTTCATGACTATGTAGTTTATCTCCAATATATTCGTGTTCCTTACAATAGTCTTACTTTTTTTAATAGCTTTTTGTTTTGGACAAAGACAAAGCATGTGTAAGTATAAAAAGTGAGAAAAAGAGGTTATCCTCTGAAGGAATAAATCGATTGATGAGATAAGTGATTATATGATTTTTGAATTTATTCACAAAGAAATAAATTCATGTAAGTTCAAGGATATCAAGGCAATGTTGATTGTTCCTTGATTTGATTCATTTAATACTTGAAATCTAGTTTTTCTCCCTTGTCTTATGATTAAAATGCAATGACTCTTGCCTTTACAACAATCTAACTTTTTCTCCCTTGCTTTATGAAATGTGATTTTAGTGCATGACTCTATAGTCTATCTCCAAGAAATTTGTGTTTCTTACAAACAGTCTAACTTTTCCTTCCTTCTCTTTTATGAAATGCGATTTTAGTTCATGACTCTGTAGTCTATCTCCCAAGAAATTTGCATTTCTATAATAGCCTTACTTTTTGTATGGGTTTTTATGTTGGGTAGAGACAAAGCACATATAAGTATTTGTGATAAAAATTGACAAAAAAGATGACATCCTCTAAAGGAATGAAACCATTGAGGAGACAAGTAATTGTATGCTTTTTGACTTTTTTCACAAAGAAATAAATTCATCTAAGCTCAAGGATATCAAGGCAATGTTGAATATTCATTTCAACCTTCAAAATCTTCTAAAAGATCTTACTAACACAAGATTCAAGTTTTATGGAAGATTATATTATATATGTATAGAGCCTTACAATTGATTGTTATGTAATATTACACTAATTTAAGAAACTAGTGCTCCCAAAATAACTCTTATCACTAAGTAGAACCTCATTAATGAATGGATCTTTTGTTGACAGAGTAGAAAATTTATCTAAGTTCAAGTATATCAAGGTAAGGTTGAATGTTCCTTTCAACCTTTAAGAGCTTAGAGGATCTTATTGACAAGCTTCAAGTTTATAGGAAATATTATACTAGGCATATAGAGAGTCTTGTAATGGAAAAGTATTTGCATTGCACTGATTCAAGTAACCAATGCTTCCAAGACAACTCTTATCTCTTATTAAGTGGAACCTCATTGAAATTAGGTTAACCTTTCTCAAATAGTATGTTCATGGACATGCTAACTAGTACAAATTCGACATGTGAATTATCCAAATCTAAATAGTGCCCAAAATATCATTGGAAAGCTCTTCAAACAAGGAATCTTAAGTATAGTTTGTGAAACATTATGATTTGATTTCTAAAATTTGTATCATATGTATATTTTCTTAATATGTTAATGCTAATAAACTTGAAAAGTAAGCTAGGTTAACATACTTTCACCATGTAATAACTCATCTTCATGTTTTGTTAATAAGTGATACTTAAATCTTAGAACATCTTTTTCTACAACAAGATTGATTTATATCTTAAAAAACAATTATAACCTTTACTCATATAACTTACTAAAATGAAGAGCTTTTATAGAAAGGAGATGTACTAATGTTTATGGGTGCTTCAAAGGATATAACCTTCAATCCAAGCAAAGATCAAGTTTTTTTTCCTTCAAATCTCCACACCTACTTCATGGAGTACTCTAAAACAATGTTGAGTTTTTCTCTTTTTATGAATAGTTCATACTCATATTCTAACTCAATACAAATATAATAAAGAGAGTTTTTACTAGAAATGTAAATATTATTGGATGATTGATCTATAGCTAAGGATGTGATTGAAGATCAATATTAGAAAGCCATGTGAATATGGAAAAGAAGAAGAATACGGGAGAAACTCGCAAGAAGAAGTAGAAAGAAATAAGGAAATGAGGATGGAGGGAGACCACTAAAAGTTGAAAAATGTCAAATTGAGTATTCATTATCACTTTTATGATAAAAGGTTAGATCATTATTGAGCCAATCCCTATCATCTTTCTGTGGAACCCCATATTTCTAAATTTGATGTAGGCCATGAGAATGCTATGATAATGGCATTTTGTGATTTTAGATATGGTTAATTATCAAAAAATAGAATTTTTAGAAAACCATGAAGTGACTTTTTGATTCCCAAATATTTTCTCTCTCTAGGATCTCTTACAGGGCATTTTTGAGACCTCAAAACTCTCCTAATTGAATCAACGGTAAGGATTTCTAAGTCATGATATTTACTACTTGTATGTTATTTTATTCAAATTAATATGAGGGCACTTGATGAGCGTGAGTAGCAATTGGGTTTGCAAATATCATCTCAATTATGCCTCTCAAATACAAAGTATTCATTTTGGGTGCTATTAGTCACACTTTGCTTGGATGCTTCTGTTCTTTTGTTTGATACGCACGCTAGGACTTGGGTAGGCATGGTAGTTTCTGAAATTCCCAAGAGCACCTAAGGAAAATGTAAAGATTAGGACAATAAAGTATTTAAAAACTATTGATGGCATAATACCTCCACTTCAAAGAGGTTGGAGTTGGATTCTCTCTCTCTCTCTCTCTCTCTCTCTCTCTCTCTCTCTCTCTCTATGTACCTTTATTCTTTTTCTCTATGTCTTTCTCTCCCTCTATCCATCTCTCTCTCTCTTCATTTCTATCTTAGTCCCTCTATTTATATCTCTCTCTTCTCCTCTCTATCTTCTCCTTCCCCTCTTCTCTCTCTAATTATCCTTCTTCTTTTTTACCTCCCCTTCTCTTCATCTCCTACTTCTCTACTTCTACTTATCTATTCTCTCTTCTTTTTTTTCTCTTCCTCTTCTACTTCTCCTCCTCTATCTTTACCTCTCCCTTTTCTCTTCTTCTCCTCTACTTCTATCTTATTTCTCTTCTCTCTTCTCTTCTATCTTTTTCTCTCTCTATACTTCTCTTTTCTTCTTCTTCTATTTCCTCTCTCTCGTCTTCTCTTGTCTCATCTTCTTCTTCTTCCCTATCTCTTCTTCTCTTTGTCTTTAACATTCCTTCTTCCTTCCCTCTTCCCTCTTCTTCCCTTCTTTTCCTCTTCTCATCCTTTTCTTTCCTTCTCCTCCTCCTCTTCCTTTATTCTCCTCCCTTGTTCTCTTCCTCTCTCCTTCTCTCCAATAACTGGTGCACAAATCGAATGCTGTATGAGCACGTAGTGAGCGTCAAAAGGTCCCCAAGAACAAAAGAACTCTACTTTTTGCATACAAATCAATGTAGAAAGCTTGCACGACATGAACAAGAGACCAATTGGGTGCAATCTCCCCCCATGCCTTGTGTGAGCGCTCCACAAAGCATGTATTTCATATATTAATCATCTTCAAGCTCAAATAATAGCCCAAATTACAAAATAGCACACTTTAGCTTTTGAGTTTGCTTTTGTGTCAAATAGAATTAAAGCTAATGGGCGCCCAAGAAGTCAGGCGTACCCAAACACAATGTCCAATACAAATATCTAAATCGTGTGCCCATGCGCATAAAAAAATAATAAATAAATATCAAGCGCTTTGATAAATAAGAGCGACAAAATATAGGCGCCATGCCTAAGACACGCGCCCATCAAAATATTGATGATACATTTGAATACACACTATCCTCCAATGCTTTCCACTGCCACGCTGCTTGCTCTACACATCAACTGAAACATTCACAATTGTTAGTAAAATAATACAATTAAGCCGACAAAAGTGAATACCTAGCAGTCTTCAGCTACATAAATAAATTGGTTAGAAATCAATCCTAACCTTAATTTATCACGAGTGCGCACTCTAAACTCATAAACGTTTATGAATTTAAATATGTATTCTGCGGAATCACCCGCTATGGAATCACCCATGTACACATAAAATTAACAAAATGCCCGAAAAGGATAGGCGTCCCCATCGACTTCTCGCACAAAGAATCCACTTTGTGTATGAGCCCCGGTAATAAAATCTTACGGAATCCACCATAAAACCTCACGGAATCCACCGTGGCACGGAATCCACCGCGGAATATGCCTCCTGGCATCATACCCCTGGGGTGGGATAGCAATTGTCCTCAATTGCTATAAGCTCAATGTGGAGCTAACAGAGTGGGGAAAGCATTTAAGTCTCTAGCGTGCATCCATTGGGCCTCTTCAACAGGATGGTTTTTAAACTTGACCAAATATCTAGAATATCTACAGCCAGTTCTAGTGGTCATAAAGTCACTATCTATAATAGTTTCAGGCTCAAGGATTTCAGTCTCATCATCTAGCAAAGGTGGGTTTTCATCGACATGGTGTATAGGTAATTGGTCTCTAAAGGGTTGTAATAAACTAATATGGAAGGTGTTGTGGATTTTCCAATGTTGTGGTAGTTCTAGTTTAAATGCATTGTCATTGATTTTGTGTATGATCTTGAATGGTCCATAGAATCTAGGTGCTAATTTCACAACTAGGTGTTTATCTACACTTTGTAATCTATGTTTTTCTATGCGTAACCAAACATAATCATCAACTTTAAAATTCATAGCCTGTCTTTTCTTATTTTCTTGTTTTGTATATGATTGCTGGGATTTGTCAATCATGTCTTTAACTTCATCAAAGATAGTGGCATGCATGTTAGCAATATTATCAGCAATTTGAATTTTGTTTGATAATGATGCAACAGGTGTAGGCAATCTATATCCATAAATAACTTCAAATGGTGCTTTCTTTGTAGCTGTGTGTGGTGTATTATTATATGCAAACTGAAGTAAATGTAGATATGTATCCCATGTGTGTGGTTTTGAAATAGTATAAGCACGTAAAAGATCTAAAATAGTACTATTAGTAGCTTTTGTTTGACCATTTGTTTCAGGATGAAATGCATATGAAAAATCAATCTTTGTTCCTAAGTTAGCAAACAAAGTAATCCAAAAATTATTATAGAATCTAGAATCACGATCAGAAATAATAACTTTTGGTAAACCATGATTAGTAAACACAGTTTTAAAAAACAATTGAGCAGCTTGAGATGCAGTTAAAGTTCTCTTGCATGGAATAAAATATGCTTGTTTGCTAAACCTGTCTACAACAGTCCAAATCATATCATGGTTAGCTTTAGTGTTAGGTAAACCAGTGATAATATCCATTGAAATCTGTTCCCATGGTCGTGATAGAATAGATAATGGCATTAGTAAACCATATTGTTTACCATGGTGTCTTTTAACTCATTGACAAACTAAACATTCAGAAACGAAGTTAGATACATTAGTGTCCATATGTGGCCAATAAAAATCTTTAGTCAATGTACGCAAAGTAGATATAATACCTCTATGACCTTAATATGGAGGACAATGAATCTCATGCAAAACAAATGATCTAAATGGAACTGTCACACACAATCTTTTTTCATAAAACATGAATCCATTATTGTAAGATAGTGAATCAATAGGAATCCAATTATTTGCAACTAATTTATTTCAATCAGCTTGAAAAGTAATATCCTGATGATAAGTATCTTTCATAGAAATAAGGGAATCAAATGATATCACAGAAATATTATGAATTGTCGGTCTTCTACTTAAAACATCGGCTACAACATTCTCTTTTCCTGGTTGATATTGTATAAGGGGATGAAAACTTTGAATGAAAGCTGCCCATTTAATATGTCGGTCAGATATTTGGGATTGACTAAGGAGATGTCTAATACTTTGTTGGTCAATTTTAATCATAAATTCAAAACCCATTAAATAATGTTTCCATTGACGTAAGGCTTGTACTACAGCTAGCAATTCTTTATCGTATGTAGAATATTTAAGTTCAGATGGTTTGAGTTTATAGCTAGAGTAGGCTATGGGATGATTATCTTGCATAAGGACAGCTCCTATTCCAGATCCACTAGCATCAATAACTACTAAAAAGAATGGTCTATTGAAATGAGGTAGTTGTAATACAGGAGCATGGGTTAATGCATGTTTCAATAAATCAAAAGATTTTTGTTGATTGTCAGACCAGTTATACACAATACTCTTCTTTAAAAGTTTTGTCAAAGGTAAAGCAAGTAATGAGAAATTTCTCACAAACTTTCTGTAAAAACTAGCAAGACCTAGAAAAGAACGTAACTCATGCACATTTTTGGGTATGGGCCAATTTAAAATTGCTTCTATCTTTTTAGGGTCAACCTTAATACCTTTTGATGAAACAATATGTCCTAGATATTCAATTTCTATTTGAAAAAATTCACTCTTTTCTGGATTAGCATACAATTGATTGTCTTTTAACAACTTGAAAACTAAAGATAGATGTTCATAATGCTCATTCTCATTTTTACTAAATACCAATATATCATCAAAGAATACTATATTGTGTTCTAAATATCACTAGAAATCTTACTTGATGATAACCAGATTTAAGATCTATCTTACTGAATATGGCATATCCTTGTAGTTTATCCATAAGATCATCTACCCTAGGAATCAGATATCTATTCTTAACATTAATTTTATTTAGGGCACGATAATCAATGCACATGCGATAAGTATTATTATTATTCTTTACTAATAAAACAGGTGCACCAAATGGAGAACTACTAGGTCTAATTAGTCCTCTGTTAAGCAATTCTTCTATTTGATTTTGAATTTCTTTCTGTTCAATTTGGTTATGTCTATATGGTGCTTTACATGGTGGTTGTGTTTCAAGAATTAAATCTATTTTGTGATCTTCAAGACGTGATGGTGGTAGTCCAGGTAGTAAATCATCAGCAAAACAATCTTGAAATTGGACAAGAAATTGTGTATGCCTAGGATGCATATGTTTTTCTTTAGCTTGAAGTTCATTCACCCATATTAAATAAGATTTGCTACTTTTAAGTAATGCACGTTTAGCCTGAGTATGAGTAAGCAGTGGAAAATTATTGGAAGCATGCATACCATGCAATGTGATTTGTTTTCCTTGAAAATAAATTTTAATTGAATGCGTAGAATAATCTATGTCAGGATTATACTGATTACGCCAAGGCATTCCTAAGATAATGTCACTAGACTGCAAAGGTACAAGTAGGAAATTTCTTCGTTCAGTATATTCACCAATTTTAAATTCTAAATTATGCACCTCTTGTGTTCCATTATATCTTGTGCCTAGGAATGCACCTTTGATGCAATAACGTGTAGAAACAGTTTGTAAATTCAATTCTTTCACTAACTTTGCAGAAATAAAATCATGTGTGCTCCCATCATAATGTAAAATAGTCTTTTCTTTACCATGCACAAAACATTTCATTGTTAACAAAGAATGGGGAGTTGGCATACCTGGCAAAGTATCCGAAGTAGTACCAAAGTCATCATCATCTTCTGTAAAGTTAGGCATTTCCTCGCGTTCTTCTTCTTCCATTGCACTAAGATAATTGATATGGATAGGTGAATTTTTGGTTTGGTAATTGGCTGCTAGATGTCCATGTTGATGGCATTTGTAACAAACTATGGGTTTGGCTTTAGATACATTATTGGTAATTGCAAGAAGTTTAGGAATGTTGGGATTTGGCTGTGAAGATGGCTTAGGGTTTGGATTGGTATTTGATGGCAAAGTAGGTGGTCGTGTCCAAGATTTATAGAATGAAGATGGAAGAAAATGACTTTGATTGAATCTTCAAAAATTTGAATTGAATTGTCTGGAACCATAGTTACCATTATTTTGAAATTGTTGTGGTCGCTTGTCTCTTTCGCGAATCTTGTCTTCAGTGTCATGAGCCAAGGAAATTGCATCTTCAAGGGTTGTTTGCTTGAACATATTGACTTCAGCATAGTAATGTACAAGTAGGCCGGACATAAACTTGCGTTTGTGAGTTGCTTCAGGTACATCTTCGAGCATTCGGAGTTGCAGTAGGGCATTCCAAAAACATTCAGTGTATTGGGAAATAGGTTTGCGATCTCTTTGCTATAGAAGATCCCATTGCTTAATGGCCTTTTCATGGAACTGAGGAGGAAGGAAATTCTGCAAAAACTTCTTTTGGAAACTCTCCCAGGTAGTGGGACAATCAATGCTCTTGCGGATCCACCATAAAGATGCTCGATCAACTAAATGATTAGTGACACATTTAATTTTGTCTTTCTCAACATATGTTTCTTTATGGAAGTAATCATCAAACTGACTGATAAATGCAAGTACAGTCTTTCCATCTCGAGATCCATTGAAAGTACGAAATTTGAAATTTCTTTTACTTATCTTTGTTTCTTTGCGGATGGATTGGGCTTCTAGTGTCGCATCGATGGTACATCGTATAAGATCTTCGGGTTGCGGTCCATCTTTGTCGGTGGTAGATCGTTGCAAATTGGCCAATTGAACTTGCAAAGCTTGTCGGGCTCTTCGTTATTCTTCGAGTTGCATCATAATCAAATCCAACTTTTGCTCCATCATTGGTTTGGGTAAATCACCTTCAGCCATAAAATCATCCATGTTTGGATCGATCATCCTGTAAAATTCAAAAGACCTCACACTCTCGAAATCTGATTAGTGGGATGAGCGTAGCTCAAAAGCAGGTATACAAGGCTTGTATATTTTTATTTGGCTTTTATGGTCTTTCTCCTTTACGTATGCGGTATTCGTTGTCTTCGTAGAAACTGCGTATGAACTGCGTATGACCTTCTGCGTTTGCTGAAACTGGTTCAGCAAGTCTGCAAATATGAACAGGGTCTACTAGAGAGCAATAAACGAATTCTATGCTTCTGCGTGTGAATTGCCTTTATAGGAGTTGTTGAGTAAGTCTGTAGTGACTTCTATGACTTGCAGAATTTAGTAGACTTGGAAGACTTAGATGATTTAGGAGCTTTAAGCTTGATATTGCCTGCGTGATTTTTGTTTAAGTGAGGACGTTGGCGGCCGTTTTGACGCCGACCAGAACATACTCTTGCCTCCCAATGATGAATTTGTTGAATGAAGCTTTTATAAGCTTCTTATAGAGCTTACTAAGCTTTAAGTTAAAGCTTTTAAAGCTTTTGAGCTATGGAAGCTTACTGTTAGTCTGTTTGTAAACGACTTGAAGAAGGAGATGTCTAAGTGGTCCTCCGCCTCCACAGGTAGGTCCTTCACGATCAGAGAGTGCAGATGGGGGTTCTTGACCACCAGGAACACACTGATATCGATCGTTCGCGATGAAACTGACTGTAGAGCTCGATCGTTCCAGGAGCTTCGGCTTCGCGCAAGATGGTAAGCGATTGGAAGCTCTCGATCTCAGCTTTGCTGTGATACCACTGGTTCACAGAGCGGATGCCGTATGCGCGCGTAGTGAGCGTCAAAAGGTCCCCAAGAACAAAAGAACTCTACTTTTTGCACACAAATCAATGTAGAAACCTTGCACGACATGAACAAGAGACCAATTGGGTGCAATCTCCCCCCATGCCTTGTGTGAGCACTCCACAAAGCATGTATTTCATATATTAATCATCTTCAAGCTCAAATAATAGCCCAAATTACAAAATAGCACGCTTTAGCTTTTGAGTTTGCTTTTGTGCCAAATAGAATTAAAGCTAATGGGCACCCAAGAAGTCAGGCGTACCCAAACACAATGTCCAATACAAATATCTAAATCGTGCGCCCATGCGCATACAAAAACAATAAATAAATATCAAGCACCTTGATAAATAAGTGCAACAAAATATAGGCGCCATGCCTAAGACACGCGCCCATCAAAATATTGACGATAAATTTGAATACACGCTATCCTCCAATGCTTTCCACTGCCACCACTGCTTGCTCTACACATCAACTGAAACATTCACAATCGTTAGTAAAATAATACAATTAAACCGGCAAAAGTGAATACCTAGGAGTTTTCAGCTACATAAATAAATTGGTTAGAAATCAATCCTAACCTTAATTTATCACGAGTACGCACTCTAAACTCATAAATGTTTATTAATTTAAATATGTATTTTGCGGAATCACCCGCTATGGAATCACCCATGTGCACATAAAATTAACAAAATGCCCGAAAAGAACAGGCGTCCCCATCGACTTCTCGCACAAAGAATCCACTTTGTGTATGAGCCCCAGTAATAAAATCTTACAGAATCCACCGTAAAACCTCACGGAATCCACCGTGGCACGGAATCCACCGTGGAATATGCCTCCTGGCATCAATAACCCCTCTTCTTCTTTCACTACTTTACCTCCTCTCTCTCTCTCTCTCTCTCTCTCTCTCTCTCTCTCTCTCTCTCTCTCTCTCTCTAGATACCCAATGTTGCAAATAAACTAGAAGGCTAGCCAATTTAGCCTTTAACCAAGGCATATATAGTCTTGTAAAGAATACTAAATGGAATGTTGCCACACTTACTCTCCCTTTCACTACCAATGTTGCAAATAAACTAGAAGAATAGTCAATTTAGCCTTTAATCATGGCATATATAGCCTCGAAAAGGCTACTAATTGGACCATTGCTACATTTACTCTCCCTTTCACTACTGGTGATTCCATCGAGGGTGTTTTGATGACAGTAGTTTGTGTGATTCATAGTAAATGATCTTGATACAATGATCATGAGGTGTGCTCGATTTGTGAGGCGGAGGGTGGTGGCATTGACGTGATGATGGCAATGACAAATTTCTTCATTTCATTTCTTTTTTATCTTTAAAACCTTTTTAAAGGTTAAGCTTTAATTCTTTCTTCCCCTCTAAGCCCCCCCTTTAAAACCTTTTTAAAGGTTAAGCTTTAATTCTTTCCCCCCCTCTAAGCCCCCCTTTCATATGCAACATTAGGATGGGGACATTACATCAAACTTCTCACAAACTTCAAGTCTTAGGGTAGGATTGGAGAAGTTGAGTGAATTTAAGAGATCTTACCCATCTTAAAGTGGAGTCATTCTTTGATGGGAAGAGGTGTTGTAGGTGAATTCCATTAAGGATAGATACTATATCCACCTCTTAGGCTCTCTATAACAATAGGCCTTTAGTGTGTCTTCTATCACCTAATTAAGTCTTTTTGTTTGGCTACACCGATATGAGGATGATAAGTTGTACTAAAATACATTTATTATTCAAATGACTTCAAACATACTTTTTCAAAAGCAAGAAGTGGATAAGGAATCTTAATCACTCTTGTGTAGGCCATGGAGCTTGAAAATGTACTTGAAACATAACCTTGCAATGTTAGAAGCCTTATAAGTTGTTTTGATAGGAAGACGATGGGCTATTTTAGTTAATATGCTTACCACTATAGAATTACACCCCCTTAAACTCAAAGAAATCCTAGCACAAAATCCATGATAAAAGATTCCCATTTCATTTGGGAAATGTCAAGTGGTTGAATACTATTTCATTTGTAATACTTTGAATATTTCTCCACCTCTTCCTTCACCATATGAATGATGGGACTGCTTGATATTTGACACTTTAAATATTAATGAATCCACTCTTGAGGTATCATTTAGGATGAGAGAGTTTAAGGAAAGCTTTTGAATTAGTGTATTTGCTACCACATTCTCCTTCCGTGGCCTATATTTGATTGCAAAATCATATTTCTAGAAATTCCAAATTGTGAGTAGCATAATTCCTTTCATGAGATTTTAACATCCTTGAGGGATAGGCCACTGGATACGTTTCATGAATAATGAAAATTCCCAATGGAAGAGAACTTGCAACTATCACAAATTTGAACTCTTGGTTTAAGTTGTGAAGCTTTAGGATAGGTGTTTTTACTAGGCATTGCTTAAGCTTGTTGAAGTTAGACTTCTCAATTAGAGTTCGTACTGTGTTAGTCTTCTTCTTGAGTAGGTCAATGAGAGGCGTGGTGATCAAGGCATCATCCCTAATGAAGATGACATATTGATTAATCTAAAAAAACTAGACACTTCCTTAGCTATCTTTAGAGGTGGTCATTCTAGCTCATCCTTGAGCTTGGCCAGGTCCACCATAATCCTCTTTTCTAACACTATAAATTGAGATACTCAATCTTCTTTTTGAAAAATGCACACTTGATCTTTTTGGCATAGAGGTATCCTCATCATTTCCAAAATACTCTATCTTCAATCAATAATAAATTTAAACAAATTATTTAAGAAAATTTAAAAAACCAATCAAAGTAATCATGTTGTAAAAGAATATTTGTGTTAAGTATGTAACAATTATTGCAAGGCTACATGATCATTTACAATAAAAAGGACATTGGTTCCATTTTCCCTTGATCTACTTATGCAAGTCCTTGTGCACAATGGATATATGCTTGGCATGGATTGTACAAAGAGACACATCTTCAAAGAAAGAAAGTTGGTGAACTTTAGTTACTTTTCTGATAACCTCTAATATTGTGGGATGTATCCTTTCATTGTGTTCATTCTTCTAGAGTATCACCTTCATCATATGACAAAAAGGTCTCGTTGAATCAATAGCTTCATGATCTTTTTATATTTCTTCATCTTCCATGGAATAATCCAAAGGGGCTTATTATACCCATGCTTTTAAATGTTGGCTAAGTGCTTGATAAGCTTATTGAGGCCATGATACTTGTGCCAATACCCAAGGAATACTTGTGACCCTCTTGTGGTTGTGGTGTTAGTAGCTATTTTTGGAGAGCAAAAAATGATATTAGAAATTGTGGAGGAGATAACAATGATTGGAGAAGAGGGGGACATGTCATGGATCCTTTATACATAGCCTTGATTTTCTTGAATAATAGGTTAAACTAGTTTCACCAAAATATTCCACTATTGATAAAAATGTGAACTTGCTTTTACTAGGTGTGGTGGGTGATGTTGGTTTACCTCCTTTCACCTAAATAATTTGCTATTGATAGAAAAGTTAACTTGCTTTCACCCAAACGTAGTGGTGATGTTGGTTTCTCCCATGCATTAACTATTGATCTTGTACAATTGGTGATCTATTGATCTTGTACAATTATCACCAACTTTATGAAATTCCCCTTTAGTTGGATAGTCTATTTTGATGGTTTGACCATTGTAGTCCCCCTTCATTAGCAACTTGGATATCTATTGATGGTTTGAACGTTGTAAATACATGTCTCGAATGCAAAGTTTTACACAATTTTTGTTCAGATTGAAATCTCTTGTCAAATCTGTACTATAGGTGGATGGATATCTTGAAAGCTACCATTTAGCTTTGATGGCTTGCTGGTATGTACTACATTTTCAAATCATGTACGAGGGTCATTTGGATATAAGGAAACACCAACCCAAAGATCAATATTTTATTTCCCATTAAATGATATCAAGAAGCTATTATACTATCTAATATATGCTTATCTAAATGAGTCTTTTTTAAAGGATACTTCTCATCAACATAAATGTTCAAGTCTACTTTCCTCTTATGATTAGTTTTTTTGTAACCTTTAAGATTGGATATCTCAATGTATGCTTGGAGACCTTTTGAGATGAAAAGAAAATTACTTTTTAGGGTGGGAAGGAAAAACTTGAACATATAACACGCTTGGAAACCCTTTAAGATGGAAAAAATATACTTTTTTGGAGGGAGGGAAAAAATCAAAATTTGCTAATCATATTTTGGGGAGGTAGTGGAGCATCAAGCAATCATTCAACTCTCTTTGGTGAACCCAAGGTACGACATGTAGTGACTCTAAAAAATATAAATAGATTATTAAAAAATATTATTTTAACATGCAATAAGATTGGCCATCTTTTGGAATAAAGAAAACACAATTTTGTGAGAAATGGAAAAAAATCATTTTTTGGTAGAAGTAAACCCGCTTTGCTAATATGACACTCCTAGAAGTGGGGAAGTTATGTCATCACTCTAGTGGAGCCTAGGTCCCACAAATTTGGAGGGTGAAAAGAATGGTTGGATGAAAAATAGGGGAGATCCCCTACTTTCTAGGTGGGGTTACCCATGTAACCACAAAAAGTAGGTTAGAGCCTAGAAATGTAGGATGACTAGGGGATAAAGAGACATGCAATCATGACCATGGAAAGGGAACTAATCCAATATTAAGGATTTCTAATCCATTACTTATGAGGTCCTTTTGGAGTCCATATTCTCCCTAATGAAAGTTGGGAGAACCTTAATACATCACCACATAATAATGATTGTTCACCAACTTAAAATGGTTATTCATCACTTTAAGGTGATGTAATATAAGAAAAAGGACTTGCAATGTTGCACTTTCAAATAAAAAATAACTGATGCACCACAACAATATCACTTTATACCAATTGTCCACCAGTCAAAAGTCAACATCTCTAAAAAGTTAGGAGCATCATAACACACCACCACCACATAATTGTGGTTCTTCACTAGTCTTAAGTGGTGGAGCACTACTAAAAACGTGGTGGAGCACTACTAAAAAAGTGGTGGAGCATTGCATATACTCAAAAGTTGAATTGATGAACTTATTTAGCAATAGTCATATACCAATTTATAGTGGTGGGCCTCAACACAACTAGAAAGTGGGAAGCACTAGAATGCACTAGTAGGTAACCGTGGTTCTTCACTCACTAATTTTAATCAATGAACATTCGTACAAAGTAGTGCAATGTTTTACACTTCCAAAAAATCAAGTGTTGCACCACTAAATAATGGTGTGGTTATACACCACTTTCAATGTTGGATGACACTTCTAAAAAGTGTGGAGCATCATAAAGCACCACCATTTAGTTGTTCACTACTATAGAGTGGTTATGCACCACTTGGTAGTGGTATTATAGCGCTAAAAAGTGTATGATTGATTATGAGTTGTCTTCTAGCCCATAGAAGTGTTATAGAAATATAATAATACTATTCTTTGATGGTGTTCTTCTACCACTTTTAAGTAGCATCAAACCACTTCAAATGGTGTGGTCTCACTAGAAGTGGAAAAAAGTGATCAGTTGCTACTTTTTAGTATGAATTCACTTATAAGTTGTTTAATACTACTTAGAAGAGGCCCAAATACTACTAACTAAGTTGGAAACTACTTGTAAAATCTCTATATTCTTAGGTTTTAGTGGCAATAGGCTATAAGTCATCTTATCTACTTACAACAAGTAGATCAAACCACTTCAATATAAGTCCTTCCACCTATAAGTGGTAGAAAGTGGTCTTTGGTACTTGCAGTAATTATAAGACTACTTAGAAGTTTTTTGCTTCTACTTAGAAGTGGTCCATTACGACTAATACTACTTGCAAATTTTGTTGGCTACCTTTTAGTAGTAGTATTAGACCACTTGTAAGCTTAAGTAGGCCACGTGCAAGTGGTTACAAACAATTACATTTTCAAATCGTATGCAAGTCTACATTGTGCAGACAACCTTTGTTATATATGCTACCTAGTGCAAACTCATGAAAACATATGTACACAACAAAGGAGTTCATTTTTTGCAATTCTTGAAATATTACTATAATAAATTTTTAGTCTTCATCTTTGACATCTTGCCCCAAATTTTCAAGGCATTTTTTAGTGCCCAAAATGGCTATGACACAAATTTTGGGTTTCAAATTTGGATACATATGGATTCTAACCTATTTTGATGCATGTATTTTTCTCAAGCCAATAATATTAATTAATTATATATATATATATATATAATATTAAATCAATTACATAAATGCATGCATGAAGCAAACCTCTCTTGTTGAGTGACCCTTGTGCATGGTTCTTTCCCTTCTAAGGTGTATCCTTGGAGAAGTCTAAGAAGAGACTTTTGGATTGTCGTTCTTCATCTTGAAAAATGTAAAAAAATATCAATACAATCATAATTTGTGCTTCAACCTTAATGATGATTGCTATAAGCATGTATGTGGTCCATAATGTCTTCACGATGTAAACCCTAAGACTACATGCCATCATGCATATATTGAGTACATATTGTGTACAAGCAAGGGGATAGAACATTTGAGGAATAGAGCAAAGGAAGATACTTTTGGTGCTTGAAATTTGAGTTCTCTATTTATCAAAGAATTCCTAATGGACACACACACACACAGAGCTTGAGAGTAGAAAGTAGAGAGCTAGAGAGATCTATGTTAAAGAATATTTTATATCACACTTTCATTGCACCATAAGTTATTTGCACCAAAAGTAGATGACTTATACATACGTTCAACCTTCCATGCTTCTTGAACTCATTTATGTTTAAACAATCATCATTTAATTGATTCAACTTACTTGAGTGCTTATGGAAGCATTGCATATTATGGAAATCACTTCTACGAGTAGCCTTTTATGTTGATACATATGTTTAGGGGTGTCGTTGATAGGAAGGGGTGACTCCACTTGGTAAAGTGGCCGTCATTCATTTCTTCAGGGACCACCATACAAAAGGAAGGTAGGAGCGTGGCCCTCACCATGAGACGTGGGCTATTGCCCCAACGATCAATTCTTATATTGAGATAAAAAAAGAGTGGTAGTAGTCGAGCCTCTTCCACTATGGCCTTTTGCTTGAGTAAAATTATGAGTACCCTAAGCTAATTACAGGTAGTGATGAATGCAAGGTCAAGGCAGGATGAAAACTCATCAATGAAGAGCATGATGGATGGGTGGAAGTCCCACTTAGTGAAGATTAAACACTCCTCTGGACTCCCTGCATTCACATTATAGATCTTGGGAAAATCATACTTGCCATGCACATCTAGGTTATAATCTACTCCTATTCTCTACGGACATGGCATGTAGGTGGGATTGTTGCGCTCCTCTAGTATGGTGCTACAAAAAGTCATCTAAGCATCAAGGTTGGAGTCCCAGACACATTGCCACCATTTTAGTTGGCCTTTGTATCCGCCGCTAATGGTCTTTGGGATCTCCCAAACCTTGTCTTGCCAGTATAATCCATAGGCTCTCTCTCTGCCACCTTGTAGGGTATCTTTCTTTTTCCTCTATCCATTGGTTTCCTAGTCATTCGGTGAGCTTGATCACTTGTCCCACTACTATTAAAGACAAGGCCATGTCTAAGGAGCAAGTGTCGAAGAACTCAAAAGGTTGGTGTTTGTTCTCCCATTGCTCCTAGATAGCTAGTTCCTAGGCGCAGCTTACAAGATAACATTCTTCTCTTTATGGGATCTTGACTTCAGGAACTTGTTGCATTTGGGCCCTTAGCCTCCTTTGTGCTTGCTCCACCATCTCTCTTCTCTTCCTTTTTGCTTCCATCACTCTTTCTGGAATGGCACTTTCCCTAGGATCTTCAAGTGGCATCTCTTGCCGTGGGGTGGTCTTGGTTCACATGGTTGCTTTGTCTCATCTTGCCCTTGCTCAAAGTTTGGCCTCTCTTCCTCCACCTGGCTCTCTTGGCTTTTCAGTGGGGTGCTGCATTTGCTATTCCTACTCTCCCAACCCTAACTTCTCTAGCTCCTTTGTGAAGAGCCTAGCCTACCTTAAGTACTATCATTGTTTCTCGGTGCTTACGCTAGTGCTAGCTATGGGGGTGTGCTCTTGGAGACCGTACCCTATGGATCTTATTAAAATTTCCAAATTCCTTTTTAACCCTTCTATTATTTCCTCACCTTTAGCTTGGGTTACATGCAACATGATATTCAGGAAGGCTTGTTGTGCTAGATTTCTATACCTACCTCCACTGCTTTTTCCCTTGCTCTAGTGCCATGATTCATTCACTTTCCACTAAGGCAAGGTGTTCAAAAAGGTTGTTGAGACTTCCAATAGTCTTTTCTTCCCAAGCCTTGGCCTTCAGCTCCATCCTTTCTATGCCTTGAGTTTAGCATTGAGACAGAATAATTACCATTTGTTCATGCTCCTTCCAGATCTTAGCATCTTTTCCTTGTACTTTTTGTGGTGGTTCACCTACTCTTCTAGTTGCTCTAGGAGGACCACATGGAGGTTTTCAACCTCTACCAACCTTTTAGCTCACACCTTGCCTTTCTGTGCCTTGGCATCGTGTAGTTCTTTAAGTAGCCATTCCTTTTGTTGTTTCTCCTTATAAAACTCTACATAGGCCTGGGTCTTCACTCTTTTTAGCTCCTTGATGAGCTCATCTCTAGTTTTCCTCATTTGCTTGAGGTGCTCCTCCATGTCATTATTTTGTTATAAGAGGGTTGAGAAATCCATCTCCAGTCCTATCTCCTCCCTTGCCTTCGTGTCATGGGGCTCTTTTGCACTATCTTATTCCTTCTTCGCTTCCAACTCCTTCTTCAGGTCATTTATTTGTCTATGTTGGGTGGCTATTTGATTCATCTTTTCTAGAGCTAATAAGTTGAAAATGCCTCTCTTTTTGCCTCCAAGTCTACCAATACTACCTTCCTCTCTTCATTCACCTTTTCCAATTGGGCTAGCAGCTCTTTTATGTATTTGTCATAATTCGTGTGTGTTGGCATGGTCGAGGGTATGGATATCATTGAGGTTTCTATTCTAGGCTTCTTTGGATCTTTTCTTGATTCTATATCTCCTACACCATTGGCCTCTTCGTCCCTGGCACCGGGGCTCCTCCACTTGGCGCTAGGCTAAGTTGTTGTATTGTGTTGACTAGGTACTACACCCAAGCCATCACATTGCTTTGGTTCAATGTGACTTCTGCAATTTTCTATGTGGTGGTAGGCATGGCAACCATGACAGGAGGTGATGGGTATAATGGAGACTTCCCCTTGCCTCCACTATAGGTCCTTGAGTTGCTTCTACCACTGCGAAGATGGTGCTTTGTGCATCTTCTAGGCTCCTCCTTACCGACTCTTTTGATTGTGAGGTTTTCTCAACTAGTAGTTTGAGGGTGAGAGCCATTTGTGTTGAGATATCGAGCTCCACTCGTGATATGCCAGGGTGACCGTTGTGCATTTATGTCACCGACTTGTTAGTTGCAGATGCGGTTGGTACACCGCCCATGAATAATAGCTAGATGACAGCTATCCTTATCTACTCTAGTTCGTGGCTCAGTTAGTATGCCACCTTAGTTAGTTGAGTTTGGTTTGAGACCCATATATAGCATTCTTCTATTTCTATGTACTAGAGTTCTTTTGGCTTACACAACTAAGAAGAGGAAAATTGTTTTCAGCCTCCACACTTGTGTGTATTCCCCCATTGTGCAAGCAAGAAAGCTACAAGTGAGACTCCTTCCTTCTCTCCCACAATCTTGACAATTTGCTCATCATCTTTTCTTTTTAGCCTTTCCTCCTCCTCTTTTTTCTTCCTCCTTCGCTCCTCATCTAGCTACCTTGATTCTTTCTATATGGCTTCTAAGTCTTTATCCCATTCTGTTGTAGTTCCCTTCTTTTTGCCTAGATTTCTTAGCATAAATTTTCATTTTCCTCCCTAGCTTGATGGGACAAATCCCTCCTTACCTCATGCATTAACAATTCTTTCGCTCGAACCCTCATGTTGTCATTGGGCTTGGAGGTGAGCATTCTTCTTCTTTACAGTTTGCTCTACTTCTTACTTAATGGGTGAACACACTAGCAACCCATGGGCTGGTGAGCACTCAGGTGTTTCTCCCACCACTTGTTTCTTCTCTACATCTCCCAACACGTCTTGGATTATGGAGGTTAGCACACCCTCAAACTCTATGTTGGCCCCTTGGTTTCTTTCTTGCTGTCTTCATTATTGTGGAAGCTAGAGATTCCCCACGTGCTTCTCTAGGAACCGTGGCTAGTGCTTTTGATAAAGAATCAATGGTCTTATGCATGGTTGGAGAACAATGCATGGACCATTTTTACCTACAATCTGATGTTGTGGTTAGGAATGTCAGCTAAACTGATCCCATCATTGGTGTACATTGGGCCCCTATCCATTCCCAACATGCCATGGACGTCTCTCTTTGGCTGCTTCTTAGGCTTATTGACAAGCCCTAGAGCCCTTTCCACCAGTTTAGGACTCAGTCCACCAACTTTCACTCTTCGAGTATCCTCTCCCTATCTCATCATTACTATGGTACAATTCTTGTTGGCATCGAGGGAGTGTAGGAATCCCGTGCACTTTCTGTGATTGATGGCTTGGCCAATCTTCTCTAGATACTTGTTGAGGTTGCACTGGTCAATGATCTATTTCATAACTTGCTCCTCTATCACCCTATCTTCTAGGTTCTGAATTCTTCTATATTTGAGCTAGTTGAAAGGCTCTCATTTCAACAGCCATGGCATGCTCCTCTCCCAAGAATGGAAGCTTGCTACCTTTGTCGTGGTGCCCTACCATCTTTTGTGATGAGACAAGAGGATCACAAATGTATGTTATGGAACGGTGAAATGTTCAAGCATAGAATGAAAAATTTCGCTTCATGTAGTCCACACATTCCAAGAGAATTTCATGAAAATTTTCCTCAAGTACAATTTTACTTTAACCATCCTTTTCTTTTGAAATCTAGTTTGAGGTTCAAGTCATGTTTTCTTGTCCATCTTATCTCTTCCCCCTAGGAATGATGAAGATCCTTCCTAGGATTGGAGAATGATGGGTTAAGGGCATTAACAACACCTACTAGATGGGCTTTACTTGTGCATGAGCCAATCATAGAACTATGGGCTATATTCTAAGTAGGCTTGATGGTCCATGTCATATGGCCTAATGCCTACACGTGTAATGTAGGTTTGGACATGAGTTAGGAAGTCACTAGAGTTTATTCTACTAATGATGTGCAGTTCTCCCTCAGTGAGGATTTAGTCTAAATAAGGGTGGGCCATAACACGATCTTCTAATGATCGATTATTGTGAGTGATGGCCAAGACTGTCAACAAGGTAGGGGTCACATAGGTTGAGTCATACTCAAAGGTTGATCATAATTTGGCAGCCCTCTTTTTCCCATTAGAGGTAGAGAGCATATCATTTTTGTAGGAAGGAAGAGTCAAATTCAGCTAGCTTTTTCAGCTTTTCTAGCTCCTAATTTGTTGAAGAGACTTTGATCTTGCTATAGGAGGTGATCATCCATTTTTTGAAAGCTTTCCCTCAATAAAACTTATTAGCAATTAATTCCTCGGCTATTACCATGGGAATATTAACAAATATAAATTCATATTCTTCCCAAGTGCATGGCAAGGAGCATACATTTGTTGCTAATAGCTCATCTAGGAGGCCTAAATCCAACCTTTCATATCTTTTAGAAAACATGGTGAAGGTGGCATCCAAGCATTTGATGCAGGTGACTAGGTCATCCCCCGTATTCATGGCTAGGATTGAGACTAAATTAAGGATAGATCTCTATGCATAGGAGGGTCTAAGACTTGTAAGAGGTTGAGGTTTGACTGGATTGGATAACTTAGCAACAACTAATGCCCACTTCATGGACTACTTTAGTAGAGTGTCTGTCAACTACTTGTGTGATGCATTGGTCTTGCGGCTTAGTTGGTGTGCTATTTTCTTCTTGTGGAACACTTGGGACACAAGAGGTGTCAAGTTGAGTCGGTTTTGATGTAGAGGGCTATGGTTTTGGTTGATAAAATTATTGCGGTCCTATGGGTTTGATACCTTTTGGGTCAAGTGGTTTCTCATTCCTAATTGGCTTACTAACTTGTGGAGATAGGCTAGAAGGTAGTGTCTTAGGGACACGCATGTCACTCATGGCCTTGGGCAAACAAATCCATTTGTTGCCTTCGTAGTAGCCTTGAGCATGCAATAGGTATTTGGGGACCCATAATGGCATGGATGTTTATCGACTTCTGTAGCGCCATCTTTGTCTCCTAGACTTAGGGCATGAGGTTTTGGGATTATGAGTTCGTGCAGGTTGGCTCTTAGTGGAGGCAATTGTCAATTGGGTACCCATTTGAGCTACTATTCAGTGGTCTTGGGTGTGTTTATTGGGGTTGCAAACTAGTTTGCTTTGGTGGGGCGGGGCAAGTCACAACCCCCCTCCTTAGGCTTGGCACTAGCTTCTTCTATCAATGGCACTTCAGGCTTAGATGGAGCCATGCTGCCCTTACTGAAAGTTGCCACTATTCAAACACTTCCAATGGCAAGGTGAATACATTGTGAGTCATAATCGATGTTGTAGTGTGCTTTTTTTTAAAAATGCATGCTAGTAGCATTTCCTTACCAACAACCTTAGTGTTAGGCAAAAGGTAGAAGATAATTGGTAGGCTTTCAGTCTCGATAGAGATCACTACTTTGCACTTTCCCAATAGTGATTAAGATTGCCCCAAAAATGGGCTAATTTTAGTGTTAGTAGGCTGCAACTGGGGCTGATCAATGAGGGCCCAACTGGTGGTGTATAAGAATATTAAAGTCAGCTCCATCGTCAATGAGTGCATCAAAGGCATGTGTCTTTTGGGCAACAGTGACCAATATGCATAGGTAGGCAGGTGCTACTACTTCCTCATCCTAATCCTCTATCTCCATGATGGTGGCAACTCTTACATTCATTGGTGGTTTCAGCATTAGAGGCTCGTGCAGTGGATACATTGGAGGGTAGTACTTCTTAAGGCAACTACCATTAAAGAAGATTATGCCCTCTTCCTCTACAGTCTTGCGGTCTACATTACTGGTTTGACTAATATTTTGGACCGTGAAAGGTCCCAATCCTCTAAACTTCATCTTCTACTTATGGCCCTTTATAGAGTACAGTAGCAATAGGTTACCCTGCTCTCTTGAAACAGCATTGTTTGGCATGTTTATCAAACTAGCTCTTGTGTCTTTCCTTCTCACGGATCAGTGCATGGGTTGCTAGGAGTCATAGGTGTTCTATCCATGCTTTCTTTCCATCCATCTCTCTTGGACTGCCACTCTCAATCTTGGAATGAAGAACTCCACTAGCAGGATTGCTTCAATCCCATAGGTCAATTTGAATACTATTTGTTGCCCTACGATCATCATATAAGGTATTCAATAGGCCCATAGTGTTGCCATGAGCTTATTATCCCAGTCATAAGTGCACGAGGTGGTGACTAATTTAGCCGGGACATTTACTAGGATCTTATTTGTGGATTCCACCTGACTGTTAGCTTAAGGGTAGTATGGTGAGGATTTCCTATGGATGATTGAGAAGGTGGATAGCAAATGGGAAATCACTTCATTAACAAAGTGCATGCCTTGGTCACTAACTAGTTTGATGGGGCAGCCAAATTGTGAGATCACCTGCTCCTCCCAAAGGAACTTAGCCATGGTCCTAGCATCACTCTTCCAAGTGTCCCGATCTTCTACCCATTTCGTGAGATAATCTGTCCGCTACATTTATGTACTTTGCCTATGAGTACTGTGCTACGGGAATGATCCACCCAATGAAGTCGATTCCCCATTTTTCAAAGGTTTGTCATGCTATCTCCATCTTGCTCTTATGGATGGGGATTCTTGACCTTTGGCACTCGTCGCAATGTTTCACAAAATTACCTGCATTGCAGAAGAGGGTGGGCCACCACAATTGAGATTGTAGCACTTTGCATGCTGTAGTGTCTCCACTGAAGTGTCCTCTAGCAATTCCACCATGTGCTTCAATAGTACATCATGCATCTCATCCTCGCACATGCATCTTTGTAATAACTCATCCTGTCTTAGCCTGTAGAGTTGGTTGGCTATTAATTAATAGGGTTGAATCTTAAGGATAAGGTGCTTTAGCCTAGCCTTCTCTATAGGTCTCTTAGAAAATCTATGCTCTAGGATTTGGACTGTGTCCTCTACCCAATACGGTGTTAGATCAAACCTAAATAGGTCTCATTCATTGGACATGTTGAAAAGTGCACATTAGGTAAGTCATCTACGATGCCTTGTTCAGTCACTTCTCTTGTGGGTATGTGGGACATAAGGTCTGCCATGTAATGCTACTTCTTTGCATACAACTGCGGAGAAGTCAAATTCTAGAAGTAGAAGTAACCATCTAGCTATGTGATCTATAGCGTAAGGTTTATTCACCAAATAAAGCAAAGCTTGATGGTCAATGAAGAAGGTGAAGGGTGTAGCCATAAGATAATGACGGAACTTGTTTACAGCAAATATCATAGCTAGGCCTTCCCTTTCTATTGTGGAGTAAATAATCTTTGTATCCGTGAGTTGTCTACTATCAAAGCTCACAAGATAATAGAGAGTATGCTCACCAAGTTTTTGGCATAAAAGAGCTCCCATGGTGAACTTTGATGCATCAATATGCACATCAAATGTTACGTTCCAATCTGGGGTCCGTAGGATCAATGCAATTGTAAGAGACTTCTTTAGTTCCTTGTAGGTGCATTGGTATTCCTCAGTCCACTCAAATACAATCAACAATTTTAAAAGGGACCTAGTGATTAGTGCATAGTTTAGAATGAATCATCGATAGCACCGTGTGTGTCCTAGGGAGCACTGAACTCCCTTGAAGTTCGTGGGTGGTGGTAAATTGACAATGATTCAGACTTTGGATAAGTCTAAGGCAATGCCAGTCTTAGACATTGTGTGCCCTAGGATACATTCATGTTTTACTCAGAGCTAGCACTTCATGGGGTTCAATGAGAGATTATACTGTCTACATTTCTCAAAGACTACTTGAAGTTTATCTAAGTGTTCCCTCCAACTAGAGTGGACACAAAGATTGTCAATGAACACCTCCAATTCTTTCCTAAGCATGTCTTTGAAAATGGCACACATGAGGCACTAAAAGGTAGTTGGTGCACCCAAATGGCATGACTATGTCGGCAAATACACCCCATTCGACCAGTCACAAATGCTATCTTATGTCTATCATCAGGGTGCACTTGCACTTGGTTGTAGCCTAAGAAGTCATCCAAGAAACTATAGGCTTCTTTCCCCACTACTCTTTTGAGCATGTGCTCCATGTAGGGTAGTGGATAGTTATCTCTTTTAGTCACAACATTGACATTTTTATAGTTCATACACATTTGAATCTTTCCATTCTTCTTCAAGACAATTACTATAGGTGACACCTAGTCCATGTGCTCAATTTTGTTGATGAATCTAGCCTTCAATAACATATCTATCTCTTCCTTAACGGCATGTGTGCACTTCAAATTAATTGGGTATAGTCGCTGCTTAACTGGTGTCACATCGGGATTCATAGGGATGTTATGAGTCATGACCCTCAGATATGATCCTTTTAGGAACCAAGCAAATATATCCATGTACTCTCACAGAGGAGAGCGATGAGATCGGCCTCCTCTTTCTCTGTCAAGTTGTCGTCTATTACAAATATGGGTTGAGGCTTTTCCCCTTCCCCTGCTAAGTTAACCTCCTTGAGCTTAGCATGCCCTTCTATTGGTTTACTTGCTTGTCCTTGCCTCTTAGCACCTAGCAAGATCATTATCGTGTCACCCTTTTTGAACTTTGTGAAGCGCTTCGATACAACATGGGACTTCCTCTGCTCTTCTTCTTCTAACCCCTTTGACTACCTTCTCTTTTCCTCCTTCAATTGCCTACGCTTTAGGTGGACTAGTAGGTCCCCTTTGGCGCATTTGGTCTTAAGTGATTGGGGTATTTTCAAATTTCTCTTCGAGCTCACTTTTGACTTAGAGTTAGACTCACAACCTTCACTAAAAGAAGGGTTTTTCCTTTGTGGTTGTGGCTCTAAGACCGATTTAGTTTTAAAGAGTGGTGGAGTGCTAGGTTGTGAACTAATCTAAGTCGCTCAAAGTCTATTACACCTAGGTGGTCCAACCAAGTACAGTCACATTCCATCCTATTGACTCATCTTTTGATCCTAAAGACATTGGATTTCCATGACTTGGAGTCTACTCATATTTGTTTGATCACTTGGTCATCTATATCATACTCTTTTGTCTCTGCCTCTGCCTCACTTTCCTCATTTGTAGAGTAGCAGTCTTTGTACTCTATTTGAATCCTCACATTTTAGACTACTCCTCATTTCCTAGGCTTCCACTCTCAACCTTCTTTTCATTCGTGATTAGTCCCCAATTGTACAATAGGTTCAAGTCATGCACTTTGGTCCATTTCCACTTCGGCTCCTCCATGAGATCCTTGAGGGCTTTGAGATTGGCAACTAGGTTGCCAACTAGCCCTCTTGTCAAGTGTTCAAGAATCCCTTGGAGTTCAAATTTGTTAGATGGAATGTGGGAAGGGACTAGTATTTGTCAAGAGCTCTTGGCCAACTAGCCCTCTTGTCAAGTGTTCAAGAATCCCTTGGAGTTCGAATTTGTTAGATGGAATGTGGGAAGGGACTAGTATTTGTCAAGAGCTCTTGGCCATCATGCAGAGTGGTACCAATGGTGTGGTCCTACTACTCTTGGAAAGTTGAGATGGCATGGCTTTGTGGGACTCATTAGCTATCCTCACAGCATGCTTATAATCCTCATCGTTATCTAAGAATGGCATATCAATGGTGGCTAGCACATGCACCCAATCCCACTTCTCCTCTCGAGGCGAGGGATATACTTTGTTAATGGCCCATAAGAGTTCGTGATTTGTGTGTCTCCTTTCAAGATGGCAGAGATGGCATCTAGGTTGATCAACATGGATCTTCCAAGTATCCATCTTGACTCTTAGAGATTTCAATCTATTGCCTATGAATATTAGACCATTACCCCAATATTTAATTGCTTATGCATTTCACATCCAAGGTCGGTCTAGTAGGACGTTGTAGTCCACTCCCTTCATGACTATGAAGTTCACTAAGAACTAAACTCCTGCTATCTTCAAGGGCCAATCTCTCAGTATTCCAAATGGTCTAACATTCATTTTGTTAGTGAGCATGACACTAAACCTTGCAGTCTCCATAAGGGGGTTTACCTCAGCCTACACGCATGACTATATGGCTGAGCACACTAACTCCTGCTCCCATATCTACGATTCCCTTTCTTGTAGCATCTCCTAATGCTATGATGGGTAAGACTATGTGCATTTCTATGCCTTCCCAAAAAGTGTTTACATGCAAGAACTTAGGCACTGATTTTAGGGTTAAGCTCATAAATGTTTTGCTATGTTGTGGTCAGGTGGCAACCCAATTGGTCCAAGCTCATTAGGTCTTTCTACCCATTCCTTCAATATTTTCTATATTGTCAATTTATGCCTAAGCACCTATCCTAGAGGTAGATTCATAGGGGTTGATATCAATGTCATGAGAAAATTGCCAACCACTTGCTTACCATTAGGCTTCATGCTCTTTTGCCAGTGATTTTGGGGGGTCTGTCTCCCTATCACATCTAGGCTTTTTCTATGCGGTGCTACTTGGGGTGCGGATGCATCTCTTAATCTTACCCTCATGGGCAAGGCTAGTGTACTCACGCTAGAGAACTCATCAATCTTGTCTTCAATGATGGGTTTGGTATCCTTTAGGTAATCTTAGGCTTCTCTCACCCACTCCTTGACCTTATCTACTACCTCCAATTGATGCATTGGGTTGGGATGCTCCCCAATCTTGGCACTCCCATTTTTTCTTGCTTAGAAGTAGATGTTTTTGCTTCTACATCCATGACTTGCTTCCCCTTAGGTAATGTGGTGATACTGTCTGTCTTGAGTGTAACCTTTGCCTCATCCCTTTTTCTCCTTCTCCTACAACTCTTCTTCCCTATTGAAGCTGCATCAAGGTTGTTGGGTTTGGGTAATGAAACATTGGCCTGCTTGGTTTATGCTTAGGTCATAACATTCAATGAGATCGACGTAGCCTCACCATCAAGTGTCTCAACTCTGAATTGCCCCAATGGTACGGATGGCATGATTGTTGAACTAGCAGATGTTTTTTGCCTAGGATACTTGGCATACAAGTGTGTGATTCCGCACTCTAGACATCTCAGGTTGGCCCTGTCTCAATTTTCTTGCTCCCTTTGGGTGCAGCAAGATGAGATATGCCCTGGGTGACCATAAGTCCAGCATGCAATGGGTTCTTGGTTCTTTCCTTCTAGACCTCTACCTCTTCCACAACCTAAAACCATCACTGCCACTAGTCTAAAATCCATCAAGATAGAATTATCCTTCTCATCATATGAGATGTAAGGGTTTATGTATGCTTCATCCTCATTCATCTCCTCTATGTAAAATATTAGAGGTGCCACTTAGTGGATGGGTCACAATGGTTCCACGTGGTCTAGCTATCCCTATAGGGTTGATGTCCATCATCCTAGGGACGGTTGGCTTTGAGTTGTTGGTGCTGGGAGAACTAATGGAGCTCCCCTTTCAAAGTTTGGTGACCTATTAGCTAGGTAATACAAATGATTGTATGTGCAGGTATGGGAATCATCTCGAAAATTTGCAATGCATTGCATCATGGCCAAACCTATATCAACTAGAAGGTGATTTCCTCAGCAATGTATGCATTGCATGATGTGAGGTCATGTGGGCCTTCTCATCATCTCTTGAAGCTTAGCCAACTCCAACTTCATGTTTGCCAACTCCTGGTTCTAGTTGACACTCTTTTCCTTGTCCTGTGTGCCTTGCTGAAGTTGTGGCTCTTGAGCTTCTCTCCTTGAATAGGTCATCCACACATATAGCTTCTTCAAAAATCCTAGCTAACATGTCCCTTTACAAGTTTGAGTTTCTCACCAAGGCCTTGTAAAGCTCTTTGCTTAAAATTCTGATTATGATTACAATGGAGACCACTTGTTTGTTAGGTCATTCTCCACTAGGATTCTCTTAAAGAAACTTTGCACTTGAGTAACATAAATCTCGGATATCCTCCTTGTCCCTTTGACTGACATTCATCAACCTAACAATGAGGTTATCTGAGTATCTCACCTTAGAGAATCTCTTGATGAATAGATCCTTGAGGTTATTAAAATTATTTCGTTTGGCGTTATCTAGGCTAGTATGCCACGTCTATCCTTCATCTCCTAGGCAAAGTTTGAAAGCTTGTGCACATAAAGTAAGATCCATGAGGCCCTGCACCTCTCGCATACTTGCTCAAACTACTCTAAAAAGCTGTACGGGTCATCTTCGAGATGATACTTGTCAAGTTGGTTAGCAACTGTATGTATCTTGGTTTGGTTCTTAGAGTTTAGGGTGATTCCTAGCCCTGATAGCAATGTAGTTGGTTCTTAGAGTTTAGGGTGATTCCTAGCCCTGATAGCAATGTAGTTGGTAGGGTTGCTCTACTCTACTCTACAGTCGTATTATCTAAAAGTTGCTTTGTATAAGAAGCTCACTCAGCGTAAGGTCTACCTATAGTGCTCTCTCCCTCTCTCAGCATTTGGTCTTGCCCTAGTTCTATTGGTGAGAGCCAAGTCGTGTTGGACCTTACACATTTCTATGTCTTGTCTCAACTTTTGAGCTTGCTACTCTTGGCTGTAGGTGGCTATGCTTTGCAGTGCTTTTTTTGCCAACTGTCTCTCTTCCTCAAGATCGGCTATGATCTCCTTGACTAGTCTACTATGATGCACCTTTTTGGTTCACAAGTCATGCTGGTGGATATCGGTTGGGAATTCCCCCAAGTTGAGTTTATCATCTCCAAGGTTGGTGCAAGTTTCTAGCATACCAGTAGTTTCTTTGAGCAACTAGGGCATCAATCATGTTGATCAAATCAGGCAAATCTACATCCCTAATCGTGCTAGTCTTTGTTGCTCCCTAAGCATCTGGACAACTCAAGCCTCTCAAACTTTAGTGATTGGTTTTCTTGGTCACTCATCTAGCATCTGGGGGTCTCCTCCTACTAGTGGACTCATTGACTTATGTTATCTTGTGTGAGTTCCTTGTTATTCAAAACAATCCTAAATGTTACATGCACTCAGATGCTCAAGTGGTGCTTATCAATATGCATTGTGTGAAATCAGGCTTTCTACTTTTGTGATGCACTCTAAGTTTTTAAGTGATGCAGTATGCGAGTTCAATGGAAGTAATGTAGATCACACTCTTTCTAATCAATTTTAGCTAATTACAATTGTTTCGTACAGGTGATGGACACTCTTGATGATCCATTTTAGTCTCTACTGCATTCTATGTTGAGATATCGAGCTCCACTCGTGATACGCCAGGGTGACCGTCGTATATTTATGTCACCGACTTGTCAGTTGCAGACGCGGTTGGTACACCGCCCATGAATAATAGCTACATGATAGCTATCCTTATCTACTCTAGTTCGTGGCTCAGTTAGTATGCCACCTTAGTTAGTTGAGTTTGGTTTGAGACCCATATATAGGGTTCTTCTATTTCTTTGTACTTGAGTTCTTTTGGCTTACACAACTAAGAAGAGGAAAACTGTTTTTCAGCCTCCACCCTTGTGTGTCTTCCCCCATTGTGCAAGCAAGAAAGCTTCAAGCGAGACTCCTTCCTTCTCTCCCACAATCTTGACATGGTATCAGAGCCTTGTTCGTGGTAAGGAGCTCAAGAAAGCAAGCCAAGCTCGCGGTGGTCTGGTAAGAGGAGCAGTGTTGCTTTCATTTCCTGTTTTGGGAGCAGATCTCTGCAGGTAGCACAGCCGGAAATTGCAGGAGTGCATTGTCTCAGGTTGAGACGCCCTTCGCGGTGAAGCAAGAGGGCAGTATATGCTGCGGGAGAGGGCTTTAGCCCTTGGCGACCTTGTTTTTTTGATTTGAGGCCATTTCGGGGCCTGTTTTGCAGACGGAAGTTTTCTGCACGCACTCAAGAAAAGGCTCAGTTTTATGCTGTGCGACCACTGTTCTACAGGTCGGTGAAAAGTTACTGTAGAAATTGCATCGTATGCTTGTGCGCAGAGACATTGGGAGTTTCAGAATCATCCTTGGTTCCTGTTTATGAAAAATCGTCACTAGGAAGTGACTGTGTGGTCAAATACCACTTTCGCCAGTTTTGCAGATTTGCCCTTGTGAGGGTGAAGCTGTGTTTTTTGCAGTGACAGAATTTCTTGCAGTATTCTGTAATGGCGTCTGATTCTCTTTCACAGATTGTCACTGAAAAGCTTGACAAGAACAACTTCCAGGCATGGAAGTTTAGAATGACGAATTTCCTTATGGGAAAAGGATATTGGGAATTTGTTGCAGGAAATGAAGAAGAACCAGTTCTTCCTGATGTTCCCAATCAACAACAAATGCAGGCATTTAAAACATGGCATGAGAGAGCCAGGAAAGTTATGTATTGGCTGTCTATCAGTATTTCAGACTCTATGATTGTGCATATTCAGGATGCAAGTACGCCAAAGGAGGCATGGGATACTTTGTCAAAAATGTATAGCACAAATACGCAAGCCAGGAAAATGCAGCTCAAGCAAGAGTTGCATAATGTGCAAAGAGAAAGTATGAGCATCAACGACTACCACATGAAGGTGAAGAAGATTGCAGATGCACTTGCTTCCATTGGGTCGCCAGTGGAAGATGATGATTTAGTTTCCGTGACCTTGAATGGTCTAGGAAAGGATTATGCACAGTTTCGGACATCCATTTCAGTTCGTGAAAGATTTCCTGATTTTGAGGAGTTGATTGCTCTTCTAATTTCTGAGGAACAGAGAAATGGTGGTGCATCTTCTTCAGGAGGAACTTCAAAAGAAGCTGTCTTCTACTCAAATGCTGGAAGAGGTAGAGGCAGAGGTAGAGGAGGCCGATTTGGAGGCCGTGGCAGAAATCAGAATATGCAGCAAACTCAAGAAAACCAGTCCTATGGAGGAGGATGTGGTAACTCTAGAGGCAGGGGGAGCCAAAGAGGTCGTGGTGGATGGCAAAGAGGCCAAAATGCAAACAGTAATGTTGAATGCTACTATTGTGGTAAAATGGGTCATATGGCTAAAGACTGCTATAAAAAGCAGAATGACATCATGAATGGAAAACTGCAACAAGGGAATTATGCATCTTCTAGTAGACAGGGTGATGACAGAAATGAGCATTTGTTCATGGTGCAGCACATGAACAATTCTATGACAAGTGCAGAAGAAAGCAATGATGTATGGTATGTTGACTCAGGTGCATCAAACCACATGACAGGTCATGCAGAATGGATGGAGGATGCAAGGAAAATGGAAAAACCAGGATTTGTGGAGACTGGTGATGATACTGCACATCCTATTGTGCAGATTGGAAAAATTCCCTTGTCTATGCAGGGTGGGAAAAAGAAATACCTGTCCGATGTATTTCATGTCCCGAATATTACCAAGAATCTGGTTTCAGTTGGTCAAATGGTTGAACAGGGCTTGCAGGTCAGATTTAATCCTCATGGATGCTTTGTTGAGGATATGAAAAATAAAGGTCGCTTGATAGCAAAAGGAAAGAAGAAGGGCAGAATGTTTACATTGGATGCAGACATGTCTGAATTGAGTGCAGCAATGTTTGCACATGGGACCGGTGTAGTTGCAGATATTGATATCTGGCATAAACGCATTGGTCATGTTAATGTACAGCGACTTAAATCAATGCAGGCCCAAAATATTGTTGCAGGATTGCCCAAATTCAAGGTTGCAGAAATGCATAAGGTATGTGAAGCCTGTCAGTTTGGAAAACAGGCAAGGAAACCATTTCCTAGACATGTTCAAGAGAGTGAGAAGCCATTGGAATTAATTCACTCTGATGTGTGGACAACTAAAGCTGCATCTCTTGGAGGCTGTCATTATTTTGTCAGTTTTATTGATGACTATAGCAGAAAAGTTTGGGTGTATTTTATGAAAAAGAAAAGTGAAGTTTTTGGGCATTTCAAAACTCTTAAAGCTATGGTTGAAAAAGAAACAGGCTTGTAGATAAAATGCCTAAGGTCAGATGGAGGGGGAGAGTACCTCTCAAATGAGTTTGCAAAGTTCTTGCAGGAGCATGGCATAAAGCAGCAATATTCATGCAGTTATACCCCACAACAAAATGGAATTGCAGAAAGGAAAAACAGGCATATTGGAGAGGTATCTCGTGCCATGCTCAATGAAAAAGACTTGCCAGATTTTTATTGGGCTGAAGCAGTTGCTACAGCAGTCTACATAATGAACAGGACTCCCACTGCAGCAATACATGGAATGACTCCAGAGGAGAGGTATACTGGTAGGAAACCAGATATTTCTCATTTGAAAATTTTTGGTTGCATTGCCTATGTACATGTGCCAGATGAGCTGAGATCCAAGTTGGATCCAAAAGCTGAGAAGTGCATCTTTATTGGTTACTCTCTGCAGCAAAAAGGGTATAGATGCTATAACCCTTCTACTCGTAAGTTTACAGTGAGCAGAGATGTTGTTTTTGATGAGATGAGTAGCTGGTATAGACCAGTAAATGTGATTGATGATGAAGATGCACAAAATGGTAATGCTACACAGAATTCACAGCAGCAGTCACAAAATATTAGTGGACCTGGAGCGTCCTCTAGCAGTGGTTCACATTCTTCGCCATGGACAGGCAGATTGAGATCAGGAGAATCTTCTCAAAGCAATGCAGATAGTGGTATGCAGGTATCACGAAAAGGAAAAGAGAAGGTTGATCAGCCCATGTTTGATGTGAATGCAGGTCACTCTTATGTGGATGGTGAATCCAGTGGCTCAGAACAGAGCATTGATGATGAGTTGGGTATTCCTTCTATTGTTACACCTGGAGTAAGGAAGACCAGGGATGTTTTGAGAGCACCTGGGAGTGAACCTACTTTGCGCAGGTCTACAAGAGCTAGGTATCCTGTGGATAGGCTGAAATATGATGGATTTACAGCCATTCACTATGCATATATGGTCAAAGTGATACAGGAACCAGAACCCACATCTTTTGAGCAAGCCATGGGAAAAGAAAAATGGGAGAAAGCCATGGATGAAGAAATGGATGCCTTGGAAGCAAATGCTACATGGGAATTGGTACCTTTGCCTAAAGGTAAAAATGCAATTGGCTGTAAGTGGGTTTATAAGGTGAAGCACAATGCAGATGGTTCTGTGAATAGATACAAGGCAAGATTAGTAGTCAAGGGGTATGCACAAACATATGGCATTGACTATGAAGAAACATTCAGTCCGGTTGCAAGGATGGCAACCGTAAGAGCAGTCATTGCTATGGCTGCATCAAAGGGATGGTCTTTACATCAGATGGATGTAAAGAATGCCTTCTTGCATGGTGATTTGCAAGAAGAGGTCTATATGGAGCAGCCACCAGGTTATGTGCATGCTGTTCATCCTGAGTTTGTTTGCAAGTTGAAGAAAGCTTTGTATGGCTTGAAGCAAGCACCTAGAGCATGGTCTGACAAGATAGGACAGTATCTTGTCACTATTGGCTTTCAGATTTCCAAGGCAGATTTCTCACTTTATGTGAGAAAAACAGAGAAAGGTATTATGCTACTTGTCATTTATGTTGATGATTTGATTATGACAAGTGACAGTGATGAAGATATCCTTCATGTGAAAATGCTATTGAAGCAGAAGTTTGAGATGAAGGATTTGGGAGAGCTGCGTTATTTCTTGGGCATTGAGGTGATTAGGTCACCAAGTGGGATACAGCTCTTGCAGAGGCAGTATGGATTGGACATGCTGTCCAAATATGGGATGACAGGCTGTAAGCCTATTTCAGTTCCTTTGGAGCAGAATGTGAAGCTGAGCGCAGATGCAGGTGAGCTTCTAGAAGACCCTACTATGTACAGACGCATAGTAGGAAGCTTGATTTATATGACTATTACCAGGCCAGATTTGAGCTATGCTGTTGGATTGGTAAGTCAGTTTATGCAGGCTCCAAGGAAACCACATTTGGATGTGGCTAGACGCATACTCAGGTATGTGAAGTCCACATTGCAGTATGGACTATTTTATGAGACTGGGGTTCAGATACAGCTGCATGGATACACTGATGCTGATTGGGCTGGTAGTATTTCTGATAGACGATCTACCAGTGGATATGTGTTCTCTTTTGGGAGTGCTGCAGTCACTTGGAGCAGCAAGAAACAGCCTACAGTTGCCTTGTCGAGCACAGAGGCTGAGTACAGGGGTGCAGCAATGGCTGCATGTGAGGTAGCTTGGTTGCATAAGCTACTTTATGATATGCATCAGTCTACAGATGGGCCAGTTGTCATTTATTGTGACAACATGAGTAGTATACACTTGGCAAATAACCCAGTCTATCATGCTAGAACAAAGCACATTGAGGTGCATTATCACTATGTGCGAGAGAGGGTTTTACTAGGTCTTATTGATCTAGTTTATGTCAGCACAGAAGATCAGGTAGCTGACATATTTACGAAGGCATTGGGCGCAGAGAAGCTGCGCAAGTTCAGAGACCTGCTTGGTGTGCAGGAATTGAGATTGAGCTCGAGGGGGAGTGTTGAGATATCGAGCTCCACTCGTGATACGCCAGGGTGACCGTCGTATATTTATGTCACCGACTTGTCAGTTGCAGACGCGGTTGGTACACCGCCCATGAATAATAGCTACATGATAGCTATCCTTATCTACTCTAGTTCGTGGCTCAGTTAGTATGCCACCTTAGTTAGTTGAGTTTGGTTTGAGACCCATATATAGGGTTCTTCTATTTCTTTGTACTTGAGTTCTTTTGGCTTACACAACTAAGAAGAGGAAAACTGTTTTTCAGCCTCCACCCTTGTGTGTCTTCCCCCATTGTGCAAGCAAGAAAGCTTCAAGCGAGACTCCTTCCTTCTCTCCCACAATCTTGACATTCTAGATGCATGATCTGAGAGATAGCATGTTTGATTACTTAATTTGGGTCTCTAGTGGGATAAGTGACTAATGGTCAATGCCCAAAACTATTTTTGGACTGTTAAGTCATAATTCTTGATTCTGTTGGCTCTTCCATTCTATGTGTTTGGAGGCCTATGGGGTGTTGCCTAGCTTGGACTCAGGCTTTACCAACCCTGGGATTGGTTTGATATGCCAAAAATGTTACTCTATCTACTTGCTCAAGTTGCAGTGTGTTTGAGTTGCAGACTTGGACATCCAAGTTCGAGTGGTGTGCTTGTCTGAGCATGATGCCTTGGCCATCCAAGGCCGAATGGGTGTCTGTTTGAGACTGACTTGTTTGAGTCAGAGTGATGTTCAGGATCCGAGTCTAAGTCTTGGGCTTCGATGATTTTGTGGCCATCTAAATGGATTGTGACTTGGACTGTTCGAGTTATTCAAGGCCATCTGAGGCCATAGATGGCATCCAAAGGTCTAGAATGGTGAACAATCGATTAAATACTCCTCATACCTCATACCTACTCTAACATTGCAACCAAGGCTTTGATTATGATCAACCAGCATTAAATCATGCTTGAGGATGCAAGAATGGGAATCGGTAAAGCAAACCTGTGCTCCTGCCTTGTAGCTCTCTCTCTCTCTCTCTCTCTCTCTCTCTCTCTCTCTCTCTCTCTCTCTCTCAAGCTCTCTCTTGATTGAATACTCACAAATAAGCTCTCTCCCCCTCTTCTTGGCCTCTTAAACCCCTTCTCTCCAGCTTTATTACTTCTCCCTTCTCTCTTTTTACTCCCTTAATGCATTTAAGCCCTTTTTCTCTCTGTTTTGCCATGTTTATAGCAGTAATCCTACTATTTGTTTCCCTTCTTTTTGTTGTTTCTTTTTACCTTAATGTATCCAAAACATAAAGCAAGCACCTACGCTACTCCAACCTAGTCACCCCCAATCTTAAAAGCCAAAAAATTTACTTGCAAAGGAGATCAAGTATCCTTTGACTCCCTTGCTTCGTACCTATCTCAAGCACCAATTCTCAGGATAGTAGACCCTACTTCAATGCTTGATTAAAAGCATACAAGCACTCAAAGCTTGAATCTGTTGGTCCCAACAATGGAATCAAAATGTGAGAGCTGACACTCGACTGCCGAGACGACCCATAGACCGCTTATTGTTTCAACCCTTTCAAGCCAAGTGCAATGGCTATTTCTCACATAGTTGTGTGCACCTCCCACCTATGAGTGTAGTGAGCTTACCTTCATGACCGATTGAGTTGCCTCCTTCCATGAGCTCTCTAATAGATCCATGATCCAAGGTCAATCCTCAAGCTCCAAGCTCCAAGCTCCATTGTCGCATGTGAGGCAAGAGAATAGAAGAGAAGAGAAGAATAAGAGAGGAGAAGATGGAGAGCTTCTCCACCACAGTCCCTCACCCTCACACACTCACTCCCTCACTCCCTCACACTCCCTCTCTCAAGCACAAGAACAAGAAAAAAACAAGAAGAAGAAGAGAGCTAGTTTTGGCCACACATAAGAATGAGCTTCTTCATTCACTTTTTTTTCCTTTTATACATGCGCTACCTCCTTCTTGAGCGCCCATCCTTTTTTTACATGATTGGTCAATTTAGCTTAGGTCCTCTTTCCCTATTCCCTTCCTATTTACATTGTTCCTTCGCCCATGCCCGTCTACCTTTACAAATTGCATAGGAGGGATCTTGATGCTCTTTTACAAAAATTTAGGATGCCTTTTTATATCTAACATGCACCTCTCCCTTTTTGCACTCACCTTGGACTTTTAAAGTTGCTCTTGCACTTTTTATCTTTTTTCTCTTATTTTTTTGTTGGGCTGCCTTTTTTCACTTTGCCTTGCATCTTTTGGTTTACTTTCACCCTATTTTTTGCTTTCTTTGCAGCGAGGTTAGCACATACACCATCACCTTGTATGCTAAACTTTTTCACTTCAAGTTCTAAATTTTAATCTCAAAATATCATTTTTGCATCCACATAGTTTCACAACACTTCAATCTACATCTAGGAGGTCTTGTGTAAGCATTATAGGTATCAATTTTTACACCAAATTGATGCTTGGTATCAATGTCTATACGCAAAAACTCACTTAGGAGCTTAGTAAAATGCAAGATAAGCATAAGGAAAATAATATCACATTGATTGGTTTCATGCCATCTATGGATTAATGTGGACTACTAAATCTTGTCTAAGAACTTTCTTTTTGAGCTCAAATAATCTACCCTTATAGGTTGGATCCATTGATTGGATATTGGGTCATTTTGACCTTGCCAAGAAGCATCCATGATATCCATGAATTAGATATATTTATTCTGTGTCATTTCCATCTCCTTGACAACATCTAGGGATTTTAAAAATCACCCTAACAACTAGCTCTTGAAAGTTGCTTGATATCCTCACCACACTTATAAGAAAATATATAATTCAAGTCTATCTATAGTTTTAAGTAGCTCTAGATATCCTAACTCAACTGCCTATGGAAAGTTATAAACTCTAAACACTTAGGAATTTGACCCTTTGATCACCTTTGATGAAGTCTAGATGTGATCAAACTCATGAATATTGATTTAGATATCACCAATTGTGCATACACATAGCTCATATACTAATCCTAGATCATTTCAAGTGTGACTATTTGATAAGGTGACTCAATCATCCAAGAAAAGCCCTAAACTACATTTTTCATGTCAGCTTTGGAGTGACTTCATAAGAAGTTATCCAAAATTATACTTTAGTAGATGAATTGAAATTCGTTTGATCAAAGATACCTTATAGTGTTTCTAGTACTACTTTCTAAATTCAAACCACTTAAAGAGATGAGCCATTGAAAGCAAGCAACAATCTTGGTGTCATGTCGAGTGTATCCATGATCCTAACCCATTTGGGTGGATTGTCTATAGAACTCACATTGCGAGTCAAATCAATGATCCCTTTGAATTTGAGGAGACTAAATTGTGGCTTACAATATTAAACCCTATACCTAGCTGTAGGATACAATCTTGATCATGTTTACTAGTTTTCATATCCACATTGACTGAAAGGACCCATGTAGTAGAACTATCTCTAGAACTCAAAAAAATCAGCTAAACAGTTATATCTAGCATTGCCTCAAAGCATCAAATAGTAAAAGTAGATCCCATCTAGAGAGTAAGAGTCATTTTCTTAATCACATTGAGTGGATCCAAGGATCACCTTAACAAAACAAAGTTGTACTTGAACCATCTCATGGAATTGGCTCTAACTTTCAGCCTGAGATTTTGATTTATGAGTTGTTTAAACTAGAAAAGCCAATTATGTGAAGCACTACCACAAGTTGTGAAACCTTAGAGATAAGACACACAACCATTGCAAGGAACCCAAATTTGATTAGCTAAACTACAGCATGAATCACCTTAACTAGAGGTTCCACATCACTTTGACTAGAGCATGAATCACCTTGACTAGAGGTTCCACATCACCTTGATTAGAAGTACCACATCACTTTGATTAGCCAAGTTTGAGCACTTTTTCAATCTTCGGTATTGCCTACCGCAGCTGATGTAGCACACTTTCCTCACTAGTTCCCTTGACATAACCTACCTCTCATAGGGCTTGCAAACTACCTTTGAGCTTTTAAAAACTTTCTAAAAATACTAAGGAACCACTTTCTCTAGCGATATTTCACATGATCTTTGAATGATTTTGGGATTGCAAAAACAATTTTAGGCTTTTCTTATTTGAAAGTTTTTTGAAGACATTCTACTTGAAAATTGTTGGTTGATATTGGCTTAGGTATATTCAAGCTAAAATTGTTGAATGAAAAGTGCTTTTATCAAGGTAAGGAAAAACAATGAAAACTTAGTCAAGAACATAGGGGCTAAGGAAAAATTTGTAAAATATTTGTATATTTGAATATAACCTTAGAACCCAATGGTGTCTTCTAAGTGGGAAAAACTTTTAAGATTACCTCTCCCATGCCTTTGATATGTGACATAATAGACAAGTCACAATCCGATTAGTCAAGATGAATAAGCTAGGATTGAGGTCAAGAGTGTTGGGGTAAAAGACCCTTGGGCCTGCCCGTGTACAGCAAGACTGCCCATATTCTTTATTCATATATGCATACATACATACATACATACATACATACATACATACATACATACATACATACATATATATATATATATATATATATATATATATATATATATATATATATATATATATATATATGAAAGTGCAATAAGGCTATCATAACATTGTTGACAGCACCTACATTATGTGTGCTCTTCTCTCTCGCATCTCCTACATCCCTTTCAACTGGTATCAGAGCCACTTCTTCGCGAGCTCTTCTCGGGATCTACACGAGGTATGAGATCTTGTTCTCTCTCATTCATTTCAGTCCACATAGATACAATAGGGTTTACATGTTGGGGCAGCCATTGATGAGCTTCCCCCTTGAAGCTTGAAGCTTCCCCCCTTGAACTTGGCTTGTTGAGGGTTGGTTTGGAGGCTTCTATTGGCTTCCTTGAGCCCCCTTGTGGCTCCCTTGAGCCCTCCCTTCATCAAAAACGTGATAACCCCCCTCCCTATAGTTTGTGCCAATTTTTGGCACTTGAAAGTAGCTCGTGATCCTCTTCCTTCAGCTCCCCTCCTTGTTGGCGTTCTTTGGCACTTCAAAATGGCTTCATGAGAGCCCCCTGCACTTGGCATTTGATCTTGGCACTGGGCATTTGACTTGGCATTGATTTTTGGGCTGATTCACTTCAGTCGAGGACTATTCACAAATAGTTTACAGCAGTGCTACATTAGCATTTTATGTTTGGGCCACATTGGCATTGACATTGGTCACCCGGTTGGTCCCGAATGCTCCCCGAATGAAGTGGGGATGTATGCCTATCATGTGAAATGGTTTTGGAGCTGTTCTTGCTCAGCCATTGACTGTTTTACACAGTCCATAGGCAGCCCAAAATAGGGCAGCCCCCTATCATTACATTTTATGCTCATGCTACATGGTCATTTGATGTCCGATTATGCATAGTTGGTGCCTACATGTCTAGGAATGTATGCCTATGAGTAGGCACTTGATTTGAGCTTGGTTTGAGAATTATGTTACTCAATTTTGGACTATTATTTGCTGCTGGAAACTTCAAGGCTGAAGTTATTTATGCTACAGTTGGGTTATGCCTATTGGTCACACAGGGTGCTCCCGGCTACTCGGTATGATGCCATGATGTATTTGGACTATGCCACATGTCTTGTTTATGCTCCGGAATGCTTTTGAGCTGATATTAGAGCTCGATTTGGGTTTTACTATCACTTCTTTGCAGCTGGTATTTCATCTATGACATGGTTTATGCCTAGGCTACCCAGTACGGGTTATGATGTCTTGGTGAATGCTTTATGCTTTGGTTGTGGATGGAAGTTGTTTGAGCTTGTCTCGACATTCATTTGAGTATTCCCTTGAGAAGTTGGACATTGACTTGGATTTTTCCGTTACGACTTGGCTTTTTCCATTATGACCTTGGATGATATATGGGATTTAATACTCTGATTATGGATCTTGGCTATTACTTGGATGCACTTACAGGTATTGAGCAGTGAACTACTCCCTTGTTTTGGCAGTTGCCTATTGAGCTGTGATTGCTCATTTTCATTTAATATGTGGGATAATTATTGATGAGTGGACTTGGATAGTGCTTGGGATTTACAATTATGGTTGTCTTGGTTCTCTGTTGTATGGCATCAATGCTATTTGGGCTGTTATTGCCCATGTATGTCAGGGAGCAGTTGATCTTTATGGCCACCCATGTATGCACATGGTCTGCTGCTATGTATTTTACAGAGCCTCTTACCTGGATGCTTTTACAAAGATATTTGGGATTTTATTGGAGCTTGATTCTTGCAAGTTTATTTTCCACCTGTCGTTCTTAGCTGGACATGTATGTTAGTACATGGTATGAGACACTACAAAGTTATGTATACTCCTATGTTTCAGGGATGCTTATTCATTTATGGCTTGGAGGCATGCTTATGATTTTATGGCTACGAGCTACAGTGGTTGAATATGTCATGATTTTATTTACAAGGCTTGTTCGTGTGGGAGCTTTTGCATCCGCTGTTGATGCCTTTGTGTTCTCCCCTTCTGGTTTGGACGAGTCCCCTTTGCAGTATGCTATGACGACTTCCAGCTCTTCTAGTCATGCAGACAGTCCTCTTGATGAGCCTATTCTCATTGATGAGAGTTCCCCTGATTCTTTGAGCTCCTTGGATGTATTGGAAAACCCTACTCATGCTATTACAGAGTAGTTGTCCTCTTCTATAGGTTTTACAAGTTCTTTTTGCTTTCATTGAGGAAAGACAGGGCATGTGAAGCATAAATGCTTCAAGTGGATTAGAGAGCAGAAAATATTGTGCCGCACTAGACATGAGATCAAAGTCAGTGATATAGTAGGTGAGACCATTGTTGATAGTGGCATGGTGCATGTAGTTACCCATGATGATGCAGTTGAGCCTAGAGTCCTGGCATCGTGTTACCCTGCATATTCCTTGCTCAATGATATGGCCTATACCTTTGATTGGCTTTTAGACAGTATGGTATCTTGTCATGTTACTCCGCATAGAGCTTGGTTCTCTTCTTACAGGGAGGTTGACGGATGTATTTCTTTGGGCCTTGAGCAGGATTGTCATGTTATTGGTATAGGGGATATACACTTGGCTTTGCCAAATGGGTATTCTCTTATGCTCAGTGATGTCTTGCATATACCTACGCTTAGTAAGAGCGTGATCTCTATCAGTCAGTTGCATGGTGCAAGATATTATGTCTCTCTTGGGGATACTTCATGGAAAATCCATCGTGGTTGCTTGGTATCGGCCAGAGGTGCTAGATATGGCAATGATTAGTAGTGCACGTCTCTCATGTGGGAGATTCTATGGTTGCAGTTATGCAAATACCACATGCATTGCTATGGCATTGTCGCCTAGGCCATGTACGACACATTGAGATGGATGCTTTTTGTGATATGGGCTTATTGCCTGCTCTTCCCCATGCTACTTGCCCTCATTGTACTCATGGTCCATGCAGAGCCTCTTTGGCTTATGGCAATCGTGTGAGGCATGCTCCTCTAGATCTAGTCCATGTTGCAGTATATGGACCTATGCCTTCCTAGTCACTTGGTGGAGCGTCGTATTTTGTGACCTTCATGGATCATGCTACCCACCGTGTTTGGGCTTACCCTTTGGTACAGATTAAGGATGTTGTTACTATGCTTGACAGGTTTATGGATTCTGCTAGTAGCATGCCTAGATGCTTGCAGATGGATTATGAGAGTCATGCTATCTCTCCTAGATTACGGATCTCTTGTCAACAATATGGCATTGATTTCTTATAACCACGGTATTATGGGATTGCTCATGACATGTGCCTGACCTTATAGGCAAAGGTTGCTTCTATGCTTACCACAGCTGGGTTGTCTTATGGCTTTTGGGTTAAGGCCCTTATGATGGCAGTCTATTTGGTTAACAGGACGCCATGCTTGGCCTTGGATGGTATTACACCCCATGTGGCATGGAATGGCATGTAGCCCTCCTATGATTACTTGAGGATGTTTGGCTGCTAGGTATCTGTCAGTATGCAACATGAGCCTATGTCATGCAAATGCATGCTCCTTGGTTATGGAGATGGTGACTTTATGGCTTACAAATTTTGGGATTTAGATGACCAGCAGGTTCTATGCAGCTGTCATGCTGTCTTTTATGAGATGTAGACACCTCTCAGGCCTCTTGATGCACGTTCAGTGCACTTTATGGTGGTTGATTCTACAGTCATGTGTCAGTCTTCTGCTTTGCTGTTAATTGTTAGACAAACAAGGTGAAAAATCTAGAAAATCTAAAGCAAAAGACAAAGGCCAAGGCAAAGTGAAACAGAAGACGAAGGTGCACCAAGAAAAATCTAGAAACACAAGAAGCGCATAAAAGTCCTAAATAAGGGAAAAAGGTGCACAAGGAAAAGCGCAAGTCAATACTTTTGTAAAAGAGCGCAAGCGCATCATGATTTAATTTAAGGAGCACTGGGCTCTCACCCATGCAATTTGTAAATGAAAACGGGTGATGGAAAGGAAGCTAGGAAGATAGAAGGACAATGGGAAAAAGGGCCTAGGCCACTGCTAGCCATGTAAAAAAGGGGATAAGGGGATGACCGCCCAAAAGAGATTTAGGGTTTTGTATATAAAGTTGAAAAGTTAATGAGAAGATCATTATTGTGTGTGGCCAAAAGTGGTTGTCTTCTTCTTCCTCTTCTTCTTGCTTTCTTGAGCTTGTGCTTGAGAGAGGGAGTGTGAGAGTGTGAGGGAGTGAGTGTGTGAGGGTGAGGGATCGGGGAGGAGAATCTCTCCATCTTCCCCTCTCTTCTTCTCTTCTCTTCTCTTGCTTGCGACTATGGAGCTTGGAGCATGGAGCTTGAGGATGGAGCTTGCTTGAAGCTTACACTTGGATCGCGGAGTGCATGGGAGAGGAGGTAACTCGATCGGCATGGAGGTAAGTTCACTACATGCGTAGATATGGATGGCGCATCAGCTATGTGAGAGGTAGCCATTAGTGCTCGACTTTGAATGCTTGAAACAATAAGCAGTCCGTGGGTCTTGGCGGTTGAGCGAAAGCTTCCACATTTTGGTTCCATTGCCGGGACCAACGGATTCAAGCCTTGAGCGCTTGCGCGCTTTGAATTGAGCGCACTGAAGTAGGGTTTTCCTCGAACCGGTGCTTGAGATAGATAGGTAGGAAGTGAGAGAGTTTGAAGAGGTATTTGATCTCCTTAGCAAGTAGGTTTTTGTTGTTTTGGACTTGGGAAATCATGATGGAGTAGTGTAGGTATTTTCCTTATAGTTTTTTCTTGCATTTGTTGGAAATGATAGGAGAAAAACGTTGGAGCAAATAGTAGGGTTTTCTATTGCTGTATAACAGGCTGAAACAAGGAAAAGAAGGGCAAGAAATGAAATTTTGGGTTAAAAGTTAATAAGGGAAGCAAGATTAAGGTGAGTGCAGGCCTGGACAAGGTGATAAGGGGCCAAGAGTGGCAAGAAAGGCTACATTGTGCATTGTAGGGTTTCAGGAGAGCAGGAGAGAGGAAGCAAGCTTCGTTGAGTGGATCCACTTCGATCTGACCATCCGGGAGTTATTTGCCTAGCCTAGGTAATTCCACACCTTCCACTGCATGAGTAGGTTGGATCTAGAGTTGCTCGACCAGTAGAATAGCCTCCATCACTCGGCACGACGAATTTTTTGAAGTCCGGCAAAAAAATGAGTCGTGCTCGGCCCGTCCGAGTGACCATGATTCTGGGCCGAGTCCCAGAATTGGCCCTCAGACCGCTCGGCCATTTGGCCCTCGGCCTTGCCGACTCAGCCCAACCCCACTTGGACAAGTTGACATTCAGCCCGGCCTAATTCACCACTCGGCCCACTTGACTCGGCCCACCTGACTCGGCCCACTCGGCCACTCGGCCCTAGACAACCAAACTCGGACTGGTCGAATTTGACATTTAGACCAGTTACATTCGGACCAGTTACATTCGGCCCTTTCTACTTGGCCCTCGGACGGGCCAAATCGAGCACTCGGCCCCTACAACTCGGACCTGTTGGGCCGAATTTAGATTTTTTCAAATTTTAACCTGGGGACAGTGAAACTGATCGAGAGACCATATAGAGCTGAAACCATATCATAGATCGATCAATGGGCTGAAACTTAGAGCAAGTAGTTCAAAATTTGGCTATAAACGGTCTTGCAAATCACATAGGCATTTACCGTAATGTCCCTGTGGGCCGAGGGGGACTGCCCCCCCCCCCCTTCGGACCTCGCAGAGGAGGCTTTGTCCCCTCCACACCTCCCCCAAGTAGGTTGGAGAGAAAATGCGCACCGTGACAGGTCCTCGAAATTAGACCCTAGTGTAGTAATGGCTCTACATGAGCATGGATTCTCACTTGCAAAAGAGCAACCAAAAGCCCATACCCGCCTGCTTATCTTAGGGTCAAACTCACCGCGAAAAGAGAGCATACTATCGATGCTCTGATTGATGAAGGAGCAGATTTTAATATCTTGACCTATGAAGCATGGACCCTACTAGGCTAACCAGAGCTCACTCCAACTAATGCAACTCTTAGCCCTAACGGGGGACACCCACAAGCACTCATAGGGAAGTGCAAAATCCTTGCGATAATTGAAACTGAAAGCTTGCCTATCCTATTTCATGTTCCTCCAAATAGTGCTAATTTCACGAAGGAAACCCTCCTAGGAAGACCCTTCAAAAGGGCAACCAAGTGTGAGGCCGACTACGTAGCACAGAGGATACACCTGACACTACCAGGAGTGAGGATAGTCAAAACCTTTAGGAAGGGTGACCTCATTGAACCTCGAGGGAAAGGCAAGGAAGGTGCTGACATAATAGTCAAGCCTGCTAATGAGAGCAAGGACTTGTTGGAAGAGTTGATACAAGCACAGGTCGAACAACAAGAACTAGTGAGTGAGGCCATGCCTGAAACAAGAAGGTCAGGAGATAATGCCAAGGACAGGCTTTGGACTTACAAATATCGTACAAGACCCCAAAAGAAGCCCAAGCCTTATAGACAAAGGCATCGATGGAGGGTCAACATAACACCTCGATGGATATCCAAAGCATTGCTATGTGCTCAAGGGTATTACACAGGTAACCGATGGATTTGGGTACCAAAACCCCCTGCTAAACCTCCTTTGTTGACTGAAGGCTAGATCGTATCAAGAGCAAAGAAGCGTAGGAGGAGATCTAAACAAAAAACCAAGTCTCGAGTCAAAAACATTGGAGTGACCAAGCCCCTCACGATTGAAATCAAGAAACCAAACGGGACTAATCGGAGGGTAGATCCTCAGCCTAACATGCTTGACAAGCAGATATCAGATGTAATCGTTGAGGATACACAAAAGCCACTAGTGCCCAAGGAGCCTTTGATTCCCCAAGAGGATAGTAGGCATCATGGGCACAACATTGCTAATGGCAAGGTTAAATGCTCAACAAAGCAAATGGTAAAATCATCTAACAGCCACGAGCAAATCTTTCAGCCAGTGTCGGAGCCACTTAAGAGTCCCAAGTCTCCAACACCCTCTTTTTCCAAATAGACACAGGAAGCACAACAACAGTCATCAAGGGCAGCTGCTTAATCCCAGTCTCTATCTCCATCTAAGCTTCCAAATGTCCAAGAGGTAGGACATGACACCATCCGTAGCTCTCGGCCCAAGGATATGCATGTGCAACCTAATGTGACTAGATCAACTCATGCTCGATCTACACAGGTGAATGCTCAAAGGGCAAAAAAAGACACGACCACTTTCGATTGCCCTAGGGACTTGACACTGCAATCCACCAAGAGTAGCCAGCCCACTAGACTAGCTGCTACTACTTCCAATCAGGGATCATAGCAGTCACAGCCCTAATGTGCCCTTAGTAGTTCACCTGGGGAGGAGGTGCCACAACTAGTATCCTTGACAACTCCAGCACTTCCAAAGCACCTAAAGCCTAGGATTGAGGAGAAACCTCTCAAAGATGTGGCCAAGGAGATGGCGCATCTGACCAATCAACCTAGCAAGGCTGTCCAGCAGGGTGCAGCTACGTCCCATGAGGACACACTAGAGAAAGAGAATGTTGAGGCCCAACCAAGCACATCAACGGCTAACCTAGTTCAGGGTCCTGAGTCGTTAAATTATGCACCTTCATTGACCAAGAAAAAGAGGAGAAAACAGTGAAAACAACAGCACTTACAGGTGGTTGTGGACCTAAGAACATTGAGACCAAGAGCGCTAGAGAGCTTAGGAATAAAGCATCGAGTCCATCCACCAATGAACCCATTGATGTCTCTCCTAATAGCGGTGAAACCTTAGACACATCCGTGTTCTCTAAAAAATCAAAGCAGTCGTTACCATCAACGGTTGCTTGCAACACTCAATCCACCGACAACAGAACTCACATTGACCAATCAAGAGTGGATACAACACTGTCACAACAAGGTGACAAATTTATACCAATCACATCCAAGGAGAACCATGACGCAATAACAAAGCCTAAGGAGAAACATGGAATCCCAAGAGAATAGGCAATCCTAGCATTGACCAATCTTGCTCATCTAGGCCTGAGCCCCTAGCTATGCTAAAGTTTAGGCAAACTCCTAGAACCTTCCATGAGATAGCAACCAAGCAATCCCTCATTGAACATAGAAGTGTCGCAGTTGCAAAATATCTATCATTATTGACTAAGCTGCCATGAGTACTCGATGTGTGTACCACACTCGAGTACAATTCAGAGTTCTAAAATTGGTTTTTATCCTCGTGAAGTAACATGGATTTGTAAACATGTACATAAATACACAATGAATTTTGTGACCCTATATAGATAATATCAACACACACAAGCAATGATAGTCAAGCGCAGGGAGAAGAGTTGGGTTTGACAGGTTGAACTCCTTAGGTCCTCCTCTCACCACACATTTAGAAGTCATATGACCATTCCCGCCTCCAAGTGAAGGCATGAAACCCTCATTACCACCATAGGAAGCCTTGACCAACATCTTTGATGGTGTAGATGGGGTACCGTCCCTTTCTATACACCTTTCCCCCTGTCCAGTCTATCCTTCCGAGGATGAGCCCTGCCCCGCTCCATGACAACTAGTCCATGCAACTTAGCATAAGCCAAGATCTGCTAATGGCTAGAGGCAAAACGAACATCATCATGGGGGCCATCCCTCTACAACAAACTCTGCATGCCTCACCTCTCCTCTCCTCGTCATATGCGCTTGATAACCCACTATATAATCCCTTCCATGTGAATAGTTTTATCCTGCCTTAGGGCCGAATCCTTGGTTCGCATTTTGCAAGTCCCCCTACAGTAGCAGCCATGGACCACATAGTGCAGCTGGCATGCAAGGAAGCTCTCCGCCGTCGGAAAGAGCATAAGGCACTAGCGCCCCCACCAGAACGCTACATGCCTACTCTAAAGAGGTACGTGTCGAAAAGAGGCCCTAAATGACACCGCCTAGGACACAGGCCGAAAACCCCCCAAGCCAAGAGGACGAGGGCTCAAGGGAGCACACAGGGTGTGGCAACACTAGCCATGCAGGCTTCCACCAGACGCTTGGGCACCAGGTGCTCGAAAGAGGAGAGGGTAGCTCGAGACAAGCAGTAATTTTACGCATTGTTTAAAAGCATTCTAGAAATAGTTGCGGCCAGGGACCACCATCCGGGTCCTAGCCGACATCTTTCCCACCTAGTCTCATAGGAGCCTCTCATCGGCACAGCCTCAGTTGCCTGACCACCCAAACTCGCCCCGCCTCATGCAAATAGAATAGCCCCTATGATATATAAGCAGCTTAACAAATGCCAACGTTCCATAACTTTTTGTATTTAAATGGTTAAAGGAGGAGGCTCCCCACGTGTATACACTTTTCTTACCTATTGCTAATATGTGCCATGTCTTTAACAAGCATCAGAATATGCATCGCAATCAACATCATAGGATTTTGATAAAGTAATATCTTGACATGATTGCATCTGTTCGTTGTACTTGATGCATGCAACTTGCATATACTCTCATGAAGTGACAAGTGGATGTAGGACGACACAGGTCTTCATGCGAACATGTTCAATGCCCAAGTCACCGCAAGACCACTAACCTCACAACGAACCGCGACAAAGCCACACTGCCAAAAGCGAAAATCACCCTTGCGAGTGCTCACATCACATGGCCCAAAGCATGATTAACCACTTCCTCTTTCCGGGTTACACTCTACATCGGGCACTCATGGCAACTGTTACCCCAGTTGTACCAATATCGCATGTTCCAAAGAGGGTTGCAATATCTCAAGTGTATCTCCCCATCTCAACAACTTCTTCTCTAACAACGAGGCTAGGACACAATCATCACTGTAATATCCATTTCCTGAGCCTTCAAAGCTTGACATTTCCCAACCCATTGAAAGGTTGATAGCCTCAACATATTGCAATGGTTGTACTCAGGCAAGTCCAAAAAAAAAAAAGAGAAAAGAGAAGAGAAAGAAAGAAATAAAGAAAAAATCACACGAAAAAGAAATGAAAAAGAAAACGGAAAAGGAAAAAGGAAAAGAAAATAATGAAAAGATACCAAGCACCCACAATCATAGCACAGAACCTAGGGGTCCTCAAATTAGGTACATCCAGTGACCTTAGTCGGCTGGCTCCGGCCCTAGTCCCCTAGCCCTTTAGCATCACCCACAATTTTTCAGGGCACATCAAGGGCAAGACATACCTAGGGAGCTTGTCTCGCCTATGGTTAGACATGTCACCCTCACCCATTCGCACGATTCCCTCTTGCACTACCATTGCAATCAATTGTGGTAAGCGCCGCACGAATGGCCATGAAAAGTACACCATCCTCATCAAGCAAGTCCAATAGCTCCCAGCTACCGAAAGTGCAGTGTCCCTCTGTTCAATTATGCTACATCAAGCAGTCACAACGCAAAGGATGTATTATACACCTTCACGTGTACTTCTTCTCAACATGGACAACTCTGCTTCCTCCACACATTGTTACGAGAAACCAGCTTGCAGTCTTCTAACTACGTAATATCTAAGTATGCATGAGCACTCACATAATATTTGCACCAAAATATATACACAGTTTGGGTCCTCAAGTGCAGAACAATACTCTCAGCTTGCTTAGCCTAGTTCACCTGCCTCCCAAACTAATTGAACTATGTCTTGTGCACGATAGAGAAGACTAGCACTATCCCTAGGGAGAGACCACCTATGAGAGGTTTTAATTGCAGGAATTGAAGACCCCAACGAAAGTGTCGTTCGTTGTTCATCAACACCCAACTCTAAATTCTTATCATTTATCATCCTGCAAGCTCACCAAGAATCGTCATGTGTAGAATCCCCAACAAACCAACACTTCTGCTGGCCATCAGTGCAATCCCCAACAAAGAACAACCCTACCACCAGCCACCTAGGCCACCAACGTGCCCCCAACGACCTTCCTCCACACCACCACCAACACTCCTCCGTGGCAACCACCGATGGCCCTTCCACCCATGTCTTCAGTGCAGGCCAAAGCCTGCTACCTACGACAGTGAGTGCCATGGGACTGGCACTTGTCTGAGAGGGGGGTAATGTTAACCATTAGATGAACAAGGTGGAAAATCTGGAAAAGCTAAAGCAGAAGACAAAGGCCAAGGCAAAGTGAAACGGAATACGAAGGTGTGCCAAGAAAAATCTAGAAACATAAGAAGCACATAAAAGTCCTAAATAAGGGAAAAAGGTGCACAAGTCAATACTTTTGTAAAAGACTATACCAACTTATTGAATATCACACATGTGTACAGCTGTATCTAGCTAATGTCAGCCACACACATAAAGATAGACTGACTGAAGAGTAACAGGAGCTGTATCTAGCTAATGTCAGTCACACACATAAAGGTAGACTGACTGAAGAGTAACAGGAGCTTGATATTCTAACACTCCCCCTCAAGCTCAAATCATTTGATAAACTCCAAGTAGCTATCTGAAATATATGAACTTTTCTTTACCAAGAGACTTGGTAAATATATTTGCTACCTGGTCTTTAGTCTTCACATGAATCAAGTCAATTTGCTTGTTTTTTTAATGAAATAGTAGTGAACCTCAATATGTTTGGACCTAGCATGGTAGACACGATTGCTAACCAACATAACAATGCTGAGGTTATCACAATGCAATCTCACTCTGCTTTCCAGTTGTATTCCCAAGTCTTTCAGCAATTTCATTAACCAAACTACTTCGCAAGCCACTGAGGAAGCTCCTCTGTACTCAACTTTTGTACTGGAAAATGTAACAGTAGGTTGTTTCTTACTCTGCCAACTAATCATACTACTGTCCCAATCCAAATGCATAACCACTGGTTGACTTCCTGTCATAGGCACAACCTACCTAATCAGCATTAGTAAACCCTATCAAGTCAAGAGATTTTCCATATACATAAAACAACCCATAATCTGTAGTACTCTTTACATATCTCATGATCCTCCTGACTACATCTAAATGTGGTTTGTGAGGCTTTTGCATGAACTGACTAATCAACCAAATTGCATAACATAAGTCGAGAGGGGTAATAGTCAAGTATATCAAGTTGCCCACCATCTGTCGATACATGGTCACATTCTCTATGTCATTCCCAACATCAATCTGTATCTTGACATTCTGATCAAGAGGTGTCTCCATAGGCTTGCATTCAGCCATACCATACTTCTGTAACATGTCATGAGCATACTACTTCTGTAGAGCAGCCATATATCTTGAGGCGTAGAGACTACCTCAATCCCAAGAAAATACTTTAGTTCACCAAGATCTTTGACTCTGAATTCATCCTGTAAACATGATTTAATTTCAGCAATGTCCTCTTCATAATCTCTAATGATGATAAGATCATCTACATAAACCACTAGAAACACATATCCATGATCTGTCTTCTTCGTGAACAGACTATGATTTGCATCACCCAATCTAAATCCATGTTGCTATAAATAACCACTGATCCAAGCATTCCATGATTTAGGTGCCTGTTTCAGTCCATATAAAGCCTTTTTGAGCCTACATACGTGTAGGAAAGTCCAGGTGAACATAGCCTTCAAGCTACTCCATATATACTTCCTCAACCAAATCACCATTCAAGAAAGCATTCTTGACATCCATTTGCCATAATTTCCATCCTTTGCATGCTGCCAAAGCAATGATAGTTCTGGCTATTGCCATTTTAGCCATCGGACTGAAAGTCTCCTCATAGTCAAGGCCATATTGTTGTGCATATCCTTTTGCAACCAGCCTGGCCTTATAGCATTCTAACGAACCATCTGACTTGCATTTAACCTTGTACACCCATTTGCAGCCAATGGGGACTTTACCTTCAAGCAACTCATCCAATTCCCATGCCTCATTTTCAACCATGGCTACATACTCCTCATCCATGGCAGCACACAAATTATCATCTGTAACTGCATCATCAAATTTTGTAGGTTCTTTGTAACCTATCACACTAGCCATATATGCATAATGGCAGGATAAATAACCAGTGTATGTAAACCTATCACCTAGCTTTTTGTCTCTCTTAGATCTTCGTAACTGTGGCTCACTCTGAGCTTGCCTCTCATGAGGTGGTACATAACGACTCTGCCTTGCTCCAAGCATCATAATAGGCGGAATGCCCAACTCACTATCCAAGCTATCAGTGCTAGACGACTCATAACCTATTGTAACTGACCTGCCACATCCTCAAGAATCTTTTCTTTTCCCTTATCCAATCTCCCCCTCACTCACATATCCGTGTCAATGGACGTAGGAGTACGACTCGGCAAGCGTCATGACCAAGGACTTATTATAGGTGTGTTGAGAATCAGCAATCACACTCACTAAACAGCCTCTTTGTATGGAGCTTCAGGGCCAAGGACATGTAGGCTTACCTATCCCATATGCATAGTGGTGCCTACTGCAGTTTCCTACTTTCCTATAAAGCATTGTACTTGCTTCCTTTTCTTAATGGCAATGATAGTACTCTTTTCTTTCTAGTAAAGTGTCAATGTCACTGTCCATACACAAGATTGTGTTTATGAGTCCAAGTCTCAATCTTGGAACCTAATTCACTTGTGTGACAATTTGTCTTTGTCAAGGTCAATGTATTCATGAGTTTCTACTTCCTCTTTCAACCTCCATAGCTTCCGCATCTGCCATGCTCTAGATCCCACGCATTTCTCACATGGTATCAGAGCTCAGCTGAGCATGGCTTAGCATGTTTCAGGTCCTCTCTCTACTCTCTCAGTCTCTCATAATCTCTATCCAGCTCAGCTCAAGTGTTTGACTTCATCTCCAACTCCATTTTCACTCTCTACCCCTTGGCAGCCATAGCCAACCTGCAACCTACCTCTGTTGGAGGAGCTGGATCTCCACTTACAGGGCATATCTTCACTTGCTTTCTTTTGGAGAAATGTTCCTTGACTCAGGGCGCTGCATCCTATCACTTCAAACACCAACATTGGTGAGCTATAGATCCAGCATTGCGTGATTCGTCAGTCGCAGTCCAGAAAACGGCGCCTTCTGTTCGTACAGCCTGATGTCCATCTACGCAGCGCAATCTGTCTTGGGTCTTTAGGGCTTTTTAAGCCTATCACTTAGGCTATCTTCAGCTTGAATCTTGAGGCATATGGTTCAGGCCATGAGCTGGAATCCTCAAAAAACCAGTCGTGCAGAAACCCTAAAAAAGACCACCATAGCTTTTTGAGCTCAAGATCCTCTCTCACTTCACCTTCTCTCTCCTGCCACTTAAATCTAGGAGGGGAGATCTCACTAAGCTACAAAATTTCTGTGAAGGAGGGGAGATCTCAACAAGACAAGCATCAAATCAAGGAGGGGAGATCTGTGAAGCATTTTTGAAGAACCATTGAAGATTTGAAGACTCAAGGAAGAAGATACAAACATAGTGTCCAGTGACACTCATCTAGTGCTCTTAGCACTTATGTCTTGTGACACAATCAACTTTGCTGCAAACTGAGAATTTTGGAAACTGATTTGCTGCTGATCTTGCAACCTCAACATGGGAAAAGACTCTCCAAATGCTCGATTCAAAGGAGTCGGGTTCCACACTTGGCAAACCCACATCAAGCTCATCCTGATGAAGAAGGGTCTTTGGGCCATCACAAATGGCAAAGAGAAGAAACCTCAAGATGCGGACCTTGCAGTTACTTGGCAGAAGAATGATGACAAGGCACAAGCCATCATCAAACTGGAATTGGATGATAGCTACATTCATCATGTGGATGCCTGTGACACGTCCCATGACACTTGGGATAAATTGGATGCCCTATTTGGTGCACAGTCAAAGTCGTCTAAATATGGTCTATTAATTGAATTTTTCCAACTTGATATGAAGCCTCATACATCCCTGGCATCTTATCTGAACTACATGGAAAGCTTGCTTACTCAACTTGCAGGAATAAAGCTAAAAATGGATGAAGATGTTTGTATTGGTGTCTTGCTAAAAAGTTTGCCTCCTGCCTATGATAATGTATCAACCACTCTAACCAATATGCCTGATCCTCAACTTGTTGATATTAAAGCTTCTCTGTTAGAATAAGAAAAGAAACTTAAAAGCAAAGAAGAGCCCATCACTTCAAAGGATGAACAAATGTTATATGTAAACAACAAATACAAAGGTAAAAAGGAACCGCTCTTCTGTGACTTCTGCAAAAGGACCGGACATACTGAGAAGTTCTGTCATGCTAGGAAGAGGTCCCAAAAGGCCTATCTTGCAGCTGTGAAAGAAGAAGAAGACCATGGACCAAAAGATGAAGATGAAGATGAAGATGAAGACCACCAGGATCAGAAGGACAAGACTCATTAGTCCTTCTACTCTCATAACTCTGATAGACTGTTTTAAAAGCCTTGTATTTCCTTGCCCTAATGCTTCCTGTCATAAGCTTTGTAAACTCCTTATGTAACTTGGCATTACAGTCCCTGTACACTTTGTGAGGCCCCTGTTACAGCCTCTGGATGTCCATCATGTTTTGGTGCCCACACTTAGCCTTTTCTGCGACAGCCTTTGGTGTCTACCATGTTTGTGGTATGCCCACACTTTGCAGGTGGTTCTCATTACAGCCTCTACACACTTTGTGCCTTTCTAGTTGTGATTGAGGAGGGGTGTTGAGAATCAGCAATCACACTCACTAAACAGCCTCTTTGTATGGAGCTCCAGGGCCAAGGACATGCAGGCTAACCTATCCCATATGCACAGTGGTGCCTACTGTAGTTTCCTACTTCCTCTTTCAACCTCCATAGCTTCCGCATCTGCCATGCTCTAGATCCCACGCATTTCTCACAAGGTGATCCATCACCTATAGGACCACTCATAGATGTACTCACTGTAGGTGTATTTTCAGCATTACTAGTGATGGATGATCCATCAATAGCCACTGCGATAGGATTACCATACCATGATGCCAGCTCATCACAAACAATATCTTTGCCAATCTTCAAATCATATGACACCCCATGGAGAGTGGTTTGATGAGATGGTTTCAGGTTCACATGGTTATGTGTGTACTGGGGATGACACCCAACATGACATTCAGCACATAGGAATTGTTCCGTTGTTGATGCCTGATGGCAAGAAAAAGAGCCTTCATGATGTTCTACATGTACCTACAATAACCAATAATCTTTTGTCAATTGGACAGATGATAGAACAGAATCTGCAGGCAAGATTTAATAGAGATGGATGCTTTGTTGGAGAATATGGTAATGGCTGCAAATTGATTGCTAGAGGCTGAACAGATGGCAGAATGTTTACTCTTGAAGCATCATTTCTAGAATTGAAAGCAATATCTCATATGTAGATGGTACATAACACTTTTAAGCTTTTCGGTCTTGTGTATAACCAAGGAACACACTCTTGAGAGCTTTAGGATCCAATTTCTTCCTCTTTTCATCAAGAACATGCACATATGCAATGCTGCCAAATACCTTCAAAGTTGAAATGTCAGGTTTATGACCATACAACCTCTTGAATCCCTGATGTAGGAGTTATATTTAGCATATAAACAATAGTCACTACTACTTCAGCCCAATAACCATTTGAAAAACTCTTCTCATTCAGCATAGCTATTGTCGATTCCATCAATACCCTATTTTTCCTTTCTGCTACACCATTTTGCTGCGGTATATAGCTGCAAGTTAACTGTCTTCTGATCCGATGTTTAGCAAGGCACCTGTCAAAGTAATTAGAGACATATTCTCCACCTCCATATGATCTAAGACATGAAATTTTATAGCTCAACTCATTTTCAACATGCTTCTTGAAGTCCTTGAATGCATCAAACACATCATCCTTATGTTTTAGTATATAAAGCCAAGTGTACGTGCTGAAATCATCAATGAAGGATACAAAGTAACGAGCACCACCAAACAAAGCATTATGAGACGGACACCATACATTTGAATGTACCAACTACAAGGGTCGTGAGCTATTCTGTACATGTCTCATAAATGGAAACCGTGTCTGCTTTCCAAACTGACATGCATCACATACATATCCAAAGTCTACTTGAACTTAGGCAGTCCAAGCACAATCTCCTTCTGCTGCATAGATTTCAGCTTTTGTACATTCACATGGCCAATCCACTTATGCCATATCTCAACATCCTATATAGCACCATCTACATGTGCAAACATGGCTACTTTCAATTCTAGAATTGACGCATCAAGAGTAAACATTCTGTCATCTCTTCAGCCTCTAGCAATCAATTTTCAGCCATTACCATATTTTTCAACAAATCATCCATCTCCATTAAATCTCACCTGCAGATTCAGTTCTGCCATCTATCCAATTGACAAAAAATTCTTGGTTTTTGTATGTACATGTAGTACATCATGAAGGCTCTTTTTCTTGCCATCAAGCATCAACAAAGGAACAATTCCTATGTGCTGAATGTCATGTTGGGTGTCATCTCCAGTACACACATAACCATGTGAACCTACAACCATCTCATCAAACCATTCACCATGGGGTGTCATATGATTTGAAGCCCATGAATCAATGTACCATCTCTCATCTTCATTCTACCTAGATGCATTCTTAGACACATGCTGCATGGCAAACAATCTGTCAACCTGCTCATCATGAGCACCGCTAGAAGATGGATAATGCCCATGTTGTTTGCCCTTTGCCCTCATATCTCCCTACTTCTTGTAACAATCCTTTGCAATGTGTCCATATCTACCACAGTAATGACAGTCCTTATCTCTGTTTGACTGATCATTTGACTGCCATGAACCAGATCCACCACCTCTACCATGGGGCGATCTCCCCCTGCCTCTAAAGCCGCCAAATCCATGCTGCCTGTGTAATTATGATATTCTAGGCATTCTACCGATGCTGTCCAGAAGCATTTAGAGTGTCTCCTTGACCTCGAAAAGAGCCATGTCCTCTGCTACCTCTACCACGCTGGCTAGGGTAAATAATAGCAACCATCTTTACACATGATGATGGTGCTATACGGGATGTTGAGATATGGCATAAGTGGATTGGCCATGTGAATGTGCAAAAGCTAAAATCTATGCAACAGAAGGAGATTGTGTTTGGACTACCTAAGTTCAAGTATCATGACTTTAGGCATGTATGTAATGCATGTCAATTTGGAAAGTAGACACGGTTTCCATTTATGAGAAATGTACGGAATAGCTCACGACCCTTGTAGTTGGTACATTCAGATGTATGGGGTCCGTCTCATAGTGCTTCGTTTGGTGGTGCTCATTACTATGCATCCTTCATTGATGATTTTAGCAGGTATACTTGGCTTTACATACTAAAACATAAGGATGATGTGTTTAATGGATTCAAGGACTTCAAGAAGCATGTTGAAAATGAGTTGAGTTGTAAAATTTCATGTCTTAGATCAGATGGAGGTGGAGAATATGTCTCTAATTACTTTGACAGGTACCTTGCTAAACATGGAATCAAAAGACAGTTAACTTGCAGTTATACACCGCAGCAAAATGGTGTAGTAGAAAGGAAAAATAGGGTACTGATGGAATTGGCAAGAGCTATGCTGAATGAGAATAGTTTGCCAAAATGGTTATTGGGCTGAAGTGGTAGTGACTGCTGTCCATGTGTTGAATAGAACCCCTACAGCATGGATTCATGATGTAACTCCATATGAGAGGTTGTATGGTCATAAGCCTAACATTTCACACTTGAAGGTATTTGGCAGCATTCCATATGTGCATGTCCCTGATGAAAAGAGGAAGAAATTGGATCCTAAAGCTATCAAGAGTGTGTTCCTTGGTTATGCACAAGATTGGAAAGCTTTCAACTGTTATGTATCATCTACACATGAGACATTGATTTAGCAGAGATGTTGTTTTTGATGAGGTAGCATCTTGGTATGGTAATCCTGTTGTAGTGGCTACTAATGGATTGGCCAGCACTAGTAATGTTGAAAATACACCTACAGTGAGTACATCTATGAGTGGTCCTACAGGTGATGGGTCACCTATAGTAAGTCCTTGGTCAGGATGCTTGCAAAGTCATACTCCTACATCCACTGACACGGATATGTCAGTGAGGGAGAGATTGGATAAGGGAAAAGAAAAGATGCTTGAGGATGTGACATGTCTAATTACAATAGGTTATGAGTCATCTAACAATGATAGTTTGGATAGTGAGTTGGGCACTCTATATATTATGACACTTGGAGCAAGGCAGAGTCGTTATGTGCCGCCTCATGAGAGGCAAGCTCAGAGTGAGCCACAGTTACGCAGATCTGAGAGAGTAAAAAAACCAATTGATAGGTTTACATACACTGGTTATTCAGTCTGCCATTATGCATATATGGCTAGTGTGACATGTTATAAAGAACCTACAAAGTTTGATGATGCAATTATAGATGATACCTAGTGTGCTACCATGGATGAGGAGTATGTAGCCCTGGCTAAAAATGAGACATGGGAACTAGTTGAGTTGCCTGAAGGTAAAGTCCCCATTGGTTGCAAATGGGTGTACAAGGCTAAGGGCAAGTCAGATGGTTCGTTAGAATGCTATAATGCCAGGCTAGTTGCAAAAGGGTATGCACAACAATATGGCCTAGACTACGAGGAAACTTTCAGTTCAGTGGCTAAAATGGCAACAGCCAAAATGCAAAGGCTAGAAATGATGGCAAATGGACGTGAAGAATGCTTTCTTGAATGGTGATTTGGTTGAGGAAGTATATATCCAGCAGTCTAAAGGCTATGTTCACCCAGACTTTCCTACACATGTATGTAAGCTAAAAAAGGCTTTATATGGACTGAAACAGGCACCTAAAGCATGGAATGCTCATATTAGCAGTTATTTACAGAAACATGGATTTAGATTGAGTGATGCAGATCATAGTCTGTTCATGAAGAAGACAGATCATGGATATGTGTTTCTAATGGTTTATGTAGATGATCTTATCATCACTAGAGATGATGAAGAGGGCATTGCTAAAATTAAATCATGTTTACAGGTTGAATTCAGAGTCAAAGACCTTGGTGAACTAAAGTATTTTCTTGGGATTAAGGTAGTCTCTATGCCTCAAGATATATGGCTGCTACAAAAGTAGTATGCTCGTGACATGTTATAGAAGTATGGTATGGCCGAATGCAAGCCTATGGAGACACCTCTGGATCAGAATGTCAAGCTACAGATTGATGTTGGGAATGACATAGAGAATGTGACCATGTATTGACAAATGGTGGGCAACTTGATATACTTGACTATTACCCCTCCTGACTTATGTTATGCAATGGGGCTTATTAGTTAGTTCATGCAGAAGCCTCCCAAACCACATTTAGATGTAGTCAGGAGGATCATGAGATATGTAAATAGTACTATAGATTATGGGTTTTTTTATGTATATGGAAAATCTCTTTACTTGATAGGGTTTACTAATGCTGATTGGGCTGGTTGTGCCTATGACTTGAGGTCAACTAGTGGTTATGCATTCGGATTGGGAAACAGCACGATTAGTTGGCAGAGTAAGAAACAACCTACTGTTGCATTGTCTAGTACAGAGGCTGAGTACAAAGGACTCGCAAAGTAGTTTGGTTAATGAAACTATTGAAAGACTTGAGAATATAGCTGGAAAGCAGAGTGAGATTGCATTGTGATAACCTCAGCAATGTTATGTTGGCTAGCAATCCTGTCTACCATGCTAGGTCCAAACATATTGAGGTTCACTACCATTTCATCATAGAAATGGTTCTTACAAGGTAGATTGACTTGATTTATGTGAAGACTAAAGACTAAGTAGCATATATATTTACCAAGTCTCTTGGTAAAGAAAAGTTCATATACTTCAGACAACTACTTGGAGTTTATTAGATGGTTTGAGCTTGAGGGGGAGTGTTAGAATATCAAGCTCCCGTTACTCTTCAGTCAGTATATCTTTATGTGTGTGACTAACATTAGCTAGATACAGTTGTACACGTGTGTGACATTCAATAAGTTGGTGTAGTCAGTGACTTAACCAGAGTTAGTCTTGGTTAGTCATACCTATGTGTGTAAGTCTCTTTCAGTTATAGTACGATGGAAGAATAATGGAAGAATAACAACAATGAGCTGAGGCTCATCTTCTGCTCCACTCTATCTCTCTCCCTGTCTTCCAACATGGTCTACGGAATGCAATTGACTTATACAGAATATTTATGTTCCCCGAAAATCTATGATGCATCTGCGAAAGTTCAAACCTAATACTTGACTTAATTTTTGCAATAACCTGTAGATGCTTAATCTATTCTCAACAACTCATGGTTATTAAACCCTTTTCAACTACCTTTCAAAATATGCAAGTTACTCAATGAGAGGTATGACTTTTTCCTAATGATGCCCATGCTTAAATATTTGATTTCCATTTCTAGACACAATAGCGGTACCTGGTTTTGGAGTGTTGAGTTAGCGTTCATGCCTTATAACCCGTTTGTGTTGATGGTGGTGTCTTTGCCTGATCCTTCTCCCGTAGTCACGGATTTTCCAGTTAGAGTTTATGCTTTGGGGCCATTTCGAAACTGGAAAGTGACCTTCATTTCTGTCGAAGGACTCCTTGGCACCGAAGTTCCCTATGCCTTGTCTTGACTTTCGCAGTCTCCTTGTCAATTAGAGGCACTCGATGGAGAAGTTACGGGAATCACGATGGGGAGAGAGGGTGCTCAAGGCTTTGTCAAGGTAAGGAATTGTCCTTGGGCATCTTCTCTCTCTCTCTCTCTCTCTCTCTCTCTCTCTCTCTCTCTCTCTCTCTCTCTCTCTCTCTCTCTCTCTCTCTCTCTCTCTCTCTCTCTCACTATACTTCACTACCTCTCCCTCTCCTTCTCAAATTGGCAGCAAGCGGGGAGGAGAGAAGAATAACGACTCTATTGAAAGGAAGGGGGGGAATGTCTTTATAAGGGAAAGTTGGTGATAACTAAGGGGGGGGGAAAGGAAGAGGATTGGTGTCCTTTCTTAGGGGGGGATTTTTATAGGGAAGGAGAAAGGTATTATTGGGGGGGCGGGTATTGACATGGGGGCCCCCCTCCCTCTGCCTTCACCCCGGTGGCTAGACTGGCCCTCTCGCCATGCAAACTATGCCTCTTGGAAGGAGCCTTGGAAGGAGGAGGGATAATGAGGGTTGGAGGTGGCACATGTGTGTCCCTCCCTTATCAAAATCTCCATCGCCTTCGTGATCTTCAATCGTCCTTTTTCCTGCCACGTCGACTCTTTTCTCCATCGTGATCTCCTCCTCCACACTCCCCTCCCGTCATTGGATGAGATACTCTTTGATGGTCAAAATATTCTTTGATGAGATACTCTTTAACTGTCAAAATAGTCCTTCCATTTGATGAGATACTCTTTGACTGTCAAAATAGTCCTTCCGTTGGATGAGATACTCTTTGAGGGTTCTACTCCTCAATTTCTTTTCTCGAGTGTCTAGGATTTTATCTGGCCAGAGCTCAAGGAATCCTTGGCTTGGCATTACAATTTCTTGATCATTTTGTACATGGCTAGGATTGGATACATATTTCTTTAATAGGCTAACATGGAATACATTGTGAACCTTAACGTTCTCAGGGAGTTGGAGTTTGTAGGCACTGGGCCCTAGGCACTTGAGGATTGTGTAGGGTCTGCAATACCTTGGACTCAATTTTTTAAATTCTCCCAGTGATAAGGAGCTCTTCTTGGGTCGTACCTGAATAAAAACCATATCTCTTCTTTGAAGCCACTCTTATCTATTTAGATCCACATAGGCTTTCTGGCTATCCTTGGCCGATCTAATGTCTTGTTTGATGGCCTTGACCTGCTCATCCATCTCCTCAAGCATTTTCTTGGAAGCTTCTACCCTCAAGTTAGGATATGAGAAGTTCAATGGGGTACGGCAATCATGCCCATACAATGCTTGAAAAGGTGTCATTTGAATGCTTTGTTGGTAGGAAGCATTATAGGCGAATTCTACCAATGGTAGATATTGGATCCATTTCTAGGTTCGTGACAACAATATGCCCTAAGAATGTCTTCAATGACTTGGTTGACTCTCTCTGTTTGGCCATCAGTTTGAGGGTGATAGGTTGTAGTGAAAGAGAGTTGAGTCCCAATGGCCTTGAATTATCCCCCTCTAGAAATGAGATGTGAAGAGCAAATCGCGGTCACTAATGATCCTTCTAGGCAACCCATGGAGTCTGAATATCTTCTTGATGAACAATCTGGCAATATCTGAAGCTTTATAGTTTGTCTTGATTAGAATGAGTTGTGCAACCTTAGTGAGCATGTCTACTATAACCATAATTGAATTGTACCCTCTTTGAACTGAAGGTAACCCGACAACAAAGTCCATGCTAATAAATTCCCACTTCATCTAGGAAATGTCAAGAGGTTGTAGCTTCCCAGGCATTTTGACATGTTCTGCCTTAATGCATTGGCAAGATAAACATTTAGTGACATATTTGAGCACGTCTCCCTTAAGCCTTTCCCAATGGTAGCTCTTTCTGACCGTGTTGAGGGTCTTGACATATCCAAGATGGCTTGAAAAAGGGGAATCATGTGCTTCCCAAAGTATTCTCTATTTGAGTTTCATGCTTGAGGGTATGCATAATCTTGTCCTAAAATAGGCCAATCCCTCATTGACTGAAAATTCTTGATACTTGACCTTAAGTTTAGGGTCTTGGTCCTTTTCCAAAATCTCCTTCATCATTTTTAGATATTTTGGGTCATGGCTAGCTTCCTCCTTTGCTAATTCAAGGATAGGGTTGTTAGCCATTAACACCATGGTTGCCAATGATTCTGCCATTGAGGGTTCCTCCATAATAAGAGAGTTGAGGAACTCTTTGTGACTTAAGGCATCAGACTACATTATATTTGATAGGCCGATACTTGATCTCAAAGTCATATTCTTGCAGAACTTTAATCCAATGACGTTGCCTCATATTGAGATCCGTCTGGGTGAAGATTCATTTGAGGCTCTTATGGTCCCTGACCAAAGAGAATTTGTTGCCAAGTGGATAGTGTTGTCAAAGCTTGAGATCATGAATAATTGCTAGTAGCTTCAGGTCATGGGTAGCATAATTCCATTCATGGGTTTTTAGCTTCCTCGAAGAATATGCTACAGGATGACCTTCTTGCATTAGTACACAGCCTAGTGCAAGTGAGCTCGCATCCGTGACAACTTCAAATTCCTTGCTCAAGTCAGAGAGTTTTAGAATTGGTGTTGTCGCTAAGCTATGCTTGATTTGATCAAAACTTGATTGTTCAGTGGGCATCCATACTATGGCAACCTGCTTTTTCAACAAATTTGTGAGCGGTGCTATGATTAAGGCATAATCCTTAATGAAGATCATGTACCAACCTGTTAATCCAAGAAATCTACGCACTTATTTAACAATAGTTGGTGGAGGCCACTCTTGGACATCCTTGACCTTTGTAGGATCTACAAAGATTCCTTCATTTGACACAATAAATCCAAGGTATTCAATCTGCCTCTTGAGGAAGGCACACTTTTTCTTCTTAGCATAGAGTTTATGAGTTCTCATGGTCTCAAGGACAATGCGAACTTGGGATTCATGATGATACTCCTCTTCCTTGGAATAAACCAAGGTATCATCAAAGAAGACAAGCACGAAATCATCGAGATATGGTCTAAAAATGTCTTTCATTATCCTGTTAAAGGTAGTAGGGACATTAGTCAATCCAAAAGACATTGCTGTGAATTCGAAATGACCATATGTAGTATTGAATGCTATCTTAGGAATATCCTCTTCTTTGATGCGGATCTGGTAGTATCCTGACCTCAAATCAATCTTGGAAAAGATTTTTTCTCCCTAAAATCAGTCAAGTAACTCGTCTATCATTGGGATAGGGTATTTATTCTTGATGGTCACTTGGTTTAGGACTCTATAATTGATGCAAAGGCGAAGTGTACCATCCTTCTTCTTTTGGAACAAGACTGGAGTCCCCCAAGGAGAATTGATGGGACATATGTACCCTTGGTCCAATAGCTATTTGAGTTGTTCCTTTAACTCAATAGCTTCAAGAATGGACATCTTGTACGGCCTTTTTGCGATTGGTGCAACTCCTGGTATTAGCTTAATCTCATGATCCACTTCCCTAGGCAGTGGTAATTCAGTCAACTCTTCTGGGAACACATCCACATACTCTTTTAGCCAAGATGGTTCTTCATTGGTGTCCTCTACCTGTTCCGGCCTGTTTAGCTTGATCAAGTAGACATGTAATCCTTTCCTTATTCCTTGAACTATTTGTATTGCCTTAGCTAGCTGGATCTTTGGTTTACTTGCTTCTCCTTGTGCTGTTACTTGCTCACCTTTAGGATTACGAAAGGAGACTTGTCCTTTCCTAAAATGAATGTGAGCATCATAGGGGACAAGCCAATCCATCCTGAGTAAGCATTCATGGACTCCTAAATTCATTACCCTAAACTTAACGGATGTGGGCTCATTTACGAGTAGGAATTCCACCTTAGTAGTTTGTCTAGTGCAAGTGATTTCTTGCCCATTTGCTAGTTCGACAAGCAAAGTAGGTGCAGCTACAGTGGCTATCCCTGACCTTCTTGCACAGGCTAGTGAAATGAAAGAGTGAGTGCTGCCACAGTCAATCATGGTTTTGAATTTCTTACCTTGGTAATCTGATGGTAATTGGATCATTGAGAATTGACGGTTCAGGCCCTTTCTATGGAGAGCGGCATGAATGGATGCCCTCTCAATCTCAACTTCCATGGATGTGTCTTCTTCTTCGTTGATTCCCTTAGAGGAGATATTGGAACTTTTTGCCCTTCCCATTGCTGCATGACCGCGGCCACTAGTAGCTCTGACTTGGCCACTGAATTTTCCTTGGCGACGATCTTTTCCATGTTTGGGACATTCCCTTTTGAAGTGTCCAGGTTCATTGCAATAAAAACATCGTAGGCTTTGATCACTTTGTTGAGTAGGGACTAAGTCGCTGATTGTATTTTCCCTTGGCTTCTTCTATTGACCTTGATTCTGTCCTTATGCCCTTTTCAATTGAGCTTTCAACATTCCTGGATTCTGATCTTTGTGAGACCAGGGTCTATTATTTATGGGCTTTGATTGGACTTCTTGAGCAATAGGCCGTCCTCTTATCAATGCATCTTGCAAATCCGATGGACGCATTGATTCCAACCGAGTGTTCATTGGTGGGTTCAGCCCATCACAAAACTTTGAAACTTGTTGAGGAATGCTCATGGTCGGGGAGTATTTCAACAAGGAGAGAAATCTCGAGTAGTACGCCTCTAGAGACAGGCCCAATTGTTTCAATTTGAAGCACTCATTCATCTTCTAAGTTGTGTATGCAGGTGGCATGTACCTTCCATGCACTACTTCCTTTAGCTTATCCCAAGTTATTGTGCTCTCTATGACTACTTGGTCTTTACACCATTGCTTCCACCAGAGTCTAGCCTCGCCGGTAAGCTTGAGCTTGGCAATCATAGCCTGGTTTACAGGTGTTATTCCCACTGCACTGAAGTAATCCTCCATCGATTCAATCCAAACTTCAGCATCAGGTTCAACAGACTTCTCTTTTCCATTGAATTCTACTTGTTTAATCTATTTGAGAAGAAACTTCTTCTCTTGTGCCTCCGTTGGGCTTAGTGCGGAAATAAGACTCTGGTTTTGCATTAAAACCTTCATGCTAAGATAACATTTACATATCTCTACACATCTTGAATCAATGCATAAATTATTTTTCATTACTACTGTGTGACAAATCAAATAAACACAAAATTTTTTGGCTTCCTATGTGCATTCTTAGGCCAGTTTATTGCTTTCCATAGTCTACTACACCTTGCGAACATTGCACAACATTGCCATTGTTATCTTGGATTTTTTTGGGGTCCCCCCTATTTTTTTGGCATTTTTTCCTTCATTGACCCACTAGTACTTATTATTGGTCAACCAACATTTATGACCTCCCCCCCTAATGCAGGTCGGTCATATTTGGGCATTTTTGGCTATTTATAGTTAGCTCCCCCACTTTTGGCAAACACACACACTCTTCACTCTTTAGTTTTTCTTTCGCAAGTGCACACTTCGACTCTTCATGCTTGGTGCTACCATCGTTATCAACCTCATCTAGTGTCCTCACTGACGCTTTGGGTTGCGTGTAGGTAATAATCAATCCATCATCATTGTATCAACATTCTTCTTCAATCAATGTAATATTCTTCCTTCATCCTCTATTTTCTCTCTTTCTCTCTATTTGCTTCTCTCTGTGTTTGTATTTCTCTTCCATTGCACACTCTCTCATGATATCATCACCTATGTGAGGACACATTCTGGAGATTTCTTATAGAATAGTAGGTTTCATTGTGGAGGAGCAACTTAGATCTTGAAAATGTAGATTTTCAATCTATGTTCACAATAGCCTATACAGGTCCTCTAGATCCCAATCGACCCTTTCAATGACCAGGCTACATCATCCAAGACTAGGCAACATTGTTCAATCACATCAAACGTCCCCAAATTTCAACGTTTTGTAGAAAAAGCAAATTTACATTCTGTAGAGTGACGAGATTTTGGTGTAGGTGATAGCTTCTTGGTGCAGGCGAAGCTTCCTCATTGGAGGTGACAGCTTTTTTGTGACACATGACACATCTACATCCTCTGTAGTTAATTGCCTTCTATCTTTCTTACAGTCTCTATCAAAACACAGATTTTTGGGTGATTGTAGAATCAAATATGTCTTACTAGTTCATGAGCTTTTATGACTTAGAGGAGGATCTTCTTTCTAGACACTATTTTGAGTAGAGATGTAATTATCATGATTATAGCTAGTATGAGGAGTCCCCCATCCCAACTTGTCCCCCTTCTATCCATCTTTCATAGAAGGCTCCATCCTTAATGAAGACACCATTCTTAATACCCTTGATGTAGGTGCCTATCTTACCTTCATTACGCAAAGAAGACAAACTCGATGGTTCAAAATATTTCTTATGGTCATGTGAGGTGGAGTGCATACTCGACACCTTTGATCTTTGGGTTCTTGATTTAGATTCCATCCCTCATCCTAAAGAGGATCCAAGAGATGGGACTTCTATGGATCATGTAGGCTTGTGGCTTCGGCTCAACTCTCAAGCCCAATCCTTTCTCTTTACGAGTTTTGCAAGATTCTATCCTTGTGCATGTTTGCATGTTGAAGACCATGATGGAAGAATGGAAGAAGCTTGCAACTTTGTATCAGCACAAGATGTTTTCCCATTATATTTCCATTGAGAAGAAGTTGCAAATGCTCAGTTTTGATGATTCCTCATTTATGAAGGAGCACATCATGAAGATGGAGGACATGAGAGGTGAGCTTGTCTCTGTTGGTCTAAATGACATCCTCTGAAGACATGGCTGTGATACTTTTGACTCAACTTCCATCACCTTGGTTTGAGATCTTCTACATCAATCTTATCATATCAACAAGGATGTGTGAGACACCTATGGGAAGAGCTTTCATTGCTTGTCTTGGAGCATGATGAGTGATTTAGAGAGGTCATGGCCAGTGGTCTTGGATGCACTAAGGCATTTATTGCAAGTATAGGTGGAGAAAAGAAGAAGAAGGCATAGGCCAAGGACAAGAAGTAGGATCATAAGAAGGAGAAGAAGCCCAAGTGCCCACACTATGGGAAGGGCACTCATCTTGAAGAGAAGTGTTGGCAAAAGTACCCCCATTTGAAGCCTCCCACTTGGTAGACACACACATTATTTCTTCTTTGGTTTTTTGTTTGCAAGTGTCCACACTCCAACACTATAGGTCTCCGTGCTTGGTGCTGCCGTCATCATTAGCCTGATTTGGTACGGTTCTCCATGCTTGGTGCTACCATCATCATTAGCTTGATTTGGTGCCCTCACTTGTGCTTTGGGTTGCATATAGGTATTGATTAGTCCACCACCATTGTATCAACATTATTCTTTAGTCAATGCAATATTCTTCCTTCATCATCTGCTTCCTGTCTTTCTCTCTCTTTGCTTCTCTCTATGTTTGTATTTCTCTTCTATTGTGCACTATCATAGAGTTTTCCTTCTCAAAAGAACTAGACTCAACAAAATGTTTAACGAAAGACTCAAATGATGATTGTTTAGAGAATATTGTAGATCTTGACCATGGTTGTTTTGAGAATTTGACTTATTGCCAAAGGAGTTGATGTGCTAGCTCTCCTTCATTTCTCACCCTCTTTGAGCTAAGTGCCACATGGGTCTACTTTGGTTTGAGCTAATTTGCACAAGCAGCTGCTCGATGAAGAATGCTAGATAAATTGTTAGGTGATCATAGTACTATTTAGGAGCCTTAAATTCATATTCATCCTTGTGGCTATCCCAGGTAGTCCACCTATAATAAATCATCTATATAACGTGCATTCAAAGGATATTAAGAAATACCCTTGTTTTACATGCTATAAGGCCTTAAAATGACCCCTTTTACTTTACTAAACTTACAATTTTTTTTAAATTGTAATTTAATTTTTTAATAAATATAATTCTATAGATTTTAGTAAATATAATATCGTTTCTTTTGAACTCATGTGGTATTTTACATATTCTATAAGGTGGACTCCCTGAGGTGGCTATGGGGCAAAGCTTCCCATATGAGGTAGATTCAAGTGAGCCTAGGCAACAATGTTCATGATATGCCAAGGAACTCTAGATGGCATCGCCTAGGATTGGATACCCAAATCATGCCATAAGGGAGCATTTGATAAACATATTATACATCGTATTATAGTAAAATCTAATTAATATCTAGGAAAGTCTATTTGGAACCTTGTCTAAGAAAATTTGAGTGCAAAAATTCCTAATATTCTAAGCAATGTTTACCTCCATAGTACAGTCTTTTGATTTTGATTGGTGGGATCACTTCATAAGACTCTTGGAGAATATGTATAATCCTTCCCTACTATATCAAGAGTGGCAATGGATGTGAAGTGGAATCTATTGCTTCGTGAATGTCAATCCACTTGCTTATTTACAAACTAATCTCAGGGATGAAGTGGACGGAAGACCTTAAAGTATTCAAGTTATTCATATTTGAAGAATCACACCTAAATCCTATTCTAAATATAGACAGAGAGTAGATTTTTCAGAACTGTTTTCTCTATGAATAAGTGTTGTGCATTATGCCAGCCGCCAAGTGTGTTGCCATTTTAGGGTGTTCATACCATAATAATTGTTGTAAAGATAGCTTTCCACATTTTTCTCTGAAGTACATAACCTTAAATATATTTTTTGAACCTCCAACCTAGAAAATTATTTATGTATCCAAATTTCACAGTTATAACTATTGCAACCAAAAATCCTCATTGGACCAAAATAGTTTCTACAATTGAGTAACAATTTGTGCAAGGATCCAAGTTTCTTATATCAATTCTTTGTGTCTTTTATCATGATTATATGGAAAACATGAATGAGGAAGATTTAAATTAGCTGTGCAAAAAGTTAGCTCTATGCATTGAACTAGGGCATCACGTTCACTCCAAATTCTCTTGAAGTTTAGGAGAAGAAGTTTCCCCTCAAACAAGTTTATGAGATATCTTTATTATGATAAATAATAAAGATATCCCATATATTCTTTCCAATTGAGTAACAATTTGTTTTAGGATCCAAGTTTTTAATATTAATTCTTTGTGTCTTTTATCATGGTTATATTGAAAACATGAATGAGGAATACTTAAATTGGTTGTGCAAAAAGTTCACTCTATGCATTTAACTAGGCCATCACGTTCACTCCAAATCCTCTTGAAGTTTAGGAGAAGAAGTTTCTCCTTAAGCAAGTCAAACTACCTAAGTTTAATAGGAAAATAAGGGATGTGGAAATGGATATAAAGCTTTGGATAGAGACAATGGAATGTTAAGATGGCAAGCTCAACATGTGTGGACATTGATGATGAAATGTCTTGTTAGATGGGTCCGCACATCTATACTTAGCACATTGGTGGTCATTATGATCCTTGCATGGCCATTGACTTAATACTTATTATATTTAGTTTGTTGTAGCTACCTACAGATAGCATTATAGTGCGGAGATTAATATAGTCAATTATGCATTACGTAACTTAGTAGGCCACTTTCCTTTATGTTGTATCTTATCTATACTTTGTATACATTGTATTTTGTGAAAAAGAAGAAGAAGAAACTAGCACGAGAATGTTTTGGCCTCTAACTCTCCTCTTTTATTCTTGAGTAATCTTCCTCTTGTGTATATGGTGTGTATTTGGCACCATAGCTCAAGTAAGTCCGCCCACCATGCAATTCATGACATGGTATTAGAGCGTCTCCACTGAGAGAGGTTGGCTTTGAGAAGGCTAAAGTAAAGGAAAAGAAGCAAGGATTCAAGCAGGCAAGCAATGGGTAAGAAGCTCTTCCATTCTTCCACTCTTTCTCTTAGATAGTGACTATGGAGGTAGTGGAAGTAAGGCAAAGAAGAAATCTCACATTGTTATGAGATTTGATATGCCCTTTATGGCTTTCAGTTGCCTTTTGGCCAATCTGAGGTTGTTTTGAGCCTTGTTTTAGAATCACAAGGCTGTGAATAGTAGTTTTAGGGTATATTGTAAGTTCAATTGCGTCAACCAAAAGAGGATGTACATGTTACATATTTTGAATCTATAAGTTTTGGGGTATTTTCCTGGAAGTGAACACAAATTTTATTTGCTAATAGGTTGCAAATTATGTGTACTATTAAGTAGTCAGTGAAAAAGGCTACATCATGTGAGAGCAGCAACACAAGTGTTCGTTTGTCGATCAGAGTCTATTTGGTCCCCAATTTAATGGCCCCAAGGTTTGGCATTATGAAGCAACTACTAGATCCATAAGCTGAAAAGCATGTGACAGAGGTAGGGTGATAAATTTTGGTGCCAAAAAGCCACCTGCCCAGTCAAATTGTGATTCCAAGACAGTTTGCCCTTCCAATTGGGTCAAAATCACTTGTGTACAAGTGTGAACTTGAAAAAATTGAACTACTTACTTGAGTAGTTAGTGGTTAAGCTTGATTAAGAGCCAAGAAACCTCAAAAATCACATGACATGGGGGTGGGGGAGGGTAGGGGGACTTTTCTTTTGCGCCTCCTCCCTATAAAAAAATTGGTTCTTTGCACCTTGTGATATCCCGACTTTAATTTAACATATTTTCAACTTCTCGCAAAATGGTCTTCAAGGAATCTAAAATAATTAAATAGAGAAGATCTTGGCAATAGTCTCTTTTCTGGATTGAGAAGGACTATTGCCACATGTCATCGAAGTTGCCGCATGAACAGGAGTTATGAGTCATATTAGTCATTAGTGGTCCAAAAATACTAGATTTTTGAACAAAACTAGCATATTTTTAATATTATTTATTATAAATATCCTAAAAAGATATGGAAACTTCTAGAACATGGTGTCATGTAAAAAAAACAAGTGACTTTTTCAGCCATTTTTGGATATTTAATGCAAAAAGAATGATTGGTGAAATCGTGCACATCGGGATCATAGTTTACAAGTAGCAAACTACACTTTGAATAGAGAGAATAAGAAGGAGTGATCATGAAGAATTCTAAGCAAACATCTTGGGGTTTTACCCCCCTTTCGGAGCCAATGGAACCATCAAATTTGTGGTCTGAGCATTAGATTGCTTATTTTGCCAAGATCCTCTCCATAAAGATCTCTTCTTCTTAACCACAACCCTTATTCTCTAATTTAGCTATAAATAAGAGACATGGAGAGCCATTGTGAGAAGTCCGAGCAAGAGGGGAGAGGCCCTTCTTAGGAGTATAGAACAAGAGAGAGTGAGGTAAGAGAAGCATAAGTATGGGAATTTCTCGTCAAGAAGACAAGGAGGATACTCTGCGAGCTCTCAAATTCAATTCCTCCATCCCTTCTATCCTATTCCTTCTTGTGGAATCAAGACTCTTTTCGATTTCTCAAAATTCTTGGTGATCACTTCCCCCCCCCCCCCTCCCCCCCATCAATCAAAATTCTATCAATCTAATTACCCCCAAGCTCCTTCTCCAAATTCCCTTTTTTGCAATCTCGTGATTAAAGACCATGGCGCTGAAGAAGAAACTTATAAAGGTCGTGGAGGTAGGAGCTACCAATAACGCCTTGGACACAATTACTACAAATGGAATGGTGAGTATGGGGATTAGAAATGAAACCATGAATACAACCAAGCACCCGTCATGGATCGTCATATACTAATTTTTTAAATAAAAATAGCTAGCAAGCCTTTATCCCATGAATAGGCAACAGAAGTTGCATGCGTAGAATAATGTTTTATTCGAGTCTTGCATATAATTTCTTTGAGGAATTCTTAATTGCAAATTCAGAATCTAAGTGAGTACAAGGAAGGTACTATGTCCCTAAAGATTTAATATTTCTAATTTTTGTGTTGATCAAACAAAATCTCCAAATCACAAACACTAATTATCGGTATATAAGAGACCTTGAGATGCAATTGTCAAATGATGTTCATAATTAAACTAATCAAGATTTTATTTCATTGTAGGCAAAGACCCACGAAACTCCAAGGGAGTTATCCTCAAGTATGAAATTCTTGCTTAAAATCAATTACTAATCCCCAAGGAAGAGGGAGTCCAGGACGACTATTGGAAGGTATTGCCACTTATGTTGATTTGTCTCAAAGTTATTTTTCCACTTATGCTGATTTGTCTCGAAGTTATTTTGCCACTTATGCTAATTTTCATCAATGTTATTATTTTTTGAAAACAGAAGATTTGTCTTGGAAAAAAACTTGTTTAAAAGTTTATGTATAATGTATTTGAAATATGATATTTGTGATTGTAAGCTACGTACTAATATTTCCTAAAATCATCAAGCTAAAATATGAATGACTGAGTACAGATCGTCGGCAATATTTTGGTGAACACAAAACGTCGACTGAGGCAGTGTTCTTGATGGTGCTAGACCTCCCCAAGACTAGCGTGAATAAACCTACTCCAAGGGTTTTTTTTTTCACATTAGTGAGTTTAGATCAATCATGATGTAAAAGGTCTTGTCATAGGGAACTCTAGTCGACAAGAGGAGGTGAGGATACCAGGGGACTCCTTAGGCTCTTATGAACTCCCAACTACCCTTCGATTTCCAGACTGTGTTCTAGAAGTTCCAATACTAGTTGGGGAACGAAACTTGGAGAGAATAATACTTCGAACATAAACATTGTAAAATACATTTTTTTGAAAGGAACTATTAAGAAGGAATTGCTTTAGTATGTTTTTGTGTTGTGAATTAAGGCGTGATCCATACATATGACTGGGTGGTCTCCGTAAGCTAAGAGCTTTCCTAAGAAGGAATAAAAATCACACTTGATGGACCATTAGAAACCAGAAAGACTAACTCACATCACTTCAGAATCTACTAATATTAATTAGCTACTAGTAATAGATTTGACTAGAAAAACTCAGGTTGAGATCCTTGTGGGAGCGACCAGAACTTCCACTACGAGGTAGACTCAAGTGAGCCTGGTTAGCAAACTTCGAGGGTTTTATCAAAATCCCAGATGACACTTCCTAGGAAATCTCTTGATGGGCTACTAAGAATGTACCGCTAAGGAATAACTTGGGTGGCATGTTACAGCTGGTATCAAAGTGCATGTTGATATAGAACACTACGCAAGTAAATAAAACCAGTTATATTTACAGGGGAAAAATCATTTTCTTAAGTAGTAAAATCTTATCTTCGTGATATATGTTCTTGATTTCTGGCAAAATGACGAATCTTAAGAATGATTCTAGATTTTTCAAGTTATGTTTATGTCAGCAATGCACTCCTCTAGTTTCAGCTAGAGAAACCAAATGATGCGGACATTAGATCAGATATACAATCCTTCACTCTTGTATTACTACAAAAGGTGATGGATGTTAAGCGAAGGGTATTGCTACATTGACACAAATCATCTTGCTTACCTCCAGAATAATTTAAAGAGATTAAGGTGGATGGAAGTCCTTAAGGTTGCCAAGATTTATCTCTTCTATGAGGCTAGAGTAAACTCAGATAGTTCACTAAGGGCGATATGCCAAACTAAACCAATGCATCTATGAGGAGGTTACAAGGGTTATACCGGTTGATCGAGTCATGGTTGTAGGATGCTCCAGTTGCCGCAACTATAATAAAGATGGATTACATGATCTTCCTCTGATATATAGATTTTTGGATATCTATTCTCAGAATCCTAAATACTATGTGATGGATGTATTGCAATGCCATGCCTAGATTGTGGTAGGGAAATCTTTTCAAAGAATAATATGAGCTTCCGAACTACTCAAATAATGTATTCCTTTCCTATTGACGTAAAGAATTATTTTTGTCCATCCACTTGTCTCCTTGATAAATCAAAAATAGTAGATAGAATTTTTTTCCTAATTAAAAATTAAAACTCTCGTTTGAAGTATAGACCCTAATCATTGTTCAGAAGGACAAGTAGTACATAATGTCCCTCCTAAATTAATGAGGTAGAGTAAGCAAGTGAACATCTTTTTTTCTAAATATGGTTGGAAAGAAAATTGATCATAAATTTGCATAATCCTCAAAACATCACCCTGAATCTCAATACTATGAAAGCCCAAGAGAAGAATTTTCTTCTCAAGTAGTATAAGCCACAAGAGTTTGATGGTAAAGGAAGGGACATTCCAACTGAAGCAAAAACATGGATAGAATCTATAGAAGACTATTTCATTGCTGCAGGGATTGCATCGTCAAATCAAGCCATGATCGCCAAAGTAAAACTCATAGGAGATGCCCATCTTTGGTGGAAACAATGGTGCAAGGACCAAAGAATGCCCGAAGGTGCTATCACTTGGGACAAAATTAAGGACGCAATACGTGGGAGATATCTTTCACCCATATATCAAGCCTAGAAGATGAACGAGTTCCTCAATCTAAAGCAGCTAAGCCTAGAAGCCTACTATTCCAAATTCGTAACACTTCTACAATATGCACTGACAATGGATGTTTTAAAGCAAGTATGCAAATTTTGAAATGGTCTAAATCCACCCCTGAATACGCATCTTGAATCAATGAGACCATTGGATTTACAAGATGCATTGATTCGAGCAGCTCCAATAGTTCAGGAGACTAAACAAAGGCCAAGAATTGGGAAAATTTGGAATAGAAACAGTCAGAATAAGGGCAATTTCCAAGGTTATGCAAAAAGAGCCCAAGGATAGTACCAAATCAAACAAGACAAAGAAGGCCAAATCAAATATAGTGGGAAGCTTTATACCCACAGGAAGGAGCAATGAGACTCCAAGGTGTTTCTATTGCAACGAGCCATGAAATTTCAAGAGGCAATGCCCAAAGCTTGGCTAAGGTCAGTTTCGCGGGCAAAGCCAAGATGCCAGGGGAAAGGTTGCTAGAATAAACCTAAAGGAGGACAGTAATGATAAATATCCCACAATGGAATCCGATATGGAAAGAGCAAGAGTACACATCACTCTCAATAAGAAGGGTCCAAATCGCCAATTCTTAGTAATTCAAATACCAATAGATTATCACAGTAAACCCTTTTAAATTTTAATAATCGACTGTGGAAGTACCCACTCTTTCGTGTCACAAAAATGTGCACAAATGCTAGGCATAAGCATTATTCTTGCACCTAGATTTCTTGTAGAATTAGAAAATGGCAAAGAAGTTCTATCAACGCAACAAACTAGCAAGGTAGAATTTAGCTTGTGTGGCAATTCTTCCAAAATGAACTTCCGAATTATGAACCTCGGGGCTTATGAGTGTTTGCTAGGAATGGATTGGTTAATTTCAAATAATGCTCATATCCATTGCGGAAAGAGAAAAATCACATTCCAAAACTCAAAGGGAGAACAAGTAACCACTCAGGGAGAAGTAGGAAACCTTAAGGTTCAACTAGCTAAAGCCTCCCGAATAGAAAAGGGATTGAAGAAAGGATAATTTGTCTATCTAATTAAACTCAATAAGGCTGAGCAGGATAGTGAAGCCAAGGATCAACTATTTTGGCTAAAATAATATGAGGATGTTTTTCTAGAACACCTGACAGAGCTCCCACAAGTAAGGGAAGTAGATAATGAAATTCAACTCATTCCAGGTGTTGCCCCCATCACCAAACGACCTTACAAAATGTCAATTCTTGAAGCCATTGAGCTGAAAGAACAACTCAAAAAACTATTAAACTGTGGATACATCCAGCCAAGTAATTAACCATGGGGAGCTTCGGTTCTATCGTAGAAAAAGAAAGATGGAACACTCCATCTTTGTATCGATTACCGTGGATTAAACCAGGTGTAACAAGAGGGATTCACACCGACTAGGATTTAGACACCCCGTCACACTGACCGGGGTATTTAAGGTGTAAGAGCCCCAGATTAGGGCAACCAGTTATTATCAAGATCATACTCTTCACCTTCATCTCTAGCTTCCATGGCTTCCTCCTCCCTTCTCTCCTCCCTTCTCTCTTTCTATCTCTTCTTCTAGTCTTCTTTCCTCTTCTTCTTGTTCTATTTCTCTCTCCTAAACTCTCCTTCTCTCTCCTCTCAGCTTCTTTCATTACAAGTGGTATCAGAGCTTCAGGCTTTGGTCCTTTCCCTCTTTCCCCTTTCTCCCTTTTCAAATCCCAAAAACCCTAGTTACTCAGCTTACATGTATATGTACAGCAAGAAGGACTGCAATTAACTTCAGCTTTTTGGAGCAAGCAGGAGCTATGGTTGGAGACTAAGATATATCTGGAGATAAAACTGTTAAAATAGCAGGTCGTCACTTCTTTTTATGCAAATTTTAAGGGTTCCAAGCTAAGTTTATAGTCCTAGAAGTTGGAAAACCTCAGTCACTTTTTTTCCCAGCCCTCTTTCTCTCTCTTCTCTTGCAAGCAGCCATGGCTGCCAGCCCAAAGAAGCCCCAAAATCTGACGTGAGGGTGCTCCCCGACATCAACCAGCCCCGGGACTCCTTCCCTGATCCCCCAAGCTACTGATCAAGTAGTGGACTGGGGGGATTTGCTGCCGAGAAGGCTTGTAGGACAACCCCATAATTTTCGGCGCATTTTGCGCTAGCTGTTCTGTCCCTCCCTAGCCCTCTTGCCACTCTTGCTCTTGCTGCCCTCCCCTCCCTACCACTCCAGGGCACTGATTCAGCACATTGGTCTACCCCTTTGGCACTCTTGCTCCTGGAATTCAGCCCCAAGATGGACTGTTTGAAACAGTTTGGGGAAGCCATGGATTCTTCAAGCTGAAGCCATCCCTAACCTTGAGAGCTCACACTCCACAAGCCCTTCAGCCCGTGAATGATTTCTCTTGCCTGAATGAAGACATTGAGCTGAGCATGCATGGGAGCTTTGCGGGCAGTCATGAAAGCTTCATTTGAAGCTTCCCATTCTTGAAGCTTAAGCTCGGGATAAGCATGGGAGCCTTCTTCATCAGCAGGAGCATTCAAATGCTGAAGCACTCTTCCATGGATGCCCAACCAACAACCGGACTTGATCAATGGAGCAAGCGGCATCATGATGATTCATGCTTCAACGGTCTTCCCAAGCATTAAAGAGGTACGCCGTTCTGATCTTAATCTCTTAATTTAGCCACTTACTAAGCTTGGAGAGATTCAAGATTGCATACAAGCATCATACCTCTTCCTCAAATTCATTGTAATGGCTGACATTAACCCCCCTACCTTGTCTTTTGATCTTAGATTAATAATAGCCATTGTAAATTGGGTAAGTAGCAGCCAGTGAGTCACTGGACTGCCAAGGTAACCCCTACCCCAACCTTTATCGTTCCTTGCATCTCATGAAAAGGCCCAATATCTTCTTTCCAATGCATCTCATGCTAATTGCTTATTAAAAATGTCTGCCATGTATACTCTGGCTGAGGAAAATGGCCAATTCCAGGCAAGGTGGTAACACAAAAGAGAGGTGACCCTCCCTTAAGACCCTGAAGGGGTGCACAACCTGGCTCGGGGGGAACTTTTTCCACCTCTCGGTGATCCAAAGCCCAATACTTGTTTGCAGGTGCATGTAATTCCATGAGCTTCACTCCCCTGCCCCAATGATCTCTCTTGGATACCCCACAATGCTAATGGCACCCATGTATGACACTTGAAGTACATGCAGTTAAAGGAGATGTATGGCAGTGAATGTACTTATGCATGAATGGTAGAGTTGATGGGTATGCAATGATGATCGAGATTATGTTCAGTATGCTCAAGATGCTATTGATGTGGCAGATCGGGCCCCATGAACTATGCTCTATCCATATAAGACATTGGTACTAAGGGACATGCAGTGTTTTTGGTCACAGTCCTACAAGACTGTCACAAAGATCCCATTGCAAAAAATTATGTCCTAAAAGTGGGGGTGAACCCATATAGCTCACCTTGAAGAGGGCTTTGTCCCCTCCGGTTTGAATAAAAAATCTGAGAGCGGAATTTTGGTGCCGAGAAGTGCTTAAAAATAGCTAAAAATTATGAATATCAAAGGAAAAATATCCAATGTCAAAGGCGGCGGCTCGATCTAGGACGATTTTAAGCGCCAAAGTGCTTTAAAGGTGCCCGAGCGACACTTGTTGATTTTTCATAAATTTTCAGACAGTCGTGTGGGTTGGCAAGAGTTACTGGCCAATACGAGATGCCAACCCGAACACCCAGGATTTTTCAAAGCTCAATTCTGAGTCCAGACGGGGAAATGGCCACAAAATGGTCAAGATATGAAAAGGTGGACACTTGGGAGGCCAAATTTGAGCATGCCTTTTGAGTTTGGATCCCCCCCCCCCCAAAAAAAAAATTATGCACCTTATGAAGCAAAAAACGTGGAGAGAGAATGAAGAGGGATGAAAAAACGTGGAGGAAGATGGCGCCCGAAATTTGTGCTTCTTGGATGGACGAGGCATCATGGCTGCTGCAAACAACCCCCCCAATTGATCATGGGGCTTGAATCCCCCCTGTCTGTGGACTCTATCACCGTGCTTCGATCCTCCAATGGCGGTCACTGTGAATAATTCTTATTTCAGTCTTTCTCTCTCCTCCCTCTCTCTCCCCTAAAGGCAGATTCATGTGGTGAAGAAGAAGAAGAGGAATGGATGAGGGATGCTTGTCCAATGAAGACCGGATTGCTCCGTGGTGCAAGAGGAAGGAAGATTGCTGATTGTGGACTGTCATGAGCATTAATGGTGGCTGGAAATCAGTCCCGAGATATGGCAAATAAAAACTCGCAACCCGCAAGAACGGTAATCTCATTTTTACAAAGGAAAATTGCGTTTTTATGCAATATGCTTCATGAATACTTGTTCCCATGGGATGATTATGCATTATAATGTTGTTTGCAATGTTTTCCAACTGTTTATGCTCATAAAATCAAAAAATCATAATTAATGGTGTAAAACCCGTAAAACACACGAAATATGGGAAAATTGGGTGTTTTTTGATATATAAATGGAAAATGTAATAAGACACACCAACTAAACTTGTGCTTTTTTATGCAAATGAACCTAAGGGCCACATCCCATAACTCATTTTGTATTTTCAGTTATTTAATATTGTGAAAAATACAAGAAAAATAGGAAAAAACCACTAAAAATAGGGAAAAATGAATTTTGAGTGCCGAAAACTAGGGAAAAATAAGATTCATGTTTGTGGATGTATGGGGGGTCTGAAGTATGAGATTTAGCCTCAGTTCAGCCCTACCTTTATGTTTTAGTGAATTTTTATGGCTTTTTATATAATAAAAATGTGAAAAATGAACCCTAAACCGATCAACGATGCACAACCTAAACGGGTGAGGGGGATAGAGTATATGAAAAGTGTTTAAATGCTGAATGGAATGATGAAAAGCTTGCTGGTTTTTATGCATACCATTTAGGTTGGTCGATAATTAAAAATTAAGAACCTAGTAGCACGGGGGTTTCTCGGTGCTAGGTTCATGCAACGCCGCATACGAGCAATAGTCAAAATCATTGAAAGAAATGTTTTCCACATGTGCACCAATGCTGATTTTCTTAATTGTTTGAGCACATGGACATTCACAATTTGCATGAAGCATGAAATTTAAAGGTATCAAACAATATCTCCTGGATGCATGGCACTTGCTTTCTAGAGGATCATGACCAACGTTGAGTGAGTGAGGTTGTCCAAGCTGTAGGCTAGGCATTGGGTCTAGAGGAAAGAAAGTGAGGAAGCATGGTATATCTCCTGGAAATACGTGAATCATAAAAGAGAAAAGTTTGTGTTCGTATGTTATATATATGTTTAGCGATGCATCGAGGGGTCAATCCCCAAGGTGTAGGAGAGTCGTAGTGAGGTAGCGGCAGTCAGCCGTGGGAGGACCTCCTATGTTTGTACTTCGTGATATTTGGCAATGTGTTGGGACTCCCTCTGAGGAGTGTTAATTGGGTTAAGGTTGGACTACGAGACATGATACAAACGCAAGATGTTTAGGAAGATGATGTATGTGTCATCCACGCTCTTGGCCGCGAGGTCGTGGGGTTGTTGAGCGCATGATAGAGGTCCGGCTAGTGCATGAGCCAGTGCCGGCCCGTTTTAGGTCCCGTCAGTGGTGCGTCTACCGGGAGCCACTTAGAAGTGGCGGTCCTTGAATCCTGGTTGTCTAGGGACCAGTTAGCAGTTTATGCCAAAGGATACTGAGATTGATCCGTTATTTATCGATAAGCATCGTCTAGCAGAAATCCAAAAGCAAGAAAGAGACGAAAGAGCTAGGCGACGTGCTGAAATTCTTAGGAGGTATTCCCCTAAGCATAGCGGTGCTGAACCCTTACGAGGGAGTGGATCTAGTGGTCTTGGTGCCACAAGCAGTAAGTTAGGAGAAGATGGAAGCCCTGGTGCTTCCCTTTCTTCCATAAGCCAGTCTACATCAAGTGCGGGAGGTGTAACCCCACCGTCCCCTATTCCTAGTGCAAATCCAATTTCCGTCATGGCGCAGCCTATTGCAATTCCTGCAGGAACGACAGATTTTCCGGCTCTAGGTTACCTGCTACCCATTTTTAATGGGCTAGTTGAGGAAGATGCGAAACTCCATATTAGGGAGTTTCAAAAGCTGATGTTTAACTGTCGCATCCAAGAAGAAGGACATTTAATGATGTTCTTCAATATGACTCTCAAAGGAAGAGCTGCCATATGGTATCATGGTTTAGAAGCCGGAACCATATTAAATATTGATTCATTTTATGGAGCTTTTCGAAGGGAGTTTGCCCCTGAAAGGGGTGGGCAATATTGGTTGCGTGTACTTAACGTAACCCGCCAAGAACCACACGAGGATATTTGTGCTTATGCGAAGAAAATAAAAGAGGTTTTCGTAAGTTGGACACCTCTATTCCTATCCCCGCAGCTGCCCAATTGCAATATTTTCTGCATGGCGTGGACTTTAATATTCAGTTGCAGTTGAGTAGTGTCCCTTTGGGGGATATAGATACTGCCATTACAAGAGCACAAGAAGTGGAATCCAGACTACAAGCAACCTATGCCTCTCGAGGTAATTCGAATATGGGTCTAGCATTGGGAAATAATATGGCGACGGTCAATGGCAGTAGTAGCCAAGGGATAGCGATGGCTAATCCTAATGGGAGAGGGAACATGATGCAGAATGTGCCTTTATTACCAGCTCCCCCTATCATGTCGATGCCTACGGGCAGTCAAATGGCTCCAAATGGTGGAAGCCACGCAGTTAATCCTAATACCATGCCTGTGGTTCAACAACCAGTGCCTAATTGAATTGTTAGGCCGATGGAACGACATGGTAATGATCAAGGCTACGAGTCGAGCGCTTCCAATGTTCTTGGCAAGGTCAAGGACATGATGAAGCATTATACCGACATGATTACGGAGCAGTATCGACAAATAGCCGTTGATGTCAACTTTCTTAAAAAACAATAAAATTTGATAGGAAGTAGATACCCAGATGAGGGTGCACTTTCGAGATTTAGTTGCAAATGGTGTGGTGGGTAACATTATCCAAGAAACTGCCCAAACGTCAAGTGTGGCATCTGTGGAAAATCCGGCCATTTAGCAGCCACTTGTTGGAGTAAGATTAGTTCCCTCCAGCGAGGTAGTCGGCACAACCAGGGCCTGTTAATCATCGTGCGCAAGGAAATGATTCCCAGCGAGAAGACGGGCCTAAACAAATACTTCAACGACCAAAGACTATAGTAGAGGAGCTTCCTAGTGGTAGTAGGGTTAGTTTGATTGCGTGTTAATGACGCTGAAACCTCTAATCTGCGAGCTGTCCTTACAAGAGGTCAAAAGGGTAGAGAGGCCGACAAGGATAAGCCTATCAACGGAAACCCTAAACAAGGCGACAAAGGAACACAAGTTTTGGATCCTGCCATGGAAGGGGGACCTTTGAAGCCCGTGGAGAGTAAAGCCGATAAGGAACCACCAAAGAAGAAGGTGAAAGTTAAAAAAGAGGCAATAAAGCCGGTTCAGCGACCTAAAGAGCGGATGGTTTGGCGTGAAAAGCGAACTCTATCGAACTATCATGAATTCGATTTGGCGAGCTCTCTTAGCGAAGTCAAGCCAGATGTGAATCTTTTACAGCTTATTAAGCTTTCCCCAGGAGTACACAAGGAATTTAGAAAGATCCTGCGTACCGAGTATATCGTAGAACCTTTGGGTATTGCGCGAGTTGGTGATGACTAGTTCGAGCATGCTGAGAAGCATTGCCCAAGGATTGCAGCCTGTGTCGATGGGATATTAGTAGATTATGCCATTGTCGACACGGGATCGTCTGTTAACATTATGAGTTCTGAACTGATGGAAAAGTTGGGTCTTGTGATCCAGAAAGATACCTCCACAATTCTCAGAATGGCAGATGATAGTTTGAGGCAGCCGGAAGGCTGCATTACTAAGGTCCATGTCACTGTTGCAAATGTAGAATGCCTGTTGGACTTTAGGGTAATTCGTTTTGCAGGGCGTCCAAGTTACCAAGTATTACTTGGACGACCTTGGATCTTGCAAGCGGACTGCCAAGTAGATATACCCGCTGGTCGACTAATATTCGGCAGAGGTGCCCAGCGTGTGGTGGTTGATGCTTATCTTGAGTCCCCACAGAGTGAGAGAGCTCCTCTATCCTCTATAGAATTGGAGACATTAGAAGATTTATCTGCCAGTGAGACATCATCGAGTGATGAGTCCAAAGAGGATCCACCACGGAAGACATCTATCAGATCACTTTGAATGAGTTGATAGAGGCCCAAGATCGTATAAGAGATGCAGATGTTATCGAGCTAGACCTTGGTACGCCTAATGAGTCGCGACCAATTAAATTAGGTTCTATGCTCAGCACAGCAGAAAGGGAGGACTATGTGTCCTTGATTCAAGAATTCCACGATATCTTTGCCTGGAGTTATGATGAGCTGAGAGGCATTCCTCCTAGTCTTGCTTTTCATACAATTCCGTTGAAAGAGGGTAGTCGTCTTGTACGACAGAAAGTAAGGCGTATGCCTTTCGAACTGAGGGACGGGCTGTTTGAAGAGTTACAGAACGTCGGAAAGCGGGTTTGATTTTTCTTGTGCAACACACGGAATGGTGTTCGCCAGTTGTGATTAGAAAGAAGAAGAATAATCAAATCCAATTATGTGTAGATTTTAGAGAGCTGAATAAGCAAACAGTTAAGGACTACTACCCGTTGCCATTTATTGACCAGATTTTGGATCAATTAGCGGGTAGGGAGATATATTCGTTCATGGATTGCTTTGCAGGATATAACCAAATGGCAATTGCAGAAGAGGACAAGTTGAAAACAAATTTTATTACTGTCTTTGGTACTTTTGCATACCATGTGATGGCCTTTGGTTTATGCAATGCGCCTGGTTTGTGGCAACGAACAACAGATAAGACATTCGGTGGCATATCCCCTGAAGAGTTGAAGGTGTTTATTGATGACTTAGGGGCCGCCACCGTGAGAGGAAGGCAGTTGATCATTTTAAGAAAATGCTTTGAGCGCTGTAGACAATTTTGTATCGCTCTAAACCCACGGAAGTGTGTTTTCGGTGTACCTTATGGGCTCTTGCTGGGTCATATGGTCAGTTCGGTAGGAATTGCGACAGATCCCGAGAAGGTCAAAGTCATAGTGGCCATGGGTCCACCACGCACTCCGAAAGAAGTTCATAGCTTTCTGTCTTCGGTTGGTTATTACCGCAGATTCATAAACGCCTTGGCAGAAAGAACGTTGCCGCTTACAAATCTATTGTCTTTTAGCTGTTTGTTTGTATGGAGCGACCCTTGTAAGATAGCATTTGAGGATGTGAAGCAGGAGCTAGCAAAAGCACATGTTTTGAGAGCACCTAGAAGAGGTGAGGTGTTCTATATATTTTCAGCAGCCACCATGCATAGTATCAGCTGCTGTTTAGCCCAAATTTGGGAAGAAAAATGGTACCACCCGATTGCTTTTGCTAGCCGGAAGCTGGGGGTATCCGAAATCAATTATACCTACATGGAGAAGTTGTGTCTGGCGATGGTCTTTGGGACCAAGAAATTCAGGCATTATATTCTCTATGAGAAAGTTGTGCTTTATACGAAGGCGGAGGGGCTTCGATTATTGATGAATAAGCTGCAGCCGCCTGATCGTCTAGCGAAGTGGTTAATCACTTTGCAGGAATTTGATTATGAGATCAAGAGTAAGCCACCAAGGTTGCAAGGCATCGTGGAATGTCTTGTGGACTTTGGGGAGCCGAAATAATCTGTGGCTGAAGGTAGTGACTTGGAGTTGTTATTTAAAATAGATACGGTGTCTATTCCCTCCTGGTACGCTGCAATAACGCATTATTTATTGACGGGAGAGGCTGGATCCGGACTATCTAAAGCTGAGAGAAGGAAAATTAAGCAGCAAGCGTTAAAGTTTGCCTTGATCGCATGTACACTATATCGGCAAGGTGTTGATGACATCTATCGCCGATGTGTGATGCCTGACGAGGTGGCATTCATTTTGGAAGAGCGCCATGATTCTGCTTGTGGAGGCCATTTTGCTGGATGGCTTACAGCACAAAAGGCTTTAAGAGTAGGTTATTGGTGGCCTGCCATCTTCCAGAATGCTTTTGTGTATGTTAAGAGATGCGATATTTGTCAACGACATGATAGTCGAGAGAATAGGAAAAGACCACTCACCCCTATTATGACGATACTTCCATTTGAGAAGTGGGGAATAGACTTTGTGGGTCCTATTACTCCATCGTCGACTGCGCAAAAGAGATATATCATTGTAGCAACTGACTACTTCACAAAGTGGTTAGAAGCATGTGCAACAAGGAAAGATGATGCTAAAGAAACTGCTAGTTTCCTTTTAGAGCAGATAATATGCCGTTTTGGTCCATCGAAAGAATTGGTGTCGGACCGTGGAACCCATTTCCTGAATAAGGTGATCAAAAGCTTGACAGAGGCTTGGCAGATCAAGCACAACAAAACGACTCCTTATAATCCGCAGGCGAATGGGTAGGTTGAAAGCACTAACAAGCAGCTTGTGGGTATCCTATCGAAGTCGTGTCTGAAAAGAAACGCGACTGGGATAAGAAGCTGTATGTGGCAGTATGGGCATATAATACCACGTTTAAGCGAGCCACTGGCCACATGCCGTTCAAACTAGTTTATGGTGAAGAGTGCGTTTTGCCCTTAGAAATTGAGTTGCCGACCATTAGATTCGCAGTAAACCATTCTTTGGGTAATGAGGACGCCCTATTAGAGCGATTTACGACCTTAGCACACCTGGATGAAATTAAGTTGCAAAGCCTATTGCACCAAGAGGTGGCTAAACGTTGCATGAAACAATTGCATGATCTAAAAGCGAAGAAGTACACCTTTAAGAAGGGACAACTGGTTTTATATTATGATGCGTGTAGGGAGCTTTTCCCAGGAAAATTGGAGCCTAAATGGGATGGACCCTACAAAATCGTTAGGTTAGGGAAGAATAAGTCTACAGCCCTATTAGCTGATTTACAAGGAGTGAGTTTAAGAATAAGGTTAATCTTAATAAGATTAAACCTTACTATTTCTAAGTCTGCTAATACAAGTGAAATGCATTGCAGGTCCATGCTAGGAATGATTTGAGACCTGCGGACGAGCTTAAAACTTGGTTGATGGGTTGGTTAATCCCTTATTTGGAGCACCCATATTTGGAGTAAAGATACCATCAGGGGAAACTCATTTGGTGGAGCAAAGGATATAAGGTGATTGAGCAAGAGGACGGAACTTTTTTGTGGGAGATTAAAGTCTTCTGCCATCACTGTCTGTGACTGTTGACGAGTATCCCTGTTGAGTTCAATGAAGAAGGTGGGATGGAGCCGTCAGTTCATCCTCTTAGCATGCTAAACTTTGATTACCATAATTACGAATAGAGGAGTCCGTGATGGCCGGCTGTGTAAACCCATTATGGACGTATACATTATATTTTGACGGAGCGTCTAGGGGCCCTAATAGAAAAGGAAGTGTGGAGTGGTAATCCGAGACCCCCGACGAAGAGTTACGATGAAGTTAGCTGCTTATCTCGGGGTAGGATTCACTAACAATATGGCAGAGTATAAAGCCTTGATTATGGGATTGTATATTGCCAAGCAAGGTGGTATTCGTAGATTGTTAGTAAAAGGGGATTCCCAGTTGATCCTGAATCAGCTAGATGGGACATACACAGTGTGGAATCCCATTCTTTGTATGTATCATCGGACTGCAATGACCCTACTTGAGGAGTTTGAGAGAGTGTCTTTTCAGCGAATTCCACGTTACTGGAATCAGTTTGCGGATTCATTAGCAAATCTTGCTTATGAGGAAGACCTCTTCTTTAATTGTGGTCCTAGTTTGGATATTGTGATCAATGATGAAACAGGACCCAGTCGCTTGTGGGGAATGTTATCAGAACATGCAATATATGGCAGACGATGGTTGATATGGGTGATGCAGAGAGTAGCCGAGACCAATCTACCGTTACTATCTGGGACCCATAGGTTGATTAGACATCATATTATGTGTACGCCTCTTGCTATCTATGCAGGAGGGATGGGTCATAACCTCATGCATTTAGTTTAGGGCTACGAGCCTATTTTTCCTCCTTGGAAAGGAGCTTATGATTGTATATTTGTGCTAGTCCGAGGAAGGATGTGTAGGTGCTACTATGTTTAATTTTGTTAGGCCAAGAGGGCCGATTCAGTTTTGTAGTGAAGTGTTTTATTTCATTAGGCCAAGAGGGCCAGTTGTCTGTTTAGTGCGGGTGCAGTTAATGGTATCTTGTTTGAGTTTTGTGCTAGACAGGTTTGAAAGAAGAGCTTGGAGGGAGCCTTTGTCGCGGTATCGACACTTCTCGTGGCCCTATCTAGGTGATATCTATCCTTTATGAGTACTGTGGTTGTTTGTTATATGTGATTGAGTACTTGTTAAGGGGTTTTTCGTTTCTTATTGGGGACCGGCGTCCAAGGCATGAAGCCCCGAGGTTTCGGTTTAGTATGTTTGAGGGAGGTCGGAGTAGTCATTGCCTCCTGTAAAGACATTGTCAGGCATCGAAAGACCTAAGGAAGTCCTAGTGGCCCTGTTCTGCTAGCCTGCTAGGCAGCCATTAAAGCAGTTCTTGTTAGTAGTGAGGCAGTTAGAGAAGCCTGCCAGAAGATAATAATGATGATGCCAAGAAACCCTGAACATCCCAAAAGATGAATATAAATACGAAGGTGTGTAAAAAGAGGTTCTAACCCCTATCAAAGAAAAGAAAAGGAATGAAAATGTATAAGCAGTTGATCATTGCCTTGCGAAGGCCTGGTAGGTTCCTGGGGATGAGTCAGACCTAGGGCCGATACCTTGTCTTCCTAGGGGTGGCTTCTTGCTGGGAAAAAAAAAAGTAATAACAAAACAAGGAAGGTTGAAGCGAAAATAAAAGTGAGCGTTAGAAAAGGATTAAGTGTCACCTTGCGAGGGCTTGGTAGGTTCTTGGGTGCCGAGACAGGTCCTGAGGCCGATGCCCTGTTCTCCTTGGGTCACTACGCTCAGCTCCCTCCTTTCTACATGCCCAAGTATGTTAATAAAATAAAAACCCTAAAAGAAGAAATGTACTAAAAGAAAATACTTCTTGATCAGGCTATAGGAGTCCTCGCCTAGTAGGAGCTCCTAGTTGTGTTGTCTTTAGTTGGTAGGTAGTTCAGACCACCACTTAGGGCAACCTCTTTGATAGGTTTTTTAGTTTGGCTGTGTTGGAGCAGTTGGTTAGTCACTCGCTTCAGATCTTCTATTAGATGATGCTAGGCCTACTCCTTGTGGATGTCATGCCTTGGTTCTGTCCGGGGATAAGGTGAGCATTGTGCTAGGTTGTATCGCATATTTGTTTTGTATCAGCTTGATGCTTCTTTGGTTGCTTATGTGCAGATATGTTCGTGGATTCGACGGGCTGAGTCACCCTATCCTATGGTCGCCAATGAGAATGGAATTTTGGTGCTGAGAAAAATAGCTAAAAATTATGAATATCAAGGGAAAAATATCCAATGTCAAAGGCGGCGGCTCGATCTAGGATGATTTTAAGCGCCAAAGTGCTTTAAAGGTGCCCGAGCGACACTTGTTGATTTTTCATCATTTTTCAGACAGTCATGCGGGTTGGCAAGAGTTACTGGCCAATACGAGAAGCCAAGCCGGACACCCAGGATTTTTCAGAGCTCAATTCTGAGTCCGGACGGGGAAATGGCCACAAAATGGTCAAGATATGAAAAGGTGGACACTTGGGAGGCCAAATTTGAGCATGCCTTTTGAGTTTGGACCCCCCCCCCCCTCCCCCCAAAAAAAAAAAATAAATTATGCACCTTATGAAGCAAAAAACGTGGAGAGAGAATGAAGAGGGATGAAAAAACGTGGAGGAAGATGGCGTCCGAAATTTGCGCTTCTTGGATGGAGGAGACATCATGGTTGCTACAAACAACCCCCCCAATTGATCATGGGGCTTGAATCCCCCCTGTCTGTGGACTCTATCGCCGTGCTTCGCTCCTCCAATGGCGGTCTCTGTGAAGAATTCTGATTTCAGTCTTTCTCTCTCCTCCCTCTCTCTCCCCTAAAGGCAGATTCATGTGGTGAAGAAGAAGAAGAGGAATGGACGAGGGATGCTTGTCCAATGAAGACCGGATTGCTCCGTGGTGCAAGAGGAAGGAAGATTGCTGATTGTGGACTGTCATGAGCATTAATGGTGGCTGGAAATCAGTCCCGAGATATGGCAAATAAAAACCCGCAACCCGCAAAGAACGGTAATCTCATTTTTACAAAGGAAAATTGTGTTTTTATGCAATATGCTTCATGAATACTTGTTCCCATGGGATGATTATGCATTATAATGTTGTTTGCAATGTCTTCCAACTGTTTATGCTCAGAAAATCAAAAAATCATAAGTGTTGTGAAATTAATGGTGTAAAACACGCGAAATATGAAAAAATTGGGTGTTTTTTTATATATAAATGGAAAATGTAATAAGACACACCAACTAAACTTGTGTTTTTTTTTACAAATGAACCTAAGGGCCACATCCCATAACTCATTTTGTATTTTCAGTTATTTAATATTGTGAAAAATACAAGAAAAATAGAAAAAAACCACTAAAAATAGGGAAAGATGGATTTTGAGTGCCGAAAACTAGGGAAAAATAAGATTCATGTTTGTGGATGTATGGGGGGTCTGAAGTATGAGGTTTAGCCTCAGTTCAACCCTACCTTTATGTTTTAGTGAATTTTTATGGCTTTTTATATAATAAAAATGTAAAAAATGAACCCTAAACCGATCAACGATGCACAACCTAAACGGGTGAGGGGGATAGAGTGTATGAAAAGTATTTAAATGTTGAATGGAATGATGAAAAGCTTGTTGGTTTTTATGCATACCATTTAGGTTGGTCGATAATTAAAAATTAAGAACCTAGTAGCACGGGGGTTTCTCGTGCTAGGTTCATGCAATGCCGCATACGAGCAATAGTCAAAATCATTGAAAGAAATGTTTTCCACATGTGCATCAATGCTGATTTTCTTAATTGTTTAAGTATATGGACATTCACAATTTGCATGAAGCATGAAATTTAAAGGTATCAGATAATATCTCCTGGATGCATGGCACTTGCTTTCTAGAGGATCGTGACCAACGTTGAGTGAGTGAGGTTGTCCAAGCTGTAGGCTAGGCATTGGGTCTAGGGAAAAGAAAGTGAGGAAGCATGGTATATCTCCTAGAAATACGCGAATCATAAAAGAGAAAAGTTTGTATTCGTATGTTATATATATGTTTAGTGACGCATCGAGGGGCCAATCCCCAAGGTGTAGGAGAGTCGTAGTGAGGTAGCGATAGTCAGCCGTGGGAGGACCTCCTATGTTTGTACTTCGTGCTATTTGGCAATGTGTTGGGACTCCCTCTGAGGAGTGTTAATTGGGTCAGGGTTGGACTACGAGACATGATACAAACGCAAGATGTTTAGAAAGATGATGTATGTGTCATCCACGCTCCTGGCCGCGAGGTCGTGGGGTTGTTGAGCGCATGATAGAGGTCCAGCTAATGCATGAGCCAGTGCCGGCCCGTTTTAGGTCCCATCAAAATCTCCCCAATCAGAGCTACAGTGTGAAATTGATGCCCATTTTTGTGCACTGGGGTCATTGTGGACAGGATGCAGACCGCTCTAGGACAGGCACTATAAACCCCTTACATAAAATTCTGATAAATTTTTGTCATAAAGATTAATAGCTCATCTCGAAGATGCCATCATCCCTTCTGACTTGATCCTAAAACCTCATCAATCGAAGTTTCCTACAAAGAGTTACGCCCCTTTTACTGATAGCAGGTCCTATGGACTGCATCTAGATGGCTAGCCAGAAAGGCAAAAGTAAGGCCCAAGAGGAACTTGAGAGGGAGATTAGAGACTCCCAGACCTCCATGAATGAAGAACCAAGATGAACGCAAGATTACCATGGTGACATACATGAGGAAATGCCTGAAACGGACCCGTATATCCTTCTCAATCACACCCTCTGCCAACATGAGCTCCATCATATGGAACACCACAATGATATGGTCACCAACCACCACCAAATGATGTCCAAGTTTGATGAAGCAATTGAGCACATGGCTATCTCAAACTCAAAGACTCAACAGACCTTGGAACAACTCACTGCTCTTGTTGCTCAGTTAGCGACCACTTCATCCCAAGAGAAGACCAATGACTCTAGACATGAGTCTAGAAGTCCTCCACATCTAGAACCATCGCATGGTCCACAGGGTATACTTGGCACTAAGGTAATTTCCCCTTCTACCTATGAGATTGGGAACCCTCTCATACGCATGATGAGCCACTATTGAATTCCCCCATCTCCACCATGCCGACAACATTCACTTGAGGCCTTCTCCCACCTTGGGTCGAATTTCACCCGCTCTACCTAGGAGTCCCCATGCACCCCATATGAATCAGCCCCATCAAGGACAATATGGTAGGGTGGCCTGACAATCATGGACAACATGGGCTTAATGCACCATAAGGGATGTATGGATAGCAGGGCACGTATGGTCACCATGGGCTACATGGACAACAAGGATTTCATGGGCCCCCTCACCATCTAACCTAGAAGAATGGACGTCCAAGTTGGAGTCCTACTTCAGCATCTATCCCCACACTGATGATCAGAAAATACTTTTTGCTTCTCTCCATTTGGAAGGTTTTTCCCACACTTGGTGGCACTATATCAATCGGAAGAATCAACATTTCATTGATTGGGAAGATTTCAAAATGCATATGGTCCAAGTTTTTGTGTCCCCTGTGGAAAAAGAACAGTTGGCAAGATGATGGTACACTCTTGACCAATGTAACCTCACTGTACATGACTACACCAATCAGTTTATGAACTTGACCATGTATGTGGAAAGCATTAGTGACGATGCTAAATTGCACAAGTACATCTATGGGTTGGAAGCGACTCTATCAGTTGATATCATGGCCCAAAAACCTACTACACTGTTTGATGCAATCAAACTGGTTGAGAGATATGCAAGAAAGTACTGTAAGCATGAGCATTTTCAACAAGGTGTTGGACCTCCCCGCATCCCTTCACGATCATCCCCATATAGAGGTGGTTTTCGAGGCACTTCTATTCCTAATAACAGCCCCAAAGTACCCACTTACCCCGCCTTCCACGCAGAATGAAAAATGGGCACTTTTGGGACAACATCGGGCTCTACTGCTGAAAATAGGTATGCTGAAAATAAACAGTCCATTGCATCACCTTCCCATGGATCCAGTAGTCAATGGTTCATCTCCATAGATGTTGTAAAGGAACGGAAAGAAAAGGGCCTATGATTTAAATGTGGAGATAAGTACACTGCTGATCATGCCTCCAAATGCCCGTAGAAGATAGCTAAGGTCAAAGTTCAGAGCATATATGTCATGGAAGATTGGCACAATGAGGAGGATGACCTAGCCATTGATCAGGTTGAGCCCACAAAGGATGTTGATCATGAGTAGTTCTATGACCTGGAGGATGGGTTTCCCTTTGATCCACGCGGTGCTTCCTCACAGATACTTGATTTAACATCCCACCCACCCCCCACTTCCCTTTGCTCAATCTCCTTGGATTCTTGGATGGGTTCCCGCATCCCTAGTACCCTTCACATTCAAGGCAGTATCAATGGAAAGCATGTTTTCATCATTGTGAATAGTGGAAGAACTCATAGTTTTGTTAATAAATCATCCATTGATTGGTTTAAATGTACCCCTATGGCATTACACCACCCCTTGAAGGTCCAAGTAGCAAATGGAGAAGAAGAAATCAACACACATGTATGTTCTGCAGTTCCCTTATGCCTGGCTAACAATTATGTGGCACTGGTTGATCTAATTACCCTAGATATGGGCCCCATTGATGTTGTCTTGGGCTGTGATTGGTTGAAACAATTGGGGAAAATTGCTATGGACTTCTCTCAGCTTTACATGGAGTTTATGATGCATGGACAGCCTATTCACCTAGAGGGAGTTCGAGATCATGCTGATTTTTAGCTCATTTACAACAAAGCAACTCAAACGGGAGTTTAAGAAATGCTCACAAATCTTTGTTTTGCAATTAAATAAGGACACTTCTAATCAGCCCTCCGTAGTATCTCATGACTTTGCCTTGCAGGCCTTACTTTAGGAATACAATGACTTATTTCAGATGCCTACATCCCTCCCTCCCAAGAGACAAGTAGACCACCCACTTGATCTAGAGTCCCATTCCAAGCCAGTGAACAAACCCCCCCATAGACTCTCCAAGTGTGAGGGCGAAGAGGTTGCAAAGCATAGCATGGAGTTGTTGGAGATGGGTTTCATTGAACCGAGTTCTTCCCCCTATGCATCCCCTATCCTCTTAGTCAAAAAGAAAGATGTTCCTTTCGCATGTGCATTGACTACAGAGATTTGAACAAAATTACAGTGAAGAACCACTATCCCATACCATGGATTGATGATTTGCTAGATGAGTTAAAAGAGTCATGCTTTTTCACTAAGATTGACTTGTGCTCTAGCTACCATCAGATTCGTATGCAGGCAGGAGATGAGGTCAAAACGGCCTTCAGGATTTATCGTGGACTTTACCATTTTCTTGTGATGCCTTTTGGGTTGACTAACGCCCCTGCCACCTTTCAAAGCCTCATGAACAAAATCCTACAGCCCTTTCTGTTCAAGTTCGTGCTTGTTTTCTTTGATGACATCCTCATTTACACCAAGTCATCTATGGAGCACTTGACACACGTTCGGAGGGTGTTTGACATATTGAGAGAGCATCGACTCTTTGCTAAGGAGAGCAAATGCATATTCATGCAGACATCTCTGGAGTACTTGGGACACACTGTGAGCAAAAATGGTATACAGGCTGACCCAAATGCATATTCATTACACCAGGTGACAGTGAAAAACAAATATCAAATTCCCAGGATAGATGAGTTGCTTGACCAACTTGAGGTAGCAAAGGTCTTTTCAAAGATCAATCTCAGATCAAGATATTATCAAATAATAATTAGGGAGGAAGATATCCCTAAAAGTTATTTTAACACAAGGTATGGTCATTATGAGTTAATTGTGATGTCATTTGGGCTAACAAATGCTCTTGCCACCTTCAACAGGTTGATGCAAGAAATTTTTGAGCCTATCTCGATGACTTCATTCTCGTCTTCTTTGATGATATCTTAACATATTCCAAGAATGAAAAAGACCATGAACCATAGCTAAGAACAATTATTGAAACAATGAGAGCCCACAAACTATATGCTAAAAAGAAGAAATGTGCTTTCTTCAAGAAGCAGATTGAATATCTAGGATTCATAGTATCAACAGATGGCATTTTAGTGGATCCTACCAAGGTTCAAGATGTACAAGACTGGCCACCCCCAACAATGATCAAGAAATTGCAAAGCTTTCTAGGGCTAACAGTTTGGTATAGAATCTTCATTAAAGACTATGTCTCAATCAGACCTTCTCAAAAAATAGGTCTCCATTACATAGACATCCGTTGAAAAATCTAGCTTTGAGAAGCTTAAGAAAAGTTTGGTAATTGCCTCTATCCTAAGGTTACCTAACCTCAGGAAAGAATTCGAAGTCATAACTGATGCAAACTCTTTTGCTTTGGGTTGTGTACTTATGCAGCAAGAAGGACATCCACTAGCCTATGCTTCAAGAAAATTAAAGATCCATGAAAGAAACTATGTCACGCATGATCTAGAATTATTTATTGTAATTCATGCCTTTAAACTATGGAGACATTACTTGCTTGGTAGTAGGTTTTCTCTAGTCACTGATCATAAGAGCCTAAAGTGGATTTTTACTCAACTAGATCCCAATATGAGACAACACCGATGGATTGAGACCTTGCAAGAATTTGACTTTGAAATCAAGTATAGACCAAGAAAGGAGAATGTGATTGAAGATGCCCTAAGTCATGAATCATTCCTTAATGCTCTAATCCTAAAAGAACCCTCTAAGGTTGGAACTCTTGCCACAATGATTTCAATGCCCAGTAACCCACTCCTAGAAATGACTAAAGAAGAGGTAGCAAAGGATCCAAGCTATCATGACTTGTTAAGATAAATTTTTGTCAAGGATTCAAATCCAAAACTCAAGACTGGAAAGCTCATGATTCCCCATAATCAGGTCATCCTACTTATGCTAAGACTCTTAATATAGTCACAAAAAACTTCTACTAGGAAAGACTCAAGGGTGATATACTAAAGTATGTCACCAAATGCCTAAATTGCCGAATTAGGGCCGAGTATGTCAAGATGCCAGGAAAGCTCCAACCACTTGACATCCCTCAAATGAAATGGGAGTATATCAGCATGGATTTCATAGTTGGATTACCCTCGATACAAGGAGGATATAACTAACTCCATAATGGTAGTCATTGATATGCTGACCAAAGTTGCACACCTTATTATTGTAAAAACCAATTACAAGGCTTGTGATATCGCCAAGCTTTTAATTAAGGAATTTTTTAGGTTACATGGATTATCCCAAAGAATTATCAGTGATCATGATTCTCTCTTCACCTCAAACTTTCAGAAGAGTTTGTTTAAAGCTCTAAGGAACCCAACGCTGCTTTAGTACTGCTTACCATCACCAAACCGATGGTCAAACAGAGCAGGTCAACCAAGTTATTGAGGACATACTGAGGGCTTATTGTAATAGGGAACCCAAATAGTAGATCCAATACCTACCCTTAGTTGAATTTGCCTACAATGCATCATACCATCAAAGTTTTCAAATGACTCCTTTTTAGGCACTATATGGGCAAGATTGCCTTATCCCATTAAAGCTATAAGGCAATATATTCAAGCCACCAAGGATTGACAGAAGGCATATGCCAATCAATTTAAGCAAGAACACATCTTCAAAGAAGGTGACATGGTTTTCCTATGAGTTCGCCCAAAGAAAAGTTCCTTATCTTTGGGGAAATTCAAGAAGCTAAGTCCTAGGTATTGTGGGTCATATAAGGTGCTAAAGTGTCTAGGGCCAAATGCCTACAAGCTACAACTCCCTAATAACTTGAAAGTACATAATGTATTTCATGTTAGTCTATTTATAGCATATGTCCCTAACCCAAACCATGTACTTAACAACTAACGAATTATAATGCCAAGTCAGAGAGTCCTCAAACTTCAACCATAAAAGATAATTGACATGTGGGAGAAGACTCTAAGAAGCAAAACCCTTAGAGAATATCTCGTCTAGTGGAAAGACTACCCTGAAGAGGATGCCACTTGGATTGATCATGAATCACTATGTCACCAATATCCCCAATTTCATTCGAGATAGGGACATCTCAATTCCTCTAAGGGGGAGAGGATGTGATATCCCGACTTTAAATTAAAATCTTTCCAACTTCTTGGAAGATGGACTTCAAGAACTCTAAAATCATTAAATAGAGAAGATCTCGAGCAAAAAGACCCAAGGATCGTAACCCAATGACAAGGATTGTAGCCACCCATCACAGAAGTTACCGCGTGAACAAGAGTTATGAGTCATATTAGTCATTAGTAGTCCAAAACACTAGATTTTTGAACAAAACTAGTATATTTTTGATATTTTGGATATTATTTATTGTTGTAAATATCCTAAAAAGCTATGGAAACTTCTAAAATAGGGTGTCATGTAAAAAAAAAGAAGTGGCTTTTTCAGCCTGTTTTGGAGATTTAATGCAAAAAGAAGGATTGACAAAATCGCACGTCGCGATTGCAGTTTATAGGCAACAAATAGCACTTCGAACATGGAGAATAAGGAGTGATCATGAACAATTCTAAGCATGTATCCTGGGGTTTTACCCCCCTTTCGGAGCCAACAGAACCATCAGATTTGTGGTATGAGCATTAGATTGTTGATTTTCCCTCCATAAATAACTCTTCTTCTCTAATTTAGCTATAAATAAGAGCCATGGGGAGCCACTGAGAGCAGTCGGAGCAAGAGGGGAGAGGCCCTTCTTAGGAGTATAGAACAAGAGGAACTAAGGCAAGAGAAGCGTGAGTACATAAATTTCTCGTCAAGAAGACAAGGAGGATACTCCGCGAGTTCTCGATTTCAATTCCTCCATCTCTTCTATCCTATTCCTTCTTGTGGAATCAAGACTCTTTTTGATTTCTTGAAATTCTTGGTCAGCCCCCATACATGGTCTTACGACTTTGGTGATTGCTCCTCCCCCCTCCCCCCCCATCAATCAAAATTCCATCAATCTAATTACCCCTAAGCTCCTTTGCCAAATTCCCTTTTTTGCGATCTCACGATTAAAGATCATGGCCCCGAAGAAGAAAGTTATGAAGGTCGCAGAGGCAGGAGCTGCCAATAACACTGTGGACACAATTACTACAAACGGAATGGTGAGTACGGGGATTAGAAACGAAGCTACGAATACCATCAACCAAGCACCCGTCATGGATCTTCAGATACTAATTTTTTAAATAAAAATAGCTAGCATGTATTTATCCTATGAATAGGTGTAATGTCCCCATTACTTAGTTTATTTTAATGCGCATATACATTCCAAAGAAAAATTGATTCATGTCACACATTTATTTTTAAAAGAAAAATAAAAATACTAGCTCTAATTATGAAATTGGCTCTCATTATGAAGATAATTAATGAGGTATTATATGCTAGTTCATGGAAGAAAGACTTGGGAGACCCTCCCAATACTAGCTTATTAAAACTATGTTTGTAGTATATAACAAAAAAGAACTAGCTTAGTGGATAGTCAATTGGTAGTTAAGCACACTTGGGTGATGACATTGTCGGGATGGGTGACTTCCCGGAAAGATTTCTACAAGCTAGTGGGAGCTTCTCATGCACACCCAATGGCGCCAACGAAGCCTTTGTAGCCCGTTGCCAAGTATGCCAAGGCCAAGATGCCAAGGTCTATGCCTTGGTTGCCACCTAAGTTGTACACCTGGAGTGATGTTTGGCCACATGGTGCACAGTGCGTCCTCATCCATATGTTTGTCAATTTTTATATTTGTACAGCAGAAATGGAGCCCCTCCCTAACGTCATCAATGATGTCGTCAAAAATGCTAAGAGAAAGTGTTCTTTCTTTGTCATCGATGATGTCATTGAAAGACACAAAAAAAGCAAGCATCCTCTCTTCTACCCCCCCCTCCCCCCTTGCAAAACTATCAATTGAGGGCTTGGAGATGACTAGAAAGAGCAACACAAGCAATCTTGATGAGGACAAGACGCTGATCGAGAAGAAGGAGACTCTATTCCATGAGACGAAAAGACATCATTCCGTTCAACCCAAGGAAGGGGATACACTGAAGATCTCTCATCCTCTTCTACTCTGATCGGAGAAGAGAAGACACTGAAGATCTCTATCCTATTCTATCATACCTCTACTCTCCCTGATGGCATCAAAAATGCTAAGAGAAAGCGTTCTCTCTTTCTCATCGATGATATCATCGAAAGACGCAAAAAAAAGCAAGCGTCCTCTCTTCTACCCCCATGCAAAACTATAAATTGAGGGCTTTTGGATGACCAAAAAGAGCAATACGAGCAATCTTGATGAGGACGAGATGCTGATCGAGAAGGAAGAGACTCTATTCCACGAGACGAAGAGATATCATTCCATTCAACCCAAGGAAGGGGATACGTTGAAGGTCTCTCATCCCCTTCTACCCTAATTTGAGAAGAGAAGACACTGAAGAACTCTATCATATTCTATCATACCGCTACTTTTGTCTCTATTCCATCATGGACCAAAAGAAAAAGAATTCAAATGTGAAAATCGTGAATGACCCTACTAACATGGAAGCAACAGTTGGAGTGGCAAGCATGGGAGTCACTAATGAAGTCACGAGCGCAGATAACAACCCTTTACCAACTGCGATACCAGAGTTTTTTTTTCAAAAAAAAAAATCAAATTCAATAGGAATAAGATAAGAACATCTTATAGGCTAGAAACTATTAGGGGAACTATGAAAACCTAGAACTCAAGAGAAATCATGAGGAATTTTAAGGTTAACCCCATAGAAAAGAAGACTAGCGAATTCAAGACGAATTTACTAAGAACGAAACCCTAAAGAAACTAGCCAAGGATATAGTTTTAATCTAGAAGCTTTGATAAAAGATTGTAAAGACTAGAAATATCTCTAAGTTGAAGAAACGGACTTAAGGCCAAGAAACTTGGTTATAAGAACTGGGAAGTTAGAGACCCCAAAATCTAGATACCCTTAGTTAAATTCCAAGGGGAAGAGTTCATTATGTGAAACTCAAGTGTCGATTGCTACTAGATTAATCATCACTTGAAAGTTGCAGGATTGATTGAAGTCATAGCTGCTTGAAGACATCACTCTTATTTGTGATTTTCTAGATTAGATTCTAATTGAATTAAATATTGGAACATATAAAAATTGAGGAGCTCTATACCTCCCCCAAGGATACATGTTGAATCCCCATACCAAGAGGGGATGTTTTTACTGCCACAGAAGCATGGACCTCGGCTTTGATGGTGAGAGATCTCCTAGCAGGGATCATAATAAGTAGGAGGTGGATAGGTGTTGAGATATCGAGCTCCACTCGTGATACGCCAGGGTGACCGTTGTGTATTTATGTCACCGACTTGTCAGTTGCAGACGCGGTTGGTACACCGCCCATGAATAATAGCTACATGATAGCTATCCTTATCTACTCTAGTTCGTGGCTCAGTTAGTATGCCACCTTAGTTAGTTGAGTTTGGTTTGAGACCCATATATAGGGTTCTTCTATTTCTTTGTAAGAGAGTTCTTTTTGGCTTACACAACTAAGAAGAGGAAAACTGTTTTCAGCCTCCACCTCTGTGTGTATTCTCCCATTGTGCAAGCAAGAAAGCTACAAGTGAGACTCCTTCCTTCTCTCCCACAATCTTGACATGGTATCAGAGCCTTGTTCGTGGTAAGGAGCTCAAGAAAGCAAGCCAAGCTCGCGGTGGTCTGGTAAGAGGAGCAGTGTTGCTTTCATTTTCTGTTTTGGGAGCAGATCTCTGCAGATAGAACAGTCAGAAATTGCAGGAGTGCATTGTCTCAGGTTGAGATGCCCTTCGCGGTGAAGCAAGAGGGCAGTATATGCTGCGGGAAAGGGTTTTAGCCCTTGGCGACCACTGTTTTACAGGTCGGTGAAAAGTTACTATAGAAATTGCATCGTATGCTTGTGCGCAGAGACATTGGGAGTTTTAGAATCATCATTGGTTCCTGTTTATGCAAAATCGTCACTAGGAAGTGACTGTGTGGTCAAATACCACTTTCGCCAGTTTTGCAGATTTGCCCTTGTGAGGGTGAAGCTGTGTTTTTTGCAGTGACAGAATTTTTTGCAGTATTCTGTAATGGCATCTGATTCTCTTTCACAGATTGTCACTGAAAAGCTTGACAAGAACAACTTCCAGGCATGGAAGTTTAGAATGACGAATTTCCTTATGGGAAAAGGATATTGGGAATTTGTTGCAGGAAATGAAGAAGAACCAGTTCTTCCTGATGTTCCCAATCAACAGCAAATTCAGGCATTCAAATCATGGCATGAGAGAGCCAGGAAAGTTATGTACTGGCTGTCTATCAGTATTTCAGACTCTATGATTGTGCATATTCAGGATGCAAGTACGCCAAAGGAGGCATGGGATACTTTGTCAAAAATGTATAGCACAAATACGCAAGCCAGGAAAATGCAGCTCAAGCAAGAGTTGCATAATGTGCAAAGAGAAAGTATGAGTATCAATGACTACCACATGAAGGTGAAGAAGATTGCAGATGCTCTTGCTTCCATTGGGTCGCCAGTGGAAGATGATGATTTAGTTTCTGTGACCTTGAATGGTCTAGGAAAGGATTATGCACAGTTTCAGACATCCATTTCAGTTCGTGAAAGATTTCCTGATTTTGAGGAGTTGATTGCTCTTCTAATTTCTGAGGAGCAAAGAAATGGTGGTGCATCTTCTTCAGGAGGAACTTCAAAAGAAGCTGTCTTCTACTCAAATGCTGGAAGAGGTAGAGGCAGAGGTAGAGGAGGCCGATTTGGAGGCCGTGGTAGAAATCAGAATATGCAGCAAAATCAAGAAAACCAGTCCTATGGAGGAGGACGTGGTAACTCTAGAGGCAGGGGGAGCCAAAGAGGTCGTGGTGGATGGCAAAGAGGTCAAAATGCAAACAGTAATGTTGAATGCTACTACTGTGGTAAAATGGGTCATATGGCTAAAGACTGCTATAAAAAGCAGAATGACATCATGAATGGAAAACTGCAACAAGGGAATTATGCATCTTCTAGTAGACAGGGTGATGACAGAAATGAGCATTTGTTCATGGTGCAGCACATGAACAATTCTGTGACAAGTGCAGAAGAAAGCAATGATGTATGGTATGTTGACTCAGGTGCATCAAACCACATGACAGGTCATGCAGAATGGATGGAGGATGCAAGAAAAATGGAAAAACCAGGATTTGTGGAGACTGGTGATGATACTGCACATCCTATTGTGCAGATTGGAAAAATTCCCTTGTCTATGCAGGATGGGAAAAAGAAATACCTGTCCGATGTATTTCATGTCCTGAATATCAGCAAGAATCTGGTTTCTGTTGGTCAAATGGTTGAGCAGGGCTTGCAGGTCAGATTTAATCCTCATGGATGCTTTGTTGAGGATATGAAAAATAAAGGTCGCTTGATAGCAAAAGGAAAGAAGAAGGGCAGAATGTTTACGTTGGATGCAGACATGCCTGAATTGAGTGCAGCAATGTTTGCACATGGGACCGGTGTAGTTGCAGATATTGATATCTGGCATAAACGCATTGGTCATGTTAATGTACAGCGACTTAAATCAATGCAGGCCCAAAATATTGTTGCAGGTTTGCCAAAATTCAAGGTTGCAGAAATGCATAAGGTATGTGAAGCCTGTCAGCTTGGAAAATAGGCAAGGAAACCATTTCCTAGACATGTTCAAGAGAGTAAGAAGCCATTGGAATTAATCCACTCTGATGTGTGGACAACTAAAGCTGCATCTCTTGGAGGCTGTCATTATTTTGTCAGTTTTATTGATGACTATAGCAGAAAAGTTTGGGTGTATTTTATGAAAAAGAAAAGTGAAGTTTTTGGGCATTTCAAAACTCTTAAAGCTATGGTTGAAAAAGAAACAGGCCTGCAGATAAAATGCCTAAGGTCAGATGGAGGGGGAGAGTACCTCTCAAATGAGTTTGCAAGGTTCTTGCAGGAGCATGGCATAAAGTAGCAATATTCATGCAGTCATACCCCACAGCAAAATGGAATTGCAGAAAGAAAAAACAGACATATTGGAGAGGTGTCTCGTGCCATGCTCAATGAAAAAGACTTGCCAGATTTTTATTGGGCTGAAGCAGTTGCTACAGCAGTCTACATAATGAACAGGACTCCCACTGCAGCAATACATGGAATGACTCTAGAGAAGAGGTATACTGGTAGGAAACCAGATATTTCTCATTTGAAAATTTTTGGTTGCATTGCCTATGTACATGTGTCAGATGAGTTGAGATCCAAGTTGGATCCGAAAGCTGAGAAGTGCATCTTTATTGGTTACTCTCTGCAGCAAAAAGGGTATAGATGCTATAACCCTTCTACTCGTAAGTTTACAGTGAGCAGAGATGTTGTTTTTTATGAGATGAGTAGCTGGTATAAACCAGTAAATGTGATTGATGATGTAGATGCACAAAATGGTAATGCTGCACAGAATTCACAGCAGCAGTCACAAAATATTAGTGGACCTGGAGCGTCCTCTAGCAGTGGTTCACATTCTTCGCCATGGACAGGCAGATTGAGATCAGGAGAATCTTCTCAAAGTAATGCAGATAGTGGTAAGCAGGTATCACGAAAAGAAAAAGAGAAGGTTGATCATCCCATGTTTGATGTGAATGCAGGTCACTCTTATGTGGATGGTGAATCCAGTGGCTCAGAACAGAGCATTGATGATGAGTTGGGTATTCCTTCTATTGTTACACCTGGAGTAAGGAAGACCAGGGATGTTTTGAGAGCACCTGGGAGTGAACCCACTTTGCGCAGGTCTACCAGAGTTAGGTATCCTGTGGATAGGCTGAAATATGATGGATTTACAGCCATTCACTATGCATATATGGTCAAGGTGATACAGGAACCAGAACCCACTTCTTTTGAGCAAGCCATGGGAAAAGAAAAATGGGAGAAAGCCATGGATGAAGAAATGGATGCCTTGGAAACAAATGCTACATGGGAATTGGTACCTTTGCCTAAAGGTAAAAATGCAATTGGCTGTAAGTGGGTTTATAAGGTGAAGCACAATGTAGATGGTTCTGTGAACAGATACAAGGCAAGATTAGTAGTCAACGGGTATGCACAAACATATGGCATTGACTATGAAGAAACATTCAGTCCGGTTGCAAGGATGGCAACCGTAAGAGCAGTCATTGCTATGGCTGCATCAAAGGGATGGTCTTTACATCAGATGGATGTAAAGAATGCCTTCTTGCGTGGTGATTTGCAAGAAGAGGTCTATATGGAGCAGCCACCAGGTTATGTGCATGCTGTTCATCCTGAGTTTGTTTGCAAGTTGAAGAAAGCTTTGTATGGCTTGAAGCAAGCACCTAGAGCATGGTCTGACAAGATAGGACAGTATCTTGTCACTATTGGCTTTCAGATTTCCAAGGCAGATTTCTCACTTTATGTGAGAAAAACAGAGAAAGATATTATGCTACTTGTCATTTATGTTGATGATTTGATTATGACAGGTGACAGTGATGAAGATATCATTCATGTGAAAATGCTATTGAAGCAGAAGTTTGAGATGAAGGATTTGGGAGAGCTGCGTTATTTCTTGGGCATTGAGGTGATTAGATCACCAAGTGGGATATGGCTCTTCCAGAGGCAGTATGGATTGGACATGCTGTCCAAATATGGGATGACAGGCTGTAAGCCTATTTCAGTTCCTTTGGAGCAGAATGTGAAGCTGAGCGCAGATGCAGGTGAGCCTCTGGAAGACCCTACTATGTACAGACACATAGTAGGAAGTTTGATTTATATGACTATTACCAGGCCAGATTTGAGCTATGCTGTTGGATTGGTAAGTCAGTTTATGCAGGCTCCGAGGAAACCGCATTTAGATGCGGCTAGACGCATACTCAGGTATGTGATGTCCACATTGCAGTATGGACTATTTTATGAGACTGGGGTTCAGATACAGCTGCATGGATATACTGATGCTGATTGGGCTGGTAGTATTTCTGATAGACGATCTACCAGTGGATATGTGTTCTCTTTTGGGAGTGCTGCAGTCACTTGGAGCAGCAAGAAACAGCCTACAGTTGCCTTGTCGAGCACAGAGGCCGAGTACAGGGGTGCAGCAATGGCTGCATGTGAGGTAGCTTTGTTGCATAAGCTACTTTATGATATGCATCAGTCTACAGATGGGCCAGTTGTCATTTATTGTGACAACATGAGTAGTATACACTTGGCAAATAACCCAGTCTATCATGCTAGAACAAAGCACATTGAGGTGCATTATCACTATGTGCGAGAGAGGGTTTTACTAGGTCTTATTGATCTAGTTTATGTCAGCACCGAGGATCAGGTAGCTGACATATTCACGAAGGCATTGGGTGCAAAGAAGCTGCGCAAGTTCAGAGACCTGCTTGGAGTGCAGGAATTGGGATTGAGCTCGAGGGGGAGTGTTGAGATATCGAGCTCCACTCGTGGTACGCCAGGGTGACCGTTGTGTATTTATGTCACCGACTTGTCAGTTGCAGATGCGGTTGTTACACCGCCCATGAATAATAGCTACATGATAGCTATCCTTATCTACTCTAGTTCGTGGCTCAGTTAGTATGCCACCTTAGTTAGTTGAGTTTGGTTTGAGACCCATATATAGGGTTCTTCTATTTCTTTGTAAGAGAGTTCTTTTTGGCTTACACAACTAAGAAGAGGAAAACTGTTTTTAGCCTCCACCTCTATGTGTATTCTCCCATTGTGCAAGCAAGAAAGCTACAAGTGAGACTCCTTCCTTCTCTCCCACAATCTTGACAATAGGGTGCCAGGGAGGCTCTGGCTAGTAAGTTCCTTTTTTTTTGCACCTAGGAACTAATTGGTCCCCTATATGGCCTGAGTTTTACTTGGGACATCTATAAACGCTAGCTATAGGTGGATTTGATCTTGGTGGCGTGTAGATGCATCAGATGAGGCAACATGCGAAATTGTAAATTTTCTCCTATATGGGTGGGAGAACACACATTATGGAATATAATCAATGAATTTGTTTTATTCTAATTGTATGTTTGTGAGTAAATTACGTAAATGAACAATTGTGCATAAAAGGATTTTAATTAATGAAGCTATTTTTATATGTTTCACATAATGTGGTAGGTAATTAGATAACTAAGAACTTCCATAGAGGGAAGCGGGTGGATGGAATCCCGATGAGAATTTAGTCCTATGACAGGGTGGTCTCGGTTAGCCAAGAGGTTTCCCGAAAAACAAACGCTAGGAAGGAACTCTAGGAAGGACCGATTCGCTGACTTACCTAGGGTTTGATCTTAGAGCCCGAACTGTAAATTATCTTAGGAGAAAGGTATGGCGGCTATACCAGAGCATTGTGAGGATGTAATGAAAGAGACCTAACTAGCCTAAGGAAGAGAAGAGAGAGAAGGGCTGTAGGAGAAGAAGAAGAGGAGAGAGAAAGATAGGGAGAAGAGAGAGAAAGAGAGAAAAGGGAGGAAGAAGAAGAAGAAGCCATGAAAGCTTGTGAAGGTGAAAAAGAGAGATTCTTGATAATTCTCTGAAGCCTCAGAATACCCTCTTACACCTTATATACCATCAATGTGACTAGTATATTCCCATGCCATGTTCCCGTGATCCCCATTTGTTACAAACCATCCCGTCTCATAAAGTTTTTGTCCTAAAAAACAAGGGATGCTGTTCCATAGGTGTTTGCTGTAGGAAATCAGCTATAACTTTGTGTAAGAAACTTCGAACGGAACAAGTGAGGTGTACTTTCAAACCATGTGGGGTGAAGGGGGACTGTAAATATGTCAGGACCAAAACTGTTGCAAAATAGATGGCTCTCTAGAAGTAACTAGTGTGCTGTCCAAGATAGTATGGTTGGAGAAAAATAGCCATAACTTCCTCTAGGAAACCCCGATCGGGGCAAGTGAGGTGTTGGCACGGAGCCCTCGAGGTGTACTTTCAGACCATGTATGGGAAATGGAGCTGAAAATTGGTCAGGACCAAAACTAGTGCAAAAATAGTTGGCTGTCCAGACACAGAACTGCAGCCCAAAGCAGGTGTCAAGTGTGGTTAAGTTCTAGCCAATACGGCCTCCTTGAGGTGTGGAAAATCATGCAAGATAGATGATGGGAGCCAAGAAGCTTCCTCTGTTGGTAGGCCTTGCCATTTGATCAAGTATTCATGAATAGACTAGGTGTGGAGTTGCTTTTCATGCTACCTAATGACCGCTTCGGGAATATATTACTGAATAAGGCCTTCCTCATCTATGGGCGGGTAGCTCCTCTACATGATCTTTGGGAGTGCCAATGAAAGGTTTCAATTGGCTCACATAGAATACATTATGGATCTTAGTAGTGGGAGGAAATTGGAGATGGTAGGCCAATTCCCCGACCTTCTTAATGATTGTGTAAGGTCCATAGTAACGGTGTGCCAACTTGTTGCAAAAACCGTCCTTTAGTGTAGCATGACGGGACTTGGGGACCTTGAGGAGTACCAATTCACCCTCTTGAAAGTTAAGGGGTCTCCTTTTTGCATCAGCATGGAGCTTCATGTGCTCTTGAGCCCTTTTGAGATTTGCCTTGCATTGTTGAAGTAAAGCTTACATGCGGTCCAACTCTTCTTTTCCAAGGGGGTTGAGCTTTTCATTGAAGATCACGGTGGGGAGGGGCACCCGATAACCATACAATGCTTCAAAGGGGGAGACTCCAATGCTTGAATGAGTGGAGTTATTGTAAGAAAATTCAACCAAATGCAACCATACATCCCAAGAATTTTGCACATCATGACAAAAATGTCGCAAATAAGTCTCAAGCCACTTGTTGACTTGCTCGGTCTGCCCATCCGTTTGGGGATGATAGGTTGTAGACGGAGCCAATTTGGTCCCCATGGAGCTGAAAATTGTCTGCCAAAATTGACTCATAAATTTGGTGTCCCGATCATGTACTATGACGTGGGGTAAGCCATGCAACTTAAATACATGCTCCATAAACTGAGTGGCAACTTGAGATGCTGTAAACTGAGATTTTGTAGGGATGAGATGGGTTGTTTTAGTGAGTCGGTCAACTACCACATAGATGCTATTCCAACCCTTCTTGGTTGTAGGTAAACTATTGATGAAATCCATGGTAATGTGGGTTCATTTTCCTTCAGGGATAGGCAAGGGCTGCAACAATCCACCCAGTTTAAGAGTGCTATCTTTATTTTGTTGATAAGGCATACATCTAGACATGAAGTCTTTAACATCTCGCCATAGGCCTTTCCAATGGAAGCTTTTTGAAATGCGGTCATATGTTTTGAAGACCCCTAAGTGGCCAGCAATTGGTGAAGAATGCATCTCTTCAAGGATCCTTTGGGTAAAAGGAGAGGCATGGGGAATTATGATACGACCATGGATCCAAATGAGGCCATTGTGGAGCTGATATTGAGAGTTGTCATCCATAACACCTTGCTGTAATTTCTAAAAAAGAGGGCTGAATTCAACATGAAGCAAGTAGGCCTCTTGGAGCTCTTCAATCCAATCATGGTGGAGTTCAGTGATAGATGAAACCTTGCATGCCCACATGCAAGAGAGTGCATCAGCCACACTACATTGTCCTTGCCAAAGGTGTGGGTAATCTCAGTCATAGTTCTGTAGGGTAGCTACCTTGCATCCATAGTTCTCTTGTTGCTGAGACAATTTTCATGACTGCATACCCTGCCCTGCATACATCTACCATACATTCCCAAGTGATACATGTCATTATCAATACATGTACAGGAATGTGGACGTAAATGATCAGGGCTCATGCTATTCATTCAAATGTACATTCACTTGCAAGAACCTTTGGACTCCGGATCACCGGGAGGTGGGCAAAGTTCCCCCCGGGTCGGGTTGTGCACCCCTTCAAGGTCTTTGATGGCAAGGGGGGGTCACCCCTCTTTTGTCTTGCCACCTCGCCTGGCATTGGGCTTTTCCTCACCCAAAATCTACATGGCATATATTTGTTATTAAGCAACGAGCATGATATGCATTTACAAATTGAGGATTGGGCCTTTCATGATATGCATGATCAATAAGGAAAATGGGATTGAAAAAGGGGTTACCTTTGCAAATCAATGACTCACTGGTTGCATGACTTACCCTTCTTACACTTTCTTTCTTATCAATCGAAATCAAAATAAGAGTACAGTTAAGGATTAGAGTAAAATCTTGATCAAGGGGGAAAGAAATTTAAAGAGCATTCAGCCATGCATGCATTTAAGGGTGTAGAATGGGGATGGGAATCCAATGGGAACTCTCAAACTCCAAGAAGGCATGTAATTCTTCCATCTCTCTCATCAAGTGGCTGAGCTCAACAATTGGATGTAAAAGAGAGAGCAAGAACCGATTGACATACCTTATTCAAGCTTGGGGAAGATTTAATGGCTGCCCTTCTCCAAGAAATTTGTGGTTGCCCTTCTTCTTGCAGCCTATGGTTGTATGGGGGCCTTGAATGTCGTATATCTTCACTTGTTGAAGCTTATGGCTGCTCCCAAGGCTCCCGAGGTAAGAAATTTGAAGGAGCTTCAGTGTGCCATGAGCTTGGTTGAAGGTTTCATGGCTGCCATGGTTGCTGCCCACAGTAGGGTTCGAGGTATTGTCAAGGACTGGTGGGGGACCTCAATACCCATGCTCAAGCTTGCCCAAAAGTGTGCCAAAGGCTGGATAATGAAGCAGGGAAGGCTGGAGCTGAGTTGGAGCGGAAGGAGTGAGGAGGCCACTCAATGCAAAATGCGCCGTGATTTTTGGGCTATCCACATGAGACTCCAGGCAGGTCAAGTAGGGCTCATGGCTGTTCTAGATGCTGAGCATGATGGGAGAAAGGCTTTGGGACAAGTCATTGAGGCTGAGGAAGAGGGGGGAGCAAGATTTCTATACTTCTTGGGGCTGAAGGTTCCATGGCAGCTTGAAGGAAGGAGAGAGAAGGTTCTCTTGAAAAAGTAACTGTGCTTTTGGACTTCTCTAACTCTGCTATACTCCTTTTGCCCAAAACCCTCAAGAAACTTACATGGAAATTAGCGACGACCTGCCAAATTTATCTTCCCACCTCCAGATGTGTCCATGGTTCTTGGCAAGGCTCCAAGAAAGGCTGCCATAGTCTTCAAGAGGGCTGGCAGCTTGCTTGAGTACTCCCTGTGTACTTGTGAGAGAAATGTAATTGAGGTTTTCTAACTGTGAGAAACTGTGAGAACCCTAAATCTATGGAAAAAGAAAAGGATCAAGGACAAAGCTCTAATACCACTTGTAATGAAAGAGACCTAACTAGCTTGACTAAGGAAGAGAAGAGAGAGAAGGACTGCAGGAGAAGAAGAAGAGGAGAGAGAAAGACAGGGAGAAGAGAGAGAAAGAGAGAAAAGGAAGGAAGAAGAAGAAGCCATGAAAGCTTGTGAAGGTGAAAAAGAGAGATTCTTTATAATTCTGTGATGCCTCAGAATACCCTCTTACACCTTATATACCGTCAGTGTGATTGGTATGTTCCCATGCCATGTTCCTGTGGGTGATCGCCACTCATTATAGAGGGATTTCATAAATCCTTGGTTTGCTACTACTGGAAAAAAGTGTTGTACTCCATGAACTAAGGGTAATGGCAGTCACTCCTCCAGACAAGAAGCCTCTCAAACGACACCTCCGGATGTGAGCTAATTGTTGATAGGTGACTTTTAGGTCAATTAGGAACCTTCAGGTCGGTCCTCTGTGGGTAATGGTGGGATGCTTCCCTTGTGGGGTGGACCTAGGGTTAACTAGCCAGACAAAATCCGATCATTCTGGTTAGAGTACAAATGGCGATGGCTAGGGTGTAAACTCTAGGTGACTACTAAAACGTTATCCGTCAAGAGATCAAGACAAGTACGTTACAATAGGCAATAGAAGATGCATACATAGAATAAGATTTTATTCGATTCCTGTGCATATAATTTCTTTGAGGAATTCTTAACTGCAAATTCAAGGGTTACTGTACAAGATGAACCTAAGCGCGTACAAGGAAGGTATTGTGTCCCTAAAGTTTTTATTTTATTTGATTTTTTTATTGATCAAATGAAAAATCTGAATCACAAATGTTAATCCTCAATATATAAGAGACCTTGAGATGCAATTGCCAAATGATATTGTTCATAATTGAACTAATCAAGATTTTCTTTTATTGCAGTCAAAGACCCACGAAACTCCAAGGGAGTTATCCTCAAGTATGAAATTCTTGCTTAAAATCAATCCAAACTAGCCCCCAAGGAAAAGGGAGTCCAGGAAGACTATTGGAAGGTATTGCCACTGATGTTGATTTGTCTCGAAGTTGTTTTGCCACTTATGCTGATTTGTCTCGAAGTTATTTTGCCATTTCTACTCATTTGCCTCGATGCTATTATTTTTGGAAAGAAAAGATTTGTCTTGGAAATAAACTTGTTTAAAAGTTTATGTATAATGCATTCAAAATAAGATGTTTGTGATTGTAAGCTAGGTATTAATCTTTCCTAAAACCATCAAGCTAAAAGGTAGATGACTAAGTATAGATCGCCAAGACTGAGGCAATATTCTAGTGAGCACAAAATGTCGATTGAGGCAGTGTTCTTGAAGGCACTAGACCTCCCTAAGGCCAACGTGAATAAAACCTACTCTTTTTTTGTTTTGTGTTAGTGAGTTTAGACTAATCGTGACATGAAAGGACTTATTGTAGGGAACTCACAACAAGAGGAAGTGAGGATACTAAGGGGATCTGGTCATAAACTCCTTAGGCTCTTACAAACTGCCAACTACCCTTCGATTTCCAGGCTGTGTTCTAGAAGTTTTAATACTAGTTGGGGAGCAGAACTTTGAGAAAATAATACTTTGAATAGAAAACATTGTAAAAGACATTTTTATGAAAGGAACTATTAAGAAGAAATTGCTTTATACTTCTTTTATGTTGTGAATTAAGGGCGTGCAATGAATTTCTATCAGGAGATAATTCAAGGAAGATGATTTTTTATGTTGAACCTAAAGTGGTAGGTAATTAAATAACTAAAACTACTCTCGAGAGAGAAGCGAGAGGAGGATCTAGACCTATGACTGGGTGGTCCCGTAAGCCAAGAGCTTTCCTAAGAAGGAATAAAAATCGCACTTGATGAACCATCAAAAACTAGGAAGACTGACTCACATCACTTTAGAATCCACTAATATTAATTATCCAGTAGTAATAGATTTGACTAGAAAAACTTAGGTCGAATCCTCGTGGGAGAGGCCAAAACTTTCACTACGTGGTAGACTCAAGCGAGCCTAGTTAGCAAACTCCAAGGGTTTTATCAAAATCCCAGACAGTGACTCTAGGACATCTCTTAATGGGCTACTAAGAACGTACCACCAAGGAATAGCTCGGGCGGCACATTACACACCTGTTGAGATCATCCACATCCTCTTGGGCATGAGTTGCTTGAATTCTTCACCATCAATTACTTGAGATTGTGCAGAGAATGATATAGTAATAGCAAGACCAAAATTCAATCTTTCTCTCTCCTCTTTGTTCCTTGTTCATATGGCTATTGTGATGAGAGAGAGAGGGAGGGTTGATTTGACAAATCAGTGATGGACAATAGTTTGAAAGCATAATGGCACATAGATTGGGTAATTTGGATGTGTCAATGACTGAAAAATTGCATCAATGATTCTATTTCTTTAAAATACGATACGTACATATACAAAATTTGGACTAAGTGATCTTTATTCAATTTTATGATGAATCATTAGTGCATATGATGGAAAAATGATTGCAAATGATTGAAACATATTTGCTAATGTTTGCAATTCTAAAAATTATTCATTTTTATTTTCGTATATTAACAACAATAAAATCGTAAAACTTGAAATATGAAATTTAATGAAAAATGGAGTTATTTTTAGATTTTGAGAATCGAATGATGTTCATATGGCATGAAAATGAGTATGCTAATCGATCACACTTTACATGAGACATAAAAATAAAAAAACTCAAAAAATTCAATGGTTTATATTGAAATAAATAGAAAAATTTATGAAAAATAGTAAAATAAAGGGAAATTTTTGAAAAATATTAGTTTTTGCCTATAAAAAATGATAAATTTTTTAGAGAAATGTTTGTTAATGTATAATGAAAGTAAAGCATGAGGGTTTGCCTTAAATTTTTTGACTTTTTATGTTAAAGTGTATTTTTGGAGCTCATTTCTATGAAAATTTACTACAAAATCTCCCTACATTTATGCAAGCAATCTAAATGTAAACGGTAGGGAGTATGGGGCTGTAATGAAAATATGTTTGATTAAGCTATTGATTTCTTTGCATATTTTAGCATATAGGTTGTGGTTCGTATAAGTTTTAAGACATTTAATAGCATGGGTTAGCCCAGTGTTGTTCCTTAGCAATGCAGTATGACACTAGTAGAAAGAAATCATGAAAGATTGTTTGTGCACTTCACATTGGCTAATTTTTAGTTAAGTTGTTTCAGCATAAAGTGCCATATAATTTGCATGCACAATCTAAATATTGTTTGTGCACTTCACATTGACTAGTTTTTAGTTAAGTTGTTTCAGCATAAAGTGCCATATAATTTGCATGCACAATCCAAATATGGTATTAGAAGATAAATTTTTAGATGCATGGCAATTGTATGTCTAGGTGACAAAACGAATCTTGAGAGTGTAAGATTTTCTTTTATTGTAGGGTAGTTCGATATCTTGGGAAAATCAATATCTTGGGGCCAATCCCCAAGGTGTAGAAGAGTTGTAGAGGCCACACCATTCTATTGGGGGGAGATCTTTATGTATGTGAATCGAGGTGTTGATCACCTATGTGTTTGGATACTCCCTTTGTTGGAGTTGGGAAGGGGAACTGTTGGATTGCAACAATTGATACAAATATGTGATTTATTTAGAGTAGTGTAACCTCCAAACATTCCTGACCGTAAGGCTATGAGGGTGTTTGGTGAGCATAGGAGGCCCAACTAGGGCCCTAGAGTCACTATCAAATCCATTTTACATTCCAAGAAGTGGTGTGTTTGTCGAGAGCGACTAATAAGTGGTTGTTTTCGAACCTTTGCTAGAAGGAACATGTTATTACTAGTTTCTAATTGAAACGGTGGATGTTGAATTAGGCTGATTAAAACCTCTATCATCAATATAATGATTAATCCAAGGAATCCCCATGACCCAAATGTCCATCTTGAATGGTTTACTCGGATCTTAGGTTATTCATGTTATCAATTATTTAATTCTTTTCTCCAAAAGTGACACCATGTTTGAGTTTGAACTACTATGGGGAAGTATCCATGGAGTGGCCTTTGTGAGTAATAATTCATGGGAGTTAGAGGAAAGATTAGGAAGTAAAAGTGATGCTAGGATGGCACACTCGTCTATGATCCTTGATAATGATAAATTTTTAGAAGAAAAGACTGTGATGCCAATGGTCGAGGAGTAATACATGACTATGATCAAATGTTGCGAGCAACGGATGTGTGGCTTGCGCATAGCGAATGGAAGAAGCTCCCTCTTTCTCTCTTTTACTCATAAAATTGCATATGACTCATGAGAAATTAAAAATAGAATAAAAGAGAGGGTAAAGTAAGATGAGGCGACACAAGATTGGGTACAATCTCCCCCCGACATGAAGTGGGTAGCTCCCTTCATGCCGTATTTATAATTATAAAATCTTCTTTGCCCAAGATTTAGGCCCTTTACAATCACTCTTTGCATAAAAAGTTTGAGTGTACTGGAAAAGAGATAGAGTATTCTGAATTAATGGATGCTAGCATTTGTGTATCCCACAACTTTCTAGAACCATTAATATTTTATTAGACATATCTTCTAAAAATCTATTTTGCTAATAAACATTTACATAGAGGCTATGAGCACACTTTATAAGAAATAGCAATGCATCTAATACAATAATCCAATAATTTCCAAATAAATTCTTGAGAAAATAATCTTTAAAATGCTTGCGCGTGGCGCACCTTTCCAATTCACCTTGCTCTACATTTCAGTGCCAAAAATCCAGAAAATCATGTTAAAATAATAACCAACTGAATAATTACAGCTAGCCACATAAATAAATTAATTTGGAATTCCATACAATAATTAATTTACGAAGACATTAATACTCGTGTGGATAAAATGGTATCACCCATGTTCACACTTGCATTGACGCCCGGAAAGGATGGGCGTCCCCATTGACCTTCTACCTAAGACAATTCTTAGGAATGTGCCTCGCATTGACAGAGAACGATTTAAGGCACTCATCCCACCAACGTACACACAAAGGAGAACTATTTAAGGCGCTCATCCCTTTGCGTAGGTACCACCTGGCAACATACCCCCAGGGTGGAATAGCAATTGTCCTCAATTGCTATTGGCTGGATGTGGAGACAATAAATTGGAAAAAGGTCGCAAATCACGAGCATGCATCCATTGAGCTTCCTCAACAGGGTGATTGTGGAATTTGACAAGATTACGAGGATAAGTATTTCTAGTTCTAGTGGTCATATAGTCAACATCAATAATTGTTTCAGGGATAGGATTTCATGGTCATTTGCAATCAAGGGTGGTGAGTCATAAACAGGGTGAACAAGAAGAGAACCTTTGAAGGGACATAAAAGACTAATGTGAAAAGTGTGGTGGATTTTCCAATGATGAGGTAACTCTAATTTATAAGCATTAGGATTAATACAATGGAGTATTTTAAAAGGTCCATAGAAACGATGAGCTAATTTTACATTCGGGTTCTTTTCTACACTATGGAGTCTATGTTTTTCAACACATAACCAAACATAATCTCCTTCTTTATAAATCATGGCTTGCCTCTTTTTATTTGCTTGTTTCACATATGATTGTTGGGCCTTTGTTAGCATTTGTTAAACTTGCTCATAAATACTTGAATGATTTTGAATCCAATCATCAACAGAAGGTTAAGCCTGTTTACTAAATCTATCAACTATTGTCCATATCGTATTATTCTGTGAAGAATTTTGTGGTAAACCTGTAATGAAGTCCATAGAAATCTACTCCCAAGGTGAATTAGGGATAGGTAATGGAAGTAATAAACCATATGACTTACCATGATGTCTTTTTATGCGTTGATATACAATGCATTCAGAAACAAAATTAGAGACATCACATTGCATATTTGACTAGAAAAAATCTTCGTGTAAATTTCTAAGTGTGGAGATAATACCACGACGTCCCATATAAGGAGGTTCGTGTACTTCTTGCATAATGAAACGACAAAAAGGATTAGTAATACATAACCTTTTTTCATAAAACAAAAAACCATCGGAAACAGAAAAGTTATTAGTAGGGATCCATTGATTGTTAGATAAATTTACCCAAACATCATGAAAATTGGGATCTTGAATATAAGTATTTTTCATTGTGTCTAACGAAGAAGTAGAAATGATAGAAATATTGTTTAATGATGGCCTACAGCTAAGTGCATCGGCTACTACATTTTCCTTACCTGATTGATATTGAATGAGTGGATGAAAGGATTGAATAAATAATGTCCACTGTATGTGTCTATCAGATATTTGTGGTTGTGACAATAAATGTTTAATACTCTGCTGATCGGTTTTAATCATAAACTCCGAACCCATTAGATAGTTCCATATACACAATGCATGAATTACGGCTAATAATTCTTTGTCATATGTACTATATTTAACTTCAGAAGGTTTCAGTTTACAACTAGAGTAAGCTATAGGGTGATTATCTTGCATTAATACAGCAAGGTCTTCAGGTTCATTAGAATTTTCGCCCATAAGTGTAGCCTCATCAAAGTCGGGCATTGCTTCAAGGTCTTCGCTGGATTTTTCAGCTCCAAGAAAATTCAGATGTGCCGTGAGTTTCTTCCAATCACGGGTGTTGCCCATGGGACAATGACTCGCAATATGATCAGGACGCTTACAATTATAACAAATTAAATTTTTGGAAATGGCATTGGAGACACTTGGGTTAACATTTTTAGGTTCACCAGATTTAGGCAAATTTGAAGGTAGATTGGGAGGTTTAGAATTGGAAACTAATTGACCATGATTATTAAGAACGTTTCGCATCCATGGCCATCAATTAAAATTATTCTTTCCATATTGAGAATTGAAGTTACGAAAATAATTAAAACGAAAGTTGTTACCCATGTTGTTATCGTTGGATGCCGGAAATTTCCTTCGGTCTTTAGACTGCTTATTTTCAGTGTTGTGAGCTAGGGATATGGCTTCGTCCAGATTATTGGGCTTGAACATGTTGACTTCGGCTTGGATGGATGGAATTAAGTCGGACATATACTTTCTCTTGAAAGTAGACTCGGCCACTGGCTCCACCATTTGGAGCTGTAAGAGAGTGCTCCAAAATCTTTATGTGTATTGAGGGATAGACTCACATTCCCATTGCATGAATAGGTCCCATTTTTGTTGCATGCGGAGCTCGAATTGTGCAGGGAGAAAATTTGCAAGAAACTTCTTGTGAAATTCATTCCATGTGAGAGGATGATCAACGCTTTTACGCATGAAATCCCACCATAATGAGATGCACATTTAATTTTATCACTTTCTGAGTATTTCTCATTATCAAAATAAGCTTTGAACTGACTTAACCATGACAGAATTTTGCAACCATCTTTAAGACCATCAAAAGAATTAAATTTGAATGTACGCTTGCTTATCTTGGACTCCTTTCGACTAGCATGGACATCCAAAGTAGCATTGATGGCGCGAACTAGGTTGTCGTCATTGGTAGAAATTTCAGTGTGGCAGAACGCTTGAGGGACTTCAGTTCTTGCTCTAGTTGTACGCGGTGTTGATGCTCTTCTTCAAGTTGCATGGATATAAAATCCATACGTTTCTCTAGGGTTGGCTGTGGAAGTGGTGATGCAGAGTCAAAATTGGTAGTGTCGGATGGCCCTTCGTGTGACATGATTACTTGATGGAGAAATCCAGAGATTTAGGACGCCTTGCTTGTCGTTGAAGAATTTTGGCGTGTAAGACCAAAATTTTAAGCGGCCTTTGGACAAGAAATTATGGATGGAAGGAGGCAAGAAAGGCGAGAAATTTTTATGGAAATTTTGTGAAATTTATGAAGCTAGAAAGAACTGCGCGAGAACTACCTCTATGGAAGAGATAGTCAGTTGTGACTTGTGAAGATTTGCAGAGTCTATGTATGACATGGAGTAAGAGAAGATCAAGTTGATTATGTAAGTGATAAAAGAGGTAATGTAACTTGCTTAATAAGGCTTTAAGCCTTAAAAAAAACTTGACGATTTAGGACAAAAGGATGTCGTGAATGTTGCCATGATGGCAAAAAAATGCCCCCCAACGAAATCAAGATTGAGCTTAAGCTCTTGATTAAGCTTAAGCAAAGCTTTTAATTAGGCTTTAATTAAGCTTGCTAATCACCTTGAAGCTCCAGTACATCACAAAACATGGTGCCATGATGTGGGAGTGGGTCTTCTTCAATGTTTGAGAAAATAATAGAATTTCTTGACTATGATAGAGGGATTGGGGTTTTTGAAGGCTTGGGAATCCAGTCGTGTAGTCGGTTCACGATGAGACTGACCGTAGAGCCCGTTTGCAATAGAGGGCTTGCCTTCACACCAGAGGGTAGGCGATTGGAAGCCCAAGAGGTAGGCTGGGCTGTTGCGAGCAAGGGATGCGTGGTTTGCGTGTAGTGAATGGAAGAACCTCCCGCTTTCTCTCTTTTACTCATAAAATTGCATACGACTCATGAGAAATTAAAAATAGACTAAAAGAGAGGGTAAAGTAAGATGAAGCGACACAAGATTGGGTACAATCTCCCCCCGACATGAAGTGGGCAGCTCTCTTCATGCCGTATTTATAATTATAAAATCTTCTTTGCCCAAGATTTAGGCCCTTTACAATCACTCTTTGCATAAAGAGTTTGAGTTTACTGGAAAAGAGATAGACTATTCTAAATTAATGAATGCTAGCAGTTGTGCATCCCACAACTCTCTAGAACCATTAATATTTTATTGGACATATCTTCTAAAAATCTATTTTGCTAATAAATATTTACATAGAGGCTATGCGCACGCTTTATAAGAAATAGCGGTGCATCTAATACAATAATCCAATAATTGCCAAATAAATTCTTGAGAAAATAATCTTTAAAATGCTTGTGCATGGCGTGCCTTTCCAATTCACCTTGCTCTACACATCAGCTACCAAAAATTCAAAAAATCATGTTAAAATAATAATCAACTGAATAATTGCAGCTAGCCACATAAATCAATTAATTTGGAATCCCATACAATAATTAATTCACAAAGACGTTAATATTCGTGTGGATAAAATGATATCACCCACGTTCACACTTGCATCGACGCTGCTCGGAAAGGATAGGCGTTGCCATCGATATTCCACCTAAGACAATTCTTAGGAACGTGCCCCGCATTGATGGAGAACCATTTAAGGCGCTCATCCCTTTGCGTAGGTGCCACCTGGCAACATCAAAAGGTACATTTGATGTTAGTGTGTGATGCAATTGGGTATCGAAGTGCACTTTTTAAGATCCATAATGCATTGGATGATATCTATGTATGTGAAAAACCATTGTTAAAGAGGAAGGTTTTATTGGGACCTATCTTTTTTTATTCTAGGGAAATGGTGGTAAATGAGAATAGACTTGCTAAAGTACCACTAGTAGGGGATGGGGTAGATTCCCTATTGTATAGCACAGGACTCCCTAGACCACTCTATGAGTTGATAAAAAGGCATGCAAATGGAAATATTAACCTTTCTACACTGGTAATGGTGGAATTGGAAGAGATTAGAGGCCTTGAGATGATGAGATTAGGTCAAGATGAATATGAAGATCTAGAAGACCCAATGCTGAGCTTGAAGAAGAGGATTAAATGCCCTCCTCCTAACACGGATCTCCCAATGTTTTATGGGCTGTCAGATGAGGATCAGATATTGAATTTAAAAGAGTATGGCCTAACTTGCCTTGTGAGTAGTTGTGGAGTACTCTAAAGGGGGAGGCCATGAAATGGTACTGGAGCCTCCCAAGAGGGTCAATTAGAACCTTCGAGGAGCTGTGTGATAAATTCCTACATTAGTATGAGAAGGAGGTTCCCGTGACTCAAGTCTTAGGGCAGCTTATGCATACTTGAAAAGAGTCATATATCTTTGTCAAAGAATATGCTAGAGCCTTTGATGATATTCTTAGGCTTTGGCCAAGAAGAGCCACTATGTTCCCGAAGGATATGCTGTGTGAGCTCTTTATGAGTGTTTTAGTGATTAATACACAAATCCAAGTGAGGATATGAGATCCTAAGTCATTAAGTGAGGCTAAGATGCATGCATTTGACTATGAACGGTATATTCAAATATGTTGGGAAAATTTTTGGAGTTTTCCTTGCTCATTGCAAGTGCATCCAAGCATCCAACCTTTTCTTCAAGGAGATAATTCATTTGCTAATACCAAGTCAACCTGTGTGGGGGACCTTGGCAGGTCAAAATCTCTAAGCGAGAAATGCAAATTCTAGGTGTAGTGGTAGTATGCCTCCTAGTGGAAAGAGTCCAATCCAAGCAAGTTCCAGTAGGTTTACAATACTTCCATGAGAGGTGGTTGTGAAGGAAAATTTGATAGGACCATTGGGACGACAAGTGTGGATGTGCGTTCTATGAGTGGTTCTCATTTTACTCCTACGAAGATGCTTGAAAGACCTTCGCCATGTATAAGTGAATCATGCTTTTGGGTGGATGTTGTTCCTTTTAGTAAGAGCATGATACCTATGAGTGAGAAGTCGCAATGTGGACAGAGGTAGGTAAAGACATTATGTATGAAGAAAATGAAGAATGCCAAAGGTCCACTTGTGCTAGATGGAAGTCATAAGTATGTGAGGATATTTGGTTATAACAACAAGTCTACGTTGAGTCCATTAGACCAATGTGGCAAATTGAGGCAATGCAAGAATATAAAGAAGACTATGAGATGGGTTTGGAGGCCCAAAATCTCTAAAAATGTGGTAGGTGTGTAGATGAAAGGCCAAGAATTCTAGGTGAACATACCATGGTCAATTCCCAAGTGGATGAGACCACATACCATAATGATACATCCAACACTATGCACCAATCTAGGATGCATCTATGTGATGGGCCCAGGATTGAAAACCTACCTAGTTTGGGTTGTAACATTGATATATGCAATAATCCAAATAGGGAAGGTTTGAGGGGTCATAAATCACTGATTTTATTTGTCAAAGGGGTCTTTGGGAAGCTCAAATGGTCAATTTATTTGGATAACAATCAAGGTGGGACACATGAGCCCAATGAGACCATTCATTTAGTTAATAGCACCTAAGAAGAGATAGCCCATATTGATATTATATCAATGGGAAGACTTAGACTTATGGATATACAAAAGCCTAGGATTAAACTTGGAGGATCAGATTGCAATGAGCTGACTTGCATAAGTAGCATGAGGCTAACCCTCACATCTTATGACATTTTTTATTTATCTTGGTTAGTTTGATAAGATGCAATGTACATGCCAAGAAGACCATGTATTTGATAGATAAAAATGACATATTCTTGTTAGGCCAAGAGGGTCATTTGTTTGTTTGGTGTGGGTGCAATTAATAGTTTTTTGCTTTAGTGCTACACTAAATAGATTTGTCAGAGCACCTGAAGAGACCCTCTTGCTGCGCAGAAGCTCCTTGTGGCTAAGTCTAGGTGATGTCCTTCCTTTACGAATTCTCTCTCTCTCTATGCTATATGTGTATATTTATGTGGGGAATTTTTCTTTTGTTGGGGATCGACATTCAAAGAATGGAGTCCTAGGATTAGGTTAGATGCGTATGGAAAGGTTTGAGAAATTGTCTACCTATTGTAAAGACATTGTCAAGCACTCTAAGAGCTATTGTTAAGAGTAGTCCTAGTGGCCCTATTTTCCTAGCTTGCTAGGTAGCTATTTCTAGGAATCCCTATTAGTTATGAGGTAGATAGAGAAGCATGTCACACCAAAAGAAAGAGAACACACAATGAGTATATCTAAAATGTATGTAAGACACAGTGGCATATAAAAAGGGTTCTAGTATCTAAAATAAGAAAATAACGGAAGAAAAATCCCAAGAGTAGATATTCATTGCCTTACGAAGGCTTGGTAGAATCCTAGGGGTGAGTCAAACCATCCAAGGCCAAGGCCTTGTCTTCATAGGGGTGGCATTTAGCCAAAAAATAAATAAGCATGGTTGGAGCAAAAACAAAAGTGAGCAAAAGAAGAAAATGATTTCGCGTTGCTTTGTGAGAGCTTGATAGGTTCTTGGGTAAGGCCTATACCTTGTTCTCCTCACAATATGCTTAGCTCCCTCCTTTTTACACACTAGAGTGTAAGTATTGAAGGGAAAAAATGTGATGAAATGAGAAATATGTGACTTTTTATAGACCAAGCTATAGGATTCCTCACCTAGTAAGTAGGAGTTCCTAGTCCAATTGTCCTAGGTCAAGTAGGTAGGTCACTACTTAGGATGACTTCTTTGATCATTATTTTTAGCTATTTTTTGTTGAAGTATTTGGGTAGTGATTAGCTCTGGATCTCTATTAGATTATGCTTGGTCTATTCCTCATGGATTTCATGCTTTGATTTTGCTAGGGGATCGAGTGAGAGCTATGTTTGTGCTTTGTTGTGTATTCTTCTTTATAGTAGCTTGATGCTCTTTATGATTTTTTGTTTATGTAGATCAATTCGTGGATTTGATGAGCTGAGTTGCCCTATCCCGTGGTCCCCAATGAGAGCTAATTTTAAAGCTGAAATTGAAGTTAAAAAAAAGCTCAAGACTCATAAAAGAGGCATTTTTGTGCAAAATGAAATGGTTATTTGAATCAAGGAGTTAGAGTTTTCCTAGATGTATTTTGACGCATGCAAGGAATCCAACGTAAGTATCCATTTGTCAATTGGAATCCATTCGACCCCCCATTTAATGGCCCCAAGGTTTGGCATTATGAAGTAGCTACTAGATCCATAAGCCAAAAAGTGCATGATGGAGGCCAAGGTAACAGATTTCGTTGTCAGAAAGTCACTCGTCCACAGTTAGATCGTGATTCTGAGACCATTTTTCCCTCCAACTAAGTCACAACCACCTCTGCACAAGTGTAAACTTGAAAAAATTGGACTAGTTACTTGAGTGGTTAGTGGCTAAGCTTGATTGAGAGCCAACAAACCTTGAAATTCACATGACATGGGGGAGATGTGTTTTTTTCAATGTCTCCTTCTCCCCATTAAAAAATGATTTTTTGCACCAATTGAGATCATTCACATCCTCTTGGGTCTAAGTTGCTCCAATTCTCAATTGCCTCAAATTGCATAGAGAATGATGTAGTAATTAGTAAGATCAAAATTCAATCATTCTCTCTCATGTTCCTCTCTTCTCTTTGTTCCTTGTTCATACACTACAAGATATAGGCCTTATACCGACGTTTAAAGCAATGAAAATACAAACAACAAAATTTTCCCCTGTCGTCGCAAAAAGTGTCGTTATTAACGACACCATAGAATCATCAATATTGGCGTCGCTATTGGCGTCGCTATGCACGTCGCAAATCATCGCTATGAGCATCGGTATTAGCATCGCTATCAGCGTCACAAATATTTGCAAACAAAAACAATGTATACTGAAATCATAAAACTGATACATGAAATAAATTCATGATCGCATAAAAAGCAATTGGTACAATCATGACAGGATATCACTAATACATAGAACATGTCTACATAGATCATGCAACTCAAAAATAAAGGTGTGTGAGCTCCAGGGATCCAAGGGCGAGCAACGCATCCTCGTCCTCCAAAAGCTCATCCCGATGCAAAGGAGCATCGAACGGACTCTGCAAAAACATCAGTCCACCATACAATAATGCATTCAAATATCATATAGTAACTATGGACAAGAAAGATGAGTGACTTACAGGGTCGCCGCGTCTATACAATCGGTCGACCAATGCCCTGAGACCGTGCCTCTCTGCATATCGAGTCTCAAAGCCAGTCGGATCACTATTTGTAACGGAGTATTGCAAAGAAAACAAAATCCTAACTGTTAGAAATATGATTGTCAGTACAAAGAATATTTCAAAAAAATAAACAAGCAAAACAAAAGAAAAACTTACAAAGTCCTCCAAATATGTCCTGTGGCCGCCACTCCCAAGATGATGGACCACTCCGACCTCGAGTCGTGCCCTCGCCGCCTCGCGCTGCTGACTCCAACATCCTAAATAATCTGTAGCCTCCTCCCTCAGTTGGCGCCAGTCGTCTGCATCTAACCACTCCGGCTTTGCAGCCCCACTCTTGATTGCCTTGCGTGCGTCGGATCGTCTATGTGACATGTATGCACGCATGTAATCCATCATCCAGCCTGTAGAGAATCTATCTACTGCGACTGGCACCGGAAACTCCTCATGTAAGGATGCTACTATGTAGTCCTTGCTTCCCTCCGGTATGTTCTTCCAACGATCCAAGACATTGTGCCGAAAAACTTGTTGGCACAACTCTCTCATGCGAGCCATCACCCTCCTCCCCTCATCATTCATGATGATGGCTCCTGACCTACTATCGACTAGATATCCATAACCCGCAGGAGTCTGCCTAAGATGGATCCTCTCCCATCTGCATCCACGCTCTTGGGCATATCCAGGAGACCCCTATGCATTCGATGTACCGACGGGGGTAATATCGACCGGAGTGGTACCCACCATAGGGGTGCCACCTGCTGACGGCTGCGCAAAAGCCGGAGTAACTGGAGTAGATGTCCCCATTGTTGAGATATCGAGCTCCACTTGTGATATGCCAGGGTGACCGTTGTACATTTATGTCACCGACTTGTTAGCTGCAGATGCGGTTGGTACACCGCCCATGAATAATAGCTAGATGACAGCTATCCTTATCTACTCTAGTTCGTGGCTCAGTTAATATGCCACTTTAGTTAGTTGAGTTTTGTTTTGAGACCCATATATAGGGTTCTTCTATTTCTATGTACTTGAGTTCTTTTGACTTACACAACTAAGAAGAGGAAAATTGTTTTCAGCCTCCACCTGTGTGTGTATTTCCCCATTGTGTAAGTGAGAAAGCTACAAGTGAGACTCCTTCCTTCTCTCTCACAATTTTGACATGGTATCAGAGCCTTGTTCATGGTAAGGAGTTCAAGAAAGAAAACCAAGTTCGCGGTGTTCTGGTAAGAGGACCAGTGTTGCTTTCATTTTTCTGTTTTGGGAGCAAGTCTCTACAGGTAGCACAGTCGGAAAGTGTAAGAGTGCATTGTTTCAGATTGAGACGCCCTTCGCGGTGTAGCAAGAGGGCAGTATATGCTGCGGGAGGGGGCTTTAGCCCTTGGTTGCTTTGATTTTTTTATTTGAGGCCATTTCGGGGCCTATTTTGGAGGCGGAAGTTTTTTGCATGCACTCAGGAAAAGGCCGGTGAAAAGTTACTGTAGAAATTGCATCGTATGCCTGTGCGTAGAGACATTGGGAGTTACAGAATCATCCTTGTTGCCTATTGATGCAAAATCGTCCCTAGGAAGTGACTGTGTGGTCAAATACCACTTTCGTCAGTTTTGCAGATTTGCCCTTGTGAGGCTAAAGCTCTGTTTTTTACAGTGACAGAATTTTTTGCAGCGTTCTGTAATGGCGTCTGATTCTCTTTCACAGATTGTCACTGAAAAAGCTTGACAAGAACAACTTCCAAGCATAGAAGTTTAGAATGACGAATTTCCTTATGGGAAAATGATATTGGGAATTTGTTGCAAGAAATGAAGAAGAACCAGTTCTTCGTGATGTTCCCAATCAATAGCAAATGCAGGCATTTAAAGGATGGCATGAGAGAGCCAGAAAAGTTATGTACTGGTTGTCTATTAGTATTTTAGACTCTATGATTGTGCATATTCAGGATGCAAGTACGCCAAAGGAGGCATGTGATACTTTGTCAAAAATGTATAGCACAAATATGCAAGCCATGAAAATGCAGCTCAAGTAAGAGTTGCAAAATGTGCAAAGAGAAAGTATGAGCATCAATGACTACCACATGAAGGTGAAGAAGATTGCAGATGCACTTGCTTCCATTGGGTCACCAGTGGAAGATGATGATTTAGTTTCCGTGACCTTGAATGGTCTAGGAAAGGATTATGCACAATTTCGAACATCCATTGCCGTCCATGAAAGATTTCCTGATTTTGAGGAGTTGATTGCTCTTCTAATTTCTGAGGAGTAGAGAAATGGTGGTGCATCTTCTTCAGGAGGAACTTCAAAAGAAACTATCTTCTACTCAAATATTGGAAGAGGTAGAGGCAGAGGTAGAGAAGGTCGATCTGGAGGCCGTGGTAGAAATCAGAATATGCAGCAAACTCAAGAAAACCAATCCTATGGAGGAGGACGTGGTAACTTTAGAGGCAGGGGGAGCCAAAGAGGTCGTGGTGGATGGCAAAGAGGCCAAAATGCAAATAGCAATGTTGAATCCTACTACTGTGGTAAAATGTGTCATATGGCTAAAGACTGCTATAAAAAGCAAAATGACATCATGAATGATTTCTAGTAGACAGGGTGATGACAGAAATGAGCATTTGTTTATGGTGCAGCACATGAACAATTCTGTGACAAGTGCAGAAGAAAGCAACAAAGTGTGGTATGTTGACTCAGGTGCGTCAAACCACATGATAGGTCATGCAGAATGGATGCAGGATGCAAGGAAAATGGAAAAACTAGGATTTGTAGAGACTGGTGATGATACTGCACATCCTATTGTGCAGATTGAAAAATTTCCTTTGTCTATGCAGGATGGGAAAAAGAAATACCTATCAGATGTATTTCATGTCCCGAATATCACCAAGAATCTGGTTTCTATTGGTCAAATGGTTGAGTAGGGCTTGCAGGTCAGATTTAATCCTCATGGATGCTTTGTTGAGGATATGAAAAATAAAGGTCACTTGATAGCAAAAGGAAAGAAGAAGGGCACAATGTTTACGTTGGATGCAGACATGCCTGAATTGAGTGCAGCAATGTTTGCACATGGGACCGGTGTAGTTGCAGATATTGATATCTAGCATAAATGCATTGGTCATGTTAATGTACAATGACTTAAATCAATGTAGGCCCAAAATATTGTTGTAGGATTGCCTAAATTCAAGGTTGTAGAAATGCATAAGGTATGTGAAGCCTGTCAATTTGGAAAACAGGCAAGGAAACCATTTCCTAGACATGTTCAAGAGAGTAAGAAGCCATTGAAATTAATCGACTCTGATGTGTGGACTACTAAAGCTGCATCTATTGGAGGCTATCATTATTTTGTCACTTTTATTGATGACTATAGCAAAAAAGTTTGGGTGTATTTTATGAAAAAGAAAAGTGAAGTCTTTGGGCATTTCAAAACTCTTAAAGCTATGGTTGAAAAAGAAACAGGCCTGCAAATAAAATGCCTAAGGTCAGATGGAGGGAGAGAGTACCTCTCAAATGAGTTTGCAAGGTTCTTGCAAGAGCATGGCATAAAGCAGAAATATTCATGTAGTCATACCCCACAGCAAAATGGAATTGCAGAAAGAAAAAACAGGCATATTGGAGAGGTATCTCGTGCCATGCTCAATGAAAAAGACATACCTGATTTTTACTGGGTTGAGGCAGTTGCTACAACAGTCTACATAATGAACAGGACTCCCACTGCAGCAATACATGGCATGACTCTAGAGGAGAGGTATATTGGTAGGAAACCAGATATTTTTCATTTGAAAATTTTTGGTTGCATTGCCTATGTTCATGTGCCAAATGAGTTGAGATCCAAGTTGGATCCAAAAGCTGAGAAGTTCATCTTTATTGGTTACTCTTTGCAGAAAGGGTATAGATGCTATAACCCTTCTACTCGTAAATTTACAGTGAGAGTAGAGATGTTGTTTTTGATGAGATGAATAGCTGGTATAAACCAGTAAATGTGATTGATAATGTAGATGCACAAAATGGTAATACTGCACAGAATTCACAGCAGCAGTCACAAGATATTAGTGGACCTGGAGTGTCCTCTAGCAGTGGTTCACATTCTTTGCCATGGATAGGTAGATTGAGATCATGAGAATCTTCTCAAAGCAATGCAGATAGTGGTATGCAGGTATCACGAAAAGAAAAAGAGAAGGTAGATCAGTCCATGTTTGATGTGAATGTAGGTCACTCTTATGTGGATGGTGAATCCAGTGGCTCAAAACAGAGCATTGATGATGAGTTGGGTATTCCTTCTATTGTTACACCTGGAGTAAGGAAGACCAGGGATGTTTTGAGAGCATTTGGAAGTGAGTCTACTTTGCGCAGGTCTACCAGAGCTAGGTATCCTATGGATAGGCTGAAATATGATGGATTTACAACCATTCACTATGCCTATATAGTCAAACTGATACAGGAACCAGAACCCACTTCTTTTGAGTAAGCCATGGGAAACAAAAAATGGGAGAAAGCCATGGATGAAGAAATGGATGCTTTGGAAGCAAATGCTATATGGGAATTGGTACCTTTGCCTAGAGATAAGAATGCAATTGGTTGTAAGTGGGTTTATAAGGTGAAGCACAATGCAGATGGTTCTGTGAACAGATACAAGGCAAGATTAGTAGTCAAGGGGTATACACAAATATATGGCATTGATTATGAAGAAAAATTCAATCCGGTTGCAAGGATGGCAACCGTAAGAGCAATCATTGCTATGGCTACATCAAAGGGATGGTCTGTACATTAGATGGATGTAAAGAATGCCTTCTTGCATGGTGATTTGTAAGAAGAGGTCTATATGGAGCATCCACCAGGTTATATGCATGCTATTCATCCTGAGTTTGTTTGCAGATTGAAGAAAGCCTTGTATGGCTTAAACCAAGCACCTAGAGCATGGTCTGACAAGATAGGACAGTATCTTGTCACTATTGGCTTTCAGATTTCCAAGGCAGATTTCTCACTTTATGTGAGAAAAACTGAGAAATGTATTATGTTGCTTGTCATTTATATTGATGATTTGATTATCACAGGTGATAGTGATGAAGATATCCTTCATGTGAAAATGCTATTGAAGCAGAAGTTTGAGATGAAGGATTTGGGAGAGCTGCGTTATTTCTTGGGCATTGAGGTGATTAGATCACCAAGTGGGATATGGCTCTTCCAGAGGCAGTATGGATTGGACATGCTGTCCAAATATGGGATGACAGGCTGTAAGCCTATTTCAGTTCCTTTGGAGCAAAATGTGAAGCTGAGCGCAGATGCAGGTGAGCCTCTGGAAGACCCTACTATGTACAGACACATAGTAGGAAGTTTGATTTATATGACTATTACCAGGCCAGATTTGAGCTATGCTGTTGGATTGGTAAGTCAGTTTATGCAGGCTCCGAGGAAACCGCATTTAGATGCGGCTAGACGCATACTCAGGTATGTGAAGTCCACATTACAATATGGACTATTTTATGAGACTGGGGTTCAGATATAGTTGCATGGATACACTGATGCTGATTGGGCTGGTAGTATTTCTGATAGACGATCTACCAGTGGATATGTGTTCTCTTTTGGGAGTGCTGTAGTCACTTGGAGAAGCAAGAAACAACCTACAGTTGCCTTGTCGAGCACAGAGGCTGAGTACAGGGGTGCAGCAATGGCTATATGTGAGGTAGCTTGGTTGCATAAGCTACTTTATGATATGCATCAGCCTACAAATGGGCCAATTTTGTCATTTATTGTGAGAATATGAGTAGTATACACTTGGCAAACAACCCAGTCTATCATGCTAGAACAAAGCACATTGAGGTGCATTATCACTATGTGCGGGAGAAGGTTTTACTAGGTCTTATTGATTTAGTTTATGTCAGCACAGAGGATCAGGTAGCTGACATATTTATGAAGGTATTGGGCACAAAGAAGCTGCGCAAGTTCAGAGACCTGCTTGGTGCGCAGGAATTGGGATTGAGCTCGAGGGGGAGTATTGAGATATCGAGCTTCACTCATGATATGCCAGGGTGACCGTTGTGCATTTATGTCATCGACTTGTTAGCTGCAGATGCGGTTGGTAAACTGGCCATGAATAATAGCTAGATGACAGCTATCCTTATCTACTCTAGTTCATGTCTTAGTTAGTATGCCACTTTAGTTAGTTGAGTTTGGTTTTGAGACCTATATATAGGGTTCTTCTATTTCTATGTACTTGAGTTCTTTTGGCTTACACAACTAAGAAGAGGAAAATTGTTTTCAGCCTCCACCTATGTGTGTATTCCCCCATTGTGTAAGTGAGAAAGCTACAAATGAGACTCCTTCCTTCTCTCTCACAATATTGACACCCACAGGTGTGACAAATCCTGGAGGTGACGCAGCTCCAGTTGAACGACGAGACGGAGACACCACGTCCGTGTCTCCACAACATCCACCTGAGCCACGAGAGTGAGGAGTTGTACCTGTATCCCGTGTCGACTGCGGGCTCACTGCCTCTACATCTCTATAGCATCCCCCTGATCCCGATGCACTCCCTCCCTTTGGCCCAAGTCGTGAGTGTCGAGATCGTCTGCTCGAAGCCGAAGCATCCGATCGCCCTGAAGTAGATCTAGCAGAGCGCGCTGACGAAGACTAAGACAGCTCCTGGTCTGCCATCTCTCTGAATCTGGTGATCTGGTCTGGAGACATGCGTGCGAAGATGTCATGTAACTCCTCATCACTCATCCCTCGACTCATCCTAAAAATGTCACTTGCATAGACAAAAAATGATGGTAGAATAATCAATTTAAATCATACAAAGCATAGTAATATAAATCATCTAAAGAAAATCTCACTTAAAATGCATATCTTATGTACCCTTATAAGCGATTGGTCAACGAATTGAGTAAGTGGATGCTCCAAGTATGAAGTATCATATGGTCCCATGTTAATCTCCTGACACAACTCGGCGTACACTGGAAGGTTGATAGACATGTCAGCACAAAAGAATGAGTCCGCCTCGTTCTCAAAGAAACCTTCGACTCTTGTATTTCCATCATTGTTAGCCGATGCTGGCTCCAAGCTTTCAACAGCCTCCACCCCTTGCAATATCAACCCCTCTATTTGCATATTATCTTCATCTATGCTCAGAACATCGCTTTGATAATATACTCTTGCACTTCGGGGAGTTGAATGTATAACATACCACCATCGAGGTTGTCGGGGGTTTGGATAGAAGATTACCTATTCATAAACACGTACAAGAGAGTTCAAACCATTGTGACATAAACCATGTCGTAATACAATTAGCAAGCAAATGACTCCATGCACCTGTTCACAATGGGCCGGCAACACAAAGGTGTTGCGCAAATCCGTCCATTTTTTTTCGGAATCTATTTCGAGAAATCCAGATGGACCTCGTCAAATTGTTGCTCCAGCTCCTCCAAGTACCACTTTGAACCACTGCACATCGAATAGTATCATGGAGAAGCTACGGTAATCCACCGTAACAATACTTTGCAAGTTCCCAAAATACTCCATCTCATCCACAACCGTGTTTGGATCCATTGCCCGTCGCCGGCTCTCTTGCTCGAACCTTGCCAGGATACCACAGTCCATTGTGGAGCGCATTTTGTCAATATACTCCACACGAAAATGCCATCCACGCGGCCATGCTGCACTATATATTTTGTACTGTACATTAAAAAACTCAAATTAGATGTTGCATATAAAATTTAGATACGACAGATTCTAAACCCCTCATCACCTTTGATCCCCTCGAGAATTCCCACTCCTCCATTGAGACCTCTGTCCCTTCGCGAGACGCTGCGGTCAAGGCTCCATGTAACCATCGCGTTGATATAAACCGCGGCATCTCCTCCATGCCTTCGGGATATCGAATCAGTCTATGACGCGTACTACGTCGGAATTCAGCTTGCGCTTCCTCTCGATCTTGCCTAGCGATCTAGTACTTGGCGAGCCACGTCTCCATAGAGGCATGGTGCAACATACAAAAGTGATTCACCTTCTCTTCCATTGAGGCATCCATTCTTTTTTCTACCCCATTTCCAACCACCACATCTCTAATCAGTCTATCATCATCCTTGAGCGACCATAGCATTTCATTGTCTGGTTCCACCATTGGTAACCATTGTGAAATATGCACCAGCGCCTCAGACACCAACCAACCTTTGGCCATGCTACCTTCTAGCCAAGCTCGTTGTCGCACAAAGCCTTTCAGGGTTTTCATGAAGTGCTCCAAGAAGAACATCCATCGCGTATGGACAGGTCCAACAATCTCCACTTCATCCACAAGATGTACAAGAAGGTGGATTTGTATCGTGAGCATGCTGGTGGGCAGGTATTTCTCAAAGAGACAGACCGTATCCACTGCTCCTTGCCTCGCGGATTCAATAGAGGAGGTCTTAATCTCCTTCTGTGAGATCCATTGCACAAAAGTCGACAACTTGTAAATGGCCCCGCGAATTTTTGGAGTAAGACATCCTACGATCGCAATCGGTAGTACAAACTGCCACAAATGAGAAAGCATTATGAATAATGGCTACATTCCAAATAGCAAAATGCCCACGCTAAATACAATCCATTCGTAGTACAAACCTGACATATCTTATGCCAGTCATGGGATTTTAGCCCTGATAATTTGTCGTCTTTAGAAAATGTGGATCTGAGAGAACGCATCATACCCATCAGAGTGTGGATAGACTTGATTACTTGCTTTACAATGCGCTCTTCTTTAGTGGACAAAACCCAAGGAGCGAGAGGAAGCTGCATGCAACCATCAGCACTCGACTGCGGCCAAAGCGCCTCCATCTTACCTATCTCCTTCAAATCCATTCATGTACCTATAGTGTCTCTCTTTCCTATGATGTGGTCCCATAACAAGCTATCCACATTCTTGAAAATATGCATGGGATCCAACAAGTGGTTGACCTGTAAGTGGGTCCAATATGGCAACTTGTAGAAAACTAAGAACCACCCCATTCCATTTGGATGTGATTCCGCGTGGACCATTTTTAGCTCGTACCAACTTGTGGCGTTCATACGTTTTGGAGGTCATCTAAGGAAACCTTCCTTGAGTTCATGATCCTCCAGTAAGAAAGCAGCGTGTCCTTGATATACCATCTTCTTCATGGTTCATGACCTTCGGGAGTCTAATTGTGGCCCGCACAATGGACATGCATGATAACCTGAGGTAACCAGACTTGTTCCAACACCACGACCTAGTGAATACTTGATTGAATGAGATAAAATATAGATAATACTAGCAAGAACGGAGGCCTGCTCACCTGAGCACTCTCCCAATCCTAGAAAGTCATGCATCGTCCACATGAGAATGGCTCGAATATTGGCTGACCACCGACCATTGCGCCTGCTCATATCTTGCACAGTGACCCCCTTCTCCCACAAAATCTTAAGCTCATCGACTAATGGACGAAGATAGACGTCCATATTTTTTACTTTGTAGCGGCCCGGGATGAGCAAGCTAAGGATGAGATGTCCTTTATTCGTAGAAATCCATGGAGGGATGTTGTAGTTGACAAGGACTATAGGCTACACACTGTAAGAAGTTGAGCGCAGACCGAATGGGTTCACGCCATCCATTGCGAGACCGAGCCGAAGATTCCTTGGCTCTCGGGCAAAGCCTAGGAAGGTTGAGTCAATGTGTCTCCATGCACGCGAATCCGCTAATATTCGTTGAACTCCATCTGTGGACCTATTCTGTGCATGCCATGTTGTCAAGCTTGCCATGCCAGATGTATGAAACATGTGGTTTATGCGGGGGATGAGCGGAAAGTGTCTGAGAACTTTTTAAGGGATGGTTTGTTCTTGCAAGTCCTGTCGATATCTGTGAGCACCACACTTTGGACATGTCTCCATAATCTCGTATTCTCTTCGAAACAGACAGCAATCGTTGATACATGCATGGATGTTATTGTAGTCCATGCCAAGCTTCCGTAAAACATGTCATGCATTATCACGAGACTCGGGCATGGTATTTGCAGGTGGTAATATATGATATTTCAATAACCTGAAAAAAATCATAAAACACCTTGAAAAAGCACAAATGTTTGTAATAATAGTGCCGAAAAAAAAATCAATGAAGTGTATGTACAAGGTACCTGAACAACTCGGTCACACTCGTATCGCTCCACCCGTATTTTGCTTGCACACTTAAGAGTGCAAGAAATGTCTTAAGCTACTCGGCACTCATCATATAATGGTATGGATGCTTTCTCTCTAAGCGGATCAGAAGTCTCGACATCCATGGGAATCAATGCATCGATCATTGTCTCCATCTCAGGCTCCAAGATTGTAGGTAGATCTGGAAGGTTGCCTATCTCCTCTGGCATTGACGGTATAGATTGGCCTTGCGAGTGGTGGATTGGCTCCTGCACTCCATCCATCGCATGCCCACGTACTCTTCTAATTGGCCGCAAAGGGTGCACTCCCCCTTGGGACGAGACATCACCTCCTTGGATAGAAAATTTTCCAACAAGACCCAATCTTATTGTATATGGTATTCAATTAGCTTGCGAGTACAATGCATGATTGATATTAACTTCAAATTACCGTTTGGTGAAAATCCGCACTCACCTGATCAATGATCTCAGATTGAAACTCGCCAAATCGTCGTACGTGAACTTGAACAACAGGACCTTCTTCGTTTTCCATCTTGTCTATGTTACAATAGACAATTTAATGATTTGTAATACAATTTCGGAAAACCCTTCACTCATTGTTTATTGGAGGTTCTAGAATGCACTTGGATTGAATTTTGCAGTACCAAAAAAGAAAGTGAGGGATAAGATGACTTAAGACCTAAAAGCCAAAAGTTTACTAACTTAAGTGTTATTATTTTGTATATGACATATAGAACACATGAATATGGTTGTAATGCATAATTTTATTTGATGTATGCATATCTCCAGTATTGTTTTCATTGCCCTTAATAATCGGATTTATCTATGACCAAATTTCAGAGAACTAGCTACTTGTCATGCTCATCAAATTATAAGCACACCACCTTCAAGATTGTTAGAAATCCTTTAAAATCCCTAAGGCTTATGTCATAGTTTGTTGCAACACAAACATGTGTGTACACACATGCATGCATCTATGCACACACACAAAACTATTGTTAAATTTAATAAAAGACATTTACAAAGCATACACATATGTTTCTTTGTTTCTAACTTACATCAAGCATTAATTTAAGACACTTCATGCCTCTTATCATTGGATGATACATGAGCCATTTGTTAGATATATTATAGTGAGACAATAGGACTAATTGTGACATGTACATGCTCTCTTGATACTCATTGGATGCAGTATTTGTATCGTAGGATGGTTTGATGTTTTATCTTGATGTTTTGTCTTGGATCTATTAGCACCTTCCTCATCAAGTAGAAAAAAATTCAATAGTGCATAAAGCTTCCATTGACATAGAATGCTTGCTTTAGATTACCTAAAAATTTTATGCCTTTCTTCTTGGTTCCTATCAAAGAAGAGGGCCTTACAAATAGTTTCGACATCAATACTCTTTTCCTTTACCTATGTGGCATATGACTATGCTTTGATTTCCCACCATCCTAAGTGACTTGGAATTTGAAGTGTTGAGGGAGGTCACCTCCTATGATTTTCCCCTATATACATCCATAAGGAGAGGACAAATGCAGCGATGGAGGAGTAGTCTTTCTTGTCAACACTCATCTGATGCCATTTTTTGTGGACAAACTCAAAAACTCATTCAGTGCCCTTGAAATTTTTAGTGACAAAGGTACTTGTCATTATATAAACATAAGAATGGGTATACGTATACGATACAAACACACTAGATGATCTCCTAGTAGCACTTGTTGGGGCTACTTGTATTATTGTGAAGTTGTGAGTCTACATCTTACTCATGCATTATCATGCATCTACTTCTCTTTGTTCATAAAAGAAGAACATACAATAATTTTTGTTTGGTACAAATGATGCACTAAGTAAGTATGTGCAAAACCCCAACATTCTCAGGAGGTAGAACGTTATACTTTTACCAAATTAAAAATATTATTACAAAGAAAACACATTGATAGAAGAGCAAAACTTCCTTTTCACAAGAATTATATATAGAATAACATAATTGAATTGTAATTAGTTATAGTAAAATGTCAAAAGTAAATCATTACAATCGGTTAGTGTACCTAAGTAGAAATATGAGCTTGGAACATGGGCAAAGAGAGATGAGAATAGAGCATGGGGAATACAGGCTCGGGGGGTCCACTAGGGTTTACCGTATGGTACCACGTGAGTGTAAAGGAAGGGGTTATTTAAGGGAAGGAAGGTAGATTTTATAAGGTAAGGTCCCATAAATAGGGGGTAGATAATGTCAAGATTGTGGGAGAGAATGAAGGAGTCTCACTTGTAGCTTTCTTGCTTGCACAATGGGGGAATACACACAAGGGTGGAGGCTGAAAACAGTTTTCCTCTTCTTAGTTGTGTAAGCCAAAAAGAAGTCTCATACAAAGAAATAGAAGAACCCTATATATGGGTCTCAAACCAAACTCAACTAACTAAGGTGGCATACTAACTGAGCCATGAACTAGAGTAGATAAGGATAGCTGTCATCTAGCTATTATTCATGGGCGGTGTACCAACCGCATCTGCAACTGACAAGTCGGTGACATAAATGCACAACGGTCACCCTGGCATATCACGAGTTGAGCTCGATATCTCAACACTCCCCCTCGAGCTCAATCCCAATTCCTGCACATCAAGCAGGTCTCTGAACTTGCGTAGCTTCTCTGCGCCCAATGCCTTCGTGAATATGTCAGCTACCTGATCCTCTGTGCTGACATAAACTAGATCAATAAGACCTAGTAAAACCCTCTCCCGCACATAGTGATAATGCACCTCAATGTGCTTTGTTCTAGCATGATAGACTGGGTTATTTGCCAAGTGTATGTTGCTCATGTTGTCACAATAAATGACAACTGGCCCATTTGTAGGATGATGCATATCATAAAGTAGCTTATGCAACCAAGCTACCTCACATGCAGCCATTGCTGCACCCCTGTACTCAGTCTCTGTGCTTGACAAGGCAATTGTAGGCTGTTTCTTGCTGCTCCAAGTGACTGCAACACTCCCAAAAGAGAAAACATATCCACTGGTAGATCGTCTATCAGAGATACTACCAGCCCAATCAGCATCACTGTATCCATGCAACTGTATCTGAACCCCAGTCTCATAAAATAGTCCATACTGCAATGTGGACTTCACATACCTGAGTATGCGTCTAGCCGCATCCAAATGCGGTTTCCTCGAAGCCTGCATAAACTGACTTACCAATCCAACAACATAGCTCAAATCTAGCCTGGTAATAGTCTTATAAATCAAACTTCCTACTATGCGTCTGTACATAGTAGGGTCTTCGAGAAGCTCACCTGTATCTGCGCTCAGCTTCACATTTTGCTCCAAAGGAACTGAAATAGACTTACAGCTTGTCATCCCATATTTGGACAGCATGTCCAATCCATACTGCCTCTGCAAGAACTGTATCCCACTTGGTGATCTAATCACCTCAATGCCCAAGAAATAATGCAGCTCTCCCAAATCCTTCATCTCAAACTTTTGCTTCAATAGCATTTTCACATGAAGGATATCTTCATCACTGTCACCTGTCATAATCAAATCATCAACAGTAGCATAATACATTTCTCTGTTTTTCTCACATAAAGTGAGAAATCTGCCTGGGAAATATGAAAGCCAATAGTGACAAGATATTGTCCTATCTTGTCAGACCATGCTCTAGGTGCTTGCTTCAAGCCATACAAGGATTTCTTCAACTTGCAAACAAACTCAGGATGAACAGCATGCACATAACCTGGTGGCTGCTCCATATAGACATCTTCTTGCAAATCACCATGCAAGAAGGCATTCTTTACATCCATCTGATGTAAAGACCATCCCTTTGATGCAGCCATAGCAATGACTTCTCTTACGGTTGCCATCCTTGCAACCGGACTGAATGTTTCTTCATAGTCAATGCCATATGTTTGTGCATACCCCTTGACTACTAATCTTGCCTTGTATCTGTTCACAGAACCATCTGCGTTGTGCTTCACCTTATAAACCCACTTACAACCAATTGCATTCTTACCTTTAGGCAAAGGTACCAATTCCCATGTAGCATTTACTTCCAAGGCATCCATTTCTTCATCCATGGCTTTCTCCCATTTTTCTTTTCCCATGGCTTGCTCAAAAGAAGTGGGTTCTGGTTCCTATATCACTTTGACTATATATGCATAGTGAATGGCTGTAAATCCATCATATTTCAGCCTATCCATAGGATACCTAGCTCTGGTAGACCTACACAAAGTAGCTTCACTCCGAGGTGCTCTCAAAACATCCCTGGTCTTCCTTACTCCAGGTGTAACAATAGAAGGAATACCCAACTCATCATCAATGCTCTGTTCTGAGCCACTGGATTCACCATCCACATAAGAGTGACCTATATTCACATCAAACATGGGCTGATCTACCTTCTCTTTTCCTTTTCGTGATACCTGAATACCACTATCTGCATTGCTTTGAGAAGATTCTGCTGATCTCAATCTGCTTGTCCATGGCGAAGAATGTGAACCACTGCTAGAGGACGCTCCAGGTCCACTAATATTTTGTGACTGCTGCTGTGAATTCTGTGCAGCATTACCGTTTTGTGCATCTACATTATCAATCATATTTACCGGTTTATACCAGCTACTCATCTCATAAAAAACAATTCTTTGCTCACTGTAAACTTACGAGTAGAAGGGTTATAGCATCTATACCCTTTTTGCTGCAAAGAGTAACCAATAAAGATGCACTTCTCAGCTTTTGGATCCAACTTGGATCTCAACTCATCTGGCACATGAACATAGGCAATGCAACCAAAAATCTTCAAATGAGAAATATCTGGTTTCCTACCAGTATACCTCTCCTCTGGAGTCATCCCATGTATTGCTGTAGTGGGAGTCCTGTTCATTATATAGACTGCTGTAGCAACTGCCTCAGCCCAATAAAAATCTGGCAAGTCTTTTTCATTGACCATGGCACGAGATACCTCTCCAATATGATTGCTTTTCCTTTTTGCAATTCCATTTTGTTGTGGGGTATGACTGTATGAATATTGCTGCTTTATGCCATGCTCCTGCAAGAACCTTGCAAACTCATTTGAGAGGTACTCTCCCCCTCCATCTGACCTTAGGCATTTTATTTACAGGCCTATTTCTCTTTCAACCATAGCTTTAAGAGTTTTGAAATGCCCAAAAACTTCACTTTTCTTTTTCATAAAATACACCCAAACTTTTCTACTATAGTCATCAATAAAAGTGACAAAATAATGATAGCCTCCAAGAGATGCAGCTTTAGTAGTCCACACATCAGAGTGGATTAATTCCAATGGCTTCTTACTCTCTTGAACATATCTAGGAAATGGTTTCCTTGCCTGTTTTCCAAATTGACAGGCTTCACATACCTTATGCATTTCTGCAACCTTGAATTTAGGCAATCCTACAACAATATTTTGGGCCTGCATTGATTTAAGTTGCTGTACATTAACATGACCAATGCGTTTATACCAGATATCAATATCTGCAACTACACCGGTCCCATGTGCAAACATTGCTACACTCAATTCAGACATGTTTGCATCCAACGTAAACATTCTGCCCTCCTTTCCTTTTGCTATCAAGCGACCTTTATTTTTCATATCCTCAACAAAGCATCCATGAGGATTAAATCTAACCTGCAAGCCCTGCTCAACCATTTGACCAACAGAAACCAGATTCTTGGTGATATTCGGGACATGAAATACATCAGACAGGTATTTCTTTTTCCCATCCTGCATAGACAAAGGAAATTTTCCAATCTGCACAATAGGATGTGCAGTATCATCACCAGTCTCCACAAATCCTGGTTTTTCCATTTTCCTTGCATCCTCCATCCATTCTGCATGACCTTCATGTGGTTTGATGCACCTGAGTCAACATACCATACATCGTTGCTTTCTTCTGCACTTGTCACAGAATTGTTCATGTGCTGCACCATGAACAAATGCTCATTTCTGTCATCACCCTGTCTACTAGAAGATGCATAATTCCCTTGTTGCAATTTTCCATTCATGATGTCATTCTGCTTTTTATAGCAGTCTTTAGCTATATGACCCATTTTACCATAGTAGTAGCATTCAACATTACTGTTTGCATTTTGGCCTCTTTGCCATCCACCACGACCTCTTTGGCTCCCCCTGCCTCTAGAGTTACCACGTCCTCCTTCATAGGACTGGTTCTCTTGAGTTTGTTGCATATTTTGATTTCTACCATGGCATCTAGATCGGCCTCCTCTACCTCTGCCTCTACCTCTTCCAGCATTTGAGTAGAAGACAGCTTCTTTTGAAGTTCCTCCTGAAGAAGATGCACCACCATTTCTCAGCTCCTCAGAAATTAGAAGAGCAATCAACTCCTCAAAATCAGGAAATCTTTCACGAACTGAAATGGATGTCCGAAACTGTGCATAATCCTTTCCTAGACCATTCAAGGTCACAAAAACTAAATCATCATCTTCCACTGGCGACCCAATGGAAGCAAGTGCATCTGCAATCTTCTTCACCTTCATGTGGTAGTCATTGATGCTCATACTTTCTCTTTGCACATTATGCAACTCTTGCTTGAGCTGCATTTTCCTGGCTTGCGTATTTGTGCTATACATTTTTGACAAAGTATCCCATGCCTCTTTGGCGTACTTGCATCCTGAATATGCACAATCATAGAGTCTGAAATATTGATAGACAACTAGTACATAACTTTCCTCACTCTCTCATGCCATGCTTTAAATGCTTGCATTTGCTGTTGATTGGGAACATCAGGAAGAACTGGTTCTTCTTCATTTCCTGCAATAAATTCCCAATATTCTTGTCCCATAAGGAAATTCGTCATTCTAAACTTCCATGCCTGGAAGTTGTTCTTGTCAATCTTTTCAATTACAATCTGTGAAAGAGAATCAGATGCCATTACAGAATACTGCAAAAAATTCTGTCACTGCAAAAAACACAGCTTCACCCTCACAAGGGCAAATCTGCAAAATTGGCGAAAGTGGTATTTGACCACACAGTCACTTTCTAGTGACGATTTTGCATAAACAGGAAACAAGGATGATTCTGTAACTCCGAATGAGGCACACAAGCATACGATGCAATTTCTGTGGTAACTTTTCACCGACCTGTAGAACAGTGGTCGCACAGCATAAAACAGGGCCTTTTCCTGAGTGCGTGCAGAAAACTTCCGCCTCCAAAACAGGCCCCAAAATGGCCTCAAATTAAAAAAAACAGGGTCACCATGGGCTAAAGCCCTCTCCCGCAGCATATACTGCCCTCTTGCTTCACCGCGAAGGGCGTCTCAACCTGAGACAATGCACTCTTGCAATTTCCGATTGTGTTATGCAGAGATCTGCTCCCAAAATAGAAAATGAAAGCAACACTGCTCCTCTTACCAGAACACCGCGAACTTGGCTTGCTTTCTTGAGCTCCTTACCACGAACAAGGCTATGATACCATGTCAAGATTGTGGGAGAGAAGGAAGGAGTCTCACTTGTAGCTTTCTTGCTTGCACAATGGGGGAATACACACAACGGTGGAGGCTGAAAACAGTTTTCCTCTTCTTAGTTGTGTAAGCCAAAAAGAAGTCTCATACAAAGAAATAGAACAACCCTATATATGGGTCTCAAACCAAACTCAACTAACTAAGGTGGCATACTAACTGAGCCACGAACTAGAGTAGATAAGGATAGCTGTCATCTAGCTATTATTCATGGGCGGTGTACCAACCGCATCTGCACACTGACAAGTCGGTGACATAAATGCACAACGGTCACCCTGGCATATCACGAGTGGAGCTCGATATCTCAATAGATAAGGGGTATTTTCATATATTTCTTGCACACATGTGACGTATCCTTATTACTATTAGTGAATCCCCTGTGCATGTAGGCTTTGGGAGAGGATTCACTATGCTTGATCATGTATTGATCGTCAAAGCTATTATATAGGAGGGTAGGACACATCGAAAGAGGATTTATTGCTATTTTCTAGATTTTTGCAATGCATTTGACATGTGTCTTGTGCTAGGCTCAAGTTGCAACCATAGGATAATGGCACACTAGAAGATCTATAGTGGGGATTCATGCCTTGTATGATTTAGTGATTGGGAGGATACATGAACTAGGAGGGATTTTTGATATGGTGGATAGTTGCATCCAAATGAAGGAGTGGTGCACACTTTCACCTACTCTATTTTGTGTTTATGATGATGAGCTCTCAGATTATGTGTATAGTTTGGGGAGACCAATTAGCAGGCATATTGATATCCATTTTATTGTATGCAAATGATGTGGTATTGATTGCAGACTCTCTTGAGGGCTTTTAAAGACACATGGATGCATTGCAAACATTTTATATGCATAGAGGATCAATAGTGAACCTTTGGAAGACAAAGATGATGGTGGTTAATAGTACATTCAAGTCATAAAAATAGACCTTGCTCAATTAGATGTCAAGACATGGATAGCACTGATATAGAAAGTAGAGACAAAGATGGCCTTTTATTGAGAGCATCTCCTTCATACCACAAAGGTTTTTCCCACAACCTCTTCCATTTCCTCCCTCTCCCTCCCTCTTCCTCTCCCTCGCTCCCCCTCCCTCTCCCTCTCCCTCTCTTTCTCTCTCATTTCCTCTCCCTCTCACAATATATCCTAACACTCTCCAAAAGCAAAAGGGAGAGGGAGAGAGAGAATGCACTCTCTCTCCCTCTCCCTCTCCCTCTCCCTCTCCCTCTCCCTCTCCCTCATCCTCTCTTTCTCTTTCTCTCCCTCTCTCATTTCCTCCCCCTCCCCCTCCCTCCCCCTCCCTCTCCCTCTCCCTCTTCTCTTTCTCTTTCTCTTTCTCTTTCTCTTTCTCTTTCTCTTTCTCTCTCTTTCTCTTTCTCTTTCTCTCCCTCCCTCTCCCTCTCCCTCTCCCTCTCTTTCTCTCTCATCCTCTCCTAAACAAGAAAAAGAGAAAGTGATTTAAACCCTAAACAAGCAAAAGAAGGAGAGAATAGACTCACCGATGAGATATGGCGACTGTGGGGCAGCTCCTCTTCGCGATGAAGGCTCCTCCTCTCCTTTGCAAACAACGGCGGCGGTGGCGGCGGTGGCAAGCATTATTCCTCTCCCTCTCTCACGACAGTCGCTCTCTCTCTCTCTCTCTCTTTCTCTCGCTGTTAAAACATAAGATGCAAAAAACACGAAATAAACCCGCACTCAGTTTCGGCCTATTTTTTTTCCCTGTGGAGCGTACGCCGGTACCTACGTCGCTACCCGCCATCGCTATAGGCTTAAATCCTTGTAGTGATATGCATGTTTATGATAAGAGAGAGAGAGAGAGAGAGAGAGAGAGAGAGAGAGAGAGAGAGAGAGAGAGAGAGAGAGAGAGAGAGAGAGAGAGAGAGAGAGAGAGAGAGAGAGAGAGAGAGAGCGGAAGGAACGATTTAATGAATCGGTATGACAAACAATGGTTCAAAAGCAAAATGGAATGTAGATTGAGTAATTTGGATGCATTAGCAACAACCTGGAAAATTGCACCAACGGCTCCATTATCTCAAAATACATGACATATATATGCGAAATTTTGAGTAAGAAGTCTTTATTTAATTTTTATGATGAATCGTTAGTGCATATGATAGAAAAAGGTCGCAAATGATCAAAATATATTTGTTGATGTTTACAATTTCAAAAATTTATTCATTTTTCTTTTCATATATTAGAAATAATAAAATTTAAAATTTAAAATATGAAATTTAATAAAAATGATTTTTTTTAAAATTTTAGAGATCAAATGATTTTTATATGGCATGAAAATGAGTATGCTAATGTATCACACTTCACATAAGATATACAAATAAAAAAACTCAAAAAATCAATCATTTATGTTGAAATAAATGAGAAAATTTATGAAAAATAGTCAAATAAAGAGAAAATTTTAAGAAAAATAGTTTTTACACATAAAAAGTTATAGAAATCTAGAAGAATGTTTGTGAATGTATAGTGAAGATGAAGCATGAGGGGTTTGCCTCGGTTTGTCTTTATTTATATGTTAAACTGCATGTTTTAGAGCTCATTTCTATGGAAAATTACATCAAAATCTCCTTACATTTGTGCAAGCAATCTAAATGTAAATGGTAGGCGTGTGGGATTGTAATGGAAATATGTTTGATTAAGTTGCTAGTTTCTTTGTATATCTTAGCATATAGGCTATGGTTTGTATAAGTTTTGAGAGGTAGCATAAGTTAGCCCAATGTTGTTCCTTAGCAACGTAGCATGATGCTAGGAGAAAGAAATCGTGAAAAGAATATTTGTGCACTTCACTTTGGTTGGTTTTTAGTTAAGTTGTTTGAGCACAAATTGTCATGCACTTTGTATGCACAATCTAAATATGGTATCAATAGATAAATTCATTGATGCATTGCAATTGTATGTCTAGATGACGACCAATGTTAGAGTGTAGGATTTTCCTTTGCTATAGGGTCGTTTGATATCTTGGGAAAATCGATTAAGTGAGGAATATATACAATCTTTTGAATCATTATGTTTATATTATGAGAGGACTCTATTACATTAATGTTTTGTGTGTAAGATGGCACATCATGGGGTCAATCCCTGAGGTGTAGGAGAGCTGTAGGGGCCACAACATTCTACTGCTGCTAGGGGGGAGCTCTTTATATGGGTGAATCAAGGTGTTGATCACTTGTATGCTTGGATACTCCCTCTATTGGAGTTGGAAAGGGGAACCATTGGACTATAATCAATACAAACACATAATTTATTTGGTGAGCATAAGAGGCCCAGCTAGAGTCCTAGAGCCAATATTATCGGGCATATTTTAGATCTTGACATCATGTGTTGTTGTGTACTTGTTATAAAATATCACAGAAGACTTTCTTGCTATTTTTTAACAATTTTGTAATAATGGTAGAGAACAATGAAAACCCTATCATTGAGAAGTTGGATAAGAATAAGTACCCATCATGAAAGTTATATGTGACAAACTTCCTTATTGGAAAAGGCCCTTATGAGTTTGTTTCAGTGAAGAAAAGGAGCTATAGCTAAGTAATCCTGTAATTATAGAGGAATTAAAGGTGTGGAAAGAATGGAATTCAAAAGATAAAAAGGTAACGTATTAGCTGTTTAATGCAATCATTGATAACACTATATTGGGGCATATTGGAAATGTAGAAAATTCACATGCAGCTTAGATAATCTTTGAGAATATATTTTGATTAACACAAAAGCTTCAACTCAAGAAAGATTTGAATACTTTTGAAGAAAGAGAATACGTCGGTATAAATGAGTATGTTTTGAAAGTGAAAAGCAGTGCAGATACCTTAGGAGCTATTGATACAATGCCCGATGATGATGATTTGGTTTCATCCACTTTGGGTGGCCTTAATAATGAGAAAGTTTGAAAATCCTTTGTCACTCCTATGTATATATTGAATCTACTCTAGGTGGCCTTAATAATGAGAAGGTTTGGAAATCCTTTTTCACTCTTGTATATGTATAGAAGCCATTTCCAATTTTTAATGACTTGATCTCTCTCATGATCTACTTTGGGTAGCCTTAATAAGGAGAAGGTTTGAAAATCCTTTGTCACTCCTATGTATATACGAAAGCTATTTTTAATTTTAAATGAATTGGTTTCTCTTATGATCACTAAAGAGATTAACATGCAGGGTAAATTATCTAAAAGAAATGATAAATAGGTCCAAGTATTTTACTCAAGTTCAAGAAGGGGACATGAAAGATCCTCTTCAAGAGGCCATGGTATGGGCCATGCTAGTGATAACCAACAAAATAAGTTAAATTAGCAGTTTAGTGAAATGCAAGTTTCAGGAGACTATGGAAACTTTAAAGGCAGGGGGAACTCTACAAGAAGAGATGGATGGTAGAACAAAGGTTCTAGTAGCAATCTTAGTATTGTCTATCATTATTGTGGTAAAACATGTCATATTGTAGTCCATTGTTATACTAAGAAGGATGATATCCACAATGGTAAATTGTAGCAAGGAAAGTATGTATCTTCTTCATGATAGAATAAAGACAAAAATGAGAGTATATTTGTTATGTAGCATATGATAAATATTGTTGTAGGAAGGGGGACACATGATGATGTACAATATATTGATTCAAGTATATCTAATCATATAATTAGTCATACTGAATGGTTTAGAGAGATGCAGTATGCACAAAATCTAGGTTATGTGTAGATGGGTGATAATTTATGCCACCCAATCTCACAAATTGAAAAATCTCCATTGTTCTTGCATGATGATCGGGTAGAGAGTCTATCAAGTGTATTACATGTGCCATCCATCACAAAGAATTTAGTCTCTATTGGTCAAATGATAAAGCAAAGATTGCAAGTTTGATTTAATGTAAAAGGTTACTTTGTAAAAGATTTAATGATAAGTGCAGGTTGATTGCAAAAGAAAGTAGAGTTGGCCGCATGTTTACTTTAGCTGCTGGAATTCCTAGTATAAATGCTATTATGTATGCTATCTAAAGGGAAAAAAATAGTTGCAAACATTGAAATATGGCACAAACATATTGAATATACAAATATGCAAAGATTGAAATTAATGCAGTCCAAAGGGTTGGTCACATGATTTTCTATTTTTAGAGTTGCAAAAGTCCATAAAGTGTGTAAATGATGTTGGTTTGGAAAGCAAGTAAGACAACTTTTTTTGCATGATAGAGATATGAGTAGAAATATACTTGATGTTATGCTTACAAATGTTTGGGGGCCTACACAAAACATATCTCTTGGTGGCACTAAGTATTTTGTCACATTTATTGATGATTGTTTAAGAAAACTGTAGGTATATTTCATAGATGAAAAGGGTGATATATTTGAGTATTTCAAAACTTTCAAGGTAAGTAACACCATATTCCAGAATTTGGAAAATTTTTAAGTTCTAATTTTAAATAAGTGATAAATATTTGACCACATGGTTAAATTTTGATCTATATTGAAAGTGGAATTTTAAAAAGTAGCTTATATAGTATTTTAGGTAGACTCTACCGTTAAGACAATAAGATTAGTATCGGTGATGTTGAAATAGAAATATGCTTGAAAGTTAAGTGCTTGAGGTCAGAGAGTACCTCTCTAATAAGTTCAATGACTTCTTGAGCTCTCATGGAATAAAGAGCCAATTTACTTGTAGGTATACTCCATAGAAAAATGGAGTTTAGAAAGAAAAAAAAGGCATGTTATAGAAGTTGCATGGGCATTGATAGTGGCTGAAAATAATATACCAAAATATTTTTTTTTTGAAGTTATTCATACTACTATCTATATTATGAACATAACTTCTAGAGTTGCAATTCATGGGATGACCCCTCAAGAATGATTTACATGTAAGAAGCCAATGTGTCACACTTGAAAGTGTTTGGTTGTATTGTATATGTTCGTGTATGAGATAAGCTTCAAAAGAAGCTTGATCCAAAGGCTAAAAAATATATTTTTATTAGATACTCTTTAGAACAAAAAGGGTATTGTTATTATAACCCTATCACATGTGAGTTTAGAGTTAGCATGGATGTTATTTTTCATGAGACGAGCAGTTGGTATGAATCTAGTGGTGATGCATTGGATGATGATGATGATCATGATATTATGTGTGTAGAAAGAAAATCAAGAATCATGGAGTCTTAGTGTATCAAAAAATTCATCTGGTACTACATCTACAATTATCCCTTGTTCTAGGAGACTAAGAAGCAGTCCCACATCTTCAGATACATCTACTAGTCATTTAGGATTTGATGGATATTCCAATGGTTTAGAGAGTTTGGATGATGAGCTTGCTATTCCTTTAGTCAAGACACCAAGTGTATAGAGAGCACATGTTAACGTAAAGACTCCACTGAGTGATCCAATGATACATAGGTCTAGCAAGGTCAGATATCCTATTAAAAAAATTAGTTTTAAAGGTCATGTAACTCACCATTATTCTTATATGGTAAAGGTGGTTGAGGATGTTAAGCCCACTTGTTTTGAGGATGCTATTTGTCATACTCATTGGGATGCAACAATGTATGAGGAGATAGATACATTAGAACCCAATAAGTCTTGGGATCTAGTACCATTGCCTATGGGCAAGAAAGCTATTGGGTGTAAGTGGGTCTACAAAATTAAGCATAATGTTGATGGTTCTATTAGCAAGTATAAGGCTAGGCCGGTTGCAAAAATCTATATTCAAAAATATGGCATGGATTATAAAGAGACATCTATGTGGATGACTTGATCATTACATGTGATAGTGATAGTGAGATTGCAAAAGTCAAGAACCATTTGAAGAAGAAGTTTGAGATGAATGATTTGGGTGAGCTAAGATACTTTCTTGGTATTGAGATGATAAAATGTGATGATGGTATATGGCTTTCCCAAAGGTAGTATTGCTTGGATATGTTGTCCAATGATGGTATGCTAGCATGTAAGCCTCTTTGAGTGCCATTGTGAAGTTGAGCGCATTGATGTTGGGGATGAGATAAAATATCCTACTATGTTTAAGAGGATAGTAGGGAGTCTGATCTACATGACTATCACAAGGCTAGACTTGAGTTATGTTGTTGGCCTTGTTAGTCAATTTATATAAATGCCTAGAAAACCTCATTTGGATGCTATTATATATATATTGAGCTATGTAAAGTCCACTTTACATTATGGACTTCTTTATGAGGCAAGTAAGGATATACAAGTGTTTGGATATATAGATACAGATTGGGATGGTAGCATGTTTGATTAAAAAAATCTATAATGATTTTATATTTTCCCTTGGTAGTGCAGCAGTTACGTGGAGTAGCAAAAAGTAACCTATAGTTGCTTTATTGAGTACAAAGACTGAGTATAGAGGTTGCTATGGAAATATGTGGCTATAAAGTTTATTTCTTAATTTAGATGTGCAGGAAGACAGACCAATTGTGATTTCACAGTGACAATATGAGCAGCATACAACTAGCTATGAACCTAATGTTCCATACTAGGACAAAACATATTGAGGTACATTACCACTTTCTGTGAGAGAAGGTACTTGCAAGTGAGATTGACTTAGTATATGCCAGCACTCACAAGATCAGATATTTGACATTTTTACAAAGGCATTGGATAGAGAGAAGCTTCAAAATTTTTGAAGCTTACTTGGAGTTGCAAAGATATAGTTGAGCTTGAGGGGGAGTGTTGAGATGGCAAGCTCAACACGTGTGGACATTGATGATGAAGATGGGGACACATATCTACACTTAGCATGTCAGTGGTTATTATGGTTCTCACATGGCCACTGGCTTATCACTTGTTATATTGAGTTTGTTGCACCTACCTATAACTAGTATAGTTATAGTGCCAGTTGATTAGTATAGTCAGTTATGCATTGTTTGACTTAATAGGCCACTTTCCTTTATGTTGTATCTTATCTATACTTTGTGTACATTGTATTGTGTGAAAAAGAAGAAGAAGAAACTAGTAAGAAAATATCTTGGCCTCTATGTCTCCTCTTGTGTTCTTGAGTGAGCTTCCTCTTGTGTATATGGTGTGTGTTTGGCATAGGAGCTCAAGTAAATCTCTACACCATGAAATTCATGACATGGAATACTATTTCCTAGTTGTGGGAACTCATACTAGAGACCAAGCCATGATTGCCAAGCTTAAGTTGCTCGATGAAGCTTGATTGTGGTGAAAATTGTGATGCATGGATCAAGGAATATCTAAGTGAGCCACCACTTGTTGGGAGTAGCTACAAGAATCAATTCACAAGAGATACCTTCAATTGGCCTACCACTAAAGAAAGTAGTTTGGGGAAGATATCTTCTAGTAGCCTACCATACCATGAAGATGAATGAGTTCTTTACCTTGCACTAGGTAGGACTAAGACTAAAGGCCTATTACTCTTGGTTTGTGACACTTCAAAAATATGGACCACCTATGGATACTATGCAATATGTGGAAAAATTTTACATTGGATTGGATCAACCCCTAGATGCTCATGTAGAGTCCCTAAGGCCAATTGACTTGCAAATCAAAACCTTGATTAGTCCAAATGGTGACCAACTTCCTAAAGATAATTATTTCATAGTGGACATCGAAGAAAACTATGATGCTTCAAACAATCAAGTGAAGATGTGTGACAAGTACAATGAGAAAGTGCACATTCGAAAGAAGTGTCCCAACACTTGATGCTTCCAATGAAAAATGAGCTAAGGTATACACAAGAATATTTTCCTAAATTGGATGATGAAGATGATGAATCAATAGTGAAATGAGGCTATACAAGTTTAGATTCAGCTTCTCTTTAGAATCAGATAATGATGAAGGCTTAGAGTCCACTAAAACCTTTGAAGATGATTAGAAACCCTAGAAATATCTTCATGAGATGTAAGCTAACTTATATTTGTAATATCCATTACCTTCTAATGACCATTGTACACAAAATATTGCAATAAAATTATTTTAAAATCATTGTATCACTATGAAATGAGTACTTGTATACAATTAGAAGAGCATAGCCAAAGCTCGGTGAGTCCTAACCCACATATCTTATGATGTATTAACAACTTGCCTTAAAGAATACTAACCTGTAAGTTCTTCTTGAAATGAAGACATCTTGATTCCTCTAAGGGGGAGAGGATGTAATGTCTCATGCAATATCACACTAGCAAGGGATTCTCTTCTTCACCCACAGTTCAAAATCATGCTTTACATATGAACGAGGCCCAAGAAGCATGAAATAAAACTAAAGGCTAAATTAACCTTAGCAAACTAATAATTTTCTCTTCATTATCACAAAAAAAGGACCCGCACCAGAGAATGTGAGTTATTGTCATCACCAAGGAGAGTGCCAATGACCAATATGAATGCACAAAGCCATTGTCGTTATCACCAATGGTGGGTGAAACATTGAACTCCTCATCAACTAATCATCTTTGACTCCTTATAGTCATGATTGACATGGCTACAACAACTAGAGCTATCATCCTCTCTCCACTTCCACAAACACTAAAAGACCCACCATTGATACTAAACAACAAGAAGAGGGAAGTTACAATAGTCACTCTCCACAAGGAGAGAAAAAGGAGGGGGTGAATGAAAGGGTAGAAACAATGATGATAAAGAAAAATACATGAGTGATCAAGCCAAGGAGGGGAAGTAAGATGAGGTGACTAGCCATGCAAATGAATGGGAATATATGATACCCCTAGATTAGGGTATTGAGGTTAATTTCTGTTAACAATTTAATCATTGTAGAGAGAGAGAGAGAGAGAGGGAGAGAGAGAGAGAGAGGATTGAGATTTAAGATACTTGCAAGGAGTAAGGGATATAGACATGTTAAGATAGAGAAGCAAAGAGGAGGGATAGAGTGATTATGAGAGAGAGAGAGAAGGAGAGAGATTGATTGAAAAGGATAGAGAGGGAGAGGGATTGAATAGATAAAGAGGGAGAGAGATTGACTAGAATAGAGGGAAAAATAGAGCCATAGGAGAGATGGATTGAAAGGATAAAGAGGGAGAATGATTCAATAGAATAAAGGGAAAAAGAAAGCTATATGAGAGAAAGAGTTGGGGATACAATACCTTGTTGAGTCCTTTGAAGACCATCAAGATTGACAAAGACATAGCACAAAGAGCAAGGGGCATTTGATGGTACCCAAAGGGACACCATCAAGCTTGCAATATACCTCCATAACAACTTTCTCTTCCATGTCACAAGCCTTCAAGGTACCCTTCTAATTCCTACTCCGATCATTATGATTTAAGGATTTTTAGTAGCCACAAAGGATTCTCTACCATAAGCTTATGATCATTCTATAGTAATTTTTTGAGACGTTCCCTATCTCATAAGTCATGGATTTTAAATTCTTCAAACCGTTACATTATTGCATGGAAATAATGGGATGATTATTCATGGACTTTGGCATAATAGAAAATAGGAAATTTTGCTCATGGATTTGGCTTGTGTAATAGTGATCCTTATGGTAAAATAATAATCTTGGTGGAAGTTGACTGTTCATATTGTAAGGAGGAATAATAAATAAATACATGGCCAGACTATCCTATTGGGAGGGCATAGCTACCTTGTGTGGTATGAAGTCAATTTTGTGAAACATTATCTTCAATATGAAAGAATGATCTTGTGAGAACTCTAGTGACAAAGAGAATCAAGGACCCCCTATAAATGTGTCATCAAGGGCAAGAACATATGGATTCTAAGTATTGAGACTAATGATATTGTTGCACTCTTGAGAAGAGGGATATAATGTGATGTGTGACATGCCTCTTGTAAAAGCATGGATGAATTTCTTGGCAACGTTTACTAAAGCATATCTTAAGTTGTTTTTAGAATTGTATGAAAGGGAACTAGAGATAAAAATTTAGATTCTAAAATGATTAATTTATGTCCAAGAACAAAGGAGAAGTCTACAAATGACTTGGGAAACCCTATGATGAAATAAGGAAGAGGGTAATCATTGGATGACGATGTGTGGTATTATGACATAGAATGGGCGGGCTTAGGATGGAGATGGAAAAACCTCCATGGCCTAATATCTATGGACATTGGAAGACCCTATTCTAGATAATAAGTAGATTATGAATTGTGTCCATGGGGCTTGGACACAGGTATCCAAGTTCTTGGATAGTGGTCTCAGTGTAAGGGATGGTATGCTAAATAGCATTGCACCTTGGAGAACGTGCAAATGAGTACTTTATTATTGATGTCTTCTAAAGGTTGTTTAATCTTGTCTTTGTGTTTGTGCATAAGTTATGTGAATAAACCTCATGCTAATAGGATAATCAAGAAATCTGTCTTTACATGTCAAAATTAAATGTGTTAGCCTAATTAAATAACTAAAACAATACCATCAAGGGAAGTGAGAGGAAAAACCCCCAATGAGTCCATAGGCGGTATTTGTGAATTGAGAGTTTCCCTTTATATGCAATAGACTTAGGATGTTTTAGGAAAGAGCTAGATAATGATTGTATTGTGAATACTATAGAACCTAACCTTGTGTTGTTTTAGGGGAGTGGGGTGAGAATTTTTCTTATGGGTAGAGGGGTTGACATGATGGCTTCCCCTCATTTCTTACCCTCTTTGAACCAAGTGCCACACGGGTCTACTTTGGTTTGAGCTAATTTACACAAGCAACTACTTGATGACCAATGCTAGTTAAATAGTTAGTGACTATAGTACTATTTAGGAGCCTTAAATTCATGTTGATCCTCATGGTTATGGAGTAGAGATTCCCCTATGAGATAGAATCAAGCGAGCCTAGGTAACATTATCCAAGATATTTCAAGGGAGTTTCGGATGGCCTCACTAGGATTATCTCTTAATGGGCTACCCAAAGTGTTCCTTGAAAAGGGAGCATTTGGATAGGCATGTTAGAATGTGGTTGGGGATAACCACACTTGCTTCTCACACACTCTTGTATGGATGCAATGCATTAGTAACTTTTCTTGGAAAATGCAAATAAGGCAACTGGTATTGACATTTTTTGCAAACAATCCTTTCCACATAATGCTTTTTTGAATTCAATCTAATAAATCAAAGTAACAAAGCAAACAAATTTGAACAAAGCAATCCTTTTGACTCAAAATAACTAAGTAAAAAATAAATAGCTTGAACCTCTAATCTCCATAAAAGTGTGGAATAGCTAGATTGCCTCAATGGCATAGAGAGAGAGAGAGAGAGAGAGAGAGAGAGAGAGAGAGAGAGAGAGAGAGAGAGAGAGAGAGAGAGAGAGAGAGAGAGAGAGAGAGAGAGAGAGAGAGAGAGAGAGAGAGAGAGAGAGAGAGAGAGAGAGAGAGAGAGAGAGAGAGAGAGAGAGAGTAGTGGAATGGGAGGAGGAGATAGTGGAGAGAGGAGGAGGAGAAGGGAATAGAGGAGGAGAAGAGTAAAAGAGAGAGTGAGAGGTTAAGAAGAAGAAAAAAAAGAAGTGGAGTGGGGATCACTCCAACAATTTGGGACTATTCCTCTCAAGTCCAAGAAGGCCATCATTATTGTACAAGGACTTGTCTTGGTCCCCACATTGCCAAGGTTTTCTCCCCTTTCTTCAAAGGTTCTAGCACTCATCAAACATGTAAATTCCTCTAGAAAATAAGATACACAATTTGGTCAATTATTTAGCAAAAAAACATCTCAATGAGTTTGCATTAGAAGATCTCCAAAGTCTAGGTTAGTTTACCTAAAATAAGCCAAATACTTATCTCATTGTCCCATCAAAAACATAGAAAACTGCACCTAAATCAAAGCAACAATAGAAGTCTCAATAGATTGGTCGGCTGGTCTTTGACAAGCAACTTAAGTGGAAAGGGGTTGCCAATCAAAAAACCCCAAAAATTTAAGTAAATTGACTACTCATTTGGAGAAAATTCCATAAAGATTACTAGATTAAAACCCTTAAAAATTCCCAAGGGGAAGAGAAGACTATGAAAGGTTGAAAGTATTTCCTACTAGGTTAAATCTACTTGTGATTGCAACCTTATTTCTTATTTTGATAGGCATACAAAGCATTGCTTGATGCACTTGGAAAGATATGTTTTTCTTGCACAATTTTGGGATCCTAATTGAATCCAAATTACAATATAATAAAAGAAAGAATCACATAGATCCCCCCCACCCCCCATAGGCTAGTTGTAGAATCCTACACCAAGGGGATTGGATTTTACTGTCTCCTCAAAGAACTCAAGCAAGCCTCGATGGCGAGAGGTTGCCTTGTAGGAAAACTATTGGATAGGAGGAGGTGATGGTACTAGGAGGACTCTAGCTAGTAAATCCCTTCTACTCCTAGGAATCACCTAACCCCTTCATGACTCATGATAGACTTCTTAAGAGCCTTGTTACATAAAGGGAATACATCTTAGTGGGAATTAAACCTTCAAGTTGTTATTATTGTATGTGTAGAAGGAGAATTTTTAATAAGATTCTTCAAGATGAATAAAAATTATTTGGCAAAGGATTTTTATTTGACTTTGAATTACGCGAATGAGACTAGTGTCCTTGCTAGTTTCTTAAGAAAGTTACTTTTATTTGTTAAAATATAAGTGTGGTGGGCAATTAGATAACCAAAGCTAATATATTGAGAAAAGAAAGAGGGCGAGATTCCTAACATACCCAAGCTATTCTCAACAAGCTGAGAGCTTCTTCTAATAATACATTAATTAGAATATTAAATATTGACTAATTAGGGGATTTATTAGAATTTGGGCTCTATGTCATTTTAAGGGACCAAAGTGAGACTATGCCTGATGGGGGCAGAGGGGTCAATGTGCTATCCTCCTTATTTCTCACTCTCTTTGAACCAAGTACAACACGTGTCGGCTTTAGTCCATGTGATCTAGCACAAGAAACGCTCAAGTATTGATGCTAGATGAACTATGACCTTAGCCTAGTCTAGGAACCTGATTCAGATCAATCCTTATGGGTTATGATTGAAACCTCTCATTGCAAAGTGGACTCAAGAGAACCTAGGTAACAAACATCATGTTATTCTAAGGAGTACCTACTATCAATATTGCTCAAGAAAAGCCTCTTGATGGACCATTGAATTGTGCTATTGAAGGCTTCTCAATTAGACACATTATATACAATATTTTCCAAAGTTCTTATATAATTATACCAAGAGATGTTAAAAGCTAAAAGAGAGAATTTACTCTAGCTTTTCCCACACCCATAGAGTGATGTCCCCTCCAAGAGACTTATGTGTGTCTATATGATACTCTCCTCCTTTCTATATGTGTTAGTTTGGAGAGAGGAACTAGGGTGTTGCTTTTAGCATTTATAGTTTATATAATTGATGGTAGCATGGAGATATGCTTTTTCTCTAAATGCAAAAGTAAGGCAATTTGAGTGTTTTTTAATGGATTTTACTCAAATTTGAGAATATCTATCTTTTTACAAATTTAGGAATCCATAAAAGTAAAAGCATAGTCCTTTTGCAATCAAGCATAGCTTGCATGTAAAAATTCAAACATAAAGGAGAAAACTTAAAATGCTTACAACTTTGATATAGAATTAAAATTTTGAATCCATTTGAATGATTTTGATTGTGGCAATGAGTACTTCATTTTTTATTTTTTGAGAAATTTCAAAAATAAAAAAATTCAATCGCTATGATTTTCCATCAATAATCTCTATCAATATCTCAATTTTTAAAATAAAAGCAAGATATTTAATACCCCTAAATGTTTTTAACCTTAAAGATCACTCATATAGATCAAAACACACAATGAAATTGATTATGTTATCACTAAATTTTATATGATGCCTAATGTGCCAAGATGGGTACATTACACTCTTCCTTTTATTGTGAGAATAGGGCTTTGTCAATTGTTCTTCTAGAAGTACTCATAGAGTTGTCATTATGAATGTTCTTCATAGTTTCTTGTCTTTGACGCTCATCTCTACGAATTTGCTCTATCTTATCAAATGAAGGATTTTGCCTTAAAAAGATAAGCCCTTGTACAAGTCTATATTATTTCTTTAGACCATGGATGATGATTGTATAGAGCTCATTGTTTGTCATATTATCTCCCACAATGCTTAGTTATTATTGATGTAGATCTTTCACTCTTCCAATGAATTCCATAGGATTCTCTCCTTTATTTCTCTATCTATTGGTAAGCTTGAATGTTATGGATTTTTGCCTTGATGTAGACTTTTGGCTCAAAGTAAATATTAACAATGTCTCGCAAGCATTCTCAGGAGTCTTCACATCCATCAAATGACTAAGAATAACTTCTTTAACACTTAGCTTTATCCTATGGTCAACAAACATAGAATTTTTATCCTATTTGATCAATACGTCTTCATCCCGGGGGGTCCACTAGGGTTTACCGTATGGTACCATGTGAGTGTAAGGGAGGGGGGTTATTTAAGGGAAGGAAGGTACATTTTATAAGGTAAGGTCCCACAAATAGGGGGTAGATAAGGGGTATTTTCATATATTTCTTGCACGCAGGTGACGTCTCCTTATTCCTACTAGTGAATCCCCTGTGTTCTTCATTTAGCTCAGTTGGCTTTGGCCTATTTATAGAAACCAACTCCTAGCAATCTTGAAAGAACAAGAATGATTCTAACTTCACTTTCCAACTATCATGGTTGGCTCTATTGAGCTTTTCAGTTCTCTCCAAGTGTAGACTATGTTGACTAGGTGTAAATTTGAAAATGAATGGTGATTTTAATACACAATTTGCTCTCACTAAGCATATTCTAAGATACCTATTCTAATACCACGAGACAAATTGATGAGGAAGGGATAATGGAATATGATAGCAAAATCAGTAATGTAATGACAATGTAAAGAAAATAATAGAAGTTGTTATTCAATAGAGAAGGGTAGCTATAATACAAGTTATGGGCTAGTCCATGAATCCAAAACTAACAGTAAGGAGCTTAACCAACTCTAATGTAATAGTTCATACAATTCTAAGAGTATGGGTTACACTCGTCTCACCACTCTATACTCTCAATGGTACACCTCTATAAAATATCACCACTCAATATTCTCAATGGTATATCCTTATTATTCTCTTCAGAAAGGATAACAAAATTTTTGCCAACTAATAGAGCATTTCTTAAGGGATCATTATGATCTACATAAGTGACACCATAGAGCTCATCATTCAAGTCTCCACCTCTCTAGAAAGAATCTCTAAGTGGCCCCAAAGTATGCCATAGGTATATCTCCACATGTAATTTATTCTTGCATATTATCCACTGGGTAGTCTTGCAAGGAAAACAAAAGCATGAAAACCATTTGTCTACCATGCACAACCATTGTTTTCAATCTCCTATGTATGACAAATAAAAGAGAGGGATAGGACTACAAATCATTGAAGGGTGATGCCTTGTCAAAAAAGACACAACTTCACCTATACAAGTTACGGGAATGCTATTTTTCTTGATCTAATCATACATTAGGAACCTCTTAATGCTTGCCTAAACCCATAATGTTTCTCCTTTCCATGTTTTGAGAAAAAAAATTCCAAGTCACTTCTATGCAAATAAGACCCCAATATCTAGCAACAAAGTAAATGGTTGCTTTGCTTTAAATTATGAAGCTATACTATATAAACAAACCTAGTGTTTCCTAAATCCGAGCCCTTTATATCTTAGCCATTGATCATGCAAGAGTAAAGCATGTGTGCACAAATAAGGTATATTTTTTATCATCTAAGATAGAAAAGTGCACAGTCTTCTTTATTTCACTTGATATAATGTAGAAATAATCATGATCAAGATAGTGACTTGCTTATTATATTATTGCATTTAATGAATCTCATTTTTCTCCTTGATGAAGTATTTCTTTTTGTAAAGTCTACAATGAAGGAAACCAACTCATGTGGAAAAAAAGAAAGTCAGATTGCTATAATTGCCACCTAAAAATGAAAATGTGAATGGCATACTCCTTCAAGTGGTCTCAGTACACTTACAAAAGTCATATGGGTAGCATCTTCTTATGGATAGTGTCTTTCACAATGCTCTTCTTGCCTTCATTTCTAATCCACATTTTCAGAATGCTCTTCCTACTCTCATTTTTTGATCCTCCAATGCCCATTATATTTTTAAAGACCCTTGATAAATACTTTCTTGCTCTATTTGATATATTCTCTTAGATAAAAGTGAATTTTACTTATACCATATGCATCGTAAAAATTTTAATTACACATTTCTAGTGATGGAAACTATGATATGAAGGAATAGGATAGAGAATGTACATTTGGAGTGAAGTGATACTCTTACTTGTTATTTTCAATGAAAAATATCCGTTGTTGATAGCTCCATCATGATGAACTTAGAAACAAAACTTGCATGTTTAGCCGAATATGAAGATCAAAACTTTGAGTTTGCATGCACAGATTACATTCATGTTAAGTTGAATCATTTGAATATGCATGATATAACCTCAAGTATAGCAGTCCCTCAATTTCTAGGCAAAGAATGGTTTGAAGGACTCAAAACAAAATTGAAAGAATATAGCTATACATTACCATGAATATAAGATAAAGTTCAACCCCTAACATACAAGTATAATATTATTAAAAGTAAAATTAGCAATAGTCAATTCTAAATCACCAATTAAAATAAGTCAACACCTCAACAACTACATTCAATATAAATTTTTACATGTAAAATAAAGAGATGATTAAAGAGTAAGGAGATACCACTAGAAGTGTTACGTATCACTATAGAGTGGCTTTGCACCATAGTACAATGTTATGAGACAAATCTACAAGGTGGTATAGTGCTTTAAAAGTGATTATGGAAATAAAATAGGTGGGTGACACTTTGAAAAGGTAGAAAAATAGTAGCATATGATGTTTAAGAACACTATTTGTGAGAACTTGAGAATGGTGAAATAGTCAAGAGTCAACACATTGCACTACTAATTGAGAGCATCACTTTTTAATGTTTAGGAACTACATAGACTACTTGATGAGCTCTTGCTTGTATTATAAAACAATTTAAAATGGTTGGTCAATAATAAACTTTTGCAACACTACTTTGCAATGGTGATAAAATACTTAAGAGTATTCATAAAGAGTAAACATTTAACTTTTTAAAGTGGTGATTGACCACTTTAAGTTGGTCATTATAGGAAGAGTTGACAGATCACTAGAATAATGTGAACACTTGTAAATGGTAGCAACAAACAGTAAAGTGAAAAGCAACCACTTGTGCATAGTTTTCTACCGCTTGTAATTAATGAACAACCAATCACTCTAGGAAGACAAGAACAATCACCAAAATAGTGTGACAGACCACTCACAAGTGATAGCAAAGCAATCCAAAGTGAAAGGAATCATTTATGAGTGGTTTACCACCACTTGAAATTAGTGAGTATTAACGTATGCAAGCTCATACCATGTTTGAGTGTTTAATGTGTTAATATAGTAGCTAATGATCTTACAAGGAGAAAATTGATGCATTGGAAAATAAAATACATGCCCATACTTTATGGTTATGGGCCATTGGTATAAATCTCCACAAGAAAACTTGTATGAGCTATGGAAGAATAAGCCAATACTTTTCATATATTCCCTCTTGATAAGGAAAAATAAAGTTTCCTATGGAACCTATGATGTTTGATAGCATTGTCAAATTATTTGAATTATATCATGAAGATCACGAGATGCACTATACAATAGCATCCCTTTAAACTATAAGTCAAATCTAAGGTTTTAAAATCATAACACATTATATAATAGCCTCATATGGGAGTTTTTTGTAATTAATGACATCTCTTTTAAGAATAAAGAGAGTGGTTAACAACATAAACACTTTTCAAAGTCATAATTTGACCTATCTATCTTAATCAAGTTTCATCATCTTATCTTAGTACGCTTTTAATTGATGTAGAACCATTTGAAAGTGGTGCATCTCCACATGAAAATGGTGCAAAAATTTCAACTAACTATCTTTGTAGAACTTACTCTCCAATTTAAAGTGGTGCAAAATCACTAAATGTTGTAATAATTACTTGATACTAATTCCACAATTAAAGTGATGCACCACATCTCAAAAGTAATTTAGTTTAGCAAATAATGGTGCAACACTAAAAAAAGTCATGATGAAAGATCACTTTTAAGTGATTTAAGTGATTCAACACAATCTAAGCATTGTATTGCACGAAAAGTGGTGTTATAAAGTGGTCCAAAAGTAGTATAGCCTTTAAATAGTGCAACATTATCTACAAGTCATGTTACACTCTTGAAAAGTGGCTATATACCAATTCAAAGTGGTTAAACAATTTAACACTCTTAGCTCAAAAATATTGCAATACCACCCAAAAGGAGTTCTAATCATTAAGAATTATCATTAAGGGGAATATGGATTCAAAAAAAGCCTTGTAAGAAATTGATTAGGAATCTTTAATCTTAGATTAGTCCCTCTTCAATGGTCATCATTGCATGGCTTTTGTCCCCTTGCCCCCTACATTCCTAGGCTCCACCCACTTTTTGTGGTAGATCCTACCTAGAAAGGAGGGGGTTCTCTCTTTCTTTTCACCCTAGTAACTAACCCTTTTCATCCTCCAAGTTGGGACTACCACTCTTTCAAAAGTGCCACATTAGCGACTTGGATTTATTTTTGTTCTAAAAAATGAATTTTTAAAAATGTTCACAAAAAATAGTTTTTTTTTTCTCAAAAGGCACCTAAACATATTGCAAGTTGATATATTCATTTTCTATACACTTTTTTTGCATTGAAGACCCTCAAAATTAACTCATATTTTTTAATACCCACACATGTGATACCTTGGACCTTGCAGAGGTAGTTACATATCTACTTTATGCTCCTCTACTCCTCCTAATTACCACATCAATAGGGTAGACTAATTTTAACCCCAAAAAGTGACTTTTTTTCTCCCTTCTCAAAACATGGCCTTTTTCATCTCTAGTGGTGCTTAACTATATTATATATGCATCAAAGCATTTTTCATGCTCTATTTTTTCCTTTAGCCCTTCCAAATCAATATTATCCCATAAAAACTTAATCTACTCCATTTTCTCTCCTGCTCTATTTGAACCATTTAGGGATATAAGCAATCATAAGAGAAAGGTGGATTTGCATGTTCGTGTAGATGAAGAGTATGCTATTGCAAAGTCCCTTATGGCAAGCATGGGGGCTAGATGCAACAATTGCTTCCCAATGTCATTTAGAGGGAAAGAAAAATATTGACCTTTGAATGGATGATTCCTTGTATCCTAATGATCCTAGCACTAGGCTAAATCCACCTTTCAATTTCACTTCTTCATTTTTTACATTGGTTGGGGATGGTGAAAATGGTATACTAGGTTATTGCAAACACTTAGAAGGAAATATTCATATGCATCAATATTATCAATTGATGTTATATAGCACTCGTCAATCTTTATTACAATCCTAATCTTCTTTAAATGTGTTGCAAAAAGCCCTACAAGATTAACAAATCAAAGTGCAGAAGCTTGAAGAATAATTAAAGCTATATAAAGACAAGGGATAAGATATGGCAATGGACATGCAAAGAAACACCCATGGAGGAGGAGAATGCTTCATTACAATCACTTTTGGAGAAAATGAAAAAGAATAAGAACATTGCAAAAGCAAAGTTGCAAAGGTGCAAGCAAATTCCCGTGGGTTATAAGGAAAGAAAATGTTAGATTACATCTAATATTATCACTATCCTTCAATGGTGGAGCACAAAAAAGGCATGTGCAAGCATTAAGGTTTGTCATTTTCTATTAAAAGAAAATCTAAATCTAGTTTATTCCTAAAAATGTCTATTTTTTTGTTAGGAACTTTTTCGATGATGCTGGAGGCCAAGGCCCGCCGGCCAAGGTGAGGGTCAGCAAATGGAGCTTCTAAAGGCATTTCTTAAATGCAATAATTTGATTGGAATTTTGAGAGACCCTCGACATTGAGCCCTCCAACTTGCTGCTTTGAATGAGGTTCTTATAAATGTTCTTAATAGTTTATCCGTAGAAGAAGTTCAAATAGCATGTGATATAGCCTTAGTCGACAAGGCTATGAGGACATATATGGTATGATAGCAATTGTATTGGCTCTTAGCAAAATGAAGTAGATGTTTTTGTCTTGTCCATTTTGATTGCGAGCTTTAAGATGAGCACAAAACATATCCATTGTTGATTTAATGGGAAAGTACTTTTTTTAACGCTGAAAAAATGAAAGTGGAGGAAACTAAAGCTGAAACGATCTCTTATGACTATGATAACTTCAACAATATTTTTGTTAACCTAGTTAAGTTGCAATGTGCCATAGCTCATTTCTACAAGGTGCAATGTGCAGAAGATATTGACTCTTCTTATTTTAATATTATGGATTCAATATAGTATACTTGCTTCTCCTAAGTTTGTATCAACTATGATTGCCTGGTTTTGTTTCAACCTTGAATTTTGTTATTAAGATTGTTAACAGGTGCCAAATCATAAACGGACACAAGTTGGAGAGGGTGGACCTTACATTGATGAATTATGCCATGGCCTATGCAAAAGATAGCATGCTTATCCAACCATTTAGTGTGTAGTCAAAAAAGGAAATTTGGTAGCTAGCAATAGCCGAAGTGCCCAAGGAGACCCATAATGTTCTCCTCTTGGAACTCCCAATGTACTCCATATTTAGATATAATTTCCAAGAAAACAAGTAGGGAGCAGCTCTACATGGTCAAAGAATTCAACATTAATTGATACTTGGCCAATGATCTCAAGACTCTAAAATGTATGTTTGATTGTGATATCAACATCATTGCCTTGTCCATTTTGCATGAAAACAAATAATTCTTCTAAGGCCGTAGATAATGTTGTGTTGAAGGGAGGAGCACTAGCATGCGATAGAAAGGAACCACCAAATAGGTCACATCTTGATGAGAATTGAAAATCCATATTTCCAATTAACATTGTGAATGTCCATTTTTGCACTTTGCATTACCTCATGTGCATATTTGACAAGTTATTGAAGTTTCATATCAATTATGTATACACAATGAAGCCTCTCCCAAGACGTGAAGTAGCTATCGAGAAAGTCGAGGAGCTGTAATTCATTAGGTGTATATAGAGGCAAGGTAAAGATTAAAAATGACCAGAAGACATCACAGGCCTAACTTATGACATAGCACAAATCAATGAAGGGAAGGAAGGCAAAGATATTCCTTAGCAATATGACTACCAAGCCATCAAAGTGAAAGTGGGAGCTATGGAAAGATTGATGAAAATGCAATTTAGATTTGGAAAGAGACCCTAGTCTTAAGAAGCAATGGCACTCTTTTAATAAGTTAGTGTATATAATTCTAAAAACCATCAATAGATTGTTCCACTTAAGTTGAATTTCATACAATGGTCAATGATTTTATAAATCTAGTTGTCAAGATATGGGGAGAAACCAACATTACCCACTACATAGTGTACCTTAAACTCTCCTACTTACATGTTTTTTAATATTTGGATACGTTGATGCTCCAAAAATAATGTCAATGCTCCATACCTTTGTAGTACATATTATATGCTCATGGATCCTTTTTTTGGAGAAATATGGGTCTTTGGATATGTGGAGCAGCGAAGTTATGGAAAAGTTTCATTATCAGGCTCATGGTGATATGCATATTTCAAGAACACTTGTCATAGAGGTGGTCGTCTCAAGAAAAGCTACATTGTAAAAATATTTGATTTGTTTTATAGATGCACAATTAGTTGCTTTATCACATTGGAGAATGCTAAGGAGGCTACCTCATTGGCTAAATCTTTCAAGCAACAAATCCAATCACGTAATATGAAAAAGTGGTGAAACATATCAACACTGAATACACATGCAACATGGTGCATCACAAGGCAAAGGGAAGGGTCAAAATGGGCACATATGTAAAACCATGTGTCAACCCTCCTTAAACTCTAATATTAGGTTTCAAATAAAAAGAGCTCTTTTACTTCATTTCCCATTTCAAACTTCTATTGTTGTCTTTTATTCTTCTCTTCTAATCCACCTCTTGGCCTACAACAAGCAAACTACATGATGGCATCCACTACTAGGCCAAAGCCAACTATAAGTTTTCACTTCTCCACTATGGCAAGTCAAAGAGATCCTGAATATTACTCGATGGGATGACTTCAATAGCAGTAGACAGATCATCATATATGAGGGGAAAGTCATTGATGATTGCCACCTATTAACCCCAGTGCAAGATAGAGAAAAAGAAAACGAAGAAAATTTGAGAAAATTCAAAAATGCAGAGCAAAGCGGAAAAAGACAACCCATCAAAAGAATAAGAGGAAAAAAGGCCAAAAGAGCAATGGCAACCTTAAAATTTTGAGGCAAAGGCAAAGCTTGAGTAAGTTACTCATGAATATATGTGTGCATCATGTGAGTTCAAAAAAATGTATTTTGAAATACCATTTTTATACATTTTTTACATACAGAAGGGTATAATATAAAGATGTTATCTACAGATTGAATAGAAAAGGGTTATGTTTTATTTACGAAAATTTCATAGATAAGGATATTTACAAATAGGCCTTGAACGCACGTGATGTAGAGAATATACATATAATAACTTCCCCGAGAGGCAAAGGCATATTTTAAAATGTAAAGGCATCCCCAAAATTTTGTAAAAGAGCACGAGGCTCCCTCCTGTGCAAGTTGCAAAGAGTAGATGGGCATAGGTGAAGGCATAATGAAAATAGAAGGGAATAGGAAAATACGACCTTGGTAAGATGGCCAATCATGAAAAAAAAATAGGATGGGTACCCAAAGTGGATCTCCAAAAGAGACACAAAGGAAAAGGGATTCTATTGCAAGAACTCATCTATCATAAGATGTGTTGCTTAGATGATGTCTTAGGAATCAAATACAATCTCTATTTGAACCAAACAAGGCCATTTTTCCACTTAAAATTGGAAAATTCAAATTCATTGCCTTGTTATAATTTCTTTACTAGATAATGCATCTACCACTATGTTAACCTTGCTTCCCATATAAGAAATCTCAAAGTCATAGCCTATGGAGTAACTAACTAGTGTCTTTGCTTAAGAGAAAGATTAGGTGTGGAAAAAATACTTCAACACCCATCAGCGACTCTTGACTTTAAGTGGAACTTAACTTATCTTGAATTAAAGTGCTAAGAAAATCAAGAAACAACTAGCCATAGCCATGCCATAGTAGGATTTTGTATTAAAACTGTAATACAATGAAGCCATAGCTAGATTGAATCAAAGGAATAATGAAAATCGTGGTGAGACTTCTATAAGAAATCCACCTTTCACAATAGTGGGCATTGAGTATTCACCCTCAATGTTGGTGGGAAAAGTAGAAACCCTCAAGCTCTAAGAAATGGAGAAAATTAAGAAATGAGTAAAATATGTGTTACATTGGCACCCTCCTACCTTTTATACTCCAACTTAAAGTAATATGATTCTCTAAAATAAAGGTAAGATTTTTGTTTTATTATAGGTATCAAGGGGAAGGAGATAACTTAGTGTAGTAAGGTAGAATACATAAACAGACATAGATAGAATACATAAAGGTAAGATTTTTTTTAAATTATAGGTATCAAGGGGAAGGAGATAACTTAGTGTAGTAAGGTAGAATACATAAATAGACATAGATAGATTGCATAGAGTGATTATGGATGAGTGATTGTGAGCAAGAGAGATGTAAGTAGTTCTCTATGTTAATGTAGGTTGCATATTATAGAGAATATATCATAATAGATCCATGAGAGAGTAAAGAAATGGGAGAAAATAGCTTAGAGAGTTCTTGTATTTTAAAAAGTTAAAATCTACCTCCAAAAATATCTCCAAAAAAATGAAAATTTGACTAATAGGTTTGTTATTTTTACCAAAAGCTAGAATATAAAAAATCCCCAAAATATCTTTTTAAAAACTCTCAAATTTTCATTTTTCTTTTTTTCAATGAAAATATTAATTACTTTGTATCTACTAATCATTTTAAATTGAAAATTAAGCACCACACTCCCATAATTAACTCCTTTTTTAATATAAAGTTTAGTTGATAATGGTTCTTGAATGAGGAGAGAGAAGGAATATGAGCAAATCCTTTATGGATAATATAAAAAATGTAAAATGAGATTGTAAAAGTGGAGAGAGAAGAGGACTATTTACTATTCTTCTCTCATCTTTTCCTTATTTTAAGGGGGGCTAAAAGGACTATTTTTTAGTTTGTTTTTTTTCCTAAATGGTAATGGAATGTGAATACTTGCCACATTTGCAAATATAAGCATACTTAGAAAAATTTGATTCATAATGTTAAAATATGAGAAAAATCACACATTTTAAATTGGGACATTTAACGTTGAAGACAATAAAAATTGATGTTGTAGATGTGTTTACCTCAAATATTCTACCAAGTCTAACATCGGGAATGTGTTAGCGGATTACATGCAAGAAACAATGTAAATGAGCTTTTAAAAAAAGGAAGAAATAAGGATAAGGGAAAAATAATTTAGATGGATAAATGGAAATTGAAATTTTCTTTCCATAAAAAGAGAGAAACCTAAATGAAAGCCAAAAATAAACACACTCTTTTTGGGAAGGACACACTCAACTGGGCATTAGAAAAAGAGCTTTTGAAAAAAAGTAATGGAGAAGGAAACATCATATTAGATTCCTTCCCTTCCCTCTTCTACATAAATCTTCCTCTTTGGGGAAGAAACCATGGATTCTCTCCTTTGCGAATCATGCCATAAGCCGTGCTTCAATGTAACAAAATCCGGGAAGCTCCCAAAAGGTCTAAACAACATCAAATTGTTCCATAAAACTTTATGGAGATTATTTAGCCCTATTTTTCTCCTAGATAACAATAGATGGGTTTTAAGGGCCATTCATGTGCACTTGTGAAACCCGCATCTTGAAGACTATCTCTATGGTTCATAAGAGATGTAGAGAATCTAGGTGAGTTTCCACCAATAATGAAGAGGTTGTTGATCAAATTTCTGCCCAAGGTACTACACTTGAATTTTGAAAACTTTATGATTTGCTTCTATTTGAGTAGGGATAATTTCTTGAAATTTTGAAATATCTTTGGTTCCTTCAACATACCTTTGCCACTCTTTTCCTTGATTAACATATATTCTTGATAGTAACTTCTCCTTAAACTTTGGAACGAAATCCACATTTTGTTCTAAAGTAAATTGCAAAGATGATCTAGGAAAGGCCTTGAAAAATTCATGAGAGTCCTTTTACTACTCCATTATTCTTAAGCCTTCTTTATTAGACTCATTCTACAATAATTTTGGTAGCTTTTCTTTTTCTTAAGCAATTTCCTTATTTTTTGTGCATCTTCTATTGAGGATCTATAGGACTAAATCCCCTTTGCTTTAGATCTAGGAATTTCTAACACTTGGATCTCCTTAGACAATCCTCTACAATAATGCAATTAAAGAAATTACATACCATATATGTTTTCCAGTACTGGGTAACTAGTAAATTGCTCCTTTGGCAATTGAACTTATTTTATGTCTTCCCTTGTATTTATGGCCTGTAATCTATCACTCTACGCTTTCTTTAGGTATCTATACTAGGATAATTACAAATGGTGACAATGGTTTTTGCTAATTATGTGGTGCTCTTGTCAGTAGCATTTCTTGTTGATTTCTAGCTTGTATCCCTCTTTAAGTTGTATGCCATCCCCATAGCTCCAATAGCATGATTAGGTCTTGAAAAATGTCCCTATCTCCAACAGTAATAGCATAGTCCTCTTGGCTTTGTGGTCCATTATTCCACTATTTCTATTGGCCATTATTCCATTGCCTTTGTTATATGCTTTTCTCCCAAATTCTCTAAACCCCTTTGAGGTGTCATCTCAAGTGCAACTTGACTCACAAGTGCTATTTGAGTGATTTCTTGTGCTAGTGACATTTTACCACCCTCACTCTTGGATTGTACCAACATCCCTTAGCATCATGTCCTACTTCTTTAGCAAATGCTAGAGGACTTAAAGCCTCTAAGTGTAGTCACAACACCCATATCCTTCAACTACGTCCTTATCTTTTTCTCTAGCCTTCTTTCTAGTGCTATCTTTACTTCTATATTTTTACATTTTCTCTTGTCCCTTGAGGAATCCTTATCCTTTTTGGTTCTCTTTTTTTGCTATCTTTTCTTTGTTTACTACCTTTACCATTGGTATCACTAGAGCCACTCATCAATTCTATTTATGTTTCCTTGTCCCCAATCTTTTCTCTATCCTTTCAGTAGCTTTAGTAGAAGGATATCTATTGTACCATTAGCTTGCAATTCAACATGAGCAATAATAGTTGTAATGGTTGAATCTAAGCCCTTAAAATAAGAGCTTTGCATTTCTAATTATGGTCTATCAACATCACTCAACCTATTTAGGATATTTTTGAGCTGATTTGCATTATCCTCAACTAACATATTCTTTTGCTTAATTTTCTTAAGCATACTTAACACATCAGTACTAGTTTTATCAATTTGAGATCTACTTAAGAAGGTAGTTTTGAGTCAATTATAAGTGAGAAAATGTGAGATTCCATATCTATTATACCAATCCATGGCTCTTGCCTTAAAAGTAGTAGCAAACAACTGTAATTTGATTTGATCTCCATACATATTATTAAGACCACTAGCAATCCATCTTTAGTCCTTTGGTTAAGGGGGCTACTGCACAGAGACTTTGGACACTTGTGATGTAGTCATTTATAGCCTCATTTTCTCTTTGGATAACATTCATAAGCTCACCTATTACTCTAGTTATGTCCCTAAATTTTGAGAATCTCATAGTGAGTAGGCCCTTGAGAAAATTGAAAATTTCCTTCTTAGTTGTAGCAATACTACTTGTGAATCATGTTAGTCCTTTCTTGCCAATACATAGTTTGAAGATTTGTGTTTTCTTATTCATGGATTTAAGGTTGTTAGCATCATAAACTTTCTCAAATTATTCAACAAAGCTATAGGATTCATTCCCAACTCTATTTTTATCTAGTTATTTAGTAATAAATGGAAGCTCTATTGATCTCTGAATGGCAGGGATTTCAATTGCTCTTTAGGGACTATTGTTACATCCAATGTATTCCTATTTGGGTGTCCATGGAGTTATTTAGAAGTCTCCAAAAAACATATTTGTCAAGTTCTCCCTATGATGTCGAGAATTTTATAAATTTTTTTGCTCCATCTACTTCCTTATCTTGTTGTATCTTCATCTCATGCCATTGTCCTCTATAGCCTTCTTGTGAGCTCTTCCCTCAAGCTCTACATTTCCCATCCTTTGATACTCATTGTATTAAATGTGCAAGTTCTCAAGGACATGATTGATTCTCTTTGAAAGGGATGCAGGAGACACGGGAGAGAAGAGCACACACAATCTAGGTGTTGTTAACAATGTTATGACAGTCTTATTGCACTTTCATATATATATAAAGAATATGGGCAGTCACTATACATGGGTAGGCCCAAGGGCCTTTTACCCCAAAAACCTCCCACTAAAAGGCCAATAGGCCAGGGAGTGAAAAAACAAAACAAAAGAAAAGAGACAAGAATCATGACATCTCACCCAACGCCCAATCGAAAAGTGAGTTGTGCAATAAGTGGCGGGAACCTCCTCACAAGAAGAGTCAAGCATCCCTGAGTCCATGACATCCAGGAGATAAGCGATCCTATAGCTCTAGACAATAGAGCAATCCATGACTGCTTCCCATGAAGTAAGCAACAAAACTCATAAGTGCATGGCTATAAAGCATCAAAGTGGCGCATAGCATCAACGCAATGCATAAAAGACAATGGAGAGCATACAGACCCTCTAGGGTCAATCATCGAAAGAGGGCCAGCATCCCGGACACAAGTCAAACGGGGTCTCAAGATAATATGCAGCCTTAGCAAATGTGGGAGCTTTCGCTCAACCGCCAAGACCCACGGATTGCTTATTCTTTCAAGTGTTCCAAGCCGAGCACTAATGGCTACCTCTCACATAGCCAACGTGCCATCCATATCTACGCGTGTAATGAGCTTACCTCCATGCTGATCGAGTTACCTCCTCTCCCACGTACTCCGGTAGCTCCACGATCCAAGTGCAAGCTTCAACCAAGCTCCATCCTCAAACTTCACGCTCCAAGCTCCATAGCCGCGAGCAAGAGAAGACAAGAGAAGAGAGGGGAAGATGGTTAGTCATACCTATGTTTGTAAGTCTCTTTTAGTTAGTATCATGGAAGAATAATGGAAGCAGAAAAACAATGAGCTCAGGCTCATCTTCCTCTCCACTTTGTTTCTCTCCCTCTCTTTCAACGAAGTCAACATGCTCTTTGGTCCCTACCCCAATAGCCAACCACGATGGACCCAAAACACTCTCGGGTATATCATTTTCAAAATACGATACATCTCAAAGTTAACACAAGAAAGCTCGAATGTCATACACACATGAAGAATGACTATTCTCCAAGTTACATTTGATGTTCACAATTATTTTGGAATGGTAAATAGACTTAGTTTACACTTGACTTGTAAGAGAAGTAAACACAAATTCCTGTTATTTTGAGGGAAGGAAACCCCAAGATAAACTTAGAACCCCAAAAAAATTCTAAGATGGGAAAATGGTTACCAATGGACCAATTAAATCCTAGACCGGGATCTTAAGATAAGAACCAAAGGTTAGTAACTTAGAGAAGCTGTCATCTGAAGCTATAGCAAAATTGCTCACCCCTATTGCATAGGAGAGAGGTCAGAAAGAGGGTATTCTCTATCTCTCAGAAGATAATGGAAATTCGCGCCAAGGTAAGAAGGACCCAAGAAGGGCATCACTATGTAAGAAGATGAGAATAAGGAATTAGTGTAAATAACATTGATATTATGCCATGTCACACTGACATTAGTATAAAAGGAGAGGACATGTAATTTTACATATCTTTTTGACACATTAATACAATTACAGACTTTCTCTCCCTTCTTGCTCACAGCTTCTATGGCTTCCCCTTCTTTCTTGTCTTTCTCTCTCTAAATCTAGTCTTTCTCTCTCCTCGTCACTCTTATTCTCTCTCTTCCTGCAGTCTTTCTCTCTCCTCTACACTCTTCTCTCTCCTCTTTCTCTCTCCCTGGTTCTCTCTCTGACAAGTGGTATTAGAGCCTAGTTTTTAGATCCTTCCTTTCTCTCTCCTTCTTTACATTTAGTTTCTTGTCAGTTTCAGGAAACCTTACTGTGCACAGGTACAACATTGAAGAACCACAACAGTCAAGAAGTACTAGACATGGCAGCTTTCTTTGACTCCACACAAGCTATGCCAGGAGGTTTGATCAAATTTGAAGGCATGGAGACAAAATGGCAGCTCGTTTTCCAACTTTGAGGTAAAATTTTAGGGTTCTTTTTGGGAAAATCTACCACAGGAGTTAAGGGAGAGTTAAACCACTGCTACTTTTCAAAGAGAAGTCTTCTTCTACCTCCTTCAAGCTTTCTTGAGAGCTCCCATGGAGGACCTCTTGCTCCTACCTTTCTCCCAGGACTCCTATGACTCTTAAGGCATACACGACTTGATTCCTTATGCTTAGAGCTCCACCTTGAGCACCATTTAACCTTGTCTCAGAACTTGGCGGTGAGAAGCATCGTTAGGTAGATTCAATGGTCTGATCATCTGCAGATAACAACTTCATAAAATTGCTACGTGGTTCTGATATGTTTGTAAGGCAACCGAAGCTTTTATGTGTGCGCTGAAGGTTCAGAAAAAAAAAATAAAAAAAAATTGAAGCTAGAAGATACAGAAACTTCAAGAAACGGTGGGGAAGGGGGAAGCCAGGAAGGCAAGGGTGAAAGATATGGTGGGATGGGAGAAAGCAGGAAAAGGCGCGGTTATTGGCAAGAATTTCAGCAGAGAGCTCAATGGCTTGATTGAATGCTGCTTTTAGGCAGGAAAAGCCATTCTAGAACCGGTACAAGTGGTGAATTTTCTGTGCATTACTGACTCGATTTTCTGCTCCCCCATTCATTCGGGAAAGTCATCCACTTTGGCCAGGACGTCATGGAAGCTCAGACCCTGACACCTCCTTCAAGATGAAAACGTGCAGCATGGCATCTGCAGGCCGCACCAAGGGACAGAAGAAACTTAGATTTGCAAGATGATCGATCTGCTGCAACTTTATTGGCTCTAATGATGATGCTTCGCGTTGAAGTGCTTTCAGTTGAAATTCAAGCTCCTCACTCCTTTTGACTTCGGCATCAATCTGTGCCTATTTTCTGATTTGGCGGCAGCATTTTTTGTGCCAGTATCTCAATAACCAGTTCATTTCCGAGTTTGAAACTGTGATGCAAAGCAAATTCAGGCCATCCAAGAGTCAAGGCAAGCCTCTTTCCAGATTGTGCCTGAAGCTGCACTCCTGTATCCACATCCCAAAATTTTGCTGACTGGTCCGCAGACCCAGTAATCAGTTGAGCAGTGTCTCTTGAGACATCACAGCATCAAACAGCTTCATTGTGGCCTTTGTAGGTTTCAAGGCGTTCTCCGTTGTGCGCATACCACACAGTAGGGGTATGATCCTTGGCTGTGCTACAAGAATAGCAGGGGCCTCTGCATCGTCTTCACTGAAGAGCAACGATAGCAGTGTGGACCACGCAATAAACTTGGCCATCCAGCCTCCATGGTGCAATCCATCATGAGGATCGTTTTACTTCTTCACCCCAATCATAATCACGGCTAAAAGCAAGAAGAACAAAAAATTTCCCAGGCTAATCCTCACCACCTGAAATGCAACACCAGGAACTGCAGACTTGGGATATGAAAAGGGAAAATCTAGGGTAGCAGCAGGGATATCAGTCCTTTGCAATTTTGCATCAAGAAAAAAAAAACTCTTTCCGTGAACAAGAAGGCATCTTATCTTTCCCTGGAATACCTCTTTCACAGCTTTGCAACTGTGTGCCATTCCACAACGCTCCAATTTCTGAAAAAAATTTGACCTGTTTGCTCCATTGGCATACTCTTCCAATGTTGGTAGCTGAGACTGTTGAAGACCTGAATATGAATTATGCAAATGTGATGCCAGTCTTTCTGCAACCCTAGCTTCTCTGGTTCGAGCTGTTCTTCGTTTTGCTGATCTGGGGGATCTGTCCATGTATCCAATAATGGAACTCCATTGTATAGTCTCGTCATCTCTTTGGCATTTCTGGTAAAGGCTCTTCATCACCTACAGATGAACATGACGATGAGGATGAAATGCGGAAACTGGAGCAATTGGAAACACTTTGGATTGCATTTGTGTGCCCTTTTGAGCTCCATGTGGTGTCAAATTTGTCCTCATCTTCTTGATCATTATAGCTTTACTCTGTTGTCCACTCATTGCAGTGAGAATAAGATCTAGCAGTCCTTACGCGATGTTCAGCAACTGTCGACATAGCCTTGTAGTCTTTGGAAAACACAAATTTCAAATTTTCCCGCATCCCTACACCAAGAAATGCTGAGTTTTTACTGCTGGCTAAATGCTCTGGCAACATCCTTGTGATCAAGACTGGCCTGCCCTCTTCACCCATTGTCAGGGAAATTGTGAACAATACATGCTTTTAAGGCCTGATGGTACTTTCTTGTCAAGGACACACGACCTCTGAACCCTGATCCAAGGGTCTCCAATATGTTCTATACTTCTACTTTGACTCCATTAACTCCCGCTGCAGCAAGGTAGCTATGGAGCTCATTATAGAACTGAAACACCTTGTTTGGATCTGGAGACTGGACAGGATATCTTAGTACCGATTCACAGCTCATTATAGAACTGAAACACCTTGTTTGGATCTGGAGACTGGACAGGATATCTTAGTACCGATTCATAGTGTTCCAGGCCTGGTGTTCTAGGTTTCATTCCTCCCCAACGACTTGCAAAGATCGATTCCGTGGTTGGAACAGTATTCTTAGCAGACTGTGGCTTTGGAATCTGTATACATTGAAGAAGTCACATTGTCTAGAGATTCAGCAATGTTTCAGCATAGGGGATAAGCATTTGGTTCTTCTTCAACAAGCTATGGTTCATGGAGAACTATTGGAGCATTATTGAGTAGAGTATGATGCTGGGATATACTACTATTTTGGTTCAAGCGTTCTTACTACAAGATTGGCTTTGAGGAGTTCATCAAGCAAGCTCAAGTAATTGGGTATCTTCTTACCTTTGAATCTACTTGGTATGATTCAATTCATCGGGTACTTTGAAGCTTGCAACCAACTCAAGCTATATTGGAGTTTGTTTCTTGGTTAGCTCCATTTTGAAGCAACTATTGGAGTTCTCAATGCTTATGGGCTTTGCTTGATCAAATGGTTGAGAGTATGTAGTAAGGATAGTTGGACTATTTGTAGAGCACTTCTTGGATGTATCAAGGATGTATTTGCAGGGTTTGTGCATGTCTAATCAGTGTTCTTACTGATCTTAAGTGCTTTACAACTTTCCCTAGATGAAAGGTAATGATTACGAGGCAAAATAGGGTCATTACAGTGCAAAACAGGGTGCAGTCCAAACAGGGACAGATTTGGAAAAATTGCTACAGAAATTAGTAGCATCATTCTAACGACAAAGGAACAACTGGAAGTGATACTAGACATCATAAGCTTCGAGTGGAGCCATCAAACGTCTCATTTGGACACATATTTCTCGAGCTAGAGCCTATTTGGTACCGGCAGTTCACTAACAGTTCACTGTGGACAGTTTTGGAAATTCTTAAACAGAGAGGGGTATTGCTACTCCTAAATTCAAACCAAGATTTCTACTTGATACTAGACATCCTAACCTTCGAGTCAATCTATCATACACCTTATTTGGACTTATATTTTTCAAGGAACAACATATCTCTTCAACTTGACTGCAATGGCAGCTGAGAACAATAGCTCCAGCTCTAGTGAACAAGGTTGGCTTCAAACACAGGCTAATATTGACAAACTTGGACAAGGTTGGCTTCAAACACAAGCTAGAATTGACAAACTTGGAGTTTTGGCTGATCAGTGTATTGCTCTTATAAAGGCAGTTATGGAAAAAACAGCAAGACCTGAATCAAATGCTTATGCTTATGGCCAGCATCTATATGCTGATGGTACACTTGAATCAAATGCTTATGCTTATGGACAACATGAATATGCTGATGGTACACACTATGGTCTACATGCATCTTATGAATATGAATAGCAACAACATGTAAATGAATATGAGCAGTATGCAAGTACATCTGGACAGCATGTTAATGCTTATAAATATGATGTACCATATCATAATGCAGAGTATCATTCCATTGAACCTTGGCAGCAGAATGGTTATTATGGTCAACATGCTTATGCTTATGAGCATCCATCTCTTCAGCAAAATAGTTATGATTATACTTGTGAAGCTCTCTTGGTTGACCAGCCCAGTTCTTATGGATGTGACAGAAATGGTTATGCTTATCAGTACACTTCTAGCTTTGATCAACAGCAAGCAAGTGATTATGACCAATGCTGTGGGACTAATGATCAAGGGCAGCATGCTTATGTATGTGAGCAGCAAACATCAGTGGAAGCAAATGCATATGCTCAACCAAACTGTCCGTCTGATGTGCAGCATGGCTACTATCACCATATGCAGTATGGACAGCATGAGCAATATGGTCATGAGCATGGACAACCATCTGTTGTACATGATGAGCATGGACAGCCATCTGTAGTACATGATGAGCATGGACAGCCATCTATTATACATGAACAGCAAGATGACTATGAGCAGCATGTCAAAACTATTATAGAGCTGACCAATGGTGATGAACAGGTGTGTAAATTGCTATCTAAGGCTAAACGCGTTAGACACCTTACTAGTGATACAATACGTGAACTGCATGCTGCGGGCTTATGCTATCGATGTGCTAAGACACTATCTTGTAATCACCAAGCCACATGTAGGGCAAAGTCTGCCAAAATATTCTTGGTATTTGAATATTATGATGCAAATGATGGAGAACATCTTGTTGAAGACCATTTTGGTATGAGTCCACAACAAGAAGTTCAGTTCAAGAAGACAGATTATGGACAGCATGTGGATTTGGATGATCATCATGCAATGGTGACTTCGTTAGTGAGTACCATCATGATGATCATGTTTCTAGCAGTATTTGATTTCGATCTTATGAAAGTTGATCCAATGCATGGCAATGATACAACTTTTCCTTTTGATCCGGGTGGCTACAGGCTGTTTTTGATTTTTTTGTATAGATTAGTACTATATTGAGTATTAGGTAATCTTTTCCTTTACCACTTGTAATGCTGTACAGAGTAGTACTCTGCAGCCCTCCCACTTGGCTATACCAATAAGTCCAATATTTGTTTTTGGGGACAAAAACCTTCATTTTGAGTGGGGATGGATTGTAAGAAGATGAGAATAAGGAATTAGTGTAAATAACATTGATATTATGCCATGTCACACTGACATTGGTATAAAAGGACAGGACATATAATTTTACATATCTTTTTGACACATTAATACAATTACAGACTTTCTCTCCCTTCTTGCTCACAGCTTCTATGGCTTCCCCTTCTTTCTTGTCTTTCTCTCTCTAAATCTAGTATTTCTCTCTCCTCGTCACTCTTATTCTCTCTCTTCCTGCAGTCTTTCTCTCTCCTCTGCACTCTTCTCTCTCCTCTTTCTCTCTCCCAGGTTCTCTCTCTGACACACTAGGCGTTCAAAGATGGGAGCTCTACCTTAGTAGATGTCCTGAGCACTAGCCTTCATTGTCATTTGTGCTTGTAAATCTAGACTCAATGTCTGTGAAAGGAATGTATGACTCAAGCTCATAAAAGAAATTTGAATATTGATTCAAGTTGAATTCAAGAAGGGCATGCCAAGCTACCCCCAGTGCGCCGACAACCCTAGCCAAGGGGGTTCCAAATAACTATGATAGGAACGTGGATGGAACCCACCAGGAGAGGTCTCTCTATGGGCTAGTTTGAATGTAGGAGAATGCTTGGATTCCAGGGAGGCTGTGGCTGTAAATTCCCTGCCTTCGAGTTCTACTCAAACGATCTACGTGACTCATGATAAATTCTCGAGGCCTTGTTACTAATACAAGGGTGGAAACTTGGAGGAAATAAGACACATACTCAAGGATTGTGGGATCCGTCCTTTTTGGACAAGACTTGTATTTCAGTTAAGATGATAATATAAAGTCTTCCAAGGAACTTGTCCGAACAGTTTTTGTGTCAGTGCTATAAGTTACATAAATGAACCCTGGAAGCTATTTTTAAATGTCACGCATAAATGTGATAGGACCTAATTAGATAACTAAAGAACACCCATTGAGGGAAGTGGGTGCACAAAACCCACAAGTCCATCCTACAGAAGGGTGGTCCCAGAGAGTTGGGAGGCTTCTCACAAGGTCCTATAGTCATATGGCCTTTAGGCAATATTAGGTTAGAACCCAATTCATGCCGTTATAGGGGACCAGAATGGGACTATGCCCATGGGCAGAGAGGTTGAGCAGTGCATCCCTCTTGTTTCCCATTCTCTTTGAGCCAAGTGCGGCATGGATCTGCTTCAGATTGGGTATCTCTACATAAAGTAGGATGTCCAAGATTCGACGCTAGAATGCTGTTAGGAGACTTCAATAACTAGGAATCCAAATTTTAAGTCGATCCTATTGGGTTCATCCGCGAATGTTTCATTGCGAGGTGGACTCAGGAAACCCTAGGCAACAACAAACCTCGGAATATTCCATGGGAGTGCCAACCGGCGATGCTTAGATTCGTTTCTCGATGGACCACTAAAACATGCTTGGACAGCTGGGCACGTTACAAACCTTGCTACATGTAGACATGGAAAAAACCAATCATATAAAGCTAGAGGATGTCGCAAGGCCTCACTAAGTGTGTAGAGGTTGTAGTGCAAAGGTTACATGAGGCGTTACACAGGAGATTATGCTAAGAACATTAGGCAAGTACACATTCAAAACCTAAAAAGGTCTATAAAAAAATGAGTTGCAAAAGAGGGACGGGTGAGTCCTATCCTTTTTCTCTAAGGTGTATTCTTCTTCTTCTTTATTGTTGTGCTCATCTTCTTTGACTATTGCAAGATATGCTCTTTGAGATATTTTCTTAACATGACAAAACTTCTCAATATGCCCAGTTTCTTTACAAAAATCACAAAATATATCCTTCTTCTCTCTTTGTCCTTCATATAGAGGATTTGTTGGTCTCCTCTTGGGGCACTTGCTTCTTCTTTGCTCTTGACCTTATTTTCCTCTTCAAGGAGGGAAACTTTGATATCTACTAGCTATCTTTGGCATGATGATTAATGTGGTAGACACATTATCATATTTGAGTGGAAGACTCTTGAGAAGTACTCCAATGTAAATGTCTTCATCCATCTTCAAGTTGATTCCTGCAAGTTGTGTCAACAAGCTTTCCATATAATTCAAATGAGTTGCAAGTGAGGTACTACTCTTCATATAAAGCCTAAAGAATTCAATTAGCAAACCATATTTGGAGGATTTTCAGTGAGCTCTAAACAAGGTTTCTAACCAATCCCATGTTTCTTGAGAGGTTTCACAATCATCAACATGATGAATGTAGCTATCATCAAGTTCAAGCTTGATAATAACTTGAGCCTTATCATCATTTTTATCCCGTAATACTAAGAGTGCAGCTTCCCTTAGTTTCTTCTCTTGACCACAAGCCTTTCTTCATCACCATGATGAATTTGATCCTTGTTTGCCATGTGTGGAACCTGACACCTTTGAATTGGCATGAGGGTGAATATTTGCCCATTTTGATGGCAAGGAGTAGCAACAAATACTTGAGATTAGACCAGCAAGAGAGTTGAAGTTGAATGTGTCAAAAGACACAATACGCACTAGTGCCAAAAAGCACTGTGTGAGTATCAAGAGATACTTTGATGTTGAATCCCTTTGCTGATTTGAAGTCGTAGCTTTGCTAAGGTCTGAGTATTGTAGCACATCAGAGAGTTAGTGACATGATTGAGCTAAGAGGAGTGAGAAGATGGACTGAAGTATGAGCTTGGAGGTTAATGGCTATGGCTTCCTCTTTTAGGATTTTATATATCAAGAAAAGAAAAGGAGGAGGTTTGTTGGGTGATTTGAGGAGGTGGGAGGTTGAGGTGGTTACACCCTCTCTCTTCCTTTATCTTCTCCTCTCACGCTTCATTTCTTTCTCTCCCATTTTGGCACAACTCTTATTTTTCTCATTCTTGTTTCTTTCTCTCTTGTGCTTCTTTGCAAGATCTCATGGAGAGTCAGGAAGAGGAAGAGGGTGAGGATGGAAGAATTTCCTAATTTCTTGTGTGCCTCTCTCTTGTGTGTTTGGAGAGCATGGATTCTTGGCGAGAAGGAGAGTTTTCTTGCAGGTTTTCATGGCTAGCAAAATTTTTGCAGCCTCTACCTAGCCGGTTCGAGCTTCTCTTTGTGCCGTCGCCAGGGTGCTGTTCATTTGGAAAAGGCTGAATTTTTAAATTGATTTTTGTTGTTTTTTAGGCCTAAATGATTGATTTTTTATGGATTTAGAGTGATGTATGGTTGTTAATGGAAGTGTTTGAGAGTGTTTTGGATGATATTGATTATTTTTTGGAAGTTCATGGTGATTTTTAGTAAAAATATGAAGCTCTGTGATGTTCTGATAGGTTCTATTGAGGTTTTGATTGGTTCTGATACCTTCTGTATAGCTTTTGTTTTGTTCTGATTTTCTTTTGTATGAAGCATGGATTGATGATGATTGATGAAGGTTGAAATCTTTTGAAAGGTTATTGAATAGTTTTTTATAGTTGGAATGGTTTTATTATGAGTTATGAGGATTTGATGTTCTCTGATGACCTTCCGTAACCCTCTGTAAACCTTATGTAGAGCCTTTGTCTCTCTTCTGTATTTGCTCTTTGTTCCTATTCTATTCTGTTCTGTAGATCTTCTGTAAGTGTTCTATAGAATGTATATGTGACTTTGGAAAAGTTTTCTAACTTTTGGAAAGGATGAATCTAAGTTCAAAAGAGCTAAACCAAATGGAAGAAGCAGCTGCTAAAGACTGAAGAGAAGACTGAAGAGACAGTGACAGTAGTGAGCTATGAAGAGACACTGTAGTGGCTCTGGTGCCTCTTCGCATCAGACATACCTCTTGGGAGGTGCATCCACGACCTAATAAGGATTATTGAGAGTCATTATGGAGTATTGTAGTAAGAAGTGTTGAGATATCGAGCTCCACTCGTGATATGCTAGGGTGACCGTTGTGCATTTATGTCACCAACTTGTCAGTTGTAGATGCGGTTGGTACACCGCCCATGAATAATAGCTAGATGACAGCTATCCTTATCTACTCTAGTTTGTGGCTCAGTTAGTATGCCACCTTAGTTAGTTGAGTTTGGTTTGAGACCCATATATAGGGTTTTTCTATTTCTTTGTATGAGAGTTCTTTTTGGCTTACACAACTAAGAAGAGGAAAACTATTTTCAGCCTCCACCCTTGTGTGTATTCCCCCATTGTACAAGCAAGAAAGCTACAAGTGAGACTCCTTCCTTCTCTCCCACAATCTTGACATGGTATCAGAGCCTTGTTCGTGGTAAGGAGCTTAAGAAAGCAAGCCAATCTCACGGTGTTCTGGTAAGAGGAGCAGTGTTGCTTTCATTTTCTGTTTTGGGAGCAGATCTCTACAGGTAGCACAACCGAAAATTGCAAGAGTGCATTGTCTCAGGTTGAGACGCCCTTCGCAGTGAAGCAAGAGGGCAGTATATACTGCGGGACATGGCTTTAGCCCTTGGCGACCTTGTTTTTTTTATTTGAGGCCATTTTGGGGCCTGTTTTGGAGGCGGAAGTTTTCTGCACGCACTCAGGAAAAGGCCCAGTTTTATGCTGTGCAGCCATTATTCTACAGGTCGGTGAAAAGTTACTGTAGAAATTGCATCGTATGCTTGTGCGTAGAGACATTGGGAGTTACAGAATCATCCCTGTTGCCTGTTGATGCAAAATCATCACTAGGAAGTGACTGTGTGGTCAAATACCACTTTTGTCAGTTTTGCAGATTTGCCTTTGTGAGGCTGAAGCTGTGTTCTTTGCAGTGACAGAATTTTTTGCAGTGTTCTGTAATGGTGTCTGATTCTCTCTCACAGATTGTCACTGAAAAGCTTGACAAGAACAACTTCCAAGCATGGAAGTTTAGAATGACGAATTTCCTTATGGAAAAGGATATTGGGAATTTGTTGCAGGAAATGAAGAAGAACCAGTTCTTCCTGATGTTCCCAATCAACAACAAATGCAGGCATTTAAAGCATGGCATGAGAGAGCCAGGAAAGTTATGTACTGGCTGTCTATCAACATTTCAAACTCTATGATTGTGCATATTCAAGATGCAAGTATGCCAAAGGAGGCATGGGATACTTTGTCAAAAATGTATAGCACAAATACGCAAGCCAGGAAAATGCAGCTCAAGCAAGAGTTACACAATGTGCAAAGAGAAAGTATGAGCATCAATGACTACCACATGAAGGTGAAGAAGATTGCAGATGCACTTGCTTCCATTGGGTCGCCAATGGAAGATGATGATTTAGTCTCAGTGACCTTGAATGGTCTAGGAAAGGATTATGCACAGTTCCGAACATCCATTTCCGTCCGTGAAAGATTTCCTGATTTTGAGGAGTTGATTGCTCTTCTAATTTCTGAGGAGCAGAGAAATGGTGGTGCATCTTCTTCAGGAGGAACTTCAAAAGAAGCTGTCTTCTACTCAAATGTTGGAAGAGGTAGAGGCAGAGGTAGAGGAGGCCGATATGGAGGTCGTGGTAGAAATCAGAATATGCAGCAAACTCAAGAAAACCAGTCCTATGGAGGAGGACGTGGTAACTCTAGAGGCAAGGGGAGCCAAAGAGGTTGTGGTGGATGGCAAAGAGGCCAAAATGCAAACAGTAATGTTGAATGCTACTACTGTGGTAAAATGGGCCATATGGCTAAAGACTGCTATAAAAAGCAGAATGACATCATGAATGGAAAACTGCAACAAGGGAATTATGCATCTTCTAGTAGACAGGGTGATGACAGAAATGAGCATTTGTTTATGGTGCAGCACATGAACAATTATGTGATAAGTGCAGAAGAAAGCAATGATGTATGGTATGTTGACTCAGGTGCATCAAACCACATGATAGGTCATGCAGAATGGATGGAGGATGCAAGGAAAATGGAAAAACCAGGATTTGTGGAGATTGGTGATGATACTGCACATCCTATTGTGCAGATTGGAAAAATTCCTTTGTCTATGCAGGATGGGAAAAAGAAATACCTGTCCGATGTATTTCATGTCCCGAATATCACCAAGAATCTGGTTTCTGTTGGTCAAATGGTTGAGCAGGGCTTGCAGGTCAGATTTAATCCTCATGGATGCTTTGTTGAGGATATGAAAAATAAAGGTCGCTTGATAGCAAAAGAAAAGAAGAAGGGTAGAATGTTTACATTGGATGCAGACATGTCTGAATTGAGTGCAGCAATGTTTGCACATGGGACCGGTGTAGTTGCAGATATTGATATCTGGCATAAACGCATTGGTCATGTTAATGTACAGTGACTTAAATCAATGCAGGCCCAAAATATTGTTGCAAGATTGCCCAAATTCAAGGTTGCAGAAATGCATAAGGTATGTGAAGCCTGTCAGTTTGGAAAACAGGCAAGGAAACCATTTCCTAGACATGTTCAAGAGAGTGAGAAGCCATTGGAATTAATCCACTCTGATGTGTGGACTACTAAAGCTACATCTCTTGGAGGCTGTCATTATTTTTTCACTTTTATTGATGACTATAGCAGAAAAGTTTGGGTGAATTTTATGAAAAAGAAAAGTGAAGTTTTTGGGCATTTCAAAACTCTTAAAGCTATGGTTGAAAAAGAAACAGGCCTGCAGATAAAATGCCTAAGGTCAGATGGAGGGGGAGAGTACCTCTCAAATGAGTTTGCAAGGTTCTTGTAGGAGCATGGCATAAAGCAGCAATATTCATGCAGTCATACCCCACAACAAAATGGAATTGCAGAAAGGAAAAACAGGCATATTGGAGAGGTATCTCGTGCCATGCTCAATGAAAAAGACTTGCAAGATTTTTATTGGGCTGAAGCAGTTGCTACAACAGTCTACATAATGAACAGGACTCCCACTGCAGCAATACATGGAATGACTCCAGAGGAGAGGTATACTGGTAGGAAACTAGATATTTCTCATTTGAAAATTTTTGGTTGCATTGCCTATGTACATGTGCCAGATAAGTTGAGATCCAAGTTGGATCCAAAAGTTGAGAAGTGCATCTTTATTGATTACTCTCTGCAGCAAAAAGGGTATAGATGCTATAACCCTTCTACTCATAAGTTTACAGTGAGCAGAGATGTTGTTTTTGATGAGATGAGTAGCTGGTATAAACCAGTAAATGTGATCGATGATGTAGATGCACAAAATGGTAATGCTGCACAGAATTCACAGCAACAGTCACAAAATATTAGTGGACCTGGAGCGTCCTCTAGCAACACAATATTAGTGAGTTTGGGAATCTCCCAATTCCCATTTTTTGAATACTAAAAAGGTGGCACTCGGATAAGATGCACATAAGTTTCTCAAAACCATATTATGTGACCTATCATTGGAAAGTGCTTGAAAAATGGAATCTATTGAGCTATAGAGCGCTCGATTTGGAGTTATAGTGTTCAAGTTATAACAAATCTAAAGATTTGACCACGTGTCTCAAACATATGGGAAATTCCCATATTTTCCAATATGGTGTTTAGCAGTGGTTCACATTCTTCGCCATGGACAGGCAGATTGAGATCAGGAGAATCTTCTCAAAGCAATGCAAATAGTGGTATGCAGGTATCACGAAAAGGAAAAGAGAAGGTTGATCAGCCCATGTTTGATGTGAATGCAGGTCACTCTTATGTGGATGGTGAATCCAGTGGCTCAGAACAGAGCATTGATGATGAGTTGGGTATTCCTTCTATTGTTACACCTGGAGTAAGGAAGACCAGGGATGTTTTGAGAGCACCTGGGAGTGAACCTACTTTGCGCAGGTCTACGAGAGCTAGGTATCCTGTGGATAGGCTGAAATATGATGGATTTACAACCATTCACTATGGATATATGGTTAAAGTGATACAGGAACCAGAACCCACTTCTTTTGAGGAAGCCATGGGAAAAGAAAAATGGGAGAAAGCCATGGATGAAGAAATGGATGCCTTGGAAGCAAATGCTACATGGGAATTGGTACCTTTGCCTAAAGGTAAAAATGCAATTGGCTGTAAGTGGGTTTATAAGGTGAAGCACAATGCAGATGGTTCTGTGAACAGATACAAGGCAAGATTAGTAGTCAAGGGGTATGCACAAACATATGGCATTGACTATGAAGAAACATTCAGTCCGGTTGCAAGGATGGCAACCGTAAGAGCAGTCATTGCTATGGCTGCATCAATGGGATGGTCTTTACATCAAATGGATGTAAAGAATGCCTTCTTGCATGGTGATTTGCAAGAAGAGGTCTATATGGAGCAACCACCAGGTTATGTGCATGCTGTTCATCCTGAGTTTGTTTGCAGGTTGAAGAAAGCCTTGTATGGCTTGAAGCAAGCACCTAGAGCATGGTCTGACAAGATAGGACAGTATCTTGTCACTATTGGCTTTCAGATTTCCAAGGCAGATTTCTCACTTTATGTGAGAAAAACAGAGAAAGGTATTATGCTACTTGTCATTTATGTTGATGATTTGATTATGACAGGTGACAGTGATGAAGATATCCTTCATGTGAAAATGCTATTGAAGCAGAAGTTTGAGATGAAGGATTTGGGAGAGCTGCGTTATTTCTTGGGCATTGAGGTGATTAGATCACCAAGTGGGATACAGCTCTTGCAGAGGCAGTATGGATTGGATATGTTGTCCAAATATGGGATGACAGGCTGTAAGCCTATTTCAGTTCCTTTGGAGCAGAATGTGAAGCTGAGCACAGATGCAGGTGGGCTTCTAGAAGACCCTACTATGTACATACGCATAGTAGGAAGTTTGATTTATATGACTATTACCAGGCCAGATTTGAGCTATGCTGTTGGATTGGTAAGTCAGTTTATGCAGGCTCCAAGGAAACCACATTTGGATGCAGCTAGACGCATACTCAGGTATGTGAAGTCCACATTGCAGTATGGACTATTTTATGAGACTGGGGTTCAGATACAATTGCATGGATACACTGATGCTGATTGGACTGGTAGCATTTCTGATAGACGATCTACCAGTGGATATGTGTTCTCTTTTGGGAGTGCTGCAGTCACTTGGAGCAGCAAGAAACAGCCTACAGTTGCCTTGTCGAGCACAGAGGCTGAGTACAGGGGTGCAGCAATGGCTACATGTGAGGTAGCTTGGTTGCATAAGCTACTTTATGATATGCATCAGTCTACAGATGGGCCAGTTGTCGTTTATTGTGACAACATGAGTAGTATACACTTGGCAAATAACCCAGTCTATCATGCTAGAACAAAGCACATTGAGGTGCATTTTCCTATGTGCGAGAGAGGGTTTTACTAGGTCTTATTGATCTAGTTTATGTCAGCATAGAGGATCAAGTAGCTGACATATTCACGAAGGCATTGGGCGCAGAGAAGCTGCACAAGTTCAGAGACCTGCTTGGTGTGCAGGAATTGGGATTGAGCTCGAGGGGGAGTGTTGAGATATCAAGATCCACTCGTGATATGCCAGGGTGACCGTTGTGCATTTATGTCACCGACTTGTCAGTTGTAGATGCGGTTGGTACACCGCCCATGAATAATAGCTAGATGATAACTATCCTTATCTACTCTAGTTTGTGGCTCAGTTAGTATGCCACCTTAGTTAGTTGAGTTTGGTTTGAGACCCATATATAGGGTTCTTCTATTTCTTTGTATGAGAGTTCTTTTTGGCTTACACAACTAAGAAGAGGAAAACTATTTTCAGCCTCCACCCTTGTGTGTATTCCCCCATTGTGCAAGCAAGAAAGCTACAAGTGAGACTCCTTCCTTCTCTCCCACAATCTTGACAAGAAGATGATGTACTATTGAGAGAGAGAGAGAGAGAGAGAGCTAGAGATAGCCAATTCTATCAAAACAGTATATCTGTATATGAGAGATTGAGAGATTAAGAGAGAGAACTATGAAGACATTGAAGATCAATACTATGTGATTGATTTCCATTCAAAAATGGTGTATTCTTTTATGTTCATTTTTCTATTGAAGGATTCTATGAAGATGTTGAAGATTATGGTTGATTCTATCAAATTCGCGGGAGATATCTACTATGATGCTGCATGAAGAATTGCTGTTTTTCTTGTTTTGGTCATCAAAAGAATGAAATAAAAGCTTGTTGATGTTACAAGATAGATTTTATTGTAGTAGAATCCCTTTTTCCTTGGTGTTCCTCTTGGGGCTCCATTGGGTGTAGAGAAGCTTCAAAATTTTTGAAGCTTACTTGGAGTTGTATAGATATAGTTAAGCTTGAGAGGGAGTGTTGAGATGGAAAGCTCAATATGTGTGAACATTGATGATGGACCACTTAGATAGATGGGTTTGCACATATATACTTAGCACGTTAATAGTCATTATGAACTTCACATGGCTACTGACTTATCACTTATTATATTTAGTTTATTGCACCCACCTATACTTGGCATTGTTATAGCACTAGTCCATTAGTATAGTGAGTTATGCAATGTTTAACTTAATAAGCCACTTTTCTTTATGTTATATCTCATCTATACTTTGTGTACATTGTATTGTGTATGAAAGAAAAAGAATAAACCAGCAAGAAAATATTTTGGCCTCCATATCTCTTCTTGTGTTCTTGAGTGATTTTCCTCTTGTATGAATGGTATGCATTTGACACAATAGCTCAAGCAAGTCCCCCCACCATGTGATTCCTAGCAAGGTGCCTAGCTCTCTTCACATTGTTTCTTTTTTGCTTTTTTTTTTGTAGGGTTTGATGTTGTTTCTTACTATTATTTTTGTTTTGTTACAGAGGTTGTTTTGCGCAGGAGGCACATGTGCTCATCTATGTATGTGTGTGTGTGTGTGTGTGTGTGTGTGTGTGTGTGTGTGTGTGTGTGTGTGTGTGTGTGTGTGTGTGTGTGTGTGTGGTTTATGTTGTATTTTCAATAGACCTTGATATTGATTCTAATTGTTGTTTTTTTCTTACAAAGTTCATTTGGAGTAAGACATGAAGGTGTTTCTCTCTCTCTCTCTCTCTCTCTCTCTCTCTGTGGTTTTTCTTTGTTGCTATCATTTCAATACATCATAATATTGGTTCTAACCCTTGTTGTTATTTTATTGTAGAGATCATTTTGAGTGAGTTTGCATAAGTACTCATCTCTCTCCCTCTTTCTTTTTCTCTCTTTGTATTTTCCTTTTTTTCTATTGCTTTTTCAGTATACCTTTATGTAAATACTAACTCTTGCTATTGTCTTTTTGCAAAGACCAATTTGGGCAAGATTGGGTAAGTGCTCATTGCTTTCTCTCTCCTACTTACTCACATACTCTCTTTCTTCTTCTCTATGTTTTCTAATTTTTGGTATATTTATAGTAGGATTTGATGCTAGTTCTAACTTTTGGATCAATTTTTATTATAGCACTTAACACAAATTAGAGCAAAGATTTTGTAGCTCTAGGTTTTGATTAGCCACTATTCAATCTTATCTTTAGCAGATCACATTATAGGAATTTTCATCCAATGTTGTGTTACTTTTATTCATGCAACTATCTAGATATTTTTTGTTAAAAAGGATTCATCAATTGAACAATTTAGTCAAAGTTTTATCATGTCTATGATTTCAATAGGTTTTGGTGATCATAGGTTATAAACATATTGTTGTTATTACTATAATAATCAACAAAGTAGTACATATATTCTACCTTATAGGTAAATTCTCTCTTTTATATTGCAAGAACTCATGAATAATTAGTTATTCTGGTTGTTATTAAAGTGCTATGTTTTTGTTATATGTAAGTACTATGTAAGGTTTAGGTGAAGCATAAAACTCTTGATTAACTATTTTGCTGTGGTGAGTGATTCCTTTGTGCTAGACAATATGGATTTGTTGGAAGTTGAGGTTCAAAAATCCTTTGATTTGTTGATCCTACATGTCTATTTAGATCTCTAGGCCAATTGGCTACGATCCATGAAACTCTCATATCATATCATCCATGTAATGCATAATGCACTGAGTTATAGAATATATCAGGTGTCAATCCAATGTGCATATTTAGATTTGCATGCTATGTGCTTGCCATCCTTGTATTGACTATGCTTTAATACTTACGTTTTTATGCAATATATTGAATCACTTCAGAACCCTATTCATTATAATGCAATTTCTTTTCGCAAAATTCTATGAGTATTCTTGTACTACTCTTTCCATTCTTGTACTACTTTGTGTTTATGTACATAGATATATGCATTTCGATATCAATTTTTGTGTCACTTTATAAAAATCATAAACATCTCTTAATGTTTATTGATTTGTATAACATATTGGTGATGACTAGTTGAACCTAAGATTTATTGATTTAACTAGTCATCACCAATATGTTATACAAATATGTTATACAAATCAATAAACATTAAGAGATGTTTATGATTGGGCTTACTACATACTTCTTTACATATATTGGGCTATAATGTGTGAGAGAAGAACAAACATTTTCTTGATAGAAGTACGTAATAAGAAAGATGAAGAAGGGCATTGGATCATGGATGCATATCATTGATTATCTTGGGTGCATAGGCATCCAAGTACGAAGGGAGCTTTTAGGGTGAAAGCATATGCAATTACAAATATATCAAAGCAATGGAAGGGTAAAATTTTAGCTCTCAGACTAAGAAAGATTGATTCTCACCTTGTAATAGAGACACTGATACACCGTGTATTCATGCAAAAGCAAATACATATTACACCCAATGTAACCATTCAATGAAACATTGCAAAGAGTAACTCTTTGTAACACATTGAAAATTAGGAATTTCATGATATTTATGTAAGTAATTGTCTTGTATTTACAGAAGTATACCCTTTGGATTGTTGTGAGTGGCCAAATGTTGAGAGTTTCACATGTTATTTTAAGTGTTACCACCTCAAAATTGGTAGACTTCTCTTTAAGGGGCATACAACTAAGCAAATCACAGAGAACCTTGTATTTATCTATGACTCCAAGTACATATTCACTAAGGGGGTCGAGAATATGAAACCCTTGAGTCTATAAAGGTACCAAATCTCAATAGCATAGAATGGCCATTGTGTAATAGAGACATTTTGCACATGTAGCACAAAAAATTGGGCAAACATATTGAATTCTATGAAGTGAAGCATTGGCTCAAAGAATATACACCTAAGCTTATTCATACCAATTGCAATATTTGCATAGATGTTCAAAGAATGTGAGGGTTTGAGACATACCAAAAACATATATATCTTCAAAATTACATGGATAACAAGGATTCAAGGAAAAATGTGGACATAAAAATTTAGTCATAGTCCTAACACAATAAAGCATCGAGTTACAACAAGGGACATGGCTTTCAAGTAAAATTTTACTCTCTAGGTAGCATGATCAAATAGAAGAGACTCTTCTCAAACCAAGAGTATAGAGCAAGGGGGTGTGGGGCAAGAGGAGTGCAAGGACAATAATTCTTGTCACACAAAGACAAGGAATTTACTCCGTCAACTTTTAGAATCAAATCCCCCATCCCTTCTACCTTCACTTCCTTATGGAATCAAGACTCTACTCGATTTTTCTCAATTCCTAGTGATCGCCATCCCCCATCAATCTGATTTTGACAACCCCCAAGATATATTGCCAAAATCGCCTCTACAATCTCGTGATTAAAGACCAAGGCCCCAAAGAAGAAAATTATGAAGGTCACGGAGGCGGGAGTTGCCAATAACGCTATGAATATGACCACTACAAACGGAATGGCAAGTACTGGTATTACAAACAAAGCTGCCACTAGCATCAATCAAGCACTCGTCATAGATCCCCATGTACCATGTTTTGATATTAAGTGTAGCTAGCAAATCATCATCCTATGAGTTGGTAACAAAAAACTGTATTCATAAAATATGATTTTTTTAATCTCTTGCATAAAATCTTTTAAAGAAATTATTAACCACAAATTCCAAGGGATAATTTGGGTTTGTACAAGATGTTCCAAGGAGAACTACAAGGAAGGTATTGTGTTCCTAAAAAAATTAAAATTTTTTATCTGTATTGAATTAAAGGAACCTTTGATGGATAAACATGGATACTAATTCTCTGTATAGACCAATCATGGCATGAAAGGTCTTATCATAGGGAACTCTAGTTTGGTAGGAGGAGGTGAGGATACCAAGAAGCTCTAGTCATAAACTCCTTAGACTCTTACAAACTGCCAACTATCATTTGAATTCTAGATAGTATCCTGTAAGTTCCAATATCAATTTAGGAAATGAATTTAGAGAGAATAATACCCTTGGGTTGACATCATATCTAGCTAGAATAGGAAACATTGTAAAAAGTTATTTTTCTTAAAGGAACTATTGGGAAGGAATTGCTTTACTTTGTCTTTGTGTCGCAAAATAAAGGTATGTAATGAATTTGTAGTAGCGATAATCAAAGAAGCTGTTTTTATATGTTGAATCTTAGGTGGTAGGTAATTAGGTAATTAAAAATACTATTTCGAGGGAAGTGGGAGGATGGATCCCCGATGGATCCAGACCTATAGTTGGGTGGACTCATTGAGCCAAGAGCTTTTCTAAAAAGGAATACAAATTGCATTTTTAATAGGTAAATGTATGACCACTAGAGATCAAGAAGCCTCTGACTTGCATCGTTTTAGGGCCCAGAATGGGATTTTGCACCATTGGGCAGAAGGGATCAAAGTACCACACTCCCCTTTGTCTCCCATTCTCTTTGAACCAAGTGTAATGCAAATCTGTTTTAGTCTGGTGATTCTATAAGAAGTGGAAACTTTAACTGCTAACACTAGTCAACCGTTAGTAGTTGATTTGACTCATAGTAGGAATGAGAAACTCAGGTCGATCCTCATGGGGACAGTCAAAACTTCCACTGTGCGGTAGACTCAAGCAAGCCTAGTTAGCAAAATCCGAGGTATTTCATCAAATCTCAGATGGTGTTTTCTAGGACATCTCTTGATGGGCTACTAAGAACGTGCCGACGAGGAAGCAACTCGAGTGGGCACGTTACACTATTCCTAGTGGAAAGTGCATGGCTATAGATATTTTGGAAATTCTAGAGTCTCCTTAAAATTCCAACTCCACAGGTTGTAATATCCAACACTTGCAAATTTTCAGATTTTTTTCGTTGATGAAATATTATCACTTTGCAAAATCATACACTTGTAATATTTAAAATTTTTATTATATTTTAACTTATCATGTATTTATGTAATTATATTCAAAACTATTCAAACATATACATGTGTATACATACTTTAAATTTTGAGATAAGATACATGCGCCCAACTACAAATTATGGGAGAGAAATGCCTATGCTAACCTTGATTCTTTTAAACACATATATAATTTTTTTAAATCAAGATAAGATGCATACATCCAAGCACCCACCCAAGGATGGGGAGAAGGCGTCTTTTTGACCCAATAGAAGGAGCACCTCCAATAGAGCAAGGAAGAACACATCACCATTTTAGAAGCCCTGACAAAGTGGCAAGAGCGAGGGTTGGAGAAAGCAAGGAAAAAGATTGACCAATGGGAGGAAGGAAGCTCATGGCATATCCATGGAGTTGAAGGTGTACATGTTTTCTAGGACTATATGATTGTCTCTTTCTTCATTGTACAAATCGTTTAAGATCTCTTCTCCTTGCCTTGCCTTTAAGACCTCTTTCAGTGCAATCTTCTTATTTAAGATGGTCATTATCCTTGTTCTTTCTACCCTGTAGGCTACAAAGGTGATCTTATCTTCTTCCAAATGCACATCTTTTTACAATTTCTAGTGAACGAGATTTGTTTAGAGTAGACCTCACACCATATTGGGTAGATGACATAGTCCACATCATAGAGAACAGATTGTTGGAACGACCCATAGGAGGTTAAGGAGATTGATCTTAAGAATCCAACCCTATTAGTTGATTGCAGGACAATTATATCAATTAGGACACAATGTACTCTTAAGGAGATGTGTTTGCAAACATGAGATGTGCCAGCAAACATGAAATGTATGATGCACTCAAAGAAGCACATGGTGGGATTGCTAAGGGGCATTTCATTGGGGATACCACAATACACAAGGTGCTCGAGTCTCAACTATGGTGGCCAATGCTATTCCATGATGTAGCTAAGTTTGTGAAACATTGTGGTGAGTGCCAATGGACCAAAGTCTCTATTCATAAGGACAAAATGGAGTTGACCTTGGTGATCGTGTAAGCCATTTGAGAAGTAGGGAATCAACTTCATTGGTCCCAAATTAGCCCTGTGGCATAGTACTCTCAAGCCAAGTACATCATTGTTGCCACATACTACCTAACCAAGTGGGCAGAAGCCCGATCAACTCACAAAAATGATGTTATGACCACAACCAAGTTCCTTTGGAAGCAAGTAATCTCGTGGTTTGGTTGCCCCATAGAGTTGGTTAGTGATCAAGGTACACACTTTATCAATGAAGTGATCACTAACTTGTTATCCACCTTCTTAATAATCCATAGAAAGTCTTCACCATATTATCCTTGAGTCAATGGTCAAGCTGAGTCCACAAACAAGATATTGACAAGTGTCCTAACAAAATTAGTCTATGTGCCTTGCCCCACATAGTGATAACTAGGACAACAAGCTCATGGTAGCTTTGTGGGCATATAGGATGACCTACAAAATAACCATAAGATAAACTCCCTTTAGATTGACCTATGGAACGTTGAGGCTATTATTCTAGTAGATTTCTTTGTTCCAAGCTTGAGAATAGTAGCCCAAGAGAGATGGGAGGGCCAAGAAGCATGGACAAATTAGTTAGTAGATTTGGAATGCTTATTTGAGACTCATCTCATTACAACCCATGCCCTAATTTGTGAAAAGGTACGATGCAAGAATTGGTTTGAAAAACATGTCAAACAATGAGACTTTGGACAAGGAGACCTCGTCTTGCTATACTCTGTCAATGGACACAAGCAAAAAATGAAACATAGGAGATTAGGAGCTTTCAAGGTTTGCAATCTTAGTAGAATGGGGAATATGAAACTTGAAACCCTAGAAGGAGAGGGCATAAGTTTTTTCAACGAAAGTCACATTTAAAAAAATTACCCTCCATCACATCCAATTCATGAATCTCCGATGATAGATCCATTGACGAATGTGAGGGTTACAACCATCACTGAACTAGAGGAGGATGATGAGGAAGCAATAGCACTAGTCTACCTGCAAATAACCGTAATAGCCCAAAAAGGCATACACCCTTGATGCACTAATTGATGAGGGAGCTAACTCAAATATCTTAATGCATGAACACTAGACCGCCATGGATCAACCCCAATTGCAACCAACCAATGCAAAACTTAGCTTGGTAGGGGGCCATCCTATCCACTCTTAGGAAAATTCAAACTAATAGTTTCTATCAAGATTGAGAGCCTACCCATCGTCTTTTACTTGGTACCTAATAAGCAAAGTGTTGGTAAGGAATCATAGTTGGCGTGTATGTTTAAAAAACAAGCTCATTGTAATGTTGACTACATGTCACTGTGCATCCACCTTGCCATCAGTAATGTTAAAATAGTAATAACTTTCAACAAGGGCACCACAGCCATCCAAAAGACAGTAGTGCCACTAATAGCTAAATCTAGTGTCAACTCTAAGGAGGGGGTATTACACCACAATGTATGCCCATTGCAAAGTACCACCAATGGGTCCCCAAACATAAACCACTCTCACAAATATTAATAATTGTGAATTCATAGTTTTTGCACCTCAAACTCTAGACCTAAATGACGGAGTTGGCACTCCTATATAGATTGGGCAGTGCTAGGTTCCAAAAGCCCTGTTGTGAGCCCAAGGCTATTATAAAGATAACATCTTTATGTGGCTACCTAAACTCTCAAGTGCCATCTATGATCCTCAATCTCATGCCCCAAAAACTAAGGCCCAGCAATGCCAACCGAAATAGGAAATGAGGAAAATCAAAAGAAAGGGTGCTCAATCCATGAGGGTTCCAATGGTCTATCAACCAAGTGTCCATGAGCAACCGCTCATGCATGAGCTCCTACCTAATGACTCTAAGGTGATCACCACTGCAAAACCCAATGAGAAAGCATCAATCAAAATCCAAACTTCTCAAACCAAGCTCACCACACCCACTAAGACTCCCAAAGTGGAAGTACGATGTATCAACTTGTCTAGTTCTCTCAATTAAACCCAAACCACTAGTAGCAATCCTTAGGCCATCACACCCATGACAATCCATTATTGGAGTGGCTTCTAACTGCTCAAAGTTAGAGAGAGAGGTTGGAGCTAACACACAGTGAGAAGCCTATTTCTCTCTCACGTATATTCCATTATGTATTTTTTCCATAGCTCAAATGACTATTTACGACCTAAGGTTTCAAGGACCATTCACACCAAACAACCAAGTCCTAAGCACCGACTTATTTAATGTCCGCATCATGTAGTACAGCTAGACAACTCAAGTGTCGAGTACTATCATACCAATGATAGAAAGATGAGCTTGAAGTCTAACACTCCCCCTCAAGCTCAAGACAACATCTATACACCAAGCAGCTGTCTGAAAAAACTGAACTTATCTTTACCCAGAGACTTCGTAAAGATATCCACAACCTGTTCATCAATCTTCACATGCATGAGATCAACTCTTCCTGCTAGAACCATCTCTCTGATGAAGAGATAGTGTATCTCAATGTGTTTTGTCCTAGCATGATATACTAGATTCATGGCTAGGAGTACACTACTAAGATTGTCACATAGTATAGTCATTGGAGCATCTACCTGCATATCCAAATAAGCTATAAGCTTGAGCAGCCATGCAATCTCACATGCTACCAATGCATCACCCTTGTACTTTGCCTCAGTACTTGATAAAGAAACCATAGGCTGCTTCTTGTTGCTCCAGCTGATCATTCCGCTTCCAAACTCGAAAGCATAGCCACTCGTAGATCTATGGCCATATGAAGATCCTGCCCAATCTACATCCATGTATCCAACCAATTTCAAGGGCTTATCTCTCACATAGAACAGCCCATAATCTACAGTGGACTTAACATATCTCATAATGCATCTAACTGCATCCAAGTGCGGCTTTTTGGGCTTCTGCATAAACTGGTTTATGAGCCCTATAGCATAGCTTAAGACAGGCCTTATGATGGTCAAGTAAATCAGACTGCCAACCATCTTCTTGTACATAGTCACATCCTCAACTTCAACCCCAGTGCTCATATCTAGCTTTACATTCTGATCATGAGGTGTATCCAGTGGTTTGCATTTAGCCATGCCATACTTCTTCAACATTTCCATGGCATAGTGCTTCTGCATCAACCATAAACCATTTTTAGCTGTAACCACCTCAATACCCAAGAAATACTTCAAATCACCTAAGTCTTTCATGTCAAATTCAGTTTTCAGCATCTTCATTACATGTTGTATGCCCAAGTCATCATCACCAGTGATTATCAAATCATCAACATATATGACCAGCCCTACCAAGCCACATAAGCAAGATAGCCAAAGACTTTCATGTGACTTACATCCGACTTATAGCCATATAGCTTCTCAAATGGTGTCATCTCATGAATACCTATAGTGGGAGTTTGATTCAAGATATACATGGCTATCATAACAGCCTCAGCCCTATAATAGAGTGGCATCTTCTTCTCGTTCATCATGGCACGAGTAGCTTCCATCAATACCCTATTTTTACGCTCAGTCACTCCATTCTGTTGTGGAGTATAGCTGCAGGTAAGCTGCCTACATATGCCATTTTCAGCCAGAAAATTGTCAAACTCATTTGACACATACTCCCCACCGCTGTCTAATCTCAAGCAAGAGATATAGCAGTCAAATTCCTTTTCAACCTGCTTTTTAAATTGCTGAAAAATAGCAAAATTATTTGTCTGTAGAATATACACCCAAGTATAGCAACTGTAATCATCAATAAATGTCACAATACTTTGATGCTCCCATAGATGCATTATGGGCTGGCCCCCAAACATCAGAGTGCACTAACTGCAATGGATATGTACTCTGCCTTACATGCCTAACAAGTGGCAACCTCGACTACTTACCAAACTGGCAAGCATTGCATACATGACCAATGTATGTGTATTGGAACTTGGGTAAACCTGTAACAAGCTGTTTTGTCTGCATAATATGCAACCTCTGAAAATTCACATGTCCCACTCTCTTATGCCAAATTTCCAAATCTCTGACAGTGCCAGAACCATGGGCAAACATAGTTGAATTCAGCTCTGGCAAAGTGGCATCAAGAGTAAACATTCTACCATTCCTATGACCGTGAGCAATCAACTTGCAACCATTTCCAAAGTCTTCAATAAAGCAACCATGCTTATTGAACCTAACCTGCAAGTTTTGCTCCGACGGATAGTAAGTTCTTCGTTATCGATGGGACATGCAGTATATCATGCAAATTTGTATGTTTGCCATCATAAACCACAAGAGGCACTTTTCCTTTATGCTCAATGCTATGTTGCATGTCATCACCTGTGCATATAGCCATGTCTTTCAGCTACCATGTCAGTGAACCAATCACCGTGAGGGGTCATGTGATTTGATGCCCTTGAATCAATGTACCATACTGCATCATCAGTGGATTTTTCAACAACCCTATCTTTCACATACTGCATGGCAAACAATCTATCTCCTGAAGCATCATCTACCTGGCTGGACGTAGCAAAATGTCCATGCTATTTTCCCTTCTGATTTCCTTGCTTCTTCTAGCATTCCTTGGCAATATGACCATACTTTTCGTAGTAATGACAATCCTTATCCTTATTCGGATTGTTAGATGGACACTGCTACTGCTAGGAGCCTCTACCTCTAGGGGTAGATCTCCCCCTGCCTCTAAAGTTCCCACCACCTCTTGCATTTGATACTTGCTTGTTGTTATTGCCATTGGATGCATTTTGCTAGCCTTCTCTGCCAAAACCATAGCCTCTACCACGGTTGCCACGGCCACGTTGACTGGAATAAAAGACTACATCCTTGCTTTTGAAACTACTTGACCCTGTAGCCAAGCGAATTTTAACCTCCTCATGGATAATCAATGCAACCAGCTCATTGAAATCAGGCATTTCAGCCCACACAGACACAAAAGTATCAAAAGACCTGTACTCTGGATCCAAGCCATTCAAAGTCACAGCAACCATATCTTCATCTTCAACCTGAGTACCAATAGATGCCAGCTGATCCGCAATGGTCTTGATCTCCGTGACATAATCCTATATAGACGTGCTATTTCTTTCCATATTGTTAAATTTTTGCTTTAACTGGATCTTTCTCACACTTGTGGTCATGCCATAGTACTTGACTAAGATGTCCCAAGCATCCTTAGGAGAGCTGCAGTTCATTATATGCATTACCATGGCATTTGATATACATAGAGATAGTCAGTGCAACACCCTACGAGCTCTTTTTGTCCAAACTCAGTTTAGTCATCTTTGATCACCTGTAGATCTCTCTGGGAGCTCACATTTGGCTTCTACTCCAATCACCAACTCCCAATATCCTTTCCCGATTAAGAAGTTCTCTATGCGGAACTTCCATATGGCATAATTATGGCTATCCAATTTCTCCCCCACAATCTGGGTAATATTTTCTGTATTGTCAGCATTTGCCATATCGTATGTTCTGCCTGACTACTTGGAAGCCAAAAAACTTATTGACAATTTAGTTTTATCCCCTGCAATTTTTTATGACAAATTTCAGCACTCTATGTGCTCAGACAGTCAATATTTCAACCTAAAAAATTATGATATATACACCTCTTGACACTTGGCAATCGCCTAGGTATTGCAGCTTGCATATACAGACTGCATTCAATGTAAAACCAACATGTATTTGGGTAACCTGTTCATGTACAAACAAGTAGTTTGTAGGCTGAAAAATAACAGTAAACAATAGCTCCTTTTTGAGCTCAACACAGAGGGTACGCGCCCCAAGAACACTTACAACAGTTCAGAGATCTATTTTTGCATACGGGGTTCCAAACATGTCAATTTGACACTGAATACATCATGTACTGCAAGTACAAGTGCATAATATTCTACTTACAAATTCCAATCAGCTAAGACCAGCCAATCACAATGTATTTCAGTCCACAAAACTCCTCACAATGTCACATGCATATGCCACCATACATGGAAGTCAATACATGAACCTGACAGTATCCAAGATTGTCATGTGTTTCGAAATGCAGTGACATAAAAAGCATTTACTATTCATTCACTGCTCATTGACATTCAAGACCATGTCAAACCATTAGTTTCAACTCTAGACATTTGCATCAACTCCCTTCTCATTTCTCAATGCATTTGACAGACAAAACTCAAGTCATCAAGTACCTGGAGCTAACCAAAGTCATCTAATTCTCTTCAAGAGTCAAGAGATACATGCATCCCACAAATTTGATAGTTTTCAGCCAAGTAAAATGCTTCAGATCTAAGTGCATTTGATCAGTAATTTTCAGCTCCAAAACATTCAAACTAATACATATGACTTCTAGTATATGGCCAAGCTTCAGTTGTAGCCAAAGTACATGTCAAAGACTTCAATGCATCAACCAAGGTCAAGTATATGCTTCCCTGTCACTATTAACAGCAGGTCTTCACTGTATTCAGATCTTGTATCACTGTTACAACTTACACATGAGCTCCCATCAGTGCATTTTCCTCTTACAATCTTTGAGCACCTCCCCAAGAGCATAACCAAGCATTCTATCAATTAGAATGCAACCAATGTGTTGATTTATGATCAAGGAAGCTTCAACTTGCATCAAGTGCAATCACGCAGATTTGCAATCTTGTTCTAGCAACACATGATGAAGATACTGATGATGCCCAGGCACTCTAATAAGCTCAATGAAGTCTTACAAGACTCCCCAACAAGCCATTGCCAGTATTTCATCCAATGAAAACCACAACTTGGCAATGCATACCTTCAAGAAACAATGGCAGCCTGCTTGACCTTTTACAACCCTGAGTCTTCAACTTCTTCATATCTCCTTTATTTCCTCTTGCTCTGAGAATCCACCAGACTAAGCTCTAATACCATGTTCAATTTTAGAGAGAGAGGTTGGAGCTAACACACAGTGAGAAGCCTATTGCTCTCTCATGTATATTCCATTATGTATTTTTTCCATAACTCAAATGATTGTTTACATCCTAAGGTCTCAAGGACCATTCACACCAAACAACCAAGTCCTAAGCACCGACTTATTTAATGTCCGCATCATATAGTACAGCTAGACAACTCAAGTGTCGGGTACAGTCATACCAAATATAGAAAGATGAGCTCAAAGTCTAACACCAACATGGCCATGTACACAAGGGATGACTTGGTAATGTGCATCTGATGATTGGACTCAACTTTCACATTGTTTGCTAGAAGTTATAGACGTTTGGATCTAGGCCTACTTGAGGAACCTATAGCAAACGAGGTACGTTCTTTATCGTGTTCTTTGGAAGAATATGAATTCATTTTCACTAAGGTAACCACTATTGCAGATGAAATGATTGGCAATGAATTTTCATGAGAAGAGGCCTTAAGCCAACTCTTAATTACCTTCTATAAGAAGATTATAATTTTCATGATACCACAGGAACTTGATGAACTCCAACAATTAATTGAGTTTGAACTCCAATGATTAATCGAGTCCAAGTCTAATTTCTTATGCAAGTGGTATACTTTGTGAATTTCATGGGCTCAAGAGGGGTACCAAATCATGACCAATGCGGAGCAATGACGTGCCATCAAGACTTCTGAGTATGACCAGACCTATTGGCCCCAACCTCATTTAGAGTGTTAGCCATGCCAATGAATTGACCATTAGAAGACAACACCATGCTCCACCTATACTTGAATAGGATCCTAATAGAGGACGAACTCCACATTGCAAGCCAAATCAACTCCGGTGACCTCTTGATTGATGTATTAACTTACATCACACAAGTGGGCATTCGTCCACAAGGTATGGATTGTTATGCAACCCTAGAGTATAACCCCAAGTTTTGTGATTCACTATTGAAAAAGTAAGGCAAACCACGAACATACTACATGCCCATCCACATTGTTTTCCACAATCTTAGAAAGTATTTTCATCCTTTCGAAGGGGAAGGGGGTAAAAGTGAAAACTGGATGAAAAATCAAAATAGAAATTGAATTTTAAAGGGAAGAATGAATGTGTAAAATGTATGGATTGATTGATGTGAGAGTTCTCATTTTGTGGTATCATTTTACCTTCCGTGCAAAAGAGCTCCTTTAAAGAGAACTAATTGTGGGTTGTTATGTAGCAATAGGAACCCAAATGGCAAGTCAATGGGATAAAGCCAATAAGCTCTCCTTCTCGAAGGAGGAGCACAAAAGATATGGCTTAGCCATGAAGATATGCATGTTCAATCAATTAAAATACCATAGTATCCACAAATTGGAAGCCATTGGGCAGATGATAGAACAATGTAATCTTGCCAAGTAATTGGAGAAGGTGGGATAGGACATCAACCACAGCAAATGCACAGAGTTCATAAGAACCTTTGAAGCCTAGAAAAATATCGACACAGTAATTATCAGGTAAGGAGATACCAATAGAAGAGTGGACTTCTCACTGAGTCTAGAAATTATGGAGGCCTTGGGATTAGTAGATAAGCTGGAGAAGATGTCAAAGAAGGACATTAGGGGATGGACAAAATGAAAGTCTATGCAAACAATGAAATCAACCTAGCTAACATTCTTGACCCCGCTATTTGAATGCAAGCAAAAATGGTCCATACCCTCTTCTCAAGCCAGAGATACAATACTCTTATGAATAGAATAGGAGTAGCATTGATAGAGAGCCTTGTAGCAAACACATTGGACAAGGTAAATTGGAACACCTACGTCTAGAAAACAATCCAAGCATCAGCAAAGGTACTAACAATGGCACCAAGGGCAATGGGGGGAGTCTCTATCTACCATAACAGAGTCAAAAAGGAAAAATCTTCTTCCAAGGCTTCAACCATAGGGTTTGGAGGAGTACTAATGGCCATAATCTAAGAGGCCTTGGGGGAGGCAAAAAGAGAAAAAGTGGTGGATGAAACCCTGGAATTGTTGTCGAACCAAGAGGAGCATAGCTCCCCCATCCAAGTGATCCTGCCTATTTCACTCTCAATAGAAGAATAGGAGCAGGACAAATTCAATGGGGATTAGTAGGACAAAATGAAAGAGCTACTAATGAGAGGGAGACTGACTAACCCACTTAGCAATAAGAAACTTTGAGTAAGAGGATAGTCAGCGAGCAACAAGGCTTAGAGCTATCAAGCTAGGGTGGGAGAAGAAATATCACTCTTAAAATCCCCATTAGAAGAACCTAAACTACATTTGAAGAAAATAGAGAAGTGTAGAGGGTGAAAGAGGAACCAAAAAGGCTTGAAGAGGAGCACATGAAGAAAGAAAAAGAAGAGGAAGAGTAACTGAGGCAATAGGAGGAGGAATAGATAGCCTTGGCCATTGGGAGATTAGTGGAGCAACCCTCCCAATCTCACAAATTGGCAATGATGAGCCCAATACAAGATGACATGCCAAGCACAAGTGTGGCAAAAGAAGCAAGACTAAGACCGATGGTGGAAGGAAAGGGTAAAGCCCCTCTACACGCAATCCCACCAACAGCCACCCCAACAATCACCCCAACACAAGGCACCATTGAAGGGGCAGTCAATGAAAGAAACATCATGGCTTGTGTGCAATATTTAGTGAGTAAAGTGCAAGAAATTGCACATGTCCCAAGTGAAGGAGTCCCCCTTGCAAGAATGAAGAGGCTAGCAATAGAGTAGCCGATGTAGAATCATGCCTAGGATCAAAGGTATCCCATTTGAAAATGTCAACTATTTTGGTGCCTTCAACCATACACAACACTAAAGATTATGAGGATTTGGTAAAAGATCTTCAAAGACAACTCAATAAGATGACTAAGGAGCATCTGGTAGATCGTCAATGATGCCATGTCAAGCGGCTTCACTTGTGGGTATGCAGAACATATAATCCGCCATATAGTGTTGCTTGCCATTGTGTACAACCATAGATAAGTCAAATTCCAAAAGCAAAAGTAACCATTGAGCAATGCATCCTATTGCATAGGGTTTGTTTACAAGATAATGCAATGCTTGATGCTCCACAAAGAAGGTAAAGGGTGTCGCTAAAAGATAGTGTCGTCTAAACTTCTTTACAGTGAACACCATGGCCAACCCTTGTCTCTTTGTTGTGGAGTAGTGTATTTCTATAGTAGTGAGTTGTCTGCTAACAAAGCTCATTGGATAGTCTAGGTTATATTCACCAGGTTGGCACAACATTGTCCCCAATGGCAATTTTTTATGCATCAATGTGCACATGGAAGATAATGGACCAATTTGGGGCTCTTAAGATAAGAGCTAAAGTTAGAGCATGTTTAAGTATTTCATAGGTCTTTTGACATTCTTTGGTCCACTCAAATATTATTAATAGCTTGTAGAAAGGTCTAGCAAACAATCAATGCATAGTTCAGTACAAAATGTCGGTAATATCTTGTGTGGCCTAAGAAACATTGAACTCCCTTGAAGTTGGTTGGAGGGGGGAGGCCTATAATCACCTTGACTTTTGAGGAGTCTATGGCTATCCCATTTCTCAATACAATGTGCCCTACAATACAACCGTGCTTCACCCAAAACTGGAACTTTAAGGGGTTTAATGAGAGATCCTATTTTCTACATTATTCAAAGACTATTCACAGCTTTTCCAAGTGCTCTTCCCAGTTGGTGTGGACGCATAGGTCATTGACAAAGACTTCCAACCATTTTTTGAGCATGTCCTTGAAGAAGGCACACATGAGGCAGTGGAAGGTAGCAAGAGCATTTATCAGTCCAAATGGCATGACTATGTAGGCAAACACCCCCCATTCGGTGGCAAATGTTATCTTGTGTCTATCATCTGAATGGAATTTCACTTGGTTATAGCTTGAGAAGCCATCTAGAAAATTATAGGCTTCCTTTCCTACCACTCTCTCTAGCATATGTTTAGTGTATGGTAACAAGTAGTTTTCTCTCTTTATAGTTGTATTGACCTTGTTATAGTTTACACACACTCGAATCTTCCCATTCTTCTTCATGACAATAACTATGGGTGATATCCAATCTATGTGCTCTATCTCATAAATGAATCATGCCTTCAATAGCTTATCAATCTCTGTATTTTTTGTGTGTGCATGCTTAGGATTCATTGGATATGGTCATTGCTTGAATGGTACTAGTTCAAGGGTCATGGGAATATTATGAGTCACAATACTCAGATCTATTCCCTTCAGCTTGTCTAAGGACCATGCAAATACATCAACAAATTCCCTTAGGAGATTTATGAGATCATTCTCCTCCTCCTTGATTAGGTTTTTTTTCTATGTATAGGCGTCTAGGCTTGTCCTCCTCTCTCACCAAGTTGACCTCCTTTACTTTGGCTAGTTCTTTTATGGGTTCACTTTCTTGACCTTTCCATTTTTCTCCTATTAACACCACTAATTAGATCACCTTTCTTGAACTTTGTGAAGCGCTTGGGCAAGTCCTAGGGTTTCATCTACCATTCAGCTTCTGAAGACATTGACTATTTTTTTCTCTCCTCCTTTAGGTTCCTACACCTTAGGTGGGCTGCAAGGTTTCCCTTGGTGCATGGGGTCCTAGTGTCAAGATATTTTGGGGTCATGATCAGACCTCACCTGTAACTCAGATTTGTACTCGTCATCCTCACTAGAAAGAGGCTATCTCCCTTGGCGATCGCAACTCTAAAGTTGACTCCACTACTCCAAACAATGGTGTGGTGTAGGGCTAAACTAATCCCCCTTGCTCATAATCTACCATCTCTAAGCATTCTAGTCAAGCTCAATCACAATCTACCTTGGTAACTCCTTTGCTCACTTTAAACATGTTGATCTCTCAGGGTTTAGTATCAACTTTGATCCACTCAATCACTCTTCCATCCATGTCATATTCTATGGTCTCTACTTCCTCTTTGCTTTCCTCACTAATGGAATAGCAATCAGTGTACTCATCGCCAGAGTCCTCATACTTGGACTGTGCATCACTTGCAGGGTTCCTATTCTCAAGCTTTGTCATGCTTGTCATGAGAGTCTAGTTATATGACATGTTTAAGTTGTGGACCTTAGTCCATTGCCACTCTTTTCTCTCCATAAGATCACTAAGGGGCTTTAAATTGGCAACTGGATTGCCAGCTAGCTCACTTAACAAGCACTTGAGGATTTTGTGGAGTTCCAATTTGTTAGCTAGGTTGTGATAGGCGATTGGTGTTGGTTGGATGATGGTGTTGTTAGGTTTGCTAGTTGAATCTACAACTTTCCTATATTCATCCTCATCCTCTAAGAATGATAGATCAATGGTTGTCAATACATGCATCCACTCATGCTCATCCTTAGGACAAGAAATGTGCCTTGTTATAGGTCCATAATCTCTTCTAGCCCTTGAATCACCCTTTAGCATGGTAGAGATGGCATCTAGGTACACTATTGAGGTTTTCCAAGTGTCCATCTCTACTCAAACTACTTTTGATCTATTGCTTAAGAATATCAAGCCATTACCCCAATCCTCTATCACTATGGCATTCCTCATCCAAGGTAGCAAGATATCATAATCCACTCCCTTCATGACTATGAAGCTCATGAAGAAGTGGATTCCCACTATCTTTAGAGTGCAATACTTCAAGACTTTGAAAGATCTAACCTTCATCCCATTCACTAGAGTGCCACTGAACCTTGTGGTTTCCACTAGTGAGTTTTTCCAAGCTTGCAAGACTTCATGGCTAAGTACACTAACCCATGCTCTTGTGTCTACTATCCCCTTTCACATAGCATCTCCTAGGGCAATGATAGGTAAGACTGCCTACATCTCAGTTCCTTCCTAAAAGGCATTCACTTGTGGGGACTTAGACATTGGATTCATCATTAGGCTTGGTATGAGTGCCACAACATCATGATCCAACAAGTCTTGTTGTTCATGTTTATTACTTTGTTATACCCATCACTTCAATTCTTGCCATAGTGTGAGGTTTTGCCTAAGCAACTCTCCGAGTGACAATGTCACTGGAGTTGTTATTAGGGTGGTTAGAAATTTTCCATCCATCTTTCCCTCCACGGCTTCATGGCCTCCCTGCCAATGCTCTTGAGCTGCTTGCCTATTCGTGGCATCCTCACTCTCCTTATGCACCTATTCATGTGGTGGTGTTGACTCTCCTACTCTTAGATATGTGGGAGAGATTGATGGGCTCGTGGTTGAGAGTTCATTGAACCCATCCTCAATGAGAGGTTCAGCATCTCGCAAGCAAGCTTGTGCTTCCTTTATCCATTCCTTGACCTTATCTAGAGTTATTAATGGGGTCAGGTCCAACCTTTGTGATTTCCTCTCTCTTGTCTTAGGAGCAGATGTTTCTACTTCTACATCAACAACCTATTTTCCTTTTGTTAACATGGTCTCACTCTCTATCTTGAGCATTATTTTTGCATCAATCCTCTTTTTTCACCTTCGCTGACACGCAAGCGGCTCCTAAAGATGGACCGGGGAAAAAAGTGCAACCATAAAAGAAAAGGCGCCTCAAAAAACTCGAAAAACCTTTGTAAAAGAGCGCCACGCTCCCTCCTGTGCCCATTGTAAAATATTAGACAGGTGTAGGCTAGAGGCACGTGGCTAAAAGAGGAAAATGGAAAAAGGACCTTGCCACAATCCAGTCATGTAAAAAAGGGATGGGTATCCATGGGATTTTAGGGTTTGTATATATAAAGTTCAAAAAGTGAATAAGAGATCATTCTTTGGTGTGTGGCAAAAGGAGTCTTCTTCTTCTTCTCTCCTTCTCACCTTCTTGCTTGTGTGTGCTCTTGAGAGAGGGAGTGTGAGAGTGTGAGGGAGTGAGTGTGTGAGAGAGTGAGGGATCAAAGGGTGAAGCTCTTCACCATCTCCTCTTCTTCTTCTTCTTCTCTTCCCTTCTCTCTTCTTGCGTGCGCGGCTATGGAGCTTGGAGCTTGGAGGTGGAGGAGGCTTGAGGATGCTTGAGCTAGTATCTAGGATCGTGGAGCTACCAGTGTGTGGAAGAGAGGAGGCAACTCATATCGGCACTAAGGTAAGCTCACTACACTCGTAGGATCGACGTCGCGTCGGCTAGGTGAGAGATAGCCATTAGAGCTCGCTTGGAACGCTTGAAACAATAAGCGGTCCGTGGGTCTTAGCGGTTGAGCAAAGGCTCCCACATTTTGGTTCCGTTTTTCAAGACTGACGGATTCAAGCTTGAGCATGAGCGCGCCTCATATTGAGCATCAAAGTAAGGGATTCATCCCTGAAACGGAGCTTGAGATAGGTAGGAAGTTTGGGTATTTTTATCTTCAAAACAAGTAAGTATTTTGGGTTATTTTGGTTGTTTAATGATTAGAAAACATGGAGAAATCAGTTCAGTATTTTGCTTTCGATTCATGTTGCATTTAGAGTAGGATAGGATTAGGAAATCGCACCGGAGAAGGGTAGGGTTTACTGTTGCAAAACAAGGCAAACAGGGCAAAAAATCATGCAAAAATAGAAAAAAGCTCACTTGCGATGCTTAAGAATGGTAAGTGAGTGATTGGGGGCGTCAACACCATACCCACAAAGGGGTATAAGAGCCAAAAGGCCAAGGAAACACTCATTTGCAACAGTTCAGTGTGAAAGAGAGAGAGAGAGAGAGCTACCGGCCAATTCAATTCGATCGCACCAATGACGAGCCTGTCACTCCATCTAGGTATATGAATCCCTTCTCTTACTCCCTTAGGTTGGATCTGGAAGGTTATGCCTGGTCTGATTTAGTGAAGCACGAGAAACGATCGAAATCGAGTTTCTGTTGTTTACGTGTGCCGCACTCGACCTATCCGAGTGGCCACTCCTGGGCCAAGTCCTAGAATCGGCCCTCGGCCATGTGTCGAATTAGGCCCACCCAACCAAAACCCTAATCGGCCCGTCCGACTGACCACGTCCTAGTCCACCCTGTCCAAGTTCTCGGATTCGGCCCTCGGCCCATGAGCCTCGGCTCGTCCGAGTAACCCACTCGAACCCTGCAATTCGGACCAGTTGGGCCGAGTGTAGATTTTTACCAGATTTTCAGAAAATTGACCTAACTCGGCTAGGACTCAGCAGCTTAGACTGTTGAAAGCCCGTAGGGCGCACAGAACTTGATTTTGGTACGCGAAATAGGCAAAATTGTAGGGTGCCGCGGTTTAGCAGCTAGAAGTGGGCAGTTGCGAGACCTAGAGGCTTAGACGCGACCTGTTGAGCTGTAAGGCCTGATCGAACCAAAAACAACGCAGCGACAACTTAGGGAAACCCTAAACCCTGACAAGACTGCTAGGAAACAAGCCTATTCGGCCCAAAAGAACGCGAGAGTGTGTAAGACGACTAGGAAGTGGTTGTTGCACTCACCATGAATTTTTGCACCTGAAGTACACTTAAGGAAACTAAAAGCCTGATTGAGCACAAGTGCACGAGGAAAGACACATTGAGTGGCCATAAATTGAGGATTGTATGAAATAACTGAAGGAACTCACCTAGATAAACTACTCAAGGAACCCACCAACAGGAGAGAACCCAATACAGAGACAAACCATCAACACTCAGAGGTAGAACCAAGCAAGGGACGCTGACGAAGTGGATCTGACGAGCCTACTAAACCTAATCGATAGCTTGGTGGAGCACGACAACTCGACAATGGCAGAAGAAAGTTCAAACCACATATACAACGAGGAATTCGACTTAGGAGCCTTTCCAGATTTAGTTCAGCAACAGCTGGTCAGTAGTAGTTATGACACTCATGCTCGGTATGAGCACCGTGGTAGGACGGCGGATGCTATCATTGCAGATCTAGAGGAGGAGAGAAAACTGCCCTACAAGGCATTGCAAAGCATGGCTGAGTACAATAGGAATCAGCACCAAAGGCAAGGCATGGAGTTGTGAGAGGTGCAGGGATACTGAACTTGGCTGGTAGGAATCGAATGGACCATGAGAGAGCACTAGAAGGAGACTTAACACTGAGTGAGCTTCTGATAAAGCGACTGCTCGATAACACGGCTACAAAGCAAAGTGCCACGGCTCTAGCGACATCGCTGCTTTTGGCAGGATTAGGAGCAAACCAAGGCTCAAAGAGCCAGGCTAAAATCCCTATTGTTGCCAAGCAACTCGATAAGTACCAGCCCCATGACAATCCCTATAGTTTTGTCGAGCAGTTTGAGCAAGTTTGCGAAGCCAACAGCCTCAACAACCTGACTCAACGCTCGCAAGCATTCGGCTTTGCTTGGGCAACAAGGGTAGGACGTGGTATACAAGCCTAGATAACAAAGAGCGAGCCAACTTTGATGGCCTTAAGGATCTCTTCATTAAGAGATTTGCTGAGCTCGGATACTCCGATAAGCTACTCGTATGCTTGATGAGCGTCAAGCAGAAAGAGAAGGAGGACATTCGCGATTACATGACCCATGTACGGAGTCTCTTCAAGAGAATCCCTACTGGAGAGCGACCGATTGAGAGAGTAGTGCCAACTGTATTCATCAGCGGGATTCAGAATGAGAAGCTATACAAGGCTTTGGCAGGCAACTCGAGCTTGCAACGGGACGTGCTAGCCAGGGTCTTTGAGGAGGCCATCCGAGTGGATGATCAGCTGAAGGAGCGGAGCTCCAGAAGCGCGAACATAGAAGAGACCAATTCACAAAGCTCAGAGAGGGCGTCAGCCTCGAGTGAGCGATCAGCACCATCAGCCCAAGATAAGGGAAAAACCACCAAAACGAATCAAGACTTGGCTGATGTTAGAATGAAACTAGCCAAGTTGCAAGATATGTTGAGACGACCAACGCGCCCACACATCCAATGCGTGTACTGTGGTGGAAACCACTTGCCAGCCGAGTGTCAAGACCCTAGGTCACGACCTTGTGCTAACTGTGGTAGGTTCGGTCATGACGTCGCACATTGTAGACTCCCAAGGAGACTTCCATACTCACAACCATATGACCAGCCTTACCTAGTGAGCAGGCTGCAGCCATTCTTTGGAAGGGGAGCCCCATTGGCCCTCCCCGCACCCAACGACATTAAGCCGGCCGTTCCTAGGATGGAGATAAATCCCACAGGCATTCCTAGGCCTCTTGGTCCTTACGTAACCCACCCACCGAGTGACGCTTCTGTCCACTATGTGGAAGAACCAAACGAGAAGGAAGCTTATATATGCCCTTATGTTTCACATGACGATGAGGGCAACGCTGTCTGCATGGACTATCGCCCAGTCCTAGTGATGGCGTTGGGAAGAGGACAAGGTAAGGGCCTAGGAGGGCAAGCATAGGACCCAATCACGTGTTGGACATGTGGCCACCCAGGTCATGTTTCGTCGCGCTACCCTGAGAAGGAGCAATACAACAAAGATAAGGCTGACCAAAGGTGCGCTTAGTGCGGAATCACCCATTGGGGCTGTTCGGTGTCGAGAACCACGATGGGGAGGCCATGCCTATCCCATTGCGGGTCATGACCCGTGCCCAAATGAAGCAGTTTAGCATCTCTCTGCCAGGACCTAGCAATCTGGATGCATCCTCAATAGGGAAGAAGAGCCGTAGACTGCAGAAGAGGAAGTCGAAAGCTAAAATCTCACTAAAGGCGGAGAGTGTTACAACTCTGCCCACTGGAAAGAAGGTCTCTGGCAGAAGCAAAGACGTCAACCCCTAAGACAGCCGAAAAGGGAAGCACTAAGGTAGGGGAATACCCACAACCGAAGCGACAATTAGAGGCCATAGAGAAGGTGAGAGAATGGATGAAGGAAGCCCAAGAACACCTAAAGGACGTTGAGCCCATCATCGAGGATGGGATCGATGACCTCTCTAGAATAAGTACGCCGACCTCACTCCCATAACCAAAGTTAAGAGAGGCAACTGCACCACAAGCGATACCGCTAAGGCCAAGCCTCGACGCTGCTACAAGGCCACGGTTCAGTCACAGCCACTGGACAGGACAATCCAGGTTAGGAGAGAAACGAACACCCAATGACCATGCTAGTGACTACCCCTGTGACACTCAGTCTGGGAGATCTACTTAGGTAGCACCCCACCCTATGGAAGGACCTTAAGCAGTGGGTTGAAGGCACACAAGAGCAGGTCACGACAGACCTCATGACCATGAGGCGAAAACGCAAATACCGAGTTTAACGCTGCACTCTACGTCTAAGTCCTTGCACGTCAATGCCTTTTGGGAGGGCTCTGAGATGCATGCAGTCTTACCGGTCTTAGCCCTAGGTGGTACAACGAGGAAGGGAATCGTAGACACGAGGGCTCGGGTTAGTGTACTTAGCCACACAATGCTTCAGACTTGGGAAACCCACCCGTTGAGGCTGCCAGGTTTAATGCCACACTAGCAAACGGTATGAGAGTTAATCCATTTGGGGTGCTTAAGAATTGGCCAGTGAAGATCGCAGGTGTCCAGTTATCCGTTGACTTTATAGTCATGAAGGGAGTGGACTACGACATCCTATTAGGCCGCCCCTGGATGCGCAACGCTATCAAAGATTGGGGTAACGGCTTAATCTTCCTTGGCAATAGAATAGACGCCATGAGAGTAGAGATGGACACCTGCAAGACCTCATCCGTCAACTTAGATGCCATCTCTGCTATGCTCAAGGATAATGCTCAGGCCAAGAAGTCCTACGGGCCCTTGACAAGGTATATCCCATGCCCAGAGGACAAGTGGGATTGGATGCATGTCCTTGCTACAATCGACCTGCCGTTCTCTGATCACAAAGCATACGAGCAAGCCATCAAAACAATCGGCAAGGCTGACGACACACCCTCTGTGCCAGTCTGCATGATGACAAGAAGCCTTCAAAGGAAGCCGAAGCCCGTCAACTCCCACGTTCCAACCAACAAAAGGCAACTCTAGGAGATACTGGAATACCTATCAGACAAGCTAGCTGGCAATCCAGTTGCAAATCTCAAACCACTCCAGGATCTCTTAAATGAATCCAAGTGGCAATGGACCAGAGTGCATGACTTAAACCTCATGTATAACTGGGACCTGGTGCTTGACCAACGACCGGGGATAGACCGAGTCCTAGGAGATGACGAGCAGTCTGATGAAGAAAATTCGAACGACGAATATGAAGACTGCCAGTCCTTCAACAATGGAAGTGACGATGAGATGGATACCGTGGAATACGACACTAAAGGACAGGAAATAGAGCAAATACGAGCGGACTCCAAGCCGTAGAGAAAGAGTATCTTCCAAAGGGAGCGAGGAGTCATGAGCATGGAATGTGACCCCGCCTGGTTGGAACACATAGGAGCCATAGACCTCAAGCAAGCGGGACTGGGCCAGCCAGGAATGACGTCAGTTTTTAGAACTGAATCACCATCTGAACTGCGCCCACCAGGAGAGACCACCTCTTCTAGCGAAGGAGGGGGATTCGACTTTGAATCAGAGGTTAGCTTGGACAGTGATCCAGAGATCCCTAGGCCACCCACAACCAAATGCACCAAGGGGGACCTACCGGTCCACCTGAGGCGCAGGCGATTGAGACAGGAAAAGGCAAAGCAACCCAGGGAGGCCCGAACGGAAGAATAGCAAAAACCGAAGGACCTCCCTAAATGATTCACAAAATTCAAAAAGGGGGATAGAGTGGTAGTGTTGTTAGGTGCCAAACGTCAAGCACAAACAAGCAAACCAATCGAGGGACCATCCTGGGTCAAGGAGGTGGACCTAGCCCAAGAGGGGGAACCACCCCGACCAGTCTTCATTGCTGATGATTTGACTGACGAAGAAGAAACAAGTCTTGTCGCTCTTTTGCGAGAGTACATAGATGTGTTCGCCTGGTCCTTAGGAGAGCTTAAGGGGGTAGACCCAAGTGTCATGACCCACAACATACCCATGACACCAGACGCAATACCGGTCAAGTAGCGACCATACCCTATGAATCCTAAACATGCTCATGCTATCAAGGAGGAGATTGATAAGCTAATGAGAGTAGGATTCATTTATGAAATTGAGCACACGGACTGGGTATCGTCCATAGTCATCGTGATGAAGAAAAATGGAAAAATTCGAGTGTGCGCCAATTACAAGAAGGTGAATGCTACCACCAAGAGGGACAACTATCCGTTGCCGTACACCGAGCACATGCTTGAGAGAGTGGCAGGAAAGGAAGCCTACAATTTCTTGGATGGCTTCTCAGGGTACAACTGGGTGCAAGTGCATCCTGCGGACGCCACTTAGTGGGGTGTCTTTGCTTACATAGTCATGCCCTTTGGGTTGACTAATGCCCCTGCCACTTTCCAGCACCTCATGTGAACCATCTTTAAGGACATGCTTTGCAAGGAGTTAGAAGTCTTTGTCGACGACCTCTGTGTCCACTCGACGTGGGTCGAACACTTAAACAAACTCCGAGCAGTCTTTAAGCGGTGTCGTTTATACCGCCTCTCCTTGAATCCCTTAAAATGCCAGTTTTGGGTGAAGCATGGATGCATTCTAGGGCACGTGGTGTCAAAGAACGGCATTGCCACTGACTTCTCGAAGGTCAGGGTCATTGTTGACCTTCCACCCCCGAGCAACTACAAAGGAGTTCAATGCTTCCTAGGCCATACCAGGTACTATCGGCGATTTGTACTCAATTATGTGTTGATCGCCAGACCATTGTACAAGCTGCTTATGGTCTTCGAATGGACTGAAGCATGCCAAAGGGCATACAAAGAGTTGAAGAAGGCTCTAACCACAGCACCAATCCTACGAGCCCCAAATTGGTCCATCACCTTCCACGTGCATATAGATGCTTCTAAGTTTTCCGTGGGGGCAGTGTTGTGCCAGCCTGGCGAACACAATTTAGACTATCCAGTGAGCTTCGCTAACAGACAACTCACTGAGACAAAAATGAATTACTCAATGACGGAAAGAGAAGGACTAGCCATGGTATTCGCAGTGAAGAAATTACGGCATTACCTCTTGGCCACGCCCTTCACCTTTTTTGTGGACCATCAAGCCTTGCTATATCTAGTAAACAAACCTTGTGCTACCAGACGCATAGCTCGATGGCTCCTTCTGCTTTTAGAGTTCGACTTCTCCGTAGTGGTATGGAAGGGAAAGCAGCATTACATGGTTGATCACATGTCGCACGTTCCCATCGGAGAAGCCGCTAGACAAGGTGCTATTGATGAACTGCTCGATGCCCATCTGTTTAACCTCTCCAGCAAGAGAGACCTGTTTAAGGCTAATCTAACACCGTATTGGGCAGATGACATAGTCCAAGTGCTTGAAAACAAACTGCCTGATCAACCAATAGAAAAAGCTCGGCTTAGGCGATTAATCCTTAAGATCCAACCCTATCAGCTGATTGCAGGCCAACTCTACAAGCTGGGGCAAGACAGATTGTTACGCAGATGCATGTGCGAATATGAGATGCACGATGTGCTCTCAGAAGCGCACGGCGGCATTGCCGGAGGGCACTTTAGTGGAGACACAACATCACGAAAAGTGTTGCAGTCTCAATTGTGGTGGCCCACACTTTTCCGCGACGCAGCACGATTTGTCAAGCACTGTGACGAGTGCCAGCGGCGGACGAAGGTCCCAATTCGCAAAGATCGAATGGAATTAACCCTGGTTATTGCTCAACAACCCTTCGAAAAATGGGAAATTGATTTCATTGGGCCCATCAGTCCTACAACACAGTATTCGCAAGCTAAGTACATCATTGTGGCCACGGATTACCTCACTAAGTGGACAGAAGCGTGAGCCACACGAAAAAATGACGCTAGAACAATGGCTAAGTTCTTATGGGAGCATATAATCTCACGATTTAGCTGCCCCATTGAACTAGTCAGTGACCAAGGCACGCACTTCATCAATGAAGTGATCGCGCACCTTCTGTCCACCTTCCTCATCATCCATCGCAAATCCTCGCCATACTACCCACAGGAAAACGGCCAGGCCGAATCAACAAATAAGGTTCTCATCAATGTCCTAACCAAGGTCGTCTCTGCTTCATGTAGCGACTGGGACAATAAGTTGATGGTAGCTCTATGGGCTTACCGAACCGCTTATAAAACGGCTGTCAGTCAAACCCCCTTTAGGCTAACATATGGGATAGAAGCGATTCTACCAGTAGAGTTCTTTGTCCCTAGCTTGAGAATAGCGCTTCAAGAGCGATGGGAAGGGAAGGAGGCATGGGCGCAGTGACTAGTTGAGCTCGAATGTCTCTCAGAGACTCGTCTTCTTGCCACCCATGCACTGATCTGCGAAAAAGCTCGACGCAAGAGCTGGTTTGACAAGCACGTCAAGCAGTGCGAGTTCGAACAGGGTAACTTAGTGCTCCTCTACTCAGTTAAAGGGCATAAGAAAAAGATGAAATTTAGAGGTCTTCGACCATTCAAGGTTCATGCAATCAGTCGAACAGGCAACGTCGAACTCGAGACCCTAAACAGTGAGGGAATAGGCTTCTTCAATGGCAGCCGTGTCAAGAAGTACTACCCTCCTACACATCCTTTGCATGAAACACTGATGTTAGAACTGCATGTCAAGGTCCGAGTAGCCACAATTACTGAAATCGATGACGAGGATGAGGAAGCTATGGAACCCGCATACCTTCGTATCACGGTCATGACTAAACAAACATGTGCTTTCACCGCCTTGATCAACGAGGGAGCAAACTTCAACGTCCTGACCTATGATCATTGGACTCAACTTGGCCAGCCACAACTTCAACCCACCACTACAAAATTAAGCCCATATGGGGCTCACTCCTATGCACTACTCGACAAGTGCAAGGTAGCCGTTTCTATTGAGTCTGAGACTATTCCAATGCTTTTCTACGTGCTGCCAAATGCTAAAAATGCAGGCACAGAGTCACTGTGCTGGGGCACACCTTCAAAAAGCAGACCCACTACAATGTCGACTACGCGTCGCAGCGCATCCACCTAGCAATAGACAACATTTGCATTGTTACAGCTTTCAACAAGGGCTGTGTGACCGCATCCCGGGCCACCTAGCCACTGATAGAAACACCTGTAGGCAATTCTAGGGAGGGGGGTAGGGTACAGCCACCACTCCCCGAGTCTCATCACCCGCAACCCATACCAGCCAAGGCTAAGGCCCCACAATCTCGCCTCCAATGGGTGCCTAAACAACCGCAACAGCTACCTAGGAGTCGACACTCCTACCCTCAGAAGACCAGAAACTCTAAACCTAGGAGGCCCAAATGCAGCCACAGGATTAGACGTGTAATCAGTCAAAGATGGGTCCCCAAGGCTCTCTTGCATGCACAAGGCTACTATGAGGGCAATGCTTGGCTATGAATACCTAAGGCCCACGCGGCCAGAGGCACCACTTGTACGCCAACCTCAAGCTCGATCAACCCAAAAATCGTAAGACCTCGAAACCACGAGCCGTAGAGCTTCCCTGACCCGCAACCATCGAGTCCATCCACGCGACCAGCTACGCGAATCACCCAAGCCTGTCAGACCAATCAACAGCCGCCAACTCGAGCATCATTACAAGCAGGAAATGATCTGGGTTTCCAACTCCATCCTGAAAGCAATAGGCCATCACTCGAGGCCGTTTGCTGACTAGCCTCCATCCCAGCGACCCAATCGCAAGCTCCTGAAGTCCTACCACAACAACTCTCCGTAGTCAAAGGCTCAAGTCCTACCAAACCCCAATCACCCGCAAGCCTTAGGCCCTCTTATGAGAGGAAATCCTTTCTCTCACTAGCAGCTAATTTAGCTGAGGAAATAGGGGATGATGTGATGGATTGCATTAAGCGACTGGACGCTACTTTTGTGTCGCTAGCTCTGAGCTATGATCGCCTCGACTTAGGCCTATTGGATGAATCCTTCGCAGTCGAAGTTCAAACGATGCCTTGTTCTTGGGAAACGTTTGAATTTTCATTTGCAAAAGCCCCTACCTCCGCTCTGCTAAGTTGCTTAGTGGGGTGAGATCTCAAAAGAGCATGCAATCAAACAACGCCTCATCACGTCGTATGATCAACGAACCACCTCTGCCATCACTGACCAATAAGTGGCAGAGTTGTCAAAACTGGTTGAGACGAAATCCTAGTTCTTAAGGCATTGGTACAATCTTAAACTGCAATGGAAAGTTGAAGGATGCTGAGTAATGACCAACGCCGAGCAGCAACGCGCTATCAAAACGGCAGAGTACGATCCCACATATGTCGCGCTGACATCATATCAAGTGTTAACCATGCTGCGAGGCCGTCCTATAGAAGACCACATCAAGGGGCACCCCTACCTTGACCGCCTATTGGCTGAATAAGAGTTACACATCACTAGCCGAGTCAACTCAGGTGACTTCCTACTAATGTTCTCACATACATCACCCAAGTGGGGATTAAACCCTCCGACCTGGACTGCGAAGCCCTTTTGGAATACAACCCCAATTTCTATACTTGGCTCCTTTACAAGTAGCCATCCACGCCGAAAGACCTACACCTTCTAACCCTCATCCTAGGAAGGATTCTTCTCAGACTAAAAGGGGAAGGGGTAAGGCGAATCAGATCAGATGTAATAAAGCAAATCAAAGCCATGAAGTACGTTGACATACATTGTGAAAAACGGATGGGGTAGGAAAGAGGACACAAAAACTTTGAATTAAAAGGTAAAAAGTCAAAGTCTAAAAAGTGAACTTGCACTAGATTTTAATGAGTTCATTCAAAAGCATAAAGTTTTTTCTGTTTTAGAGATTACTATGTCGTAAGCACTAACGAAAATTACGGTTATGACAGGAACAAAAGATGTCGCAAAAGGACCAGCCCACCAACTCCCCTTCACAGAGGAAGAGAGAATGTTGTACAACATCAACCTGGAGAACCGCACCTATAATCAGCTGAAATTCCAAATTATCCACAATTTGGAAGAATTAGTGGCCAAGGAAGAGGCAGCCAGGAGCATCGTAGAAAGTTGCAACCTTAAAAAGTGCCTGGAAAGCTTCGCACGAGAACCTGAGCACACGAGCTGTGTGGAGTTCGTTAGGACCTACAATCCCGATAGAGAGTGCGGCACTATCACAATGGGGAGAGGACAAAATGCTAGAAGGTGCTGGTCCATCTAACCCCGACCTTGGTGGAGAATGCACTGGGGCTGGAACCAAAGGTGGAAAAGAAGCAAAAGAGGGACGTCTATGCCATGCTGGGGATGAGAAAGGAGGATGTGTTGGCGAACGATGGCATCAGTATTCAGGACATCCCCAATGCAGAGGCCAGGCTACAAGCAAAGCTCATACATGCACTCTTCTCCAGCCAGCGCTATAACATGTTGATGCACCTAATCAGCGTACCAATCCTAGAAAATGTAGTGGCCCAAACCCTGCACGAAGTCGACTGGAACAGCTACGTGCACAAGACTATCGATCAAGCAGCTCGAGCGCTAGCCTTAGGAAGCCTGCTAGTAGCATAAGAAGAATCACCGATGTCGAAGGCCACAGAAAGAAAAAGGGCTTCCTCCAAAGCCTCATTCATCGCATAAGGGGGCATTTTAACGGCGCTTATCCAGGAGGCCGTAAAGGAAGCAGAAGAGGGGGATGGAGAAACACCCGACCGATCACCGCCCCATCAACACCACGACAGGTCTAGCGATAGGACGAAGACATAGGAAGAAGGGGAAGAGCAGAAGAGAAAAAAGCAGGTTAAGGAGACTAAGAAAAAAGCAGCGCAGAAGAAGAAGAAGAAACAGGATGAAGGCCGTAAAAAGGAGAGGGAGGACTTGGAGAAAGCGAAACGACAATCCCTCAACGAGGCAAAGGAGAGAGAAAGGAAGAAGAAGCAGGAAGAAGAAGAGACAACGGAACAAGTCAGGCACGCTAAAAAGGCATCCAAGCGAGAAGCCAAAAGGAAAAGAAAAGAAGAGCAGGAGGAAAAAGAAAACCTAGAGGAAGAATGCAAAAAGGCTAAGGAGGAAAGGAAAAGAAGAGTCACGGAGGAGGACGAGGAGTTAAGAAGAAAAGAGGAGGAGGACCTGGCAGAAGCTACCCACCAATCCATCGAGCAGCAGTGCAGGACACATGACCTAGAAGCGTGGAATCATCCTAGGGAAGAGAGGCCTAGCTCCAACATGTAGGCCCCAGAACCCCCACCCCCCGCAGTTCTAGAAGGAAAAGGCAAAGCACCCCTGCATCCCATCCCCACCCTCATGGCGCCCCCCACTGAACCCACTACGCCCACCCCTAGCATCCCCACCAGCTTGGAAGTGTCCAACCTAGTGGCCTGGATGCAATACTTCATCAGCAAGGAAATGGCCCAAGGGAAAAGCACGGAAACTATGACCACGGGACCAAAAAGGCCAGTTGCAGATGCTGAATCAAGGTAGGATCAAAAGCGCCTGTGCATGGAGGCCTCAACCACCCCCACCCACACAACAATGATGCCATCAGTCGGTTATGACGAATATGTCGCTGAGCTGCTCTCCCAACTGGAGAGAGCGAAGGAGGAGAAAAGGATGGCTGTGGCTAAGTTGATGGCAGAAAAAGAGTTAGTGACGGCTTTCTAATTGGAAAAAACCCGCATCATCACCATGCAGCAACGCCAAATCTTCGAACTCAAGCAAGAGTTGAAAGCCAAAGAGAATAAGGAAGAAAGTTACAAGCAGCTGGAGGACAAGAATCAGGAACTCGTGCAAACGCAACGGGAGTACAAGCTCCTCCCGATGCAATATAAGGAACTGGAGTCAAGGTATAAGGAACTGGAGTCAAAGACCGCCACCATTGAGCAAACGATGGAGGAGATGAATGCCAAGGAAGAGGAGAGGAACCAAGAGAGGAAGCACCAACGAAAGAAGATAGAGTCTATTTCCGATCAGCTACGTCTCGAGAAGACAGAACAAGACAACATGGGCAAAGAGCTCAGGGCCCAGGAGCAGAAGCTCGTAACCCTAGCTCAAAAGCAGGGGGAGAGCATGGAAGGAATGAGTAAAAGGGTCGAGGAATGGGCTACGCAGAATGAGGCACAGGTGAAGGTTCTGGCATGGCGCCTCGCCTTGGCAGAGAAGGAAAAAATCTTGGCAGAAAGCAAAGTCGGTGCCATCCAAACAGCCTTCACCGCCCAACAACAAGCCGTCCTCAATACACTGTTGGATACAACTCAACCAGAGGGAACAGAGCCGTTGGAGGTGATAAAAAAGAAATTAATCATCGCACACAAAGCTCTGCACGCGGGGCTACAGATGCCACCCCAACCTGTAGAGGTAAGGTTGGGCCTAGAGGAACAGCGGAAGTATCTACTACTAGCCGGCCTAACCCCCCAAGAGGCAGATGCCCTCAGCTTTGAGGAAAGAACACTACAAGAAAATCAACAGGGGGAGGAGGTCGACTTCAAAATTGACATGAACAGATTCAGAGAAGATGTAATCCCACAGCCCCCCTCGCCACACGAATAAGATCAGCAGCAACCCGCCCCGCCCCTGGACAGACAGGCCATCCTTAAAGAGCAGCGGAAAAAGCTGGTGGAAGAGGCCAGAAAATGGCTACAGGCCAAGCCCATCGTGCAGCCATCCACTCCCCTCCCACCATGCCCCGAAGACCTACCTATGCAAATCCATGCAAAACTGGTGGTCTGGGAATGGCAAGAACTAGAAAAGGACCCTTTCTCCTTCAGTTTCCTTATGCCTGATAGCCTGAGAAGGGTACTGTCAATCAAGGCGATGGAGGAGGTGATCGCGGGGCTGGCAGAGCCGACTAGGCCAAAGATGGCTGGAAGACAGGGCAAGAACCCCCACCTTGTGGGGCATGGAAGAGGCTGAATTCTGGCAAGACAAGATATATGAGGTGCCATACATGGTAAGGGGCTACGATTGCCAACCCCTCTGGAGGAGGCGAATATGTAATACCAACATGCTCGCCTAGATGGCTTTTTGTAACACCCTACCCCACAAGTGGAATGACCCCACGTTTATGGCATATCCCCGTAGGGTAGGTGTGGATTTTGTTGCCACCCTCCATGGGAGACACAACTTCCCCGTCATCTACAATGCCAACGCCACTTCCTTTGAGAACGCTCTACTTTTTGGTCTAGGAAGCCTGCCCGCCTCCATGACGCATTTTCTTGCTGAGTTCTCCTCCTACCTAGATCCCGCATTCATAACCACCTGTAATTACCTTAGGCTCCTTAAACTCCTACTTAAGCAAGATCCAGCACCGCAAGAAAGTGGCTTGCCTCCCCTCTTTTTTGATCCTAATGCTATCGATAGCTGCGCTATGACCCGCTTAATGATGCTGGCTAGCCTTCTACCTTCATTTTGCCTAGCGCTCCTAGAGGATATGAGTGACAGCCAATTCACTAGGTGCAATCACCCCTTCCTATCCACCACCTCTCTCCATGTCTGCATGAACCTGAAAGGGTACATGCAGAGCCATCAATTTTTACGCAAATCCATCCGCCGCCCTCCCCCCCTCATTCCGACGACGAGAGCTAGCCTTGGCTATCCTGCTCCTCCTAAAATCCTATCCCGAAATGTATCCAAAAAAAAAAACCGCATGATCACTGCACCTAGGGGTCCTTAAGTTAGGCATGTCCAGTGACCTTGGTTGGCTGCCTCCATTCCTAACCCCCTAGCCCCTTTTTACCCCCCCACGTCACGCTTAGGGCACATCAATGGCAGGACACACCCAGGGAGTTAACACTCACCTATGGTTCGACCTATCACCCTAAGCCACTGGCACCACCCCCTTGGCACAAATGGGGTCCTCAAATGTGGGACATCACCCGGGTTCGCCTGTGGATTAGACCCACTTCCCCATTTCACTAGCACGAGCACATTGCACCAACACGCTGAGGACAACACCCCCTAGATAGCGCATCGCACCTTCTTCTTCAAGTACACCGCAAGCGTCCAACCACCAACTTCGAAGGCCCTCGTCCACTCATGCAATCCACTGAGCTGCTCCCACGAGCATCGTTCTTGAGCTTCCACAAACACCTGAGTCTACATGTGGCCCGTATCCTTACACCCACGCCAAAAGTGCCATAAGACTGGCACCCGTCTAGGAGGGGGGTAATGTTAACCCCAAGTCAAGATGGCAAAAGATGGAGGAAAAGCAAAGGAAGATGAAAAAAGAGCAAAGACACGCAAGCAGCCCCTAAAAATGAACCAGGAAAAAAAGCACAACCATAAAAGAAAAGGCACCTCAAAAAACTCGAAAAACCTTTGTAAAAGAGCACCAGGCTCCCTCCTGTGCCCATTGTAAAATATTAGACGGGTGTAGGCTAGAGGCACGGGGCTAAAAGAGGAAAATGGAAAAAGGACCTTGCCATAATGGTCGGTGTAAAAAAGGGATGGGTACCCATGGGATTTTAGGGTTTGTATATATAAAGTTCAAAAAGTGAATAAGAGATCATTCTTTGGTGTGTGGCAAAAGGAGTCTTCTTCTTCTTCTCTTCTTCTCACCTTCTTGCTTGTGTGTGCTCTTGAGAGAGGGAGTGTGAAAGTGTGAGGGAGTGAGTGTGTGAGAGAGTGAGGGATCAAAGGGTGAAGCTCTTCACCATCTCCTCTTCTTCTTCTTCTCTTCCCTTCTCTCTTCTTGCGTGCGCGGCTATGAAGGATGGAGCTTGAAGGTGGAGGAGGCTTGAGGATGCTTGAGCTAGCATCTAGGATCGTGGAGCTACCGGTGTGTGGAAGAGAGGAGGCAACTCATATCGGCACTAAGTTAAGCTTACTACACTCGTAGGATCGATGGGGCGTCGGCTAGGTGAGAGATAGCCATTAGAGCTCGCTTGGAACGCTTGAAACAATAAGCGGTCCGTGGGTCTTGGCGGTTGAGCAAAGGCTCTCACACTAATTCATGGATAGTGTGGCTGAGTGTAAGTTTGCTAGTGTAATGCAACCATCTTGGCAATCAACAGTGCATGGTGTCATACTCGAATCATCTACACATTTGGCAGAAGGCCGTGATCTGGGATTGAGAAATTCAGATGGCACGTGGTTCCCTCCACAGTGCACACATTGCACATGAGGTTGTAGTAGCCTTCATATTTTGCAGTTTGGCCAACTTTTATTTTAGATTAGCTATAGCTTGGGTCTAGTCAACACTCTTTCCTTTTTCTTATTCACTTGTTTGCTAGTTGGTGCAGTTCTCTCAGCATTTCTAAATGTACTTCTCCCTTACTATGTAGTCTGAGAGCTTCTCTCCCTGAGCAAGTTATCCACCTGTATGGCCTCCTCAAAGAATCTTGCAAGCACATCCTTTTGCATGTTCAAGTTACTCGCTAGGGCCTTATAGAGTTCTTTGTTGCGGATCCTGTTAATGAATATGGTAGAGAGACCGCTTTCTCATTGGGTCACTCAGCTTTGCAGGTATCATCTTGTAGAGACTCCTCACATGTGTGATTTAATATCGTATGTCCTCTTTATCTTTTTGTTTGACATTCATCAACTTAACAATGAGGTTATTAGAGTATCTTACCTCCGAGAATCTCTTGATAAAGAGATCCTATTGAGTGAAGTTATTGCATTCGACATCACCTAGACTAGTAAATCAAGTATGTCCCTTATCTCTTAATCAAAGATTGAATGCTTGTGCTCATTGAGTGAGGTCCATGAGGTTGTTAACCTCGTACACCTACTCAAATTGCTCGACAAAGCTATAGGGGTCATTCCCTACTTCGACTTGCTTTGTAACTATGGGTATTTTGTTTGGCTCTTGGTATTGTCTCACTTTGTGAGTTTGCAACTTGAGGTATGGTGATATTAGTGCTTTCCCCCCACTTTCTCCAATCATCAATATCAACATCATTATTTCTTTACGAAAAGGTCATTTGAAAATATTGGGATATTCGCATGATTCAACATGTTGCCGATGTTTCTCAGCATAATTGCTTCCCACACTTTTGACTTACTCTACATAGCATGGAAGCAAGGATGCTGAAAAAGTTCATCAAGGATTTCCTTCCTAGCACATGCATCCATCCCAATGGCTAATTTCTCAAAGTGTTCTACCACAGATTGATATATTCTATGTTTCTTTCAATTATCAAGTACCCCATCATTGTATTCCATCCCAAATTTGACAATTTCCTCTTCTTGCTTTCTGTTTTTCAAAAGCCTAATATTTCCTCTTTGATTTTCTGCACTGAAGTTCAACCTCTCTATTCAATGGAAAGCTCGTGGATAATTCAATTGTTCCAAGGGATTTCTCCTAGGGGCACCTTATAGAACATGTAAGATACCACAAGAGTTCAAAAGAAATAGTATTTTATTCAATAAAATTTACAAAATTATATTTACAAAAGGAATTTCTCATTACAATTGGAAAAAATTCACAAGTTAGTAAAGTTAAAGAGGTCATTTTATGGTCTTGTAGCATGTAAAGAAAGGGTATTTCTTAATACCCTTTTGACACATGTTATATATATGATTTCTTATAGGTGCACCCCCCCGAGGGATTTCTCTACAACATCAACAAGATAGATCATTAGTAGACACTCACTTTTCATACAAACATGAAAACATCTTGCATTGATTTGCAACAATATTTGCTATGTGTATAGGAGGTAGATGTATTCCAGGGAGGATGTAGAAGAGGAGCCAAGAGAGTTCATCCTAGGACAACATAGAAAGGTGTGTGATGTACCCAAGCCTAGGTCAAATTAAAGGGAAACAACTAACACCATTTCTAAAATCCGATGTGATGTTATCATTGCAAATGTATTTCCCAATACTAGTTCACTTAATGACAACTAGGAGGTCAAACCTTACATAAGATAGCTAGATAACTAAGTTAATGCATACTATAGTTAATAAGTAAGGGGTGTATCTTACTTAGAAATTGAGTAATTACTCTAAAAGGCTAAGGTTAGTAGGTAATGAATAGTATTGAGCATTAATTACTAACATCAATCAAGAGTTAGTAAATGGAGTAACTAGATTAACTAGCCTAACAAATAAATTGAATGGGGTTAGTTGGCTAAGTCAAGATAGGTTAGTAGGTTAGCTAGATTAGAAGAGTTAATTAAATAAATTAGAAACTGCACTTAGGAAATTCAAAGACCACTACAGCTAGAAAGAAGGAGATTGAGGTTGTAAGAATATAGTATATAAAAAGAAACAACTAACACCATTTTAAAAATCAACTATGATATGTACTCATTTTTAAACCTTAGAGCTTCTTGCTCCAGAGGTGACTCTCAAGCCGACATTCAATCGGACTCCAACACAAATATTTTATGAAGCTTGGATACTAGTGTTTTCAAACACTAATGATCAAACTGCTTATCATTTCTTGCTAGTTAATCTCAATAATCTGAAGGATTTATGCCTTAAGTGTATTCATTAAGTGCTTAACTATCATTATCTTATGTCATCGCTCTTGTGAGCAAACCACCAAGATCCACGGATTGCTTATTACTTCAAGTGTTTTAAGCCAAGATCTATGTCTACCTCTCACATAGCCATGCACATTCTTCCACACACCAATGTAGTGAGCTTACCTTTGGATCTGATCGAGTATCTCCTCCTCCGAATCCTCCAATAGCTCCACCATTCAAGATGCACCCTCAAGCAAGCTCCTTCTCCAAGCTCTGATCTTTGACCTCCATAGCCATGAGCACAAGAAGGGGGAAGAATAAGAAGTTGGAGAGAGGAGAAGAAGAGCTTCTCCAGGGTCCCCCACTGTCTCACACACACTCTCTCCCACTCTCACAGTCCCTCTCTCATGCACAAGAAGGAAGCAAGAGCAAGAAGCAAGAAGAGAACAAGTTTGGCCACACACAAGAATGAGCTTCTCCATTCATTTCTTGACTTTTATACATGCCTTTATCCCTTCCTTGGACGGCCATCCCATTTTTGGTTTGACCATTCCTCTATCTCGTTTCTTCTCCTTCCTATTAGCGTAGGCCTTAACCTGGGCCTATTCATTCTTTACAAATGTTGTCCATCATAAGAAACTTAGTAAGCAAGATTGTGTTATTGTACTTTGAGCTCTCTTCTCCCTCTTATGCACACATTTCCATGTTTCCACCCTGATATTTCAGCAAATGTGAGTGTGTCTCACTTATGGTACTTCCACAGGAGAGATGGAGAGAGAGAGAGAGAGAGAGAGAGAGGCAGGAGAGATATCTCAAACAAAATTCTTTCACAGAGAAAGCTCAAGGAGAGAAGTGTGCTTCAGCTTCATAGCCTTTGAACACAGAGACAGAGAGAAAGAAATAAATAGAGAGAGAGAGAGAGAGAGAGAGAGAGAGAGAGAGAGAGTGTGTGTGTGTGTGTGTGTGTGTGTGTGTGTGTGTGTGTGTGTGTGCGTGTGTGTGTGTGTGTGTGTGTGTGTGTGAGTGTGTGTGTGTGTGTGTGTGTGTGAGAGTGTGTGTGTGTGTGTAATTGTATGGCTATGAGCTATAACTACTAGTTTCGCATAAGTTCCAAGCAATGTCCTAGAATTACATTCTATGCCACTAATGCATGCTTTCACTCTCATAAAACAAAGCATTAGCCCCTAATTTGAAAGGTAGTGTTCATTCCATCTTTGTATGGATATCATTCTCCAAGGCATATGAATAGCCATTGGTTTGTTTTAAACCTTCAAAGTGGAGAAAATTATCCATTGGAATGGTTTCTAATTGTTATGGAACTTTACATGGAGCCTTCTGCACAAATAATATTTGAAGTAGTGTTAACTCACTTCATGTCTTATTAGGTCAAAACAAATTTAGATTGCAACTCCTTGCTTCTTTTAGCAATTAATTTTGGACCAGCTTATTGAACAAATCAATCCAATTTTATACAAGCCTTGTTGGAGATTATTATTTTATGATAGGTTTAGACCTAATTGTACCAACCAAGCCTTTCCATTTTCTTAAAATATGTGCAAGCCTCTACACAGTGACCTTCTTCATACAAGGGTGAAAGCATGGATTGGTGGTGCACTTTTTCTAACTTTTGTAGTGAAGTAACAACAGTAATAATAATAAGGGAACCTATAAAATTTCCATAAAAATCTCAAATGTTATTAGAGTTCATATTTTCATGTTCTTCTCTTCCATATATATGCACTAATATATAACATGAGATCCTACAGTTTCGTTTGATCTATGGAAAAAGGTACCTTAAGTATTTGTAAAGTAGTGGCTTGAAAGTCCCTTTTTTTGTACAAAAAATGCATGCTTTTATATATATGCACAATCCTTTGTTTTGTACCAATAATGCATTCTTCTCTTCCATATAAATGCACTAATATATAACATGATATCCTACAGTTTAGTTTGATGTATGGAAAAAGGTACCTTACGTGTTTGTAAAGTAGTGGCTTGAAAGTCCTTTTTTTAAAACCAATAATGCATGCTTTTACATGCCATAAAGGACCTTGAAAACTACCTATTATTGACCTCACAAGGTACCAAAGCTCACTTTGGGACGTTTGGAATTTACCAAGTTATTGAAGTGAGGCTTAAGAAAGTCTCAATCATCAACAATGTAGCAAAAGGCTACCCAAACAAGAGGACTTGCATCATCCTTGAGAATGCCAAGGGAAAAAAAGGAGATTTGACCTTTCTAGATTGCAAGAACCAAGAAAACATGCTTGTATAGATATTCAAAAGTTCTAACTCACACAAAAGATATTCCTCAGCTTGATAAGTTGATAGGTTTTGTTGGTTTTGGCATAAACTTAGGCTACATGCATCATGTGCCTCTTTTATCAAGATTTGCAAAAATCAACCGGGCCTTACTTGAGATATACTATCTACATTATCACCTCATCATTAGTGAAATAGAATATTATTTTAATGCATTTAGTTATATGAATCAATTTCATACAAATACCTTTTTGTAATGCATAGTAGTATATTATTTAGAAAAAGGTATGTAAGTATGGCATTGCTTGGATGTGGCAAGGCTATAAGCCATGTTATTTAGCTTTCTAAAGGAAAGCTTGTACAAAATTTCTTACAAATACTTGATAATGAGTACTTATCACTTCTCAACTCATGTTTTTTCCATGCATATGAACAAGTACATTATGCACTACTTTTTTACCCAACCATTAAGCTAGATATGGTAATACTTGGTTGGTTGTGAGATAAATTGTGATATTAAGTCATGAGTTTTACAAGCACTACTTTTTTAGCCAACCATTAAGCTAGATATGGCAATACTTGGTTGGTTGTGAGATAAATTGTGATATTAAGTCATGATTTTTAAAATTTTGCTTGAATCTCATTATTTTGAGATCCATGACATGCACAAGTCAATTGAAAATGTACAAGTCATGCCATCCATTATGATATTGCATAGATGAGTGGAATTCACTTTACTGTGAGGAAAGTGGAACTTTGACAAGTTGATAAAGGAAGCTTGTAATGGAAAAACCATGTGAACTCAATAGAGTCCATCTTGACATGGTATGATGACATTTAATTGGTCGACATATTCTGTCTCTCATTGTCCTTGTTTTCTCTCACCCCTTCTAGTACAAACATGTTGAGGTACATGCTAGCATCGACCTGCAGGTGAAGGTTATGTATTTATAGCAATGGTAGTCCCCTATAGATCAACCAATGAGGATGAAGACCTTTGAGGTGGGACATGTGCAAGTAAATTTTACTTGCATGAGTTTGTGCAATAAAGTTAAATGATATGGGGACATGCACTTGAACCACTATTAAATTCTATGTGTTAGAAATTTGTAAAGTTTATGGAGTGCCCTTAAAAATGAGGGTACTTCATGAACTCACTAGAGTTCAAAGGACTTCTCTACCCTCAAGTGTGATTTCTCTCTCTACAAAATTTTCATGGCATGGGTTGCAAATGGTGGATTCAAGATAGACTTAACTCATGTGCAAATGTTTGCTAAAGTCTAGACAACACACACATTACTTCAATTACCTACACCCATGCTAGGGGCATGTAATGAAGTGAACCTAACAGGACCTAAGAGAGAGAAGAAGGAGTGCAAAAGAGAGAGAAAGAGAGTGAAGAGGAGAGAGAAAGATAGAAAGAGAGAGAGAGAGAGAAAGAAAAGGAAGGAAGTGATGGAAGCTGTGAAGGTGAAGAGAGAGTTTCTTGATTAATTAATGATGATTGACCTAAACCTCTTACACCTTAAATACCATCAATGTGATTGGTATTTTCCATGTGATTCTTGTATGTCCTACTCATTACAATCCATCCTAACTCAAAAGGTTTTTGTCCCCAAAAACAAAAGGAGAATGGGGGAGGGGGCAGCAAAGTACCACTCTGTGTAGGAATACAAGGGAAATGAGCTGAGAGGAGGGGGCTGAGTACCATGTGAAATGTGGCCTAGAGAGGCATAGGGAGTATGGGGAATCATAAAAGTGGGCCCACACACAAGACGATCCACTATTTTGTGAAAATCAAGGTCTTGGATGAAGTAGATAGCATGTTGTCCAGGATAGGATTGATGTAGAAAGACGGTCATAACTTGGGGTGGGGAGCTCCTAATAGGATGATTGAGGTGTCAACACAGAGTTCGTGAAGCATACTTTTAGCCGATGTAGGTGGGGTTGGGATGAAAAATTTTTAGGATCAAAATTGGTGCAAAACAATGTGCTATTTAGGAGGCTGAATTCTCTTAATGAAAGTGATGAGGTTTTTGCAATTTGCAATCTAAACAGGGCCAATTGTAAGTTTCAATCAAAACAGCATCCCTAAGGTGGAAAATTTCCTCCAAAATGGATCATGGTCTCCAAGAAGCTTCCTCTAGAGGTAGGTCTTTCCATTTGATCAAGTACTCTCTGATTGATTGGGTGCAAAGCTAATTTTCTCTCTACTCAATGACTGCTTCAGAAATATATTGAATAAGACCCTCTTCATTCATGGGGGGCAACTCCTCCACATACTCTTCTTAGGTCTCAATGAATGGTTTCAGCTGGCTCATGTGGAAGACATCATGGAGCTTAGTGGAGGGAGAGAGTTGGAGGCAATAGACCAAGTCACCCACTTTCTTAACTATCTTATATGATCTATAATATTGGTGTGCCAACTTATTGCATGAACCGTCCTTGAGTGTGGCATACCAAGACTTGGGGACCTCGAGGACTATCAACTCACCTTCTTGAAACTCAAGAGAGCACCTCCTTTCATCAACATAGAGCTTCATGTGGTCTTGGGCCTTTTCAAGGTTCACTTTACACTGTTGAAGTAAGGATTGCATGCGATCTAATTCCTCTTTTCCATGTGGGTTGAGATTTTCACTAAAGATGGATGTAGGGAGGGGCACTCGATATCCATATAAGGCCTCAAAGGGGGACACTCCAATGCTAGAATAAGTGGAGTTGTTGCAAGAAGAATCAGCCAAGTGCAGTCATGAATCCCATACATGTTGGACAGCATGACAAAAATGTCTCATGAATTTTGCCCCCATGGAGCTGAAAACTGTCTATCAAAAATGTCTCATGAATTTGGTGTCCTAGCCATGCATTATGACATATGGTAACCCATGCAACTTGAATACATGCTTCATAATTGACCAACCACTTAAGATGCTATAAATTGTGACTTGGTGGGGATAAAATGGGCTGCTTTAGTGAGCTTGTCAACTACTATATAAATGTTGTTCCAACCCTTCTTGGTCATGGGCTAATTGGTGATACAATCCATCATAATGTGGGTCCACTTGCCTTCAAACATGGGCAATGACTGCAATAATCCACCTAACTTAAGGTTTTTTTCCTTATTCTATTGAGACAAGGCACACATCGAGACACAAAGTCCTTAACATCTTTCTATAGGTCTCTCCAATAAAAGCTCTTTGAGAGGTGATCATAGGTTTTTAGCACCCCTAGGTGACTGGCAATTGGTGAAGAATGCATCTCTTTTAGAGGAGGTGTGGGGAATTACAATCCAAGTATGTGCCTAGATGAAACCATTTTTGAGCTGATATAGGGAGTGATCATCCATAGTGCCTTGCTATAATTTTGAAAGATAGAGCTGAATTCAGCATCAAGCAAGTAGGCCTCTTGAAGTTCCTCTATCCAATCACCTTGAAGTTCTATGATCAATGAGACTTTGCATGTCCACATATAGGAGCATGAATCAACCATCATATTGTCCGTCGCATGGGTATGAGTGATCTCAAAATCATAGATTTGCAAAGTTGCCACCCACCACCTTTGCTTAGGAGTTAAATTAGGCTACGTCAAGAAGTGTTAGAGCACCTGATGTGGTCACTTTTCACCTTAAATCTGCTGCCATATAGATAGTAGTATCACTTTTTAATAGTACGAATGATTGCCAACATCTCATGATCATAAACATGCAATTGTCTCTCTTTTCCATCCAATTTGCAGCTCTCAAAGACTATAACACCATGTTCTTGCAACAAAACACCCAATATTCCTTCCATTAGCATCACATTGTATAGTGAATTATTTTGTGAAGTCAGGATACACAAGAATGAGGGCAGAAGTAAGCAATTCTTCACTTGTTGGAAGTTGCGATCAGCTAGAGCATCCAAAGGAAAAAACCTCTTTTTTAAGCCTATATGTTAATGCTGCTACAATCAGAGCATAATGGCGAATCAATCTTTAATAAAAGGAGGAGAGACTAAGAAAGCCACATAAAGAGGTAGTATTAGAGGGTGTGGGCCAATCCTCAGGTAAGTTATTGATGAATATATGTGTGCATCACGTGGGTTCAAAATAAGGTATTTTTAAAATACCATTTTTATACTTTTTTTTACATACAGAAGGGTGCAATATAAGGATGTTATTTATAGATTGAATAGAAAAGGGTTATGTTTTATTCAAGAAAAATTCATAGATAAGGATATTTATAAATAGGCCTTAAACATAGGTGATGTAGAGGATATACATATAGTAACTTCCCCGAGGGCCAATCCCAAACACACTGCACCTTCTTGCAATCAGCTTGAACCCCCTTTTCACTTGCAATATGAGCCAAATACTCAACCTTAGTCTACATGAAAATACATTTGTTTTCCTCGGCAAGTAATCTATGCTCTCATAATATATCAAATATCTACCGTACATACTATAAGTGCTCTCTCAATGTTGTGTTGTAGATGAAATATATCATTGAAAAAGACAAGCACAAGCTGAAAAATGAAGGGATGCAAGATCTTGGTCATAAGAATTTGAAAAGTGACATGGGTATTTGTTATCCCAAATGGCATGACAAGAAAGTGATACAAGTCTTGAATGCTATTTTGATTTCATCACCTCCCTTATGCATGTCTGAAAATGGCTAGACCTCAGATCTATCTTAGTGAAGTAACAGGTTCCCTTGAGCTCATGCAACACTCAAGGAGGTTACTATATGTATATCCTCTACATTACATGCGTTCAAGGCCTATTTATAAATATCCTTATCTGTGAATTTTTTCTGAGTAAAACATAACCCTTTTCTATTCAATTTGTAATTAACCCCTTTATATTACATCCTTCTATATGTTAAAAATGTATAAAAATGGTATTTTAAAAATACCTTATTTTGAGCCCATGTGATGCACACATATATTCATGAGTAACTTACCCAAGATGCAATAAGTTGTCAATGCTAAGTCTATCTTAGTGAAGTAGCAAGCACCATTGAGCTCATCTAGCAAGTCATCAATTCTAGGTATGGGGTACCTATTCTTGAATGTAATCTTGTTAACGTCATGGTGATCAATACAGGTCCTTTAAGGCCATCTTGGTAACCAATCTCCTTAGGGGCATCTCCTGTCCTAAAGGAGCCATATTTCTTCTTTACCAACAAGACAGGAGATGCATAGGGGTAAGAGCTAGGCTCGATAAATCTCATCTCAATGAGCTCTTTAACTTGCTTGGGAACTTCCTCGTGCACTCACACATAGAGAGCCTATAAGGCAACTTATTGATTGGTTTTGAGAGGGGTTTCAAGTCAATAGGATCTTCCACTTTCCTTTTTGGTGGGAGAGATATAGGTGGTTGAAAGAGATCCTTATATTTATCCAAAAGATCTCTCAAGGCTACATCCATGGTCAGATTATTGGACTGATCTGAAACATCATTGTTTAAATGCAAGACAAAGATTTGTGAGCATCTCTTAAACTCCCATTTCTGTTACTTTGTTGTAATCAACTTAAAATCTACATTTTCCTAATCCCCTTTAAGTGTATAAGATGTCCATGCCCAACTGTTTTAGCTAGTCGTAGCCCAAGACAACATCAATGGGTCCCATATCAAGTATAATCAAGTCCAAAATTGCCTCATAATTTGCAACCAAGCTAAGTGGTACCTTAGAGCATATGTGAGTGTTGATTTTCTCATTGCCATTAGCCACCTACACCTTAGGGGGTTGCTATAATTTTGTGGGAAAGTATTTCAAACGATCAAGGGCTGATTTATTTACAAAGATATGCATGTTGCCATTGTTAATAAGAATAAATATGTGCTTTCCATTTAGGTTTCCTTGTATGTTTAGTGTACTTGGGCTTCTAGAGCATGTCCATGCATCCATAGATATGGAGAAAATGGAAGTAGTGGCATGTGGGGGTGTCATATGATCAGTCACACCCATCTCATGAGGAAGACAACCACCAGGGTCAAAGGGAAATACTTCGAGTCAAAGAACTACTCATGATCAAGGTCCTCATAATCAATATTTTTAGCATCTAGCATAGGAGACATAGCATTCAGGTCATCATCCTCATATTCATAATCTTCCAAGACATACATGCTATGAAACTTGACAGTGACTATCCAATAAGGGCATTGAGAAGCATGATCAACTATATATTTGTCCCTGCATCTGAAACGTAAACCCTTAGCTTTTATTTCCTTAACCACTCCCAGTGGGATAAATTTTTGACCACTTGGGGTTGATGCATTTCATGGTCTATTTTCAACATACTTAATGTCTCCCTTTGGAGTGGTTGTTGTTCCAAAACTACCATGTTTTCTATCAGTATTAAAAGTGGGAAAAGTAGGTATTTTGGGACTTCCACTAGGCGTGTTATTGCTACAATGAATCCCACCATATTGGCCCTACCTTATGGGGGCTCTTTGCTATCCAAAACCAAGCTATAAGTTGTCACTCTCATGGTACTTCAGGCCATATCTTTCAACCAACTCTATGGCCTCAAACAAGCTAGATGGATTTTGAGTCATTACATTAGATGAAAGGAATTCCATCCCATAAATATACTTATGCAACTATGCATCATCACTAACAGCCTCTACATACATTGTTAAGTTCTAAATTGATTTGTATACTCCCGTATGGTGAGATTATATTGATCAAGTTGGTACCGTCTTCTTGCCAACCATTCATTTTCTATTGAGGATACAAATGCCTACACCATATGCATCTTAAATTCATCCCAATCATGAAATTGTTGATTTTCCCTTTGTATGTAATGCCACCACATATGGTCAAAGCCCTCTAAATGAAGAGAGGAAAAAAGGACCTTTACCTCATTGGTGCATGGGTAGATGTGAAAATAAGCCTCTAGCTTTGATGTCCACTCTTCCAAGTCAGTCAAGGATGGAGATTTTCCATTAAACTTGGTAAAATTTATTTTTTCAAGCAACTCATTAGTGCCTTGCTACCCATACATTCCATGTGGTCCATGCTGCCCATGCATATGATGTCCATGAGGGCCATGCTGGCCAAATTGTCCATAAGGGTCTTGCTACTAATTATTACCATGTGGGGCATGATGTCCATACATCCCATGCTAACCAAACTGAATATTAGGACCTTGCTGGCCAAAAGTACCATGTGCATGTTGCCCATGAATGCCATGCATGCCATGCTATCTATAAGTACCTTGTGGAGTGTACTGTCCATGATTTTGGGTAGGTATGTAGCTATACCATTTCTAGTGGTTGGTTGTCTTATGGAAGGCTCATCATGCCTTATTGAGGACTCACTTGTCTCATAGGTGTTGAAGGGAATACCATGTGTCCCAATGATGCCTTGCTCGCTAGACACAATCTCCAAGGGAGGGGTCCAATTGGCTTCAAGATTGGACCAATGCTCATTTTCTTACATTGAGGGGGTTGCAAATGTCGAGACAAGAGTGGTCATTTTCTCCATCATCCTAGACATCGTGGCCATCATCTCTCTATGTCTCTCTACATGATGATTCTCATGTTGGCACAATGTGTGATTAAGCATAGAGTAACGATCCAATTTAGGGGACATTTCTTTAGGCATGACCTCATGGTTCTCTTGGGTGGATTAGGGTCATTCATTGATGCTTGAGAATCCTTGATTTTACAATAGAACTCCTCATGGGCCTTTGCCTTACCTCTTTGTCCTACCATGCCGCGGAGTTTGTCCAAACAAACCCTCTAGCACAAAATCTGAGATGTCTTTAGCTAGGGAGCTTCGATTGAGGAACTTTTTGATTCAAAATGGAGGGGAGACTGCCCTCTATGAGTCTATGTAAAAGGTTTTATCACAAAAAAATTTAGAATTGGCTATGAGCAACTTTCTGTGGCTATATAAAAAGGGACTACAATGTGTCGCACAAGATCACTACACACAAAAGTGGTTGTAACTCTCCAACCAATGGGAGATCTATTGAGAAACATGGATGTAGAGCTATGCTAGCTATGGCGGATGGAGGTTATAAACATAAAACATGATTGAGATAAAGAATTGTAACTCAAATGAATTAGGTTCCAAGATAGATCAACTTGGACTCATAAACACAATCTTGAGTGACTCAAATTGAATGTACCATTTCATTGAAATAAGTGTCAAGTACATGCCTTTATAGCTTTTTGGATAGTACCACTTTTCTTATCTATGATTATTGGATTTTGGACATCTCTTCCTAGAGCTTCTAAAGCATACACCTTTGTCATATCTCTCATACAAAGCCACTTATGGGAAAGCCTCTATATCAAGCATCATTTGCTATTCTCAGCACCCCCCCTCGAATGATGAGTTCCTACAACATCTGGCATTTTCCCCCCCTACATGCAGACATGGACCAAAATGATTTGTTGTTGCCACACCGACTTGAAAGGCTTAAGCCATTAAACTCAACCCAAGCCTTCACAATTTTGAAGCTTTTGGAAAAAAATTCAGGGGTGAACTTTTGTGTGGCACTTATGCTGCCCTTGATTTTCATTTTGCCTCTGATAAATGCCATATTTCCACTCAATTTTTTGATGGCCACAGAAATAAAGTCATCATCGGCGAAGGAGAAAACAACATCAGGAGAATATCCCTAACATTGCATTTGTTTGAAACAATTGAGAGCTTAACGACCATGCCCATGCTGGGTATACCTTGCAATTTGTAGTTTTGATAGCTTCATCCAACATGACAAAGGAAGTCTGCAGGGAGGCGAGTTCAACAAGAACCTCAACAGCTCTAATGAAGGAGGATCTACACAACTGGATTTGGTGTCCACCCCACACCAACCTTGTCAGATCATTTTTGGTCTCCCAGCTTCTGTGAAATACTGGAATTTCAAAAGCTTGACACCAGCTACATTGTCATGCTTAGCCCTAACTTTGATGGATGTGGAGCCGACATTTTCGAGGACAATATGCTTGATGATTTCACCAATCAAGTACTTGGCCTCAATGGAAATTCAAAGCTTTGAGGGAGTCTCCCATGGTTTCCTTTGCCTAGACGGTCCGTTTCAAGATCTATCGTAACTAGATAGTAAGGGCGTCGCTCTCTTCTTCTTGAGGAGATGGTGGCCTTTGGTGGCACCAATCAAACATCCCTTCACCACTCCTAGGACCATTACAATGGGAACAATGTTTAAATGTTGGCCTTGTCCCGACATGTATGATAATCCTCTATCTTTTGGATAGACAATAAGTGGCTTGGAGAAAGGTCAACAAAGAAGGGGAGACAAGAGACCTGTTGATGCTTACTTAAGCTTCCTGTGTATTTCAAAGAAGATGGGAGGGGAGATGGGTGGATTTTAAGTGAAGAGAACGATGAGAAGGATATGAGATGAAGAATAAGCCTAAGGTATGGATATGGCAGAGGGCCTTAAGGTAGGTTCATTCATAATAAAATAGGGCTAAAGAAGGACTCTACTGTAATGAAGCTAGTCATAGCTCACCATGGCTCTAATAGCATTTTGAGAAACACAAATCTAGAGCTATGCTAGCTATGGCAGACGGTGGTGTTATGGACATAAAACATGATTGAGATAAAGAATTGTAACTCAAATGAATTAGGTTCCAAGATAGATTAGCTTGGACTCATAAACACGATCTTGAGTGACTCAAATCGAAAGTACCATTTCATTGAAATGAGTGTTAAGTACATGCCTTTATATCTTTTTGGATAGTACCACTTTTCCTATTTGTGCTTATGGGATTTTGGACATATTTTCCTAGAGCTTCTAAAGCATACACCTTTGTCATATCTCTCATACAAAGCCACTTATGGGCAAGCCTCTATATCAAGCATCATTTTCTATTCTCAACAAGATCCAATCAGGGAGATTTCTAACTCTATCCAAAGGGGACAATGCCCTCTTCAAAATGAGCTTTGGGGTTTTAGCTCAATCCTCCAAATCCCTTTTGTTGTAATAGGTTTTATGGAGCAATTAATCCTAGAATGCTTACACCCACTCTCACAATTTGTCTTGGTCCAAATCAACATTGTTTGATCTTTTTATGATAAAAAGCCTTAAACAATTGACTATAGCGTATACATAACCTCTCGAGCACACCATAGCATCCATACATGGCATGTGATCGCCTGCAATGATTTGGAAAACTCGACAAGAGTCCCAAATAGCATACATTCAACTCACTGCCAATACATGTGTAACATACATCCCATATACATTTCCAATGTTCTTGCAATGTCTTCAGGGTAGGGATGGATTGTACCTCCACCTGCTTGGGCTCTAAGAACCTAGGGATATGCAAAGCTCCACCTTGATCCAGGTTGTGTACCCCTTCATGGTCGTTAATGGCAAGGAGGGGCCACCCCACTATTGGCTTGCAATCTTACCTGGCATTAGCCTTGATTACATTAGCCCCGAAGAAAGAGACATGGAAAGAGCATTCTAAGCTAATCAATTAGCATAAAAATCATATTTTTGGAAATAGACTTTCATATTTGATGAGATGCAAGGGTAGAATAGAAAAATTGGATGGGGAAGGGTTTTATCTCAGCAATTCAGTGACTCACTGATTGCTTAACTTACCCCTTTTACAAAAAAAAAAAAAAAAATTGGGTTTACTTTCAAAATCACAGCCAACAAGATGATTATGGTCAGGAGTATGATGCTCAACTGAAGAGAGGGATTTATTGAATCGCATACATGAATACATTCATAAATGATTGAGTAGATGAAGGAGTAGGCCAATACATTCCTTTGATTCAATCAATGCCAAGAGAGAGATGATTCTCTAATCTCTCTCAAACAAGAGGATGGAACTCAACAAATGGATGAAGAGAGAGGCTAAGTACTATGCGACATACCTCAAACATGCTTAAAGAAGTGGTGGTTTGTTGCACCAATCAAGAACCCATGCTTCTCCTCCAATTCAGCCCATGGATGAAAGAAGGCCTTCAATCCATGAAATCTTCAAGGGGAAGAGTCTTGAGCTGCTGCCAATGCCTCCCAAGGCAAGAAATTAAAGATTCTTTTGAGCTACATGGAAGGTGCCAGGCTGCCACTAATGCTATCCACACCAGGGTTTCAAGAGAGTCCCAAGATCAAAGATCTCAGTCAAAAGGGCTAAATCTTGCTCAGATGAGTGCCAAGAACTAGGAAATGAAGCTAGAGGTCAATGCCAAGTGTTGGAGAAAGAAGAGAAGGACCAAATGAATTGCCACAAAATGTGTTGAAAAATGTGGGGCTATCCCTAGAGGCTCCAACTAAGTGAGATGAGACTTATGGGTGCTCTACAAGCTACCCGAGGTTCCATGGCTACCTCAAGAAACTGTGAGGAAGAAGAGGGAAACTCACTTTTGGAAAAAGTAGTCACAGTTAAGCCATCATCCAAGACTTGAGAATCCTCCTTGGATAAAATACTTCTAAATTTTAGCTATAGAGCAAAAAAGCTGCCATCTTTGTCTGCTTGCCTCCAAATTTGGTCAAAGCTCCAATTAAAACTCTAAGAAAGGTTGCCACGATTTTCAAGAAAGCTACCAACCTACTTGGGGTACTCCCTGTGTACCTATGTACTTGAATAACTAGGGTTTCCTAAGACTGAAAAGAAACTAAATCTAAAGGAAGGAGAGAGAGAGAGAGAGAGAGAGAGAGAGAGAGAAGGATCAAAGATCAGTGCTATGATACCAACTGTAATGAAGTGAACCTAACAAGACCTAAGAGAGAGGAGTGTAGAAGAGAGAGAAAGAGAGTGATGAGGAGAGAAAAATACTAGAAGAAGAGAGAGAGAGACAAAAGGAAGAGAAAGGAAGCCATGGAAGCTGTGAAGGTGAAGAGAGAGTTTCTTGATCAATTAATGATGATTGACCTAACCCTCTTACACCTACAATATTGCCAATGTGACTGGTATTTCCTCCATATTTCCTATAGGTCCTACTCATTACAAGACCGTTTTAACCAAATTTCATTAGAGCCTTGTTATGCATAGTTTGCATGCAAACACAATCAAGTTCAAGAATGTGTGGTGAGACAACATTCCGTTGCACTCTCGATGATTTAGGACTTGTTGTAGGCTCCTAATTGAGACTACACATGATTCTTCTCTCTCTTATACACTATTTTTTTCTCTCTTCTTATTAAGACGACATGTTGGGTCGTCCCACCATAAACTTGACTTTGCACATGTTAACGTATTATGGGTGGTTATATCAACCAATTATGTTAATCACTGCATAGGTCAATCGAACTCCACATGGGGTGGCTCTTAATCTTGTATTTATCATTGTAGAGGTCTTAACCAAACCTAACTTGGGATGCCTATTTGAGGTCGATTTTGATTTGAAGCCTTCAAAATCGACGTGTGTCTCGAGCTCCAATTTGTTGCTTCAATGTGTTCCAAATGAAAAGTTAGGCCGATTTCACATTCGTTTGTCCAATACCTTTAAAAGCTCTAGAGGACCAATCAATTGTCTTGCGAGTAGTCTGGGTGAGCACCAGTGCCCTTGCATGAAAGGGGCCTTTGAGCAACCCTTAGCCCTTCAAATGAAAAGTTGGGCAAACCCTTTAGACTCTTATAAGGCATCTTTGTACTCATGTTGCCTCCTTTCGTCATGATTATGAACACCTTCTTTGGACTTTAACACATCTTCTGACTTTACTTTGCATACGACTTTGCACAATGTAGACTGTAGTATTGTACCACACGTTGGACGGGGTGGCAGGTCTGGAGAGACCTGTCAGTTACTGTGTCTCTCTCTTATCGCGTCTCTAGTCTCTCAACATGATTGTCTCGCAGTCCCTCTCCCATTCGAATATTCACTCACTCACCAACGCTATCTATAAATACGATAGAACTGCAATTTCATGTCGAAGGACCGCACCGACCTCTGTATCTAAAGTCTATCATCGGCCTATATCTTTTGTTGAAGCCGAGAAGATGATGGCGATTCGTCTGATGTTGTTGCAGGTGTGGATAATTGCAGCTCGGGGGGCATGGGGCGTGGCGGCAGGTGCAGAGGGGCAGCCGGAGGATTCATCATCATCTTTATCATCATCGGGAGGGTTGGAGAGGGACTGGGAGGGATGGATGAAAGGGGCGAGTGACAATACACTGGACGGTGCACAATTCAAGGAATGGGCATGGCCGCTGATGCAGATGAGCGCCAACGCCTACCGCTACGCCACCCTCTCTCCCCTCGTCCCCATCCCCGGCTGGTCCCTCTCAGACCGAGTCCCGCCCCTCCGGCCCGCCCCCGGCGGCGCGCATGCCCTCCTGTACAGCCGCCGCCCGAGCCCCGGGCCTGCCGCCGCTGCTGCAGCGCGCCGCCCTGCCGCCGTCGTGGCCTTCCGCGGCACCCAGCTCTCCACCTCCCTCGACAGCTCCGTGGACCTCTGTGCCTGCAAGCACCTCTGGGATGGCTTCCCCCTCTCTTCCCTCCCCCCTGAGTGCTCCGCCTTCGACCTCGACTACTACTCTCAGGCCTTGAATTATACCCTCCAGGTATGCACGCGCATTATTTCTTCCTTCCAAAAGCGTCTTTCATCGAGACTGCTACGTATAAAACATAGAGATGTCTGGAACCAGCCAATAATCAAGAAGAGCGCAGGAGGGAGGAGGCTGAACCATTGTAGGTAGATAGCGTGCGGGAGTCAGTAGGTTGCTACTAAATGTTAGCCCTGTCGCGAAGGCTTAGTGATGAGCCATCTCTCGATTTTATTCTATTCTTCGTAGGTAAGCTGAGAAATTGCTTTCATCTCGATCGATAGCCTGCTAATGAGTGAGGGACACTTCAAAAAAAGAATTGTGTAACAATAGAGGTTTAGGAGGAGGACATATTTCATGATATTTTCAACCACTCGTTCATCAAGCTTCGAGGGGCCATCACTCTACCGGCCCTGGTCCCCTACGCACACACACAATGAAGCACGTGGGTGTGAGGGGGTCTATGTGTGGATGCATTAGCAAAGTATTTTTCATGTCTGTGTAGAGAGAGAGAGAGAGAGTGTGTGTGTGTGTGTGCATGCGTGCGTGCTGTGGAGAGAGAGAGAGAGAGAGAGAGTGTGTGTGTGTGTGTGTGTGTGCGTGCGCGCGCATGTGCATGTGTCCGTGTGTGAGCATGTGTAGAGAGATTATGTCCATGTGTGCATGTGTGTGTGTCCGTGTGTGAGCATATTAGTAAGGAAAGGACAACATGTCTAGATAGGAAAAATGGATTAAAGAAATTTAATTTTTGAAAATCCTATTTTCTTGTCGATATTTATAGATAGAAGAATATTGACTTGAGATGTAAATAACATTTTCACGAACACCTAGAGAGAGAGAGAGAGAGAGAGAGAGAGAGAGAGAGAGAGAGAGAGAGAGTTGCATGAATGTTCTTTAAAGCACCTCAAATGCACATATGACAAACCAACATGTTTAAATGTTAGTTACAACCCAATTCGTGGTATCATTAGCATAAATGTAAGAAAGAGTGATTAAATGCATCATGAACCCAACGTAACTTAGCGCATAGGATTTTTTAACTCCTCTATGATGCTTTTACCACCTCAATAAAGTGCCCCTTTTTCCTCTTTCCTAGCTTAGTGTTTGCACTTGGTCACGCTTTGAGTTGTGTTGGTGTAAGCTCATCTATGATCCATATATTGGTTTCCTTGAAACATTTTGATTCCTTTAATGCTTCAATCATTTCTTGTATATCTCCGAACTCTAAAGTGCTTGATTATTCCCTTGCTTGATGATAAGCCATGATATTATCCAATCAAACCTTGTTTTTCCAATAATGATCTTATTTTGGTCTCTAGCTTGTGTATAACTCTAAACATGCTCAATAAACTTCGCACTATTAAGTTTCTCTTGTGTTTCTTCCTACCATATATTAGGGAGGCCTCCTAGACATGCATGAAATGTAATCTTTTTCCACAATGAAGCTTCATTGACTATTGAAATAATAGAGTTTTTCATACCTTGTTTATTTGTCGCCTTATTTCAATTCCTTATGTACATGCTTTTATATTCTTGTTGACATTCCCTTAGCTTCATCTTCAATCTTCCTACTAGCTATAGCCACCTCCATTGCCAATCTTTTCTCTAGCTTAGGCCATGTACTTTAGCAAGTGAATTCTTCAAGATCATATTCTTTGCTATCAAGTTGTAAGCTCATTGGCATAGGTACTCCCATGGGCTTGAGAATATCCCATCAAAGTCAATCTTCTTCTCCTGCTTAAATCCTTTGGCAACCAATCATTCATTGTATTTAGGCAATGCATCAAATGGAGATATCTTTAGCTCGCAGATCCACTTATATGGCAACGTATATTTTCCCTTGAGCGAAGAAAGCTCTCAGGTAAAGGAACTAACTCCGAGGTAAAATTCTTTTCCAAAGAATCCATCTCTGATTACATAGCTCTTTGCCACTTATAATTGTCATCCCGAGTCACAACATCTGCATAACAAGAAGGCTCACCACAATCCATGACCATGACATGGTCTAGAGACACAATATATCTATCTAGTGATCTAGAAATCCTTGTAGACCTATATAAAACTAGCTCAATAAGAGCCTTTGGTTGTCCCATTTGTCTATCATGTAAGAGATGAGGTTGTCTACCATCTCATGGGACTCCCACATCAACATTCACTAGTTGTCCAAGCCCTACATCATATGCAATATGTTGTACATTATGCTTGTGTGCTGGCTTCCCATTCTCTTGAAGTACTACTCTATGAGTGTCAACCATTTTGATAGGTTGCTTATGTATCTTGTTCTCATTAAAGATAACATCATGGTTTCATACTACCTTCTTTGATTTAAGATCCCACAAGCGATAGCTCATTCATATGAATCTTCATTGCAAAGAAAAATGCATTTCTTAGACTTAGGATTAAGCTAACTTTGCTTGTCCCTAGGTATATATATAAATGCCGCATGGCCATAAACACGCAAGTTATCATAACTAGGTCTCTTGCCAAACCTTAACTCCTCTGATATCTTGCCATCTAATGGCTTTCAAGGAGGCCTGTTAATCAAATATATTATTGTCTTTATAACTTTAGCCCAAAATCCATTAACAAGACCAACATTAGAGATCATACTATGGATCCTTTCTTGAATGGTCATGTTTCTCTTTTTGAGCCATACCATTTTGAGTAAGATTCTTAGAGGTTTTCAACTTTGCCTTGATACCATGGCTTGGATAAATGTTCATAAAGGCATGTAAGGTGTACTCTCCACCATTATCAATCCTCAAGCACTTAAACTTCTTATTTGATTGATTCTCTACAAATGCTAAAAACTTTTAAAATGCATCCAAGACATCACGCTTCTTGCAAAGAGGATAAGCCCAACCCTTCCTTATGGCATCATCTATAAAAGTAACAAAGCATGATGCTCTACCCAATGAAATCATTGGCATTGGTCCATACAAATAATTATGAACCAAATCAAGACACACTTCTACTACCTCTCTTATACTACATATTTGTTTGCTTTCCAAAGAGACAATGCTCAAAAAAACCAAGTTCAAAAAATCTAAGACAAGTAATATAGTTCAAATAGCACAAAGCTTTTATTTTAGTGACTAATATATGGCCCAAACAATTATGCCATGAACAAACAGATGGTTGTACAGTGGCAACTACAATAAGAATTTAACTCCAAAAATTTCAAAAGATACAAAGTATCAAGTTTTGATCCTTTGGCCACAACAAGGGATCCCTTGTAAATCTTCCATATGATCACCAAAGATCACTCTATAACCACAATTGTTATCATATACTAATTAAACTTTTTATCAAGTTCAAAATATGCCGTACATTCTACAACAGAAAAAAAAAACCATTTGGCAATGACAAGTGTATATTCCCAATGCGAGCAATGCTGCATGCATAGTTATGTCCAAGAAAAATACATCCTCTCTTTCTAGTATTATAAATAGAGAACCACTCCCTATGTGGCTTAACATGGAATCGTGCTCCAAAATCCAAATGCCAATTTTTAGACATGTCCTTATCTATGGCAACCAAGAATGCATCACCCAAAGAGGATATATACAAAGCATCACCATCATCATTGTTGCATGTATTTATCTGCTCTACATTTGTCTTGCTTTTCTCTTTCTTTTTGCCCATCATCCTCATGTCTATTTCTATCAATTTTCTTGTTTTTTCACTTGTGACAATCTTTTTTTATGTTTCCCTTTTTGTTATAAAAGAAGCATTCTATATCCTTTGTGCTACGTGACTTGCTCCTCAACTTACCTATCTCATGAGAGTTCCCCCTAACATTTGATGTTTCTCTCATCATAAGTACACTCAAGCTCTTTGAATCTACATGCTTCTTTCTATTCACCTCCTTGATGAGCAAACTACTCTCAATTTTAGCACTCCTAAGACCACGTGCATGTGTAAAGTTAATAATAATTGTCCTAAAGGTATTCCAAATCTAAGATAAGAGGACTAGCCTGATATGGCATTTGCTAAATCATGAAAGGTGATCTATTTATATGTGAGTTTGTTGAAAACAGTATTGAACTCATCGAGATGATTAGACATCAAATCCCCCTTCTACTTGTGGAGATCAATGAGTTTTTTAAGCCAATAAATCTGCAAGATTGCACTTTCTTTTATATACATGTCACCAAGATTTGTTTATCTTTTCATATTGTTCATATTAAAATGCATGGACTTTGACAGTGTCAGCATAGTAATGGAGCATGTTGATAAATATAGTTTCTTTCTTTAGAAGATTAAAGGAACCCTCATCAATACAAGATAAGCCAATGATCTTACTATTGAAGAAAAAGACAAACCAGTCATATTTAAGAAGTCTAAAGAGATGAGTAGCATTGGGAAGAGTTACAAAAAATCAATAACTTTAGTGTATAATTGAGATAGAGAAGCACGAGAACCAATAGCATATGCAATGACAACTAAAGACTTGACCAAAATGTTATCTAAAGCTTATAGGTAGAGTTTTGAAAGTATTACAAATGGTCTCTAGGATTTGGATGTCTCAAGGTGCAGGGAGAGAAAAGTGTGTATAGAGGAATAACTATTATATATCAGCTTTCTTAAATTAAGTTGTTTTCAAAGGGATATGACATTGTAGAATTTATATATTTGACTAGGGTCTAAGAGAATTAAAAAGCTTAAGGATGATTAGGGCATAAACTATGAGATGACAAGAATGAGATCATCATCAAACATAATAATTGGGGACCACAATTTAGTGATTCTACCGATAACAATATACAAGATCCAAAGTTTTTCACTTTAGTATTGGTGGATTTTTAAACTTTCAAGTTAGAATATCCTCAATTTTCATGTTTTAGATCATTGTTTTTGAAAATATATGAGTCTTCTTTCCAAATATGATGATTTTCTTGACATCTAACCTTGGATTTTCATGATAAATGTACAGGTTATCCATGCCCATCCATCTACCACAATCTTGCTCACTGGCCATAGTATGGGTGTCGGCTTGGCAATCCTTGTGGCAGCAAGCTTGTCCCCCTCCCATGTTCTACCAGTGATTGGGTTTGGAGCTCCAGCTACAAGGAAGCCCTTGCTTGACAGAAGCCTCCCAATACCTAACAACATTGTTGTGATTGGTCATCCTTGGGACATTGTGATGAGGACCCAAATGGATGGTCAAGTGGGGTTGCTCTGTTATTATCCTCAGAACACATCATATTATTGTGAAGCTTGTGTGTCTTCCTTCAATCAAGACATGGCTTTTGTTGTCTCTAATGAGAAAAATGATAACAAAATTGAAGGCTCCTCTAAAAGAATGGTCTTGGATGGTTTAGCTAAGTGGCAAGGAAAGTTTGGAGGATTTTATCCTGAAGGTGATTGTTTTGAGTGCTTCTTTGGAATACATTTCTTTGAGAGTTTCATTACGATTGTGGAACAAGGACAAAGACCCTTGTGCAAACAAGCAACCCATGACAAGGTGTTGAGATGATAACTCATTTTTTGCACAAACAAAACATATACTGTCAATGGTTATCTTGTAGTTCATGTAACTAACTAGTATATACATTAGCTTGAACAACACTTAAAAGGTTTCACATATCACTAAAAAATGGCTCTTGTGTTAAAACATACAATTATAATTTTTAACTTATTCTCAAAATGTAGACTATTCTCTTCTTCAGTTTGTACAAGCTTGTCCCTTTCATTTATCATTTCTTCATGCATGCTGCAACACAAATGTGGGAATGTCACAATATTGAGAATAGAACAAACAAGATAGTGAAAAAAGAGAGATGGAGAGCATATTGGTTCTGTTTTTCTTCTCCTTCACATAGTATAAAGTGGATAGCAAAAGATGATATCAAATTAGACTTATCTAACTACAAATCCATATGTGGATACAAATGAAAGTACATAGGATATTGCTAATCTAATATACCAATAATCTATTGGAAACCATAATGGACACCCATTCGTATACCATGATGCTCATCACTTGTGTTACTACCATAAGTGTAGAGTTCTTAGCCTAATAACACATTTGTATGTATTGAGCTCGACTTCTATCACATTTTTCCTCAATCCCAATCCCATGCCTTGTACTTTAAGGAAGTTGTTAATTCATTGGAGCTTGTTCACACTAGTGGATGCTTTTTTTAAGATGCAATTTCTTGATCCTTTGTATTGATGTGTATGAATATATCACTTGCTATGATACTCTTCATGTAGATAGATGGTGTATCTCTAAGCCTTTTGATTTGCATTGGCCAAATATATTGTGCTCATGTTTTCTCATAGTGTATATAGAAATTGATCCATCAATTTGCTCACCCATATTTGACAATAGCTTGTGTAGTTAAACCACCTCACGTGCACCCGTAATGACATACTCAATCTCCACAATTGATAAAACAATTCAAAGGTCTCTTATTATTGCCTTATCTAACTAGGGTCTCAATTTATGTGACTAGCCTTTGATTTCAAGCTAGTCAGATCTTGATGAATACTATGGATCTTGATGGGTGCTAAATGGGTGCTCTTCCATGGAGTGCCACACCTGCAGTCTCGACCATCTAATGCATACCTTGTTGTTGAAAGCCCCATGAAGCCTGGTGAGTGTTATTCGTTATTAGATGAACCTCAAAGTCCAACAAGCTTGTAATGCTTGTACATATGATGCCTTGCATGGATACCTTCTTTCAAAATGCAACACATGGAACCCTAGCTAGGATGAATTGCAACTAGCTGCTATCCTTGGTTGCCATCATGTGTGGCATCTATCATGTGTTAGAGCCAATAAGGTGTGGAGGGCATCAAGTCTACAAGCATTACAAGCTTAATACACCTCAAGGGTCACCTAATAATTGAATAACACTCGTTAGGCTTCTTGGTGCCAAACAAAGAGATTGGCAAAGAGGCATGCATTAGACGGTGGAGGCTACAAGTATGGTGATCCTATACATAGACAACGAGCTGGAATATTGGAGGTGTGATGGCTCATGTTGTGTATTCCATGCTATAGTCCATTTGGCAAGTGCATTAGAGGAGTGAGAATTTGTAAGAACTTGAAGTAGTGATGACACCTAGGCAAGGAAGCAAAGAAACACTTAGATCTAGATCATTGTCAGTAGTAGCAATTATGTAGGTAGAAAAATCTTTCGATGCCTATGTGAGGTGATACATCTCATAGATTGCATGCGAGATGAGCAACTATAACTGTTAGTAAGCTTAAAGCTAGGCTATGGTTGTGCATAGTAGGAAAAACAAAGGGAAGGTTAGCCAAGGTGAGTGTGCATGCCCACACGGAGATTGTGTGTTAGACTCATTAATGCATGGATGTATGGTGCCAATTTGCTACATGAATTGCTAAGGCATCCATATCACTCTTAGCAATAGAAGAATATACTTGGTTAGGCACAGTAGCAAAGGTGGCATGCTTAATAGGAGAATGGTGGGAGTAATGATACACTTAATACTATGCCCACTAGCTAGCAAGAGGCCTATGCGCACTAGTGGGTATAGTAATGAATACTATGCCTAGTAGCTAGTAAGAGGATACAACTATTGTTTGTGGTGTCATATGTCACTATGTATTATGAAAAGATGATAACGTGTTGATAGAATTTTTTGGTCAATGAAATTGAAGTATGGCTTATGTTGTTGTGTGTCTTTTAATACAACTTCTATAGTCGATACTTATCCTAAACACACTAAAGAATGTAGAAGAATAGGCCCACCAAATATCCCATATTGACATACATATAAGATATGTGCCTTGTGGGATGTGGAACTAGAGGGGACCACCTCCCTACATAGAGAGAGTCCCATTGCTAGTGCATGTGCTATTTACTCAGCTTGGCTTTAAGTCCAATTGACAAAGATTCTATTTTAAAAAAATTGGATGGAGTAGCATCATTTTTCCATTGACTACATTACAATGGTTGAGTGGTAATTAGTCACAATTCTAGTGTTTTACCTACCGAATACTAAATGTAGCACTAACATCAATCTTCAAGCTATTGAAGACATAAACTTCCCACTTTAGGGGCCCAAACATATCTCATCCTTAAGAGAACAAGCCAAGAGTCCAATGCTTCAAGTAACAAGATTAGGTGGAATGGTATTATCATATTCAAATTGCATTGAGCCATGTGGGAGGAGAGAAGAGTTCAAAGACAAGTACTAACAAGCAACATTTTTGTAGGGCTTACCCTTTTCATCAATTTTGGATATTAGTTCAATAGGTAGGTGAAGAAATCCAAACCAAATAGATAACATTTGCTGTACTAAAGCTTATTGAGGAGCTATAAGAGATAAATTATAGAGTATGGATGCATTTCGCACCATATCCACATGTGAGTGTGTTAGAACAAAGCAATAGTGTCACATACTAAGACTAAAAGAAAAATAAATCCTTGCAAGTTACAACATGTTTAATATGAGATAAATGTCTTTTATTGCATAATGTAAGTTACTACATGGTGTACAAAAACTTGGCAAATAGTAGGGAACCATCAAGTATAATTACCAATTAGCAATGGTGTTGGGGGAACATGATACATAAAATCACATGGAGAGGTTGCTTGTTACTTGTATCCATACAAAAGAAGGTTAAAATATTGTTACTAACTCATATTGTGAGTGTTAGGGGCACAACCTGGTTGTCATACCCTTCATCATATCTAATTAGGTATCTTGCCCATGATTATTTTACAAAATCAACATTTTTATATTATTCATATCCATCATGGCGTAGAGAGGGTTACCATCAAGTTCGTAGACCAAGTTGGTTTTAAGGATTGTTTTGAAATGGGTACCATATAAGTAAAGTTACATGATGATTTTAGGCTAGGATGGTAGTATCTCCTAAGGAATTATTATAAAGGCCATGGAGTTGTCAGTAAATGTGATTAAACTTAGCTTGTTAGACCTCAAGGATCACTTAAGAGTGAATAACACTCATTGGGCTTCGTAGTGCCAAACATGGAGATTGGCAAAAATACATGTGTTAGATGGTGGATGTTAGGGTCACTTAAGAGTGAATAACACTCATTGAGCTTCACAGTGCCAAACATGGAGATTGGCAACAATACACGTGTTAGATGGTGGACGTTGTAGCTCTTACAATAAATAACTTGGGGTCCTATTTGTCATTTTCAGAAGGGTATTCGATCCTAGGGGGAAGTCCCACAAAGCGTGCATGCACTTGGAAGGGTTCTCAGTCCTAGGGGGAGTCCCACAAATCTTGCACGTGATTGTTCTAAAAGCTATTTAAAAAACATGCAAGGAATATAATAATATTGAGTAACCATCCATCTGTTGAAGCTATTAGAGCTTGATGGTCATAGTGTTGTTCTAAAAGCTATTTACAAAACATGCAAGGACTATAATAATATTGAATAATCGTCCATTTGTTGAAGCTATTAGAGCTTGATGGTCATTGCATTGCTTAATAAATGGAATGTCACAGATTCAATTCTCATCGGATTGCATACAATCATTATCATGTCAATGGACAAGGATTCATCATCTCGAATTTGGGCAATAGTATTTTGACATTTTTCCTTTGATTTTTTGAGACTTTGATTTTTGGCTAAGGGTTATCATGGTGCACTACATTGACACCTATCCCATCTCTTCTACAACCTGACAAAACTAGCCCCACGTTATTTATCCTCATCCACCCCGAAGCCATAGACAACTAGGTGGCCTAATGGAGGAGTGATGGCTTGTGGGGTGTACTCCATGTTGCATAGTCCATCTGGTAGAGTGCATTGGAGGGGTGACAACAAGCCAGGCCGCACTAGGAGGAGTGACAACATTTGGGGCAAGGAAGCAAAGAAATGTCATGCACTACTCTAGGTTGTCATTAGTATCATTCAACAAAAAGAGGAGGTAGATGTTGTCACAATGCCAACTTCATTGAATGAGGAAGTAAGCCTGTACAATCTATGTCCATGTGTTGGGGGTAAAGGCACCCATCCTTAACTGCGCATGTATTAGTTACATTGACAATACCCGCACTGTGTATTAGTCACCCCCACACTTGTACACTACAAGTGGCGAGTGCCCATCACTATCACTTTATTCTTTATTCTATTAGTGGCATTTTAATAAAGGAAATGTCAACCACACATTGTGACATTTGGAGTTCCCACATATTCTTTCTCTCTCTCTCTTTCTCTTGCTCCTTCCCCCATGGCTCTTGCTTCTACTCCATGCTTCCACTTCAGGGCTCACTTACTTCAATTGGTATCAGAGCCATCGCTCAACCTGACCTTTCTTCAGCTTGTGGAGAATACCTATAGTTCACATGTTTCATTGGCAACCATAGCCTCACCATTTGAGGTTTGTATTGATTATCCATTGCTCTGGCACTCATCAAGACATCTTGAGGCCTAATCTAGGACCTTGTTAGAGGTCGCTACATTGAGACCATGGGACTTGGTGATATGCACATACTCTTGTCATGCTTTATGTACGCAATTGATACTTAGTGGGCTGAACTGAAATTACTTTTGGATCGGCACCTATCTTTTTCATAATGTTGTCAGTGATATATGCATCTTGGTTGGTTATGTATTGAGCTTTCATTACATTGCTTAGTCCATTGTGCCTTTGGTTGGTCTCTTCTATTACCCATGAGACCCACTCTATGCATGATGGTTATGCATATAGGATGTATCTCTGTGTGATTGCCCCTCTTTGGCATTGATTTCTTTCTATTATACTTCATTTTTGGCATGTTTTAATTATAGTAAAACTGCACTATTTATGTGAGTAATCACCTCCATTTGACAGTTCTTTGCATTGAGTTTGTGGACAACTCATTACTTAGTTAGTACCCCTTGTTCTTAGCTTGATCTGGCAGTGGTTTTAGGGATGATTTGCAAGTTCTTACAGTGGAGTCCCAAGAGGAACACCAAGAAAATAGGGAATCTACTACAAGAAAATCTATATTGTATCATCAAGCATAGTTTTCATATTTTATGTGACAAAGGAAAATAAACACCAATCTTCTCAAATCTTGATGCAACTTATTCTCCCACAGCTTTAACTTGAACAAAATCGATAATGCTCTTCACATTCTTCATAAAAATTCATCAAGAGACCACAAAAACACAAGATAATACACCACTTTGAATGTATATTATTACATAGCATTCATCCTCAATAGTTCCATAGCTTTCTCTCACAATCTCTCACTCATAGATACATTGTTTTATGTAGATTTGGCTATCTCTCTCACACACACTCTCTCTCATGCTCTTTTTTAATAGTACAATGGGATAATCAAGAATAATAATCCATAGCCCCTCTTTGGTTATGGATACCCCTCCCAAGAGGTATGTCTACTAAGAAAGGTCACCAGAGCCACTACAGTGTCCTTTTATAGTACAACAGTGTCATTGTCACTTCAGTCTTTACTTGAGTCTTCATAAGCTACTTCTTCCACTTCTTTGAGCTATTTTGAACTTGTATTCATCTATTTCCAAGGTTAGAAAACTTCCCCAAGCTGCATATTCATCCCACATAACACTTACAAAGGTATACATAACAAAAACAGAGGCTCTATAGATAGTCAACAAAGAGTTAATAGAAAGTCATCAGAAAGCCTTTAGCTTAACTAAAACCATTCAAAATTATCAAGAATCATTCACTAAGCTTCCAAAAACTCTCAAACTCCATCTATCATCATTCCATCCTCTCATACAGAAGAGGAACATAGCAAAACAGAAGCTCAACAAACTTAACTAGACACTAACATGACATCAACAGAACATGTCAGAACATCATATCTTTACTAAAAACTATCACGAGCTTCTCAAACCTATTCAACCTTATCCAAAACACTCCCAAACACTTTCAAATCAACTAATCATCATATAAAATCAATAAAAAATCAATCATTCAATCCACACAAAAAAATAAAAAATCGGCCAAAAAATCAAGTCATTTTAACCCTTAACATATCCCCACACTTAATTAGGTAGCATTCTTGCACTAGGAAAGAGAATATAAGTTTAAAATATAGCTCAATTTGATCTTCCTCATCATCTTCGAGAAACACCATCCAAACACAATCCCAACTTATAACTTGCATCTAATAAAAAACGCAACAAAAGGAACAACTTTATCCATTAACACAACTTTGAAACAAAAAAGCATGACAAACTTTTAAAGGATATAAGAGGTTTGTTTTTGCCATAAGCATCCATCCAACAGATAGAATCTCCAACCACCATCAATCAACTTCTTAATCAACTTCATCGCCATCTTCAACTCCACGCAAAAAGGATAAAACACCAACGAAAAAGCAAGATACCAACAAAAATGAGACGCCAAGCATACTGAAGTATCCTCAGAACAAGCATGTGCTCTAGCAAATTGAAGATAAGAAGTATAACATTGCACAGAAGTGTCCTAGGAAAACCAGGAATGATAAGCCAATTAAAAATTGGCAGTATCAAAGAATGATTCAATGTCCACTGCCGTCGACGGAGGATATCACTGTTATACCCAGGGGTATCCATCACTGATTGTGGAGGAAGATTAATATAATCAGATAGAGGTGGTAAGGGAATGATAGGGGAACAATGAATAGGTGGATAAGATAAATCATAGAATGAAGATAAGGATAATGATGATGGGAAAGAAAGTAGAAATTTTTGAAGGGATTCTTCTAGAAAAACAAAAGGAATAGGTGGAACAACATAAGTAGTTCAATAGGAGTAGGTGAGGATATAGGATCAGCAATAAATGGACATGTAGTAAAAACTCGAATTTGAGGGAAAACTATAGGGGTAAAAGATAAGAGAGGGATATTATTTGGATTATATTTGAGGATAACAATAGACAAGGATAATCGATAAGAAATTAAGGAATAAGATAGGATATCATGAGGATTAGATTGATAGGTGGAGCATCGAAAATCGAAAGATAAAAAGAAATCCTCAGTGAATAAGGGATTGTTAGCAATATGGTTCAACACTTGGGATCTCAATGGTTGAATATTTGATTTGTGAAAGACACTCCATCGATGCCGAGGATCCAGAACATCATCCTCCAAAGGAGGATTCCAAGCATAGCCTTTACATCACAACATCTGTTGACGATAATTCTTCAGACCATCAACCAAATTCATTTCAGCTGAATGGACACACATGACTGTCTGCAAAATCACATCTCCTACATAAAGATTCATGTCCTCCTCATCAAGGATGTGCAAATCTCCTCAGAGATACATAAAAGATAATACTTGAGTCTCATGAGAGATCAACTCATTAATAAATCCGTTAAACACTACTTTGAGTAAATATACTGACCACATATTCTGCTACCCCATCCTCTGGGGGTTCTAAGTCCACATTAGTCAAGGAGATATACAATGCAAAGCACTACTATTGTTGATACTGAATCTAGAAGGATTATGGAGGTGACACTAATTCAACATAATAGACAAAATCTTCCTGAACACAATTCATATGCTACTGAAGGCACTCTACCTTAGCATAAAAGCCATCACACAGTTTATCCTTCTGTTGCAAATGATCTAGTTCTTTCTTAGACAACAAAGAAGACATTATCATGGCTGGAGGAGGAATAGAAAGAGTAGCACCTTTGTGATTAAGTTTATCAACTTCTTTTTGACTCTATAGTTTCTTGAGAGTGCTGCAACTGGCCCTTACATATACCAAGCTTACGAGCTGATTCTATAATTTTCTTAAGAGTGGCATTTTTCTCCTTGGTTAAAGTCACATTCGCTTCCTCTAAAGTGGCAACCTTAACTTCTAATTCCTGAATCATGGCCTTTTGTGAATCCATCAAAGCTGTAGTTGCGGTCATTTTTGTATGGATATCACTCAATGTAGTCTTTTCAAAAGCTAAATTTGCTAGAGCTTTTCTAAGTTCACTGGTGAAAGAATCCACCTTGTCTTTCAATGAGGTATACACTCCTATATAGATTGTTTGAAGATAGGAAGTCATGGAAGTCTCCAAAGCAAATTGAACACCAGAAACTAGCTGTGAAAGCATATATCCAGAAAGTATTGTTTGCAAGAAAGGAGAAATATGGGGATCTAGTTGTCCTTCATATTGCACTACAAAGAGGTGGTATAAGACAAGAACGAGGAAAGGGAGATACCAGACACCTCAGGTATCAAAATCTATACCACAAGAGTTGGAACAAGGAGAGGATTAGAAGGACCTTGTGTGCATCACTTCTTTCAAATGATTCTGGCAAAGGGTACATCGGCTAGATCTGAATTGACTTCCATAGAAGGAGAAGGAATAGAAGGAGACTATTGCAGAAGTGGAACATGATTAAGCACAAGAATGCCACTTGGAGGAGGTGTCAACTAAATGATTTTCTATAGAAAAACCCCATAGGAAACAGTATTGAGTTGACCCTTCATGACTCGCTGAAAATGTTGATTCAGTTTAGCCAACAAAAAGGTTTTCCAATTAAGCTTAATCCCTTCCAAGATTATGATAGATGCCGTGAATAATTCGCGAAACAAACACTTTGATGTAGGCTTGCTGGCATAAAGCAGTCTCCTGAAGGAAATGGCATAATTGCTTCCATAAGGGAGAGGAAACATGTGCCACTGATACTCCTAAAGTAGTGATAACCTTATTTGCTATCAAAGGAGCAAAGGTTTCCTTCTGCAACAAGGCAAGGATCTTTGTAGCGGATAATAGATTATTGCCACTAGGCATAGGGAAGCTGCAAAAGGCAAGAAAGAGTAATAGAGCTTCACATCCACTAGAGGAAACTTCAAGGCCACAAAGAGATGAAGGCCAGCAAACAAGAAAAGCAAAGCTATGAATTTCACAGTTGATGATTATGTCTGGTTACGAATTGAAAAGCGAAGACTACAAAGTGTTGAGAGCATCAAAGGAGGCTTCTACTGCTAGCTTGTTCTTGGCTTTGATTTTTGCCTTCTCTTCATCAAGGAGTTAGCTCCACCCAATTTGTATGTACTCAACATAATTAGAAGGGCTTCATTCTCTGGAGGACTCTCTGGCCACCATTTCTTCTACTTCCTTCTTTTCAATGTCTTTGAATTCAGCTTTCATTCAACTATAGAAGGGAAGATATTCAGTTCTGAAGATATCAAAACCCATTCTTCTGAGCATCATTGTAGTGCTATCATCATAATAATGCCAACTTTTGATGCTTTCAATAGTGTATGTTGTGAAGAATACTCTCTCTACTAGCTTCCCGTGGGTTACTAATTGGAGAAACAAAAGGTTGTCAATGCACGAAGCATCCCACGTATCTTGTTGTGTTGAGCATTCACAAACATATTCCAACTCTTTTCCTTCTTGTTCTTGTGAAATTCAACCGACCATAACTCCTGAAGTTTCTTCACAATCTCCCACTTGATGTCTCAAAACACTTCAATGAATGCTAAATCTCCCATGGATAGTCATTCTCTATATTTTTGCTCTTTAGTTTGATCATAGACAATTTTCCACCAAGATGGACGTCTCTGTTACTTCAGGAGGGAGAGGAAATAGTCCACCACATAGAGCCTGCATCAAGATGGTAATATGTTTCTGATATTGTGGGATAAATTTCTTGTAGAAAGTGACTTTGGCAATGAGAGTTTCCAATTCTTCAATGGTAGAAGGAACTTTGCAAACATCCATTGAATTCTTCTCCTCTCAACAATGCCATTTCCTTCATTAGCCCCTTTGATGCCTATAGATGGAAGTTTTCCCCGGCTGCGCACCAAAAACATGGAGCCCCAAGAGGTACACCAAGAAAATAGAAAATATACTAAGAAAATCTATCTTGTATCATCAACAAGCATATTTTTCATATTTTATGTGACCATAACAAGGAAAACAAACACCAATCTTCTCAAATCTTCACAAAGCCTATTCTTCCACAGCTTTAACTTGAATAAAATTGATTACACTATTCATATTATTCATAGAATTCATCAAGAGACCACAAAAACTTAAGATAATACACCACTTTGAATGGAAATCATCACATAGCATTCATCTTCAATAGTTTCATAGCTTTTTCTCACAATCTCTCATTCATAGATACATTGTTTTGCATAGATTTTTTGGTTATCTCTCACTCCCTCACTCACTCTCACATGCTCTCTCTCAATAGTAAAATGGGATAATTAGGAATAATCATCCATAACCCCTATTTGGTCATGGATACCCCTCCCAAGAGGTATGTTTACTATGAAAGGTCACCAAAGCCACTATAGTGTCCTTTCACAGCTCAACAGTGTCACTGTCACTTCTGTCTTTACTTGAGTCTTCAACAGCTACTTCTTTAACTTCTTTGAGATTTTTTGAGCTTATATTCATCTCTTCCCAAGGTTAGAAAACTTCCCCAAGCTACATATTCATCCCACATAACACTTACAGAGGCATTACAAAATAGAAACAAAGGTTCTATAAACGGTCTATAGAGAGTTAATAGAAAGTCATCAGAAAGCCTTTAACTTAACTAAAACCATTCAAAAACATGAAGAATCATTCAGAAAGCTTACAAACACTCTCAAACTCCATCAACCATCATTCCATCCTCTCATATAGATGAAAAAAAAAGCAAAATAGAAGCTCAATAGACTCAATCATACACTAACACAACATCAATAGAACATGTCAGAACATCATATATTCACTGAAAACTATCATGAGCTTCTCAAACCTATTCAACCTTGTCCAAAACACTCCCAAACACTTCCAAAACAACTAATCATCATATAAAATCAATAAAAAATCATAATGTTGTCTCTGATGGGTAGTGTGCATGGGACTTGGGGAAAAATATTCGCAATGTCTAAGACAGCCCCACTTCTCAAATGTATTGGTAGCTAAAGCAATTCATAAACCATCACATGGAGGGAACTTCCATATCAGACAACTTAAATGAGTTTCATTATTTTCTTAGTCATTTTTCTTCACAAGGGATTGAATTCAAGGGCAATCTCCCCCCTTTCTTCCTCTTGGTTACACTGCCTGAATCATGGGATATATTTTATACTGCTATGTGTGTAAACATGCCTACTAATGGGCTAGAGTTACATGGTGTAGAGGGTGCACTCTTGAATGAAGAGCTTAACAGAAAGAATGGCAATTCTTTCCACACCTCTCATACTTTGACAGTTAGAGGAAATAATGGCAGGAGCGATAATGACCACTATGGGAGAGACTCTTAGCAATCTCGTTCTTAGTCACGTGGACAATCTCGTAGTAAGTTCCATGGCCGTAAGTTCTCATTGACCTGTCATTACTGTGGGAAAGCAGGGCATATTTGGCCATAGTTCCATAAAATGCACGAGGAAAAGCGCAAGAAAAAGGGAAAGGGTATAGTACATGAAAAAAATGATGATCATAGCATTATCCCTAGCAAGTTAGGCATTAAGATTGAAGAGATTAATGTTGTGCAAACAGATTTTGATGATGATTTTATACTTGCAACTTCTTCTCTTGAGATTAACATAGAGCAGACTAAGGGCTTTGCATAACCTGCCTAACAGGGAGGACTAGCTAGTGTGCAAATTGAGAAAGAGTCTTTATAGCCTTAAGCAGTCACCTAGGGAATGACACCACAAGTTTGATGCTTTTATGCATTCACAGGGATATTCCCGCAGTGACATGGATCCATGTTTATACACGAAGAAGGCTCGTGATGTTACCCTTATGATTTTGATCCTCTATGTGGATGATATATTGATTGTTGGGAGTGCTTGTGATGAGTTGGATACCAAAGGTTAACTCAAGAAGAGCTTTGAGATAAAGGACATGGGATAGGTCTCACATATTCTTGGGATGCGCATCACTTGCAATTGCTCTAAGGGGATCCTTTACTTATCATAGAAGCAATATATCTAGAAGGTCCTTGAGTGGTTTCATCTAGGATATTAAGTCTATTGGCTATCCTTTATCTTCTCATGTGAAGGTTAGTCGACCGATTGTCCACAATTTGATGCGTAGAAGGCCGAGATGGCCAAGATACCTTATACATCCACAGTGGGCAATTTTATGTATGCCATGATAGCCACTCGCCCTGATAGCTTTCACAACAAAAATCCGTCCATCACATAGAATCAAGAACCACCATCAATCAACTTCTTGATCAACTCCTTCTTCATCTTCAATTCCATGCAAGAAGGATGAAGCATCACATATACATCAAAGAACATACATAGAACTCACACATACACAAGGAAATGTAGACTAAATGGCACATGCTCCCAAAACATGGAGAGCAAAGAGAAAGATTTTCAATAAAAAGAGAGTGTCCATAGGCTATGTAGGTTAATATATTTTTTCTTGAAATTCATACTTAGCTTGAGACATTCCAAACTCTTATTCTCATCCACAAAATGTAAAGGCACATTCTGGAGAAACTGTAGGCAATATATCCTTTCCAACAAGATAATAAACCTAGTAGAAAAAGCTTGTGCAAAATAATGCATGATATCCATCTGAGCAACCGTCACATCCTCATTAGGATTAATTATCAAGTCCAAGATACTCTTTCGAGTATTCAGATGAGACTGCTAATGCATAAAAGAAAGATACCAACAAAAATGAGACGCCAAGCATACCAAGGTATCCTCAGAATGAGTATGCACTCTCAAAAATTGAAGATAAGAAGTAGAACATTGTGCAGAAGTGTCCCAAGAACAAGGAATGATAGGCCAATTAAACACTAGTCTTGTCAAAGAATCATTCAATGTCCACTACCGTGACAACAGAGAATATCCTAACATACCCAAGAGTATCCATCACTAATTGTGGAGGAAGGTTAATATAGTCAAATGGAGATGGTAAGGAAATAAGAGGGGAACAGTGAAGAGGTAGGTAAGATAAATCATAAAATGAAGATATTTGAAGGGATAATGATGATGGGAAAGGAGAGAAAGAAAGTAAAAAAATTTTAAGGGATTTTGCTAGAAAAAATGAGGAAATAGCTGAGATAACAAGAGTAGGTTCCATAGGAGTAGGCGAATATATATGATCAATAATAAATGGGCAAGTAGTAAAGACTGTAATTTGAGGAGAAACTGTAGGGGTAAAAGATAAGAGAGGAATAATATCTGTATTAGAAATGAGGATGGCAATATGCAAGAGTAATTGATAAGAAATTAGGGAATCAAATAGAATATCATGAGGATTATATGGGTAGATGGAACATAAAAAATCAAAATCTGAAAAGAAATCCTTAGTAAACAAGGGATTTTTTGCAATATGGTTCAACATTTGGGATCGCAATGGTTGAATATTCGACTTATGAAAGACACTCTGTCATCGACGGTGAGGATCCTGGACATCATCCTCCAAAGAAGGATGCCAAGCATAGCCTCTACACCACAATGTCTGCGAATGATAATTCTTCAGGCCATCGCCCAAAGTCATTTCAACAAAATGTATATACATGACTACCTGCAAAATCACATCTCCTATATAAAGATTCACATCCTCCTCATCAGGGATGTGCAAATCTCCTTGAAGATACATAGGCCTCATGAGAGATTAACTCATCAAAAAATCTATCAAACACTACTTTGAGTAAATCTGCAAACCACATGTTCTGCCACCCATCCTCTAAAGGTCCTAAGTCAACATTACTCAAGGAAATGTAAAGTGCAAAGCACTTCTGATGATACTTAATTCAAAAGGATGATGGAGGTGACACCAATTCAACATAGTGGACAAAATCTTCTTGAGCACAATTCATATGATGTTGAAGGCCCTCTACCTTGGCAGAGAACCCGTCACATAGTTTAGCTTTTTCTACAACTGATCTAGCTTTTCCTTAGAAGACATCAGAGAAGACATCACCAGGGTGACTCTACAATAAACTTCTTCTACGACTCTACAATTTCTTGGGAATACTACAGTTGGCCCTCACATATACCAAGCTGATTCTATCATTTCCTCAATAAACTTCTTCTGTGACTCTACAATTTATTGGGAAGCAATTGGCCCTCACATATACCAAGCTTACAAGTTGATTCTATCATTTCCTCAAGAGCTACATTTTTCTCCTTAGTTAAGGACAAATTCTCTTCTTCTAAAGTGGCAACTTTGGTCTCTAACTCCTTAATTGTGGCTTTTTGAAAATCCATCAAAGCTATAGAGGTAGTCATTTGTTTATGGATATCACTCAAATAAACCTTCTCAGAAGCTAAAGTATCTAAAGCCTTGCTAAGCTAACTGGTTAAAGAGTCCACTTTCTCCTGCAATGAGGTGTACACTCCTGTATAGATTATCGGAAGATAAGAGGTCATGGAGGTCTCCAAAGCAGCACATTGAACACCAAAAACTAGCTGCAAAAGCATAGATCCAAAAAGCACTATTTGCAAGGAATAAGGAATATGCGGATCCAGTTGTCCTTCCTGTTGTGCTGTAAAGATATTGGTACAAGACAAGAACAAGGAAAGGGAGCTACCAAATACGTCAGGTATCGGAATCTGTACCATAGAGGTTGGAATAAGGAGAGGATCAGAAGGACTCTATGTACAATGCTTTTTTCAAATGATTCTGACAGAGGTACATCTACTAAATTTGAACTGGCTTCCATAGGAGAAGAATGAATAGAAGGAGGAGATTGTCGTGGAAGTGAAACACAATCAAGCACAAGAATGCCACTTGGAGGAGGTGCCAATTGAATGATCTTCTGTAGAAAAACCCCATAGGAAACTCAGTTAACCCTTCATTACTCGTTGAAAATCCTGATCCATTTTAGCCAACAAAAAAGTTGTCCAACTAAGCTCATCCCCCTCCAAGATTCTAACAGATGTAGTGAATAGTTCTCGGGACAAACATTTGGATGTAGGCTTTCCCGTGACATAAATTGGTCCTAGAGGAATTTGCAAAACTACTCCCATAAGGGAGAGGAAATATGTGCCACTGATACTCTTGAACTGTAGATAACCTTATGCGCTACCAAAGAAGTAGAGGTCTCCTTCTGCAACAAGGCAAGGATCTCTACAATGGATAATAAATTATTACCACTAGGCAGCACAGGAGAAGCTGCAAAAGTCAAGAACAAAGCCTCATCAATAGTAGCAGGGGTTAAACAAAACAAAGTTTTACATCCACTAGAGGGAGTTCATGTCACATTTGATGTGAATGGAACTTAAAACATTTTGATTGGTTTGTGTGATGATTTCTTTTCCATTGGATTTATTGTTTATTTTTCTTGTTTTTTTAAATAAATAAATAAATTTGAGTAACCAAATGGCTACACAAACATTGGAAATGTGAAAAAGAATTTTATGAATTTTTAGAAATTTAACAACCATTTTGTAAATTTTCTCAAAATTTCCAAGTAATTTTCCTTTTTTTAAAGTTATTTTTTTGTTTTTTAAATATAAATAAATCTTTTCCAATGTGTTTTTTTTAAATGTATTTGTGGCTATTCATAATCATGAATTTTTTTTTTAATTTCTTGGATTTGTTTATTTTTTATTTAAAAAATATTAGTTTTCTATGAAAATTTTAAGGTTTTTTTATTTTAATGATTTTTTTTATTTTTTTAAGTGTGGAGTAAAATAATTAGGATTGGGACAACGAGGTACCGATGGCAATTGTGTGTGAATGGTAACTCCACGGCAATGGGCGAAAGAGGACACACGTCCTCGCGCGTAAACGAGGTTTATAATGCACATATGCACAAACACGATCAAACACGCATGCACTTGTACGCAAATAGCAAAAATTCACGAGCACACCACCCGATGAATGTCAGGGGGTGATAGAAGGGTGTTCATGTGGTGAGGGAACCCGAAACGCAAGCGGAGGGGACCCGAGTATAAAAATTTATGGTGGGCTGTTGGGGGGTGGAAGGAAATGGGGGTGTACGAGGGCTTCAAAAAGGGTGGGGGGGTGGAAAGGTGGGGTTGGCCAAGTGGGTGGGGGGGTTTAAGGATTTGGGTGGGGTAGGATGGAGGGTGATGGCGGTAAAAGTGGTGAGGGGGTAAGGGTAATTTGGGGAGGGGGAGGGGTGTGGGGAGGTAAGGTGAATTTAGGGGAAGGGTGTAGGTGACAGGCGGGCGGGTAGTAGTAGTGGGGGGGTGTAGTAATGGGCAGGGGGAAAGATGGTGGATAGGCGGGGTGGCATGCGGGCTAATTGGGGGCCAAGGGCAAACATGGATAAGCGGGGTGGGAGTCGAAGGGAGTGGCCACGCACACAATAGAGGGTCGCATGCACAATAGGCGGCCATGCGAAGGAGGGGAGGGGCGGTGCAGCATTGACAGCCACCGAAGGAAGAGGGGAGGAGGAAGAGAGAAAGAAGGAGGAGGAGAAGGGCGGCAGGGAAGGGAGGAGGGAGGAGGAAGGAGGGGGGAGAGGGAGATGGCGAGAGGGGAGAAAGGAGGAAGAAGGAAGAAGAGGGGAGAGGGAGATGGTGGGAGGGGAGGGGAGGGGAGGGAGGAGGAAGAAGAAAGGAGAGGAGGGGGGAGAGGGACGGCATAGGAAGGGGTAAATAGACAGAAGGAAGGAGGGGAGGGATGGGGAGAGAAACACTTGGGGAGGGGGTTTTAAAAATTGCATTAACGGGAACAAATAGAAGCGGGGAGATCCTAGGGTGGCCAAACATGTCACGACGAACGTTTGGAACACGTTTCGAGGCAAAAACCGACCGTTTATGTGACATGCAAGGGCGAGAAATAAAAAATTAGATGGAAAATTTAATTTGAAGAGATCCAGGCATTGGATGAAGATGCCATTAAAAGAAAAGCTAGGCAAGGCAATGGGAGGAATGGCATGGACAATGCATCCGAGGCATTGGACAACCAATAGGGGGATTCAAGTGAAAAAAGATTAAAAATCGACCACTAAAAATCACACAAAAAATAATTTCGCAAAATCTGTCAGTCGGAATGAAATGTAGAAAGAAGTAAAATTATCAGTAATGAGGAGTCAAATAGACCTATCACATCAAAATGTAGTTTTAACTAGAATAGAACCCATTTGCATGGAAAAAATAGAAAAAAAAACCCAAAATGAAATTGAAATTTAATAACAAAAAATCAAAAAGTCTGAATGGAAAATAGTAAGAAGGAAAATTATTTGGGTGGACAATTTGGATAGGCCTATTTAGTTGAAACATGGTTTGATGGAAAATGGGGTGGTTCGCATGGAAAAACGATTAAAAAACACCCAAAAATCCAAACAAAAATTAATTCCAAACAATCCATAAGTTGGAACAAGGCGTAACAAAAAGGAAAAATGACTGAGGAATGGTGGGTGATAGGATTGCTAGATCAGAACATGATTCCGGTGGAAGAAAAGTACATTCGCATAGAAAAAGAGATAAAAATACATAAGAAAATACAATTAAAAATTAATAACAAAAAATTGGATGGTCAGAATGAGGAGGAGAAAAAACAAAAGATGTCCAAGGGGACAAATAGCTCAAGGCTATCTAGATAGAATGCCATTTTGACGAGAAGAGAGTGTGTTCATATAGAAAAAACCAAAAAAATGCAAAAAATAAATCCCCAAATATGCAAAAATAAATAACATACAATCCATACATTGGAAAGAGGGGTTGTAAAAAGGAAAAGTGTTTGAGAAAACGGAAGAATCAGAGCTATCACATCAAATTGTAGTTTTGGCGGCGCAAAAAAGACGTGTTCGTATCTCATAAAAGTCGTCAAAATTTAATAACTTAGGCACTGTGGCTTGGAAATAAGAGCCGTAAAAAGGAAAAGTGGCCAATCCAAAGAGACAAATAGGGTTGCAGAATTAGATTACAGTTTCGGTGGATGTAGGATGCATTCATGTGGAGGATAAGAAAAATGAGAAAACAACCAACAGGATTAGAGATGACTACGAAAACGGGGTAAAATAAGGTGGGTGGGTGAGGAAGGAACCTCAACATGGCATAATAAAAATAGGAGATCTTGTAAGGATTAATTAATAGGGTGTTCGCAAATGTATGCAACCAAGATGTGCAGGGACGCATCCCCACACTTAAGATATGAATAGATAGAGTTGACTAATCAACATGGGCCTAATACTTGATGATGACCCATACCCATACATCCCCATGCTTAAAACATGGCATATACATAATTGAATACAAGAGGTAGAGTTAGAAACACTTGGCCCATTTAGTTGGTTGATGGAGATTTTTGTTGACATACGCTGGGAAGTCGAAACCATCCACATGAGATACCAAAGCTCGCCACAGCACATGCTCATGATATGGCAGGGATCATATAGCAACAGCCAAGGAGGTAGCATTGTCGATGAAGATATGGTAAACCATCGATGGCGAGGCATACATCACTCAATCTCAACAAGCACTCATGTTGGGGTGATAGATCAGTCGCTTGCCCCATAACTCACATCACTCAAAGAGAATGATTGAAACCCATATCTCACACCCAGTTTAGAAATCAACAAGAGAAGGATGGTTCAAAAGGAGTATGCCAACGTGCACAATTGATGGTGCATTAATGCGTCCCAACCCATCTGGCATAGGTGCAAGAAGGAAGGCCAAGGAGACTAGTAGTGTAGTGCGCCAGAGCAATGTGTGTGTAGTAATGAGGGAGGCCCGTTCCATGTGTGGATAGGGAAATGAAAACGTACCTAACACCAATTATCATAATGTCCATCAATCTTCACCTCTCAGTTGATGATGAAAGGGAAATCAATCACGCTCAGCCCCCCCTCTGTCTCACACTCGGTTAATGAATACAAGACAACAACCCGATTCTTGACACCCATTGATATAAATCCTCACTACCACTTGTGTGAAGATTGTATGCCTTTATGCACAATTAATGGTGCAGTAGTGCATCATGCCCGGTGCTAGCATACAGTGCAAGAAGGAAGGCTAGGGAGCCTTATAGTGCCGTGCATAGGAAGATATCATATGTTATGCATTGAGAGGCCCAGCCCATGCATGCAATTTGTTGGATAGAAAGGGAAAAGACTGGTCACTCACCCTACCCTTTGTCTCACACTCGCTTGATAAATACAAAGGGTAGCCCATACTCACATCCCCATTCGGTTAGGATGAAAAATCACATCACTCGAGGGATTGTTGATGAATTTTGGTTTTGTTTGACTGACGATGTCAACTTGTATCTATTGATGAAGAGGCATACCCAAGGAGGTTGCCAACATATCTGGAGCTTTGATTGCAAGTGTGAAAGATGTTTTCTATTACAGGAGTCAGATCCATCGATGGAGTTACAAGATACAGTGCACCAAGGGAGGTGGCTTCAGAACTACATCATGGAAGGTTTGACTAATGATTCAGCTGATCAGTATATTACAAAGTATTGCCACCTTTTCCACAACCAACTTGTCATCTAAAGGTGTTTGCCACCTTTTCCTAGAACGAGGCTTGTTATTACAAGGAATTTCTTTCCTTTTTTTCATAATAGTATTTATTATTATTATTTCTTCTTTTTTTACCTGCTCTCAAGGGTGTTTCCACCTTTTCTCAAAGAATAGGTCAATGTGATAGGGACCAAAGTCATTTTCTTCCATGACTGATATATATTTGTTTTTCAAAATAAATTATTTCTAAGAGGAGAATGGAAGGAACATCATGTATCAGAACCATTCTTGCCACCTCTGCTAGATACGATGGAAAGGGAGCAAAGTAGGAGAGAGATCGTTGTGAGGGGCTAGAAGAACAAGGCCACCTCATTAGGATAGGTAGGACGGATATGAAGAGCAATAGGCAAAGCCTTACTAGTTGACACACAAGGGATGAAGGGGCTATCAGTGGTGATTGTCAGGATTCCCAAGGAGGATAATACTTCTTTAGGTGATAGCCATTAATCAGGAAGGGATCATCACAGGCATCCATGGACTATATTTGAACAGAATCGTTAGGGTTGATAGCAAGTATCTTATAGGGGCTTATCTAGCACTATTGTAGCTTTCTTGAGAACTTGCCAAATCTCGAGTCATAGACTAGGACTAAGTCACCTTCCTTAAATTCCTTGTGCTTGATAAAGGTGTCGTGATAGGCCTTTCCTCAAGCCTAGGTGGCTTCCATACACTATAGTAGGGTCATTCTACGAGTCTCGTCTAGCCATTCCAAGTGCAGAAGATGGTGCTGCAGGGACTTATTATCGCCTTGGCATCCTTTGATAGCCACGCACAAAGAAGGCAGCTCTAACTAAATAAGGAAAATGGTTTATGTATTGTACACCAATTGGAAAGAAGTCTATCTTGTAGCAGCCTTGTGGGAGTTTTTGTATGCCTAGAGAGCCTCTATAAGTCGATCGTCCCAATCATGGCAATGTGCAGCAATTATCCTTGTCAAAATCAAGCAAAGGATGCAATTGCTAACTTTGACTTGGTTGTTGGCTCTGGGGTAGTAGGGTGTGGACTTATGATGGTAGATCTTTTACAACTTTGTCAATTCTTCCATAATCTTGCTAAGGAAATGAGTACCTCTATCACTTACTAGCTCTAGGAAACTACCAAAATGGGTGATGATGTTCTCATACAAGAACTTAGCTACATTGTTGCCATCATCCCGCTTGAGAGCTTTGGCTTCACACCACTTCATCATATAGTCTATATAGACCAAAATGTATCTATTCTACTTCCTTCTACTTGGCAGATCAATGGGGTCAACGAAATCGATTCCCCACTTCTCTAATGGCTTCAGGGAAAGAATGGGTTGTAGTGGCATAGCACTAGATTTGGTAGGCTTTTCCATCTACTGACAAGTATCACAACATTTACAGTAGTCCTAGGTATCCTTGTGTAATGTAGGCCACTAGTAACCTGCGAGTAGAGCCTTTCTGGATAATGCTTCTCCTGCAAAGTGTCCTCCACAGGCTCATCATGGCATGCTTTTAGAACTATCCCAATCTCATTTCCTACAATACATCTGTGCAACAATTTTTATTTGCCTTTCTTATATAGAGCGCCACCTAATAGGGTGTAAGGGGTTGATTCCAATAGAAGCTTCTTCTTCTCATGGCTAGTGAGACCAGGAGGATACTGCTGAGTTTCCAAGAGGTTGGCTATGTTTGCATACCATGGGTTTATGGTTTCAACTAGGAACAAGGAAGCATCAAAGAGGTCTAGGTCATCCTGCTCCTCTTTGTCACTCTGAGGGATTCACGACAAATGATCGCAGCCAGGACATGGGAATGATCAAGTTCGGTAACCACTTCAAAATCAAACTCCTAGAATAGAAAGAGCCATCTTATCATTTGGCCTTTCACATCTTCTTTATTTATTAGGAAGGATAGTGCCTCATGGTCCATATAAAATTTGAAGTGTGTTGATAGCAAGTAGTGTCGGAATTTCTCCAAGGAAAATACCATTGCGAGGCATTCGAGCTCCGTCACTATGTAGTTTCTTTTGCGATCAGTTACTTTTTGGCTTGTATAATAGATAGGTTGATCTAACTTTGAGGAGCCCTTTTGACATAAGACTACATGTTACCCATCTTTAAATGCATCAGTGTGCACATGGAATTCCTTCGTCCAATCAAGAGGTTGCAAAATGGGTGCTTTAATCAAACATTTCTTCACAGTGTGAACGCTTCATCACAATCAACCGTCCATGTAAACTTTGCATCTTTCCTCAAGAGCTTATTCAAAGGGACTGCCTTTGTTGCAAAGTGTGCAATGAACCTTCTATAATAGCCCACATGGAAGCCGAGAAATCCCCTCAATTATTTGAGATTAGTTGGCATTGTTAGAGCTTCAATCTTCTTGATCTTAGTAGGATCTGTTGTTATCCCTTGTGCATCGACAATGTGGTCCAAAATAACTCTTGAAGAGACTCCAAAGATGTATTTGTTAGGGTTGAGAGAGATCCCATACTCTCGACATTTGTTAAAGCATTTCTCCAAGTGTCTCAAATGCTCATAGATTAGGCTACAGATACAAAAGTCATCTAGGTATACCTCAATGAAATCATGCAAATGATTTTGGAACGTAGCCATAATCACTTATTAGAAGGTAGCAGGAGCATTACAAAGCCCAAAAGACATTACTCTGTAATCATAGGTTTCCGATTCTATTGTGAAGGTTGTTTTGAATTGATCTTCTTTTGCAATCTAGACTTGGTTGTATCCACTGAATCCAGACTTGGTTGCAATCTAGACTTGGTTGTATCCACTGAATCCATCCAAGAGGGAATAGAATTCATGTCCACCCAACCACTATGTCTAATAGTTGGTCTATGAAAGGGATAGGGAAATTATATTTTTTGTCTTGGAGTTCAACTTCCAAAAGTCCACACATATTTGTTGATTTTCGTTCTTCTTGGGTACTACCACGATGGGTGAAACCTATTCACTATTGGCCACTAGATAGATAAACTTAGCTTCAAGGAGCTTCAACAATTTGGCTTTCACGAAGGTTGAGTAATTTGGATTCATGCGCCTTTGTCTATGTCTCACAAGCTTGGCATCATGCTCCAGGTTGATGTGATGCTAACATACTGTGGGATCAATCCCCTTTAGATCTTTATAGGACCATGCAAACACGTCCAAGTTCTCCTTTAGAAGGTCATGCAGGATCGATAGCTCCTATTTTGGAAGGCTAATATCCACTTTCAGGTGATGTTCAATGCCATCAACATCCATGAAAGTTAATTTCCTTTCAGCTTTCACTTCACAGATGAAGATCCCACACGGATTGCTTCTGGGTACAGTTCTGACTCCTTCAAGGGAATGGTCTCCTCTTCTGATGCCCCATTGGAATTGACTTCCTCTTTCATTGAGGACTGAGTTTGCTCCTTGAGATAATGAAAGGGTATCAATCTTGTTTTAGGTCTGATGAGAGAGTTACTTTGCTCTTGACTCAAGGGCTCATCTTCTAAGGATGACTCTAGGAATGTTACACAATAAGAACCTTCGAAGTTCTATTTGGCTATAGGGCTAGTGGTGTTGGCACGATACATCATCATCATCCTCTCTTGAGAAGAGTGAATTTGAAAGACAAGAGCCACTACTGAAGGAAGGATTATTTTACTTAATCCATTTCTTATTGATATTTTGTATATGTTGTGACTCATTAGCCAGTCCAAAGGATACCATTGTCATTTTGTCTAACAGTATGGGATCTTCAACTTTTGGAACCTCTCGGACTTCACACTCATTTGCATTCTCTTCAAGTTGGATAGGTTCTTCCACTATGCTTTTATAATATTCTTCTATACTATCATCATCCTCCTCTTTAAACTCTACCTCTGCCTCTGTAGGGGCTTTGTAAGAGAAGAACAAATTATCTATTGTATCCTTTTCCTCTGCCTCTACTTTTGCATCTGGCTCTGCTTCTGACTTTGCTTCTATATTTGTCTCTGTCTTTGTTTCTATCTCTCGCTCTACTCCTGTGTCTATCTCTACTTCTGTCTCTGTCTCTACTATGGTCATGTAATAGGGAGAACAGTACATCCAAACCTCTATCTCACTCTCAGAGGTGATTTCCAAATTCATTTCTAGTTCAAGCAGAAGGTATTCACCCATTAACAAAGACTTTGCTTCTTTCGGGAGTTGGCTTATAGTGCCCACTATCAAGGACTGTGCCTCTATTTTCTAGGGAAAGATCTATTTGATAGCTTCTTCATCTCCTGATGTGCCATCTCTAACTTCATTGGAGGAGTCCGTTAAGAATTCAATGGAAGTGGATCCAATACCTTTTGCGAACCATACAACTTCAACACCACTTTTTGGGTCCTCTACCTAGGGTTAGGGTTTCTTTGAACCAATCCATCTGTATCCTTGCTTTAAAATGCCATGGTGTTACAGTCCATACAATCAAAAAAGGAAGACCAAGGAAGCCCAAGTCAGAAATCGAAGATGGCCCTAGGCGAGAAAAGTGGAAAAGAAGGCAAGCTCAAGAAATTGTAGAAAAAGCCTTAATTCAAAAGGAAGTGCACAATAATGAGTGCACCAAATATTCTATCAAAGAAAGCACAGGGTGCATTGTAATTCATTTTGTAAAAGATCACCAAGCTCCCTCCTATGCAGTTTGTAAATGTAGACAAGCATGGGTGAAAGAACAATGAAAAGAGGAAATAAATAAAGAAAGAAGACATTGGCTAAAACACTTGATCATGTAAAAGGGATGGGCGCCCAAGGAGGAATAGAGCATGTATAAAAAGGCAAAAAGGAAATGGAGAATATCATTCTTGTGTGTGGCAAAAACTAGCTCTCCTCCTCTCTTCTTCTTCTTCTTCTTGTTTGCTTGAGCTTGTGATTGAGAGAGGGAGTGAGGGAGTGAGTGTGTGAGGGTGAGGGGCCATGGTGGAGAAGCTCTTCATCTTCTCCTCTCTTCCTCTTCTCCTCTTCTCTTCTCTTATCTCGTGCACGGCAACAGAGCATGGAGCTTTGGGGATCAAGCTTGCTTGAGCTTGCACCTTGGATCGTGGAGCTACCGGAGTGCTTGAGGTAGAAGGAACTCGATCGAGCATGGAGGTAAGGTCACTACACTCGTAGGTGTGAGAGCATGTACGGCTATGTGAGAGGTAGCTATTGCACTTAGCTTAAAACACTTGAAGCAATAAGCAGTCCGTGGGTCTTAGTGGTTGATCGAAAGCTCCCACATTTTGATTTCATTGTCGAGACCAATGAATTCAAGCTTTGAGTACTTGCATACTTCAAATCGAGTAAACAAGTAGGAGTTCAACTTCGAAACAACGCTTGGTTTTAGGTAGGAAGCAAGGGATTCAGAGGTCATTTGATCTCTTTTGCATATTAGTTTAGGTGTAAGAAGCTTTATGTGCATTGGTTAGAATAGGAGTTATGTGTTTTGTATCAGATTTGAGGCCATAAGGTTTGGAAAATAAGGAAAAAGAAGAAAAAGATAACTCTCTAGGTAACCAAGGAACACAGAAATAGGGGAAGAAAGAAACTAAATTTTTGCATATCCGAAAAGAAAAATAGAGGCAAGGGGAGAAGAAGAGAACACAAAAGGGGGAACAAGGGGGAGAGAGCTCATTTGGATTCAAGGAGTTTGAGAGAGAGAGGCAAAGATTTATAGGTTGTAGACTGCATTGCCTATGATCCTTGGTTTGATACATTCGGCCCTACCAGGTATGCTCAAGATCCTTGTTGCAATCTACTGTGTTGTTTTGGAATTGTGGTAGCATTGATTAGCATGTATTGAATGTAATGGAAGCACATTTGTGCCATTCAGCGAGTTTTACGCATTGGACAAACGACGATTGCAAGCCTTTAGATGGCTTGGGCTTGGATGTCCGAGCCACTTAGTGTCCACTTGGACAACTCAACCCCTCAGATGGCCACACTCGAATGAGACAACTTGGCCTTGGAGTCGAGTTTGGCACCCCTCAAACACTCAGACTACTGAAACTCAGCGTCGATTCTCGGCCTTGAATGGCCAACTAACTAAAACTCAGCTGGCCACCCATCATCAGACACTCAGAAAGGTACCCCTCATCTGAGTCTAAGCATGATTGCTCAAATGTCTAAGTCTAGGACTCATACCAAATGATTAGAACCTTGTCTGATTGAGCTTTGCAACCTTCCAGGGGCTAGCTAGGGGGGCCTGCTTCAACTAACCACTAATAACTAGTAAATGAACCCATAGAAGTATTTGCACCTAGAAAAGAACGGACCTTGTCCTAGTAGTCCATAGGGAACCAAAAGACCCAACCTTTAGCTACTGCTAATTGATTAGAGACCCAAGCTGACTCATAGGGTGGACACCCAACAGACCACTTGTAGTGGCCCGTAAAGAACTTATGCTCAATTGGTTAGGAGTAGTCAAAACTCCTTCTTCCAACCTCATCAAGAGCAAGAACATATCGAAGCATTTGACTAGCCTAGACCTCAACCTTGACCTTAGTATGGCTAAGCACCTCGATGACATTCGCTGACTTGTCACACAATATGACCAAAAAACGAGGATAGCACACCATGGAAGATCAATGGCAAATGTTGTAGCTAACCTTGAGAAAGAGAGAAGGCTAGCAAGCATGGCATTGCAATGCATGGCAAATTATAGTCAGGAGGAGCAAAGGGCTCAAAGGTTGTGTCATGAGAGGGAACTCAACGAGGTTCATAGGATCCTAGCCATATCAGGTAGGAATAGAATGAGAGGCAATGCCAATAGGGAGAGAGTTCTGGAAGCCGCGATCTTACACTGAGCAAGCTACTCATCACTAAGAGATTGCTAGACACTACTAGTGCTGAGCAAAGTAGGACAGTCTTGGTGGCATCATCACTAGTTGGGTTGTGAGTTATCCCAAACACTAGAAGCCAAACAAAAATACCCATAGTTATGAAGCAACTTGATAAATACCAAGAGGTAGGAAATGACCCTTACAGCTTTGTCAAGTAGTTTGAGCAGGTGTGTGAGTTGAATAATCTCACGGACCCTACTCAATAAGCACAAGCATTCGATCTGTGCCTAGGAGACAAGGGATGGACTTGGTTCACCAGCCTAGACAATGCTGAGCATAATGACTTCACCCAGCTAAAAGATCTCTTTATCAAGCGATTCTCAAAGGCATGATACTTTGATAACCTCATTGTTAAGCTAATGAATGTTAGTTAGAAGGGCATATAAGACTATGTTACCCATGTAAGGAGTCTCTATAAGAGGATACCTACAATCGAGTGACCCAATAAGAAAGCGGTCTCTATTGTGTTCATTAACGAGATCCGCAACAAAAAGCTATATAAGGCCATGGAAAGCAACTCGAATATGCAAAGGGACATGCTTGCGAGAGTCTTTGAGGAAGCCATACGAGTAGATGACTGACTTAGGGAGAGAATCTCTTGGATGGCATAGTAGGGTAGCAATGCAATTATGAATGCTGCGAGCATTGCAACAACTAGTGAACGAGTAGTCTTTGACGAATAGGAGAAATGGAAGAATATTGACCAAACCCAAGGTATAGCTGACCTAAAAGCAGAGCTAGCTAAAGAGTCAATGCAAAGACCTATGCGACCCCACGTGTAGTGTGTACACTATGGAGGAAATCACCTACCATTTGAATGCCTTGATCCTAGAGCAAGGCCTTGTGCCAATTATGGAAGATCCGTGCATGACAACATGCACTGTCGATTGTCAAGATGGTTGCCTTACCACCAACCTTACACACAACAATACTATCCACAAGGTAGACAACCATATTTGGGAAGGGAGTCCCTTTGGCATTCCTTGCGCCCAATGACTCAAAGCCAGCTATGCCAAGGATAGATATCAATCCTATAAGGATCCCTAGACCTCCTATACCTATCATTATCCATCCATTGAGTGAAGCTCCAATAGTACACTTGGTGGAAGAACCCCTAGAAGAAGATTCTTATTTGAATCCTTATGTTTCTTACAATAAAGAAGGCAATCCAATATTGATGGACTATAGATCCATGCCGATCATGGCCTCAGGGCAGAGGAAAAGGTAGAGGCCTAGGAAGAACTCAGAACCAAGGACCCATAGCATGTTGGACATGTGGACATGTGGCCATCTAGGGCATATCTCCTCTTGTTGCCCTAAAAAGGAGTAAGAAAATAGAGAGAAGGCTGATTTGAGGTGCCCCATATGTGGAGTCACACATCTATTTGCTAATTGCCCTAGGCAGAAGCCCTCTACTAGCTTGACAATTGTACCATCTGTGCCACTCATGCTCTTTTGTGTTGAGTCATGTGACACTAATGCCACACCTATACCCTTAAAAGTCATGACACGAGCTCAAAGAAAGTAGGCTGGTATCTCACTATCCAGGCCTAACAACTTGGATGCATCCTCCATAGTGAAGAAGAATCAATGATAGCAAAAAAAAAAAAACAAGGCACAAGTAATGCTCAAAACCGAGAGTGAGATCACATTAACCAAAGGTGAGCAAGTTACCGATGCCGAAGTAGAAACATCTGCTCCTAAGATGAGAGAGAAGGGAAGCATTAAGGTTGGAGAGTACCTTGATCCCAACTAGAAGCTGAAAGTTGCAGAGAAGGTCAAGGACTAGATACAAGAAGTGCACACACACCTTCAAGATGCCAAACCTATAATTGAGAAAGAGATCAAGGAACTCTCAACCATGAGCCCACCAGCCTCACCCACATATTTGAGGGCAAGAGAGATAACGCCATCACATGAGCAGCTACATGGGCAGAGTGAGAGGACCAAGAATACACAAATAGTTCAAGAACATTGGCAAGGAATCCATGAAGTTGATGGAAAGAGGGGTAGCGGCTTGGTAGCAACACTCATAACAACTCCTGTGATAGTGTCATTGGGGGAACTGCTTAGACAAAACCCTGCACTTTGGCAAGAGTTGAAGTGATGGGTAGAACACATCAATGACCATAAGCCACAAGACTTTTTAGACCATGATGCTGTGGCACACATACCCATCTTGAATCCCATCTCTAAGTCCCCACATATAAATGCCTTTTTTGGGAGGGCACTAAGATGCACACAATCTTACCTGTCATTGCCTTAGGAGATACTACACGAAAGGGGATAGTGGACACGGGAGCAAGGGTTAGAGTACTTAGTCATGCAATCTTGCAAACATGGGAAAATCCACTAGTGAAAACTACAAGGTTCAATGTCACCCTAGCAAACAGAATGAAGGTTACCCTTTGGAGTCCTAAAGGATTGACCACTAAACATAGAAGGAATCCAATACTCTGTAAACTTCATAGTCATGAGGGGAGTGGATTATGATATCCTGCTAGGAAGGCCATGGATGAGAAATGCGAGAGTAATAGAGGACTAGGGTAATGGTCTAATATTCATGGGCAATAGATTTGAAGTAGTCCCCGTACACTTGGAAGATCTCACCCATGGATTTAGATGCCATCTCTAACCTACTAAAGGGGGACTCAAAAGCGAGAAGGGATTATGGGGCTCTAACAAAGTACGTTTCTTGCCCTGAGGATGAGTAGGATATTGGATGCATGTGTTGGAAACCATTGACCTCCCATTCTCGGAGGAAGAGGACAAGTACAAGAAAGATGTGGACTCCATAAGCAACTCTAAGAGTGTCATCACTTCTAAGCTACCCACAGTACCTGTGTGCATGATGGCAAAAAGTCCCATGGGCCAATCAACATCAATTACCTAACCATATTCCAACAAACAAACTTTAGTTTCACAGAATCCTCGAACACTTGTTAAGGAAGTTGGCCGGCAACCCAGCGGCCAACTTGAAGCCCCTTAAAGATCTTATGGAAAGCAAGGAGTGGCAATGGACCAAGATTCACGACCTAAATTTAACATATAATTGGGCTCTCTTGAAAAGTGAGACCGCATCGAGGAGTAGGGATCGTGCAAGAAACCTATAGACCCAGTAGTTTGAAAGTCCTGACAATGATTATGAGGATTGTTGCTCCACCAGTGAGGAGAGTAAGGAGAAAGTACAAACCATAGAATATGATTAGGAAGGAAGGATAATTGAGCAGATCATGGCAAACTCTAAACCCTGAGAGATGAACCTGTTCCGAGTGAGCAAAGGAGTGGCCAAGGTAGACTACGATTGATCTTGGCTAGAGTGTCTCAAGGTGGTGAATCATGAACAAGTAGGACTATCTCATCCTTGCCCCTTGCCACTATTTGGAGTTGAGATAGCTTCAAAATTGTGAGCACTAGGCGAGACAGCTTCTTCCATTGAGGAGAGTGAGTACAATTCCAAGTCAAAGGCAAGTTTCGATAGTGACCTTGAGATACCTCAATCACCTAGGACCCAGTGCACCAAGGGGGACCATCCAATCCACCTAAGGCATAGGAAGCTAAAGGAGGAAAAGAGGAGATGGTCACAATTGATAGAAGTTGAATGATAGAAGAAACCCCAATACCTTCCCCAAGCACTTCATGAGGTATAAAAAGGGTGATAGAATAATGGTGTTGGTAGGAGCCAAATTGAAGGGGCAAGCAAGTGAAGCCATCCAAGGACTAGCCAAGGTTAAGAAGTTCAGGGAAGAGGGGATGACAATCCTTGACCTGTATACATAGCAAACGGCCTAACTCGAAAGGAAGAGCATGATCTCATAAATCTTCTAAGAGAGTTCACTAATGTGTTTGCACACAAATTGAAGGGAATAGCTCCAGGTATCGTGACTCATAACATTCCCATGACCCCTGAGACAACTGTCAAGAATCACATGGTGGGGAGACTTGCTTGAGCTGTTGTGCCAAACACACATTGTATACATAAGAGGAAGCTCACTCAATAACACAAGAAGAGAGATGGAGGCCAAACGTTTTCTTGCTGATTTTTTCTTCTTCTTCCACACACTATACAATGTACACAAAGTATAGATAAGATACAACATAAAGGAAAGTGGCCTTCTAAGTCAAACAATGCATAACCGACTACACTAATCGACTGGTATTATACCTTTGCCAATTGTAGGTAGGTGTAACAAACTAAATATAATAAGTGATAAGTTAGTGGCCATGTGCGTATCATAATGACCACCAACGTACTAAGTGTAGACATGCGGACCCATCTAGCTAGGCGGTCCATCATCAATCTCCACACGTGTTGAGCTTGCCATCTCAACACTCCCCCTCAAGCTCAACTCTATCTCTGCAACTCCAAGTAAGCTTTGGAACTTTCGAAGCTTCTATGCACCCAATGCCTTTGTGAAAATGTCAGTTATCTGATCCTGTATGCTGACATATACCAAGTCAATATCTCCTGCAAGTACCTTCTCTCTCACAAATTGGCAGTGCACCTCAATGTGTTTTGTCCTAGCATGGAACACTAGATTCCTAGCTAGCTATATGCTGCTCATGTTGTCACAATGAATGACAACTGGACTATCTCCATGCACGTCCAAATCACCTAATAACTTTTGCAGCCATGCCACCTCACATGCTACCATAGCAGCACCTCTATACTCAACCTCTGTACTCGATAAAGCAACTATAGGTTTCTTTTTTTTGCTCCATGTAACTACTGCACTACCAAGGGAAAACATGAATCCACTAGTAGATCTTCTATTTTACATGCTACCAGCCCAATCTGCATCTGTGTATCCAAAGAACTGTACGTCCTTACCTACCTCATAAAAAAGTCCATAATGCAAAGTGGACTTCACATACCTCAATATATATCTAACTACATCCAAATGAGGCTTTCTAGGCATCTGTATAAACTGGCTAAAAAGATTAACAACATAGCTCAAGTCTGGCCTTGTGATAGTTATGTAAATCAAACTCCCTACTATCCTCCTGAACATAGTAGGGTCTTCTATCTCATCCCCAACATCGGCACTCAACTTCACATTTTGCTCCAATGGTACTGAAAGAGGCTTACATGTTGTCATACCATACTTGGATAACATATCCAAGCCATACTGCCTTTGGGATAGCCATATACCGTCATCACATCTGATCACCTCAATACTAAGGAAGAAGTATCTCAGCTCACCCAAATCTTTCATCTCAAACTTCTTCTTCAAGAAGTCCTTAACTTCAACAATTCCACTGTCACTGTCACCTGTAATAATCAAGTCATCCACATAGATGACTATGATGACCAAACCTGCATCTCCCTTTCTCACATAAAGTGAGTGATCAGCATCAGAAATACAAAATCCAATATTGATAATATACTCTCCAATCTTGTCAGACCATGCTCTAAGTGCTTGCTTCAGTCCATAGAGCGCTTTCTTTAATCTGCACACATATGTGAGATGCTCTAAATCCTCATAACCTGCTAGCAGCTCCATATACACTTCTTCTTGTAATTCACCATGCAAGAAAACATTCTTAACATCCATTTTCTGCAAACTCCAACCTTTGGCTGCTGCCAAGGCAATCACACACTTAATTATCGCCATCCTAGCAACTGGACTAAAAGTCTCTTCATAATCTATGCCATATGTTTAAGCGTAGCCTTTTGCAACCAGCCTAGCTTATACTTGCTAACTAAACCATCTGCATTATGCTTGACTTTGTAAATCCACTTACAGCCAATAGCTTTCTTACCCTTAGGTAAGAGTACCAAATCCCAAGTCTTATTGGCTTCTAATACAACCATCTCCTCATCCATTGATGCATCCCAATGAGCATGACTAATGGCATCCTCAAAACAAGTGGGCTCAACATCCTCAACTAGTTTCACCATATAAGCATAATGGTGAGCTGCATAACCTTCAAAGCCAAATCTTTTAACAGGGTATCTCACCCTGCTAGATCTGTGTACCACTGGATCACTCAATGGAGCCTTTACATTACTATGAGCTCTCTATACACCTGGTGTCCTGACTGAAAGAATACCAAGCTCATCATCCAAACTCTCTGAACCACTAGAATCTCCATCAAATCCCAAATGATTGGTAGATGCATCATTACCATCCAGCACTTTCTTCTTTCATTTGTCCTTCCCTGCAACACTTATAGATCCACCTGAAGATGTGGGGCTACTCCTTAGTCTCCCAGACCAAGGGCTCGCTGTAGGTATATTACCAGATAATGTTTTTGGTCCACTAAGACTCTATTATTCTTGTTTTTCTTTCTGCACATAGCTGTCCTGATCATTATCATCATTTAATACATCACCATCAAGTGCATACCAGCTGCCCATCTCATCAAAGATAACATCCCTGCTCACTCTGAACTCACCTTTGATAGGATTATAATAGAGATACCCTTTCTGCTCTAAAGAGTATCCAATAAAAATGCATTTTTCTGCCTTTAGATCAAGCTTATTCCATAGCTCATCTAGCACATGAACATATGCAACACATCCAAATATCTTCAAGTGCGATACATCGGGCTTCTTGCCAGTAAAGCATTCTTCAGGAGTCATCCCATGAACTACAGCTATGGGAGTTCTATTCATAATGTAGACAGCAGTATGAACAACCTCGGACAAAAACTATTTAGCCATATTCTTTTCAGCCATTAATGCCCTTGCAACTTCTGCAATATGCCTATTTTTTCTTTCTGCAATCCCATTTTGATGTGGGGTATACCCACAAGTAAATTGCCTCTTAATCCCATGGGTCCTCAAGAAGCCACTAAACTCATTAGAGAGGTACTCTCCCCCTCCATCTGATCTCAAGCACTTCACTTTTAAGCCTGTTTCTGTTTCAACAGCTGCCTTAAAAGACTTGAAGTGGTCAAACACATCACTCTTTTCCTTCATGAAGTATATCCATAACTTCCTTGAACAGTCATCAATAAATGTGACAAAGTATTTGTTGCCACCAAGAGATACATTCTGTGTAGGCCCCCAAACATCTATATGCACTACATCAAGTATTTTTCTACTCACTTCTCTATCATGCAAGAAGGGTTGTCTTGCCTACTTACCAAACTGGCATGCTTCACAGACTTTATGCAATTCTACAACTCTAAATGAAGGCAACCCTATAACCAATCCTCTAGACTATATTAATTTCAGCCTTTGCACATTTGCATGTCCAATACATTTATGCCATATTTCAATATCTGCAACTACTCCTTTTCCTTTAGCATACATAGCAGCATCCATTGTAGGAATTCCAACATCTAGAGTGAACATGCAACCAACTCTACTTCCTTTTGTGACCAACCTGCACTTATCATTAAAGTCTTCTACAAAACAACCTTTTGCATTGAATCGAACCTGCAACCCTTGCTCTACCATTTGGCCAATAGACACTAGATTCTTTGTAATTGATGGCACATGTAATACATCTATCAGACTCTTTGTCTCTAGCCATCATACAAGGACAAGGGAACCTTTCCAATGTGTGAAATTGCGTGGCATGAATTATCACCCGTTTGCACATAACCTCGATTTTGTAACTCCTACATCTCTCCAAACCATTCAACATGACTGGTCATATGGCACAAGAGCAACATCACACTCAAGTTAGGTTGAAAGACAACCACACAAGGAAGCACAAATAGAAACCCAAAAAAGATATAACCATCGAACACTCCCTCACAAAAGATATTGCAATTATGCACTCCACCCAGTTGTTTTGAAAGAGGAAAGGAGAGATAGGTTCAAAAAGAAAAGACAAACTAAATTGAATTCTAGTGTGTTTCGAAAGGTAATCTTGGCAAAGAAAGGCATTTTTAGGTAGGCATTGCATATGAATGGGTATTATAGGTATTTAAGTGTTTAAATTTTGATTTTTTCATTTGGAATGTTTCAAGATTTGAAAATTACGAGAATTAGAAAATATCAAAAGAAAGAGGATAATAGTGAATAACTATTCGTGGCACTGTGTGGACAAGATTAAGAAAGAAAATGATGACACTTGCTGCCACTAACGACGAATAATGCCTTATGGATGATGGCGAGTAGGGCAAGGGTGAGGATGTTGTTATGACTGTCATAAAGATCTGGTAGATTTATTGATCTGGCTACTGCAACTTCCTCAATGATTCTTCTGGCCTTTGTACCTTCCTCAACGATTCTTCTGGCCTTTGTCGCCATGCTTCAACTTGTTCCCTCAGTCCTCTTGTTTCCATTGCCCCTTGCAAGCTTCGTCCTCGAGATTTGACGAGACTTGATATACTTGAAATGAGGGTAGCAAAGAAGCCCCGACCATTGTAATGCAACCAAGCGTTGCAGATTGGGGAGCCAAAAGATGGGGCCACGAAAAGCAATAGTGAAGCCGTTTCTTGTATTTAATACAAGCCAAAAAAGGGGCTCTTCTGCTTTGAATTCTTGTAGATCTCTCAAGAAAATCCTTAAAATCTAATTCAGAGAGGATAAGGATGTGGAGGGGGTTGTTGGAAGCACAGGCTACGGCATCATCTTCTTCCTTAAAATCTTCTCTTATTCTTACATCTTTCTCTTTCTTGAGAGCATCTTGCATTTTAAAGAGCTTAAAGCCTTATGAAACCATTGAACCATCATATCTAAGGCTATGAAAAGATCTGTCATGAAATATACCTTTGAGAATGTAGCTCTTGTCATCAAAGCTCTTTACTCAAAATGTGCCTTCTTGGAGATTTCATAGCCACCTCTTTCCCGATCAACACACCAAATGAAGAGCACCCTGCCACGGCACCATGAGAACCATGAACCAGCTAGGTAGAGGCTACAAATAGCTTGATGGCCACAAAAACCTGCAAGAAACCTTTCTTCCTCACCAAGAACCATGCCTTCAAAACACACAAGTGAATGGCACACAAGAAATTGAGAGAAATTCTTCCATCCTCACCCTCTTCCTCTTCCTCACTCTCCATAAAAATGAGCATGAAGCACAAGAGAGGAAAGCAATAACAAGAAAGATGAGAGTTGTGCCAAAATGGGAGAGAGAGAAATGAGATGTGAGAGGAGAAGATAAAGGAAGAGAGAGGGTGTAACCACCTCAACCTCCCACCTCCTCAAATCACCTGACAAGCATCCTCCTTTTCTTTTTCTTGATATTATAAAAATTGAATTACTTACATATTGGCTAAGGTCTAAAAGACCCTTTATTTGTGGAATGAGACAAAAGGTGTTTGACATTTCCTTTCCTTTCAACATTTTTTTAAATGTGAGTCTTTTGGACTACACATTTTGCATTGCTTCATATTTGATTTTTTTACAAGAGAGTACAAAAGCAAAGTGTCAATTTGCAAAGGATGTTTCCATGTTTAGCACATTTTGGTGCCTATTTTCGCACTGATTTTCCAATCATTAGAGGGCATGTATAAAAAGGCAAAAAGGGAATGGAGAAGATCATTCTTGTGTGTGGCAAAAAACTAGCTCTCCTCCTCTCTTGTTCTTCTTGTTCTTGTTTGCTTGAGCTTGTGATTGAGAGTGGGAGTGAGGAAGTGAGTATGTGAGGGTGAGAGACTATGGTGGAGAAGCTCTCAATCTTCTCCTCTCTTCATATTCTCCTCTTCTCTTCTCTTATCTCATGCATGGCAATGGAGCATGGAGCATGGAGCTTGGAGCTTGGGGATCGAGCTTGCTTGAGCTTGCACCTTGGATCATGGAGCTACCAAAGTGCTTGATTGGTAGAAGGAACTCGATCGAGCATGGAGGTAAGCTCACTACACTTGTAGGTGTGAGCGCACGTACGACTATTTGACAAGTAGCTATTGCACTTGGCTTGAAACGCTTGAAGTAATAAGTAGTCCATGGGTCTTGGTGGTTGAGCGAAAGCTCCCACACATGGTCTTTCCAATAGTAGAGAATATGAGGTCCTGTAGGAATTTTCTTTTACCACCAGATAGGTGAGCCAATAATCTCTTCCTATAAGGGTTGTCGTGACATGTGGGAGAATACCCAAAGTCTTAATTTTGCTTTGGTTTGCTAGTTTGATAAGCCATTGTGTAGGTTGCATACCTTGCAAGCCTAGATCCTTCGTTGTCACATCCTTCATTATGTTCATTGATGAATCTCCATCAATTAATGCATATGCAATAAAGAAACCTTCAATCCTAACACCAATCTTTGGGGCACTAGGATCCAGGAAAGTGTTAGCCATATCCACTTTCTCATCTTCTTGTCAATATGCTTTTAAATTTCTTTTGGCAGCTAAAGGATAACATTAGAAATTGTCAGAATGTTAGGTTTGGTTTAAAGGTATCTAGGTCTTTGACCAAGTCATTTTCTTTAATAGGATCCATGGGCTTCTCCAATCGGCTAGAAAATGGGACAACCCCCACTTTTATATTTCCTCTTTCCTCTAGAAGTGGCAACATATGCACTTCTTCTACCACTAGGGGTAGTTTTGTGTGTCCTCTATCTCTTGGATCTCTGGTCATGTCTTTGTAATTGTCTCTATACTCTTTTGTACTATTGGACAACTCTATATGCTACCATTTTGTTCTGTATTGTTCTATTTCTCCTTGGGAATATTGAACTTCACTATATTGGTAGAGGGAACATTCTCGTTTGGAACTATGGGTTCTCTTTTGTTGGCACGTATTATTGCAGCAACTTCTAATTCCACCAAATTAGAGGCAGGTTCTTGGGTCTTTTGTTGGATATGAGGAGTAGCTTTCACACAAGCCTAATCTTTTGCAGTGTGGAATTCTCCTTTGCTTTGGACCTTCTAGGGTTTAGATAGCTTGGTGAGATATGTCCCTTTTCTTTGCATTTGTAACACTCCACCTTTGATCTCTAGCCACTGTTAGATTGTCATCCTCTATAACTCTGAGAGGGAAACCTCCTTGGACCAAATTAGGACCAAAATCTCTAGGCTTTGGTCTAATATCTTGGGTAGTCATCTTGGATTTCAACAAGCTGAATCTTGCTTCTTCTTCTTTCTTCCTTCTTTCATGCATCTCCTTCAAAGAGCATATATCCTCTATATGGTTCTTCCTTAAACAATACAAATAGAAGGCTCCATGAATTGTTGGTTTTTGGGTACATTTAGTGGCTAAATGTTTTGCTTGATGGTACTTCTTGCTTCTTCTTCTTTCTTCCTTCTTTCATGCATCTCCTTCAAAGAGCATATATCCTCTGTATGATTCTTCCTTAAACAATACAAATAGAAGGCTCCATGAATTGTTGGTTTTTGGGTACATTCAGTGGCTAAATGTTTTGCTTGATGGTACTTTCCACACCATGTATTAGATCGTATCACATCTTTTCCACCTACTACAGAATTAGATATGTTGGCAGTATTCACCTTCAACATCTGTAGTTGTTCTATAATCACATCCATCAACTCCTTCTTGATGCTTGCAACTCTGTGAGCTTCTTGCTCAACCACCAAGGTCCATGGACTACTTATATTACTTCTAGCTTTTCAAGCCAAGTGCAATGGCTACCTCTCATATAGTTGTATGCACTCTCACACCTACGAGTATAGTGAGCTTACCTTCATGCTTGATTGAGTTACCTTCTTCCTCAAAGCACTCCAATAGCTCCATGATCCAAGGTGCAAACTCAAGCAAGTGCTTGATCCTCAATCTCCAAGCTCCATGCTCCATTACTTCATGTAAGACAAGAGAAGAGAAGTAAAAGAGAGGAGACGATGGAGAGCTTCTCCACCATGGTCCCTCACCCTCACACACACACTCCCTCGTAGTCCCTCTCTCAAGCACAAGCTCAAGAAAGCAAGAACAACAAGAAGAAGAGAAGAGCTAGTTTTAGCCACATACAAGATTAATCTTCTCCATTTCTTCTTTCCTTGTTTCTTTCCTCTTTTCACGGTTTCTTTGCCCATTCCCATCCACATTTACAAATGGCATAGGAGGGAGTCTGACGATCTTTTGCAAAATGAATTACAATGCACTCAGTGCTTTCTTTGCTAAAATATTTGGTACACTCATTATTATGCACTTCCTTTTACATTAAGGATTTTCCTACATTTTTTTGAACTTGCCTTTCTTTTCTCCTTTTCTTGCCTTGGGTTGTCTTCTATTTTCGCCTTTTTGGGGCCTTTCTATCTTGGGATTCCTTTTGGGATGTAACATTACCCCCCTCCTAGCTGAGTGCCAGTCCCATGGCACTCATTGATAAGGGATCGGGTTTTTGAAGGTTTGCCATGTGGGTTGATGATGGGGTTTTGGGAGGTTGGCTATGGAGAAGTGACACATCAAAATAGATGGAGAGTTGTGGATGCCAAGGATGGATTGAGTAGATGATGGGGGCCTCTGATGTCAGTGGTTGATCATGGGTTGTTGAATGTACTGAAAAAGAAAAGGAAGTGCATCACCTGGGGGTGTGCCTATCTCACAATGTAGTACATGTTGTCTATGTCAGTGGAACTGGGAGTTGGGTCGAACCTTAGGTACAAGTCAAAGGTGTTGTCCCATACTTAAGGACCAAGTTCTTGTACAAAGGGAGGTGTTGTGGGTGTGACTTATGGGGACATGTGTACTGTAGGCGAGCAAGAGTTCCCTAGGCCTTAAGGTGCCCCTAAGTATGTGAAATGGGGAATGATCTAGGATGGTCCCTTAGTGCAGTGCTTGTGATGCTCGTAGAGTACAAATGACTAGTTTCCTTGTTGTGCTTCTTCACTTTCTACTTCCTTCCTTCTTATCCTGGTCCTTTTTTTTCTCATCCTTTTTTTTCTCTTTTTACTTTCTTTTATTGTTGTTTTTCTCATTCTTTCTCTTTTTTTTTAAATGAATAAATTTACTAAGGGAGCATGCTAAGAGGCATCCTGTTGTGGAGTAGGGGCCAAATTGCATGGTGGCTTGAGGGCTCTATTGAGGAATGCCCTACTTTGCAGATACCCCTTTAAGCTGGTTCTTACATTGAGTGGAGTAGATTGAAAAAAACAGGTGGTTACACCCAATGAATCTATTGTCACTCATGTCCTTTAAGAGGTTCATACAAAATACTGGTGAGAGAGTGGCTCTGATTATGAGGTACACCATCGCACACCTATCTATCCCAACATTGAGATAAAAAAAGAGGGGCGGTAACTCTCTTCCTCTGTAGGAGGTTTTTGTTTTAGTAACACTCGTAGTAGGCAGAGGTAGTACATGTGGTGATGAAAGCAGGGTCAGGGCATGACAAGAAGTCATTCAAGAAACTTGATATAGGTGGGCGGAGGTCCCTTTTGGTGAAAATCAAGCTCTCTTCGGGGATTGAACATTTACATTATAGATCAAAGGGAAGTCGTATCTACCATGCACCTCTCAGTTTAAATCAACTCCAAATCTTCTTGGGTAGGTTATGTAGATAGGATCATCCCATTCATCAAGTAGGGTGCTGTAGAAAGCGATCCAGCCTCTAAGCTAAAGTCCTAGATATTCATGTGCCACCTTGGTTGTGCCTCATATCCCTCTACCCTCCAAGATACCTCCACCACCTTTTCTTCCCAATAGTTTGCACATTCATGCCACCACCTTATGGGGTGCCTCCTCCATTCCTCTAGCCATCTCCTTCCCATACTTGTTGAAAGCTTGATGACATCCTCCACCACCCTAAGAGATAGCACTCTATCCAATGAGGTCCCAGTTGACAGGATCACACTCCCCACTTTGAGGGATGGCCACTCGAGGAACTTGCAATGTCCTAGCTTGAAACTTCTTGCAGGCATGTTCCACCTACTCCTTACACTTGTGCCTTGCCTTCACCATCTATTTGGGTGGATCTGCTTCCTCCCCTTGCTCTTCTATTTGCACTTGCGGCTACATATGGGGGGAGTTGGTTCCTGCACTTATTCCTCCTCTTGAGGGTCCAATTCAAAATTAGGTCATGCTTCCTAGATCAGCTCTAGTGGTGGTTGCATTTGATGTTCTAGCTCCCCAATCCCTAGCATGGTGAGTTCTTGTGTGGTTAAACCAGTTGAGATTAGGTGAGCATGTAGCTCCTCTACTCCCAAACTTGTGCTAGTCCTAAGTACTTTGTCATGGAGTCCATGCTGCAAAGCCCTCCTTGTCAATTCTAGATTTTTTTTAGTTGCTCCACCATCTCTTCTCCTCCTGGCTATGTGACGTTTAACACTTCTCTTAAGAATGTGCACTATTGCTCTAGCATTCATGTCTCAATAGCCGCAGCTTTGCTTTCTGCTAGGATGTGCTCACACTCAGCATGGGCTAGCTTGTAGGCTAAGTTTTTGATTCAATCTTCATTTCTAGTTGCCCATTCTTCTACTTTTTCCTTCATCTACTCTAACCCTTGGTTTTGGTACTGGGCTAGGGTGGCAATCACTTACTCTTGCTCCTGCCATAGTGTGTGCATTTGCTCTTTCTCTTGTATTTTTCGTTTCACCTACTCTTTCAGTATGACTTGTTCATGGAGAGCTGATTATAGCTAGTTGTGCAACTCCACCAGTTTCCTCTTGTTCTCCTCATCTCGTTGGTTCCTTGAATCTTCTTTTTGCCTCTTTATCTCTTTTATTTCCAACTCTAGGAGTTTATTTTCGTGGGAGTTGAAGACACACATATTTTCCAAGGAGATGCAGGTCTCCCTCTCTGTGTGGAAGCTCTCGCTCAACCGCCAAGACCTACGGACCGCTTATTGTTTCAAGCATTCCAAGCAAGCTCTAATGGCACCTCTCACATAGCTGACACGCCTTCAAACCTACGAATGTAGTGAGCTTACCTCGATGCCAAAATGAGTTTCCTCCTCCTTCACACACACCGGTAGCTCCATGATCCTTGATGCTAGCTCAAGCACCCTCAAGCCTCCTCCATCAAGCTCCATCCACCATAGCCATGCACACGCAAGCAAAGAGAAGTAGAGAAGTAGAGAAGTAGAGAAGTAGAGATGGTGAAGAGTTTCACCCTCTTGATCCCTTACTCCCACACACTCACTCCCTCTCACTCTCACACTCCCTCTCTCAAGAGCACACACACATGTAAAGAGAGGAGAAGAAAGGAGGAAGAGAGGTCTCTTGTTATCCACACCCCAAAGAATGACCTTCCATTCACTTTTTTGAACTTTATATACAAGCCCTAAAATTACATGGACGCCCATCCTTTTTTACATGACCGGCCTTTGTGGCAAGGTCCTTTTTCCTATTTCCATTTTCTTGCCTCATGCCTTAAGCCTACACCCGTCTATTCCTTTACAAATGGCACAAGAGGGAGCCTGATGCTCTTGTACAAGAGTTTTTAGAGTTTTTTGAGGTGCCTTCTATTTAAAATTGTGCTTTCACCTCAGCTTAGCTTTTAGGCGCCACGTTTGCATCTTTTTCTATTCTTTTGAAGTGAGGTTAACATTACCCCCCTCCAAAATGGGTGCCAGTCCCATGGCACTTCGAGGTCTCTGTTATGGAAGGGTGGATTGTGGTTCAGGATTGGGGGATTTGTTCGATTGGGAAGCTTCGAGAATGATTTGGGTGGAGAATTAAAGGTGTGTCGAGTGGATGATGGCGGGCTCCGAAGTTGGTGGTTTGCAGCATCTTGTTGTACTTGGGAGGAGAAAGTGCTCGACCTAAGGGGAGTGTCTACCTCACCGTGCGGTGCTTGGTGCTCGTGCTAGTGGAACAAGGAGTTGGGTCTAACCCTAGGTAAGCCTGGGTAATGTTCCACACTTGAGAATCATGTTCGTGTAAAGGGAGGTGCGATGTGTGTAGCTTAGGGTGACATGTCAAACGAGTGTTATCTCCTTAGGTGTGTCCTACCCTTGGGGTGCCCTAAGCGTGAAATGGGGAGGCAAAAAGGGCTAGGGGGTTAGGAACGGGACCGAACAACCAAGGTCACTGGATGTGCCTAACTTGAGGACCCCTAGGTGCAGTGACTGTGAGCTATGTGCCGCGATTAGCGTGTGGATATGTCATGGGCTCCTTACTTTTTTTTTTTTAAGGCCTTGCTGAGATATAGGGTTCAGTAGTAGGTAATTGTTAGTCCTCATCCTCAAAAGGTGGTGGTGAAGGGGATTTAATGGAGTGACTCAAAAATTTCCAGCTCTGCATGAAATTTTTAAGGTTCAAGCAGACCTGGAGAGAGGTGGTGGAGAGGAATGAATGGCTGCAATGGGTGAACTGGCTGTCACTCATATCTTCAAGAACAGTGAGGCAGAAGGAAGGGAGGAGGAGGCTAGCTCGCATCATTAGGCGGGTCATCGTGCAGCTATCAATGGCGTTAGGATCAAAAAAGAGTGGGGGGAGGCCACATTTTGCCCGGGTGGGGTCCTCCCTAAGTAGGATTTTTAATAGCCTAAGATAGTTGCAAGTGGTAATGAAGGCAAGATTTGGACAGGAGGAGAAGTCAACAATAAAGTGTGTCATGGTGGCATTTAGGCTATCGGAGGTGAAGGTGAGGGCTTGGACTAAGGTAATAGTACATGGGTTATATATGACAGGGAAGTCGTAACGACCATGGGTGTTTGCATCAAAGTCTACTCCTACTCTACGAGGGTACGCCATGTAGGTGGGGTTGTTCCTCTCAGAAGGGAGAGTGTTACAGAAAGCCATCCATGCAAACATGTTCTCATCACAGATGTGTCTACCACAGTGGCTGGCACTTGTATCCAAGCACGAACTGAGGCACTTCAAAAACTTTATTTTGCCACTATTCTGCATCCTCGGTGCCCCAGAGGGTGGGATTATTCTCTCTTTCTTTCAACTGCTGCTGTTGGCTTAGCCGGCTTCCGATGTTGATCACCTCGTCCACTATTTTAGGGGGAAAGACTCTGCGCAGGGGATTGGGGATGAGGAAACTGAAGTTGAAGGGTTGCTTCTCTTTTTCCTGTCTCTCCCAGAATATGAGCTCTGCGAGGAAACTGGCTGGCAGGTCATTTGGGCATGGTGGGAGGGGTACAGATGGTTGTGCCATAGTGTTAACCCTCAATCTTTGTCTAGCTTCTTCCACCAATTTCCTCCTCTTCTCCCGCAGGGTGGTTTTCCTTTCGCAGACGCGTCTGATGCTGCCCCTACCCTTCAAAATGGGATGAAGGGGGTTGTGGGGTCACTTCTTCTTCAAATCCTCCTAGGTCGATTTGTAGTTTAGCCTCACTCCATGGGCGCTCTGGCTATTGTACCTCTTCTACGAACCCCAGAGCATCAATCTCCTGGGGGGTTAGGCTGGCCGATAGCAGGTACCTACATTATTCATTAGGGCTCAACCCAACTGCAATGGGTTGGGGGGCATGTGTTGTTCATAGAGCTCTACGCGCTATGCTTAGCTTCTTCTTTACCACCTCCAAGGACTCCCCTTCCTCTACATGAGTGGCATCCATCAGGGTATTCAAGAGGATTCATTGTTGAGTATTGAAAGCTACTTGGGTTGCCTCTGCTCTGCCCTCTGCTAGAAATTTCTCTTTTTCCATGAGAGCCGGGTGGCGTGCCAAAGTCTTCACTCTTCGTTCATTATGGCATGTCCACTCTTCAGCTCTATTTTTCATTTCCTTCATACCTTCTCCCTGTCTTTGCACTAGGGCCATGAGCCTTTGCTCCTGGTCTTCCAATTCCCTGCTCATTCTCTCATGTTTCTCTCTTTCAAGGCTCAGCTTTTCGATCATGGTCTCAGTGGTGTTGTTCCTCTTCTCGCTTCCTTCCTTCTTCCCCTGCGGAAAACTCTTTCATGTCCCATTCGATCTGACCTATTTTTGCTGCCAAATCTTTGTGTTGCATGATTAGAAGCTTATACTCTCCCTGCATTTTCTCTAGCTCTTGATTTTCATCTATGAGTTGTTGCCGCCAGCTTTGCTCCTTTTTTCTTTTGACTTTTAGTTCCCGTTTTAGGTCAAGGATTTCCATTTATTGCATAGCCATTTGCCTCGTCTTTTCGAGTTGGAAGGCTGCTACCGACTCCTTTTCCACTTCCAACTTAGCCACCGCTATCCTTCTTTCCTCCCTTGCCTTCTCTACTGAGAGAGCAATTCATCAACATATTTGGCATGGTTTGCTAATGGCATCATAGTGGTAGGGATTGGGGTGGTCGAAGCTTCCATCTTTTGGCATTTTGGATCTTGCCTAGACTCGGCATATGTGGTTGGCCTTTTCTGCCCGGTGGCCATGGTCTCCCCGCTCTTTCCTTGCGCTAGTTCCTTATTGATAAAATACTACATCGAAGCCACAAAATTGTTCACATCGGTGCTGGTCGGGATGCTTGGGGTGACATTGGTTGCTTCGCTGGCGAGCACCAAGATGGGTGGGATGGGACGGATGGGAACCTTACCCTTGCCTTCGATGACCATGGGCGGCATAGCTTCAAGTACTTGAGCTCTTGAGCCGGGTCTATCTTTCCTAGGCGGACGTAAAGCCCCTCGGCCATCAAGTTGGCTTTGTTGTTCCATGGACCGGTGAGTTGCTTTGGTCATGTCTTCCTCCTCCTGTCTCCTCAATTCCGCCTCCTTTTCCATAGCTCTTCTTTCTCTCTCTTCTTATGTTTTCCTTGATTCCTCTGCCAACTTTTCAGCATCTTCCTTCTCCTTCTTTTTCCTCTCCACCGCCTCTCTTAGGGATTCCCTTTTGGCTCTCTCTATATTTTCTTTTTCTTTTTCCTGCCCCCATTCTGTTTCTTCTTATGAGCTACTTTTCCAATGGGCTTCTTTGTTTTTTTTCTTCTTGATTGAGCCTCCTGCTCCTCCTTCTCTGTCTCGGTTTCTATCCTGTCGCTCAATTGCTCTTCCCCTTGGTGGGTCAGTGACCTATCTGGGGTCTCATCCACTCCTTCGTTTCCTTGTTGGGCTTCTTTTACAGCCTCCTAGATGATGGCCGTCAGCACACTTCCATACCCGATGAAGGAGGCTTTCGAGGAAGGTTTATTCCTCTCCGTATTTTTAGAGGCTAGGGATTCTCCGCCTGCCTGGGACTAGTGCTTTGGCTACTCGGTCTATCATCTTGCACATGTAGCCATTCCAGTCCACCTCATCCAAGGTGTGGGCTGCCACATTCTCTAACACAAGTACACTGAGCTGGGGTATAAGGGAGTTATAGCGTTGGGTGGAGAAAAGTGAGTGCACCAACTTTGCTTGCATGTGGATCTTAGCATCGAGGATATCCTGTGTACTGATGTTGTCGTTTGTCAAAACATCTTCCCTCTTTATCTTTAGCATAGCATACACATCTCTCTTACGTTTTTTCTCCACCTTAGGTTCCAACCCTAGTGCCTTCTCCACCAAGGCCTGGTTTAATGGCACCTGCACACCTGTCGAGCATTGTCCCCTCTTCCCACAGTCACCATTCCACATTCTTGGTTGGGTTGTACGTTCTCAGAAATTTCACACACTTCGTGTGTGCAGGTTCCTACACAAACTTCTCTAGGTACTTGTAGATGTTACATTGTTCCACTACTCTCCTTGCGGCCTGCTCCTTGGCTACCACCTTCTCAAGGTTGTGAATGCTACAGAATTTCAGTTGACTATAAGCATGATTTTCTAAGCTAATGTCGTAATGCATTCTCTCCTCCTCTGTAAAAGGGAGTCAGTGAACGTAATCTTTTGTTCTTGTCATGAACCATCATTCCCATTAGTGCTTGTGAAAGAGTTATTTGCTGAAAAGAAAGGCTTCATGTTTATTGAATGAAAACATTTAAGCTCCAACATAAACTTTCCTTTCAGACTTTTCCACCCTTTAATTCAAATTTTTCGTGACATTTTTCCTCACTCACAAATTAATATGTTTCTTTTCTTCCTGCATTCAAATGTCAACTGAGGTTTTCAGAGCGGTGTGTTTTTTGTTGAGATGGCAAGCTCAACACGTGTGGACATTGATGATAGACTGCCTAGCTAGATGAGTCCGCACATCTACACTTAGCATGTTGGTGGTCATTATGATACTCATATGGCCACTGACCTATCACTTATTATATTTAATTTGTTACACCTACCTATAGCAAAGATATAGCGCCAATCGATTAGTGTAGTTCGGTTATGCACTGTTTGACTTAGAAGGCCACTTTCCTTTATGTTGTATCTTATCTATACTTTGTGTACATTGTATAGTGTGTGGAAGAAGAAGAAGAAACCAGCAAGAAAACGTTTTGGCCTCCATCTCTCTTCTTGTGTTCTTGAGTGAGCTTCCTCTTGTGTATACAGCGTGTGTTTGGTGTAGCGATTCTTGACATGGTATTAGAGCCGCACCACTGAGAGAGGCTGATTTCGAAGGCTGAAGTGAAGGAGAAGAAGCAAGGTTCAAGCAAGCAAGCAACGGGTAAGAAGCTCTCCCATTCTTCCACTCTCTCTCTTGGATAGTGCCTGCGGAGGCACCGGAAGTAGGGTTGAGCAAAAATCTCAGATTGCTGTGAGATTTGGTGTGCAAGCATATCACAGTATATCTTACAGATATGCCCTTTAGGGCTTGCCCACAGCTATTTTGGGCATCTGAGGTCGTTTCAAGCCCCGTTTTAGAGGCGCAAGGTTGCGGACAACAGTTTCAGGGTACACTGTGATTTCAGCTGTATTGACCGAAAGTGAATGCGCATGTTACAAATTGCGAATCTGTAATTTTTGAGGTGTTTGCAGGAAGCAAACATAAGGTGTATCTACAAACAGGTTGCAGATTACATGTACTATTGAGAAATTAGTGAAAAAGGTTGCTTGGTGTATCGCTGTGCATGTATTGTGAAAGATTGCAAAAGACTAGCTTGCTGTGTTGTATCCTTGTTTGTGATAATGGCAGAGAACAGTGGAAATCCCATTATTGAGAAGCTCGACAAGAAAAACTGCCCTTCATGGAAGTTCCATGTGACGAACTTCCTCATTGGGAAGGGCCTTTATGAGTTTGTCTCAAGGGAAGAAAAGGAGCCATAGCTGGGTATCCCTCCAACTACAGATGAGTTAAAAGCATAAAAAGAGTGGAAAGTGAAAGACAAAAAAGTGATGTACTGGCTATCTACAATCATTGATAATACTATGCTGGGACATATCACAAATGCAGAAACTTCACATGCAGCTTGGACAATTTTTGAGAGCATGTTTTAAGTAAATACAAAGGCACGAAAGATTCAACTCAAGCAAGAGTTGAATGCCTTGAAGAAAGGAAAATGTCTATCAATGAGTATGTGTTGAAGGTGAGGAGCATTGCAGATGCTTTAGCAGCGATTGATGCAATGCCGGATGATGATGATTTGGTTTCATCCACTCTGAGTGGCCTTAACAATGAGAAGGCATGGAAATCATTTGTTACTTCAGTATATGTATGTAAGCCATTTCCAGATTTTGATGAGTTGATCTCTCTCATGATTATTGAAGAGATCAATATGCAGGGTGATTCGTCTGAAAGAAATGGTGAATAGGTCCAAGCATTTTACTCGAGTTCAGGGAAGGGGATGAGGTAGATCCTCTTCGAGAGGCTGTGGTATGGGACGTGCTGGTGATAACCAGCAAAATAGGTTCAATCAACAGTTTGGTGAAACGCATGTTTCTGGAGGCAGAGGAAACTTTAGAGGCAGGGGGAGCTCTAGAGGAAGAGGTGGATGGCAGAATAGAGGTTCTGAAAATTCTGCTATTGTTTGCCATTATTGTGGCAAAACATGCCATATTGCAGCCCATTGCTATGCAAAGAAGGATGATATTCGCAGTGGTAAATTGCAGCAATGAAACTATGCATCGTCTTCACGACAGAATGAAGACAAAAATGAGCGTATGTTTGTTATGAAGCATATGATGAATGTAGTTACATGAAAGGGGACACATGATGATGTATGGTATGTCGATTCAGGTGCATCTAATCATATGACCAGTCATGTTGAATGGTTTGGAGAGATGCAAGACTTACAAAATCCAGGTTATGTGCAGACGGGTGATGATTCATGGCACCCAATTTCACACATTGGAAAGGTTCCCTTGTCCTTGTATGATGGCCAAACAAAGAGTCTGACAGATGTATTATATGTGACATCAATTACAAAGAATCTAGTATCTGTTGGCCAAATGGTAGAGCAGGGGTTGCAGGTCTAATTCAATGCAAAAGGTTGTTTTGTAGAAGACTTTAATGATAAGTGCAGGTTGGTCGCAAAAGGAAGTAGAGTTGGCCGAATGTTCACTTTAGATGTTGGAATTCCTGCAATGGATGCTGCTATGTATGCTAAATGAAAAGGAGTAGTTGCAGATATTGAAATATGGCATAAACGTATTGGACATGCAAATGTGCAAAGGCTGAAATTAATGCAGTCCAAAGGATTGGTTATAGGGTTGCCTTATTTTAGAGTTGCAGAATTGCATAAAGTCTGTGAAGCATGCCAGTTTGGTAAGCAGGCAAGACAACCCTTCTCGCATGATAGAGAAGTGAGTAGAAAAATACTTGATATAGTGCATACAAATGTTTGGGAGCCTATAGAAAATGTATCTCTTGGTGGCAGCAAATACTTTGTCACATTATTGATGATTGTTCAAGGAAGTTATGGGTATACTTCATGAAGGAAAAAAGTGATGTGTTTGAGCACTTCAAATATTTTAAGGCAGCTATTGAAACAGAAATAGGCTTAATAGTAAAGTGCTTGAGATCAAATGGAGGGGGAGAGTACCTCTCTAATGAGTTCAGTGGCTTCTTGTGAGGACTCATGGGATAAAGAGGCATTTTACTTGCAGGTATACCCCACAGCAAAATGGTATTGTAGAAAGAAAAAACAGGCATATTACAGAAGTTGCACGGGCATTAATGGCTGAAAAGAATATGCCCAAACATTTTTGGTCTGAGGCTGTCCATATTGCTATTTACATTATGAACAGAACTCCCACAACTGCAGTTCATGGGATAACTCCTGAAGAATGCTTTACTAGCAAGAAGCCTAATGTATCACACTTGAAGGTATTTGGCTGTGTTGCATACATTCATGTGCCAGATGAGCTACGGAAGAAGCTTGATCCAAAGGCAAAAAAATGTGTTTTTATTGGATACTCTTTAGAGCAGAAAGGGTATCGCTGTTATAATCCTGTCACACGTGAGTTCAGAGTAAGCAGGGATGTTATCTTTGATGAGATGGGAAGTTGGTATACACCTGCTAGTGATGTTTTGGATTATGATAATGATCAAGATAGCTATGTGTAGAAAGATAAACAAGAATCACGGAGTCTTAGTAGACCAGAAACATCATCTGGTACTATACCTACAGTGAGCCCTTGGTTTGGGAGACTAAGGAGTAGTCCCATATCTTCAGGTGGATTTATAAGTGTTGCAAGGAAGGACAACGGAAAGAAGAAAGTGTTGGATGGTAATGATGCATCTACCAATCATTTGGGATTTGATGGAGATCCTAGTGGTTCGAAGAGTTTGGATGATGAGCTTGGCATTCCTTCAATCAAGACGCTAGGTGTACAGAGAACTCATAGTAATGTAAAGGCTCCATTGAGTGATCCAATGGTACGCAAATCTAGCAAGGTCAGATACCCTGTTAAAAGATTTGGTTTTGAAGGTTATGCAGCTCACCATTATGCTTATATGGTGAAACTAGTTGAGGATATTGAGCCCACTTGTTTTGAGGATGCTGTTGGTCATGCTCATTGGGATGCAGCAATGGATGAGGAGATGGTTGTATTAGAAGCCAATAAGACTTGGGATTTGGTACCCTTACCTAAGGGTAAGAAAGCTATTGGCTGTAAGTGGGCTTACAAAGTCCAACATAATGCAAATGGTTCAGTTAGCAGGTATATGGCTAGGCTGGTTGCAAAAGGCTATGCTCAAACATATGGCATAGATTATGAAGAGACATTTAGTCCAGTTGCTAGGATGTCAACTGTTAGGTGTGTGATTGCCTTGGTAGCAACCAAAGTTTGGAGTTTGCAGCAAATGGGTGTTAAGAATGCCTTCTTGCATGGTGAATTGCAAGAAGAAGTGTATATGGAGCAGCCAGCAGGTTATGAGGATTTAGAGCATCCCACATATGTGTGCAGGTTAAAGAAGGCGCTCTATGGGCTGAAGCAAGCACCTAGAGCATGGTCTTACAAGATTGGAGAGTATCTTGTCAATATTTGATTTTGTATTTTTTATGCTGATCACTCACTTTATGTGAGAAAGGGAGATGCAGGTTTGGTCATCATAGTCATCTATGTGGATGACTTGATTATTACAAGTGACAGTGACACTCGGATTGTTGAAGTTAAGGACTTCTTGAAGAAGAAGTTTGAGATGAAAGATTTGGGTGAGCTAAGATACTTTCTTGGTATTGAGGTGATCAGATGTGATGATGGTATATGGCTATCCCAAAGGCAATATGGCTTGGATATGTTATCCAAGTATGGTATGACAGCATGTAAGCCTCTTTCAGTACCATTGGAGCAAAATGTGAAGTCGAGTGCTGACGTTGGGGATGAGATAGACGACCCTACTATGTTCAGGAGGATAGTAGGGAGTTTGATTTACATGACTATCACAAGGCTAGACTTAAGCTATGCTATTGGCCTTGTCAGTCAGTTTATGCAGATGCCTAGAAAGCCTCATTTGGATGCAGTTAGACGTATATTGAGGTATGTGAAGTCCACTTTACATTATGGACTTTTTAATGAGGCAAGTAAGGACGTACAGGTCTTTGGATACACAGATGGAGATTGGGCTAGTAGCATGTCAGACAAAAGATCTACAAGTGGATTCATGTTTTCCCTTGGTAGTGCAACACTTACATGGAGCAGCAAAAAGCAACCTACAGTTGCTTTATCGAGTATAGAGACTAAGTACAGAGGTTTTGTTATGTCAGCATGTGAGGTGGTATGGTTGCAAAAGTTATTAGGTGATTTGGATGTGAAGGGAGATGGTCCATTTGTCATTCATTATGACAACATGAGCAACATACAATTAGCTAGGAATCCAGTATTCTATGCTAGGACAAAACACATTGAGGTGCACTACCACTTTGTGAGAGAGAAGGTACTTGCAAGAGAGATTGACTTGGTATATGTCAGCACACAGGATTAGATAGCTGACATTTTCATAAAGGCATTGGGTGTAGAGAAGCTTCAAAGTTTCGAAGCTTACTTGGAGTTGCAGAGATAGAGTTGAGCTTGAGGGGGAGTGTTGAGATGGCAAGCTCAACACGTGCAGACATTGATGATAGACCGCCTGGCTAGATGAGTCCGCACGTCTACACTTAGCACATTGGTTGTCATTATGATACTCACATGGCCACTGTCTTATCACTTATTATATTTAGTTTGTTACACCTACCTACAGCTGGCAAAGATATAGCGCGAGTCGATTAGTGTAGTCGGTTATGCACTGTTTGACTTAGAAGGCCACTTTCCTTTATGTTGTATCTTATCTATACTTTATGTACATTGTATAGTGTGTGGAAGAAGAAGAAGAAACCAGCAAGGAAAATTTTTTGGCCTCCATCTCTCTTCTTTTTTTCTTGAGCAAGCTTCCTCTTGTGTATACAATGTGTGTTTGGCACTGCGATTTTTGACATTTTTTCCTCACCTATTTATGCATGTGTTTGATTTTGATTGGTTCCCATTTGACTCACCCACCTTACCTTATCCCCTCCCGTTCCAGATTTAGGGAGAATCCTTCCTAGGATTGAAAGCTAGCAAGCCTAGGGCTGACAGCTTACAGTCAAGTGTTTACTTTCGCATTAGCCAAGCATAGAAGTTTGGATTGTACTCCAGCTGAGCATCCCGGTCCAGATCAAAGGATCGGGTACCTTCGTGTGTCATGTAAGTAAGGACATCTATCAGGACGTCACTGGAATCAATGCGACTAGCAATATGTAACTCTTCCTCTGTCAAGAGGTGGTCAAGGTAAGGGTGTCCTTTGATGTGCTCTTCTAGGGGTTGTATTTTGATGTCTTGATGGCTCGTCACTACTCAGTGTTGGTCATTTTTTGGCATCCCTTGAGTTCCCATTGCAATTGAAGGGCATACCAGCTCCATAAGAATGGGGATTTGGTTTCAGCAAGACTTTTTAACTCCTCTAATTCTCGATCAGTGATAGCAGAAGAGGCTCGCTTATCGTATGATGTGATGAGCTATTGTTTGATGTCTTGCTCTGTAGATATCTCAGTGCAGAGCAACTCTACAGCTGAGTGGGGTGCTTTGATGAATGCAAATTCGAGTGTGTCCCATGAACAAGGCATTGTACTAACTTCTACTGCAAAGGGCTCTTGTAATACGTCCAAGTCCAAGCGGTTGTAGCTCAGAGCCAGCGACATGAATGTGGCGTGTAAGCATCTAAGGCAAGCAATGACATCATCCCCCGTGTCTTCGGCTAGATCCACAGCCAGTGACAAGAATGATTTCCGCTCATAGGAGGGTATAAGGCCTACAGGTGGTTGACGTTTGACAGAACTAGAGAGTTGGGTAGCAAATAGTTGCAGGCTCGATTGTTCCTGAGATTGTGGTTGGGTCACTTGCCCGGTGGGCTCGAACGACTAGACTGCAAATGGGGCGTCACTACTTATGGGTGCGGTCTCCTGAGTCTTGATTAAGTTGCGTGAGACTGGTTCGGGGACAGCAGGCTGAAGTTTGGGCCGGTAGACCTGGTCGGTCTTCATGTGTATAATCAGTTGCGAGTCAATATGCTTGGTGATTCGAGTCTTTTGTGGCATTAGACCTTGACCCATTACATGGTGGGGTATAGTTATGCATGGGGGTGGCACTTGGTTGGTGCTCTTGGCTGCTTTAGACTTAGGGATCCATATCCAAGCATTACCCTCATAATAACCTTGTGCTTGCAATAGGACCTTAGGAACCCATCGCGGCTTGATCACCCGTCGTTGTTTGTAGCTTTGTTTTGGCCTTCTAGGTTTTGAGGTTGTGTTGTTAGCCTTGCAAAGGCATGGCCAATTGCTTTTGGGCGGTAGTTTCTGACGTTTAGGCACCCACCTTAATGGGTGTTCATGGGCATTGACCTTGGTTTCAGCAGGTTACTAGTATAGAGGCTTGGGAGGGTGTAACAAATCACAACCCTCCTCCTTGGACTTGGCTGAATGCATGTTTACCAGTGGCATTGTGGGTCTAGTGGGAGGCGCGCAGCCCTTACTGAAAGCCACCACTATACAGACATTTCCAATGGCTAAGTGGATACATTGTGACTCATAATCGACATTGCCATGAGCTTGCTTTTTAAAGGTTTGACCCAGTAGCGATTTGATGCCTGCATTTTCAATATTCGGCAACACATAAAATATCATTGGTATGCTCGCAGACTCGATAGAAACTGTGGCCTTGCATTTCCCTAGGAGTGTGTATGATCGCCCCCCATATGGGCTCAGTTTGGTGGTAGTGGGTGGTAGTTGTGGTTTGCCAGTATGGGGCTAATGATCGTGGGTTAAGACATTGAAGTCTACTCCCTTATCGACTAAGGCATTGACAGCATATGTTTGCTTGGCAGTGATTGTGATGCAGAGGTAGGCAAGTTCTACGGTTTGCTCATTTTCTTGGTCAATCTCCGTGATTGTGGCTACTCGTACTTTGACCAGTGGTTCTAACATAGGTGGTTCATGCAAGGGGTGCATGGTGGGATAATACTTCTTGATGCGACTGCTATTGAAGAAGCCTACACACTCACCTTCCAAAGTCTCGAGTTCAACATTATCGGTTCGGCTGATGACACGAACCTTGAAGGGCCCTAGACCTTTAAACTTCATTTTCTATTTATGCCCCTTAACGGAGTATAGGAGCACTAAGTCACCTTGTTCAAAGTTGCACTACTTGACATGCTTGTCAAACCAGCTTTTGCATTGTGCTTTCTTGCATATGAGCGCATGGGTAGCTAGGAGGCGAGTTTTCAAGAGGCATTCGAGTTCAATTAGACGTTTCATCCATGCTTCCTTCCCTTCCCATATTTCATGAAGTGCAATCCTTAGGCTAGGAACGAAGAACTCTACAGGTAGAATTGCTTCAATTCCATAGGTCAACCTAAAAGGTGTCTGGCCCACAAGGCTGTGCGATAAGCCCACAAGGTTGCCATCAGCTTGCTATCCCAATCACTGCGCGAAGTAGAGACCACCTTGGTGAGGATGCTTACTAGAATTTTTTTGGTGGATTCCACCTGGCCATTTTCCTAAGGGTAATATGGCAAGGATTTCCGATGGATAATTAGAAAGGTGGATAGAAGATGTGCGATCACTTCATTAATGAAGTGTGTGCCTTAGTTGCTAACCAATTCGATGGGGCAGTCAAATCGTGAGATTACCTGCTCCCATAGGAACTTGGAAATCATTCTTGCATCATTCTTTCGTGTAGCCTATGGTTCTGCCCATTTTGTTAAATAGTCAATGGCTACAATGATATACTTGGCTTGAGAGTATTGTGCCGCAGGACTAATGGGTCCTATGAAGTCAATTCCCCACTTCTCGAAGGGTTGTCGTGCAATTATCAGGGTTAGCTCTATTTGATCTTTGCGAATTGGGACCTTTGTCCGTTGACACTTGTCCCAGTGCTTAATGAATTGTGCCGCATCGTGGAAAAGCGTGGCCACCACAGTTGAGATAGCAACACCTTGTGGGCTATTGTTTCTCCGCTAAAGTGTCCTCCCGTGATTCCAGTGTGTGATTCTAAGAGCACTTCATGCATCTCGTATTCACATATGCATATGCACAATAAGCCATCTTGCCCTAGCCTATACAGCTGACCTGCTATCAACTGATAGGGTTGGATCTTAAGGATGAGCCATCTAAGTCGGGATTTCTCTATTGGTTGTTCAGGTAGTCCATGCTCAAGCACTTGGACTATGTCGTCTACCCAATATGGCATCAAGTCGGCTTGAAATAATTCTCTCTCTCTCGACAGACTAAACAAGTGCGCATCTGGCAAATCATCTACGATGCCTTGTCTAGCGGCCTCTCTCGTGGGGATGCGCGACATGTGGTCGGCCATGTAGTGATGTTTCCCTTTTTGTACAACCACGGAGAAGTCGAATTCTAAAAGCAGAAGGAGCCATTGAGCTATATGCGGCCTGTAGCACAAGTTTTGTTTACTAAATATAGCAAGGCTTGATGATCCACAAAGAAGGTAAAAGGAGTGGCCAACAAATAATGTCGAAATTTCTTCATGGCAAATACCATGGCTAGACCTTCTCTTTCTGTTGTTGAGTAGTTCATCTCAGTCTCAGTGAGTTGTCTGTTGGCACAAGGTGTTGGCCCGGTTGGCACAACACTGCCCCTACAACGAATTTCGAAGCATCAATATGCACGTGGAAGGTAATGGTCCAATCTGGGGCTCATAGAATTGGCATTATGATCAAAGCTTTTTTTTAGTTTCTCATACTCGTGTTGGCACTCTTCAGTCCATTCAAATATAATCAATAGCTTGTACAAAGGTCTAGCAATCAATGCATAATTCAGCACAAATCATCGATAATACCCCATATGGCCTAAGAAGCATTGCACTCCCTTATAGTTGGTTAGGGGTGGAAGATCAATATTGACCCTGAGTGGCTATGCCATTTTTCGATACCACATGCCCTAGGATACATCCGTGCTTTACCCAAAACTGGCACTTTAAGGGGTTTAGAGAGAGGCGATATAGGCAACACCGTTCAAAGACCACTTGGAGTCTATCTAAATGTTCTCTCTAGGTTGAGTGAACACACAAGTCGTCTACGAAGACCTCCATAGTGCACATAAGGTATTGAAAGGTGGATGGAGCATTTGTTAACCCGAGGGCATGACTATGTAGGCGAAGACACCCCACTCAGTAGTGAATGCAGTCTTATGCCTATCGTCAGGATGCACCTGCACTTGATTGTATCCAAAGAAGCCATCCAAAAAACTGTAGACCTCCTTGCCCGCCACTCTCTCAAGCATGTGCTCAGTGTACAGCAATGGGTACTTGTCCCTCTTAGTCATAGCATTCACCTTCTTGCAATTGATGCATACCCTAATCTTATCGTTCTTCTTCATTACAATGACTATGGGTGATACCCAGTCTATGTGCTCAATTTCGTAGATGAATCCCGCTCTCATCAACTTATCGATCTCTTCCTTGACTGCATGAGCGTGTTTTGGATTCATGGGATATGGTGACTACTTGGCCGGCATTGCATCTAGCATCATGTGAGTCACTACACTTGGATCTACCCCCTTGAGTTCTTCTAAGGACTAGGCGAATACATCTATATACTCTCATAAGAGGACAACGAGATGTGTCACCTCCTCCTCCGTCAGGTCATCGGCAATAAAGATAGGTCGGGGTGTCTCCCCTTCCTGGGCTAGGTTCACCTCCTTGACCTTGGTGGGTCCCTCAATGGGTTCACTTGTTTTCCCTTGATGTTTAGCACCCAGCAGGATCACTACCCTATCACCCCTTTTGAACCTCGTAAATCTCTTGGGAAGGTCATGTGGTTTTCGTTGTTTGTCCGCTCTTGCGTCCTTAGACTGGTTTGCCCTTTCTTCTTTTAAGCGTCTGTGCCTTAGGTGGACGGGCAGTTTCCCCTTGGTATGTCTAGTCTTGAGATGCCTCCATATTTCCAGGTCGCTTTCTGAGCTCACTTCCAACTCGGAATCGAACTCTTCATCTTCGCTAGGTGAGGTAGTCTCCCCCGGTGGTCGTAGCTCGGAGGGTGACTCTGTTCTAAGCATTGGTGTGTTACTTGGTTGGGTTAGTCTTGCTAGTTCCAGATCTATGGCTCTTGCACGTTCCAACCAAGCACGGTCACAATCCATGCGCATGACCCCTTGCTCTATCCTGAAGGTGTTCTTTCTCTTCGGCCTGGAGTCTACCCGTATACGTTCTATCACTCATCCTTCGGTGTTGTATTCTATGGTATCTACCTCGTCCTCACCCTTGTCACTAAAGCAGTGGCAGTCCTTGCATCTGTCATTCAAAAGCATCTTCATCTGACTGCTCATCGTCTCCTAGGTCTTGTTATCTCTCATGTGTTTGATCAGGTATCACCCTTGAGCATCACGGAGATGGCAGGTCAACTGGTGCAATTTTCCAAGAGTCCATTTCTACCCTCACAGCTTCTATTCTATTGCCTAGGAAGATGAGACCATTCCCCCAATCTTCTATCACTTTGGCATTGCACATCTAGGGTCAGCCCAATGGGACATCGTAGTCCACTCCCTTCATGACTATAAAGTTAACTGAGAATTGGACTCCAACAATTTTTACCACCCAGTTTTTTAGCACCCCAAATGGCTTTACTTTCATTCCGTTAGCTAATGTGACATTGAACCTACCAGTCTCGACAGGTGGGTTGCCCCAAGTTAGGAGCACTTCATGGCTCAGTACACTGACTCCCACCCCTATGTCTACAATCCCTTTCCTTGTTGTGTCGCCTAACGGCTAAGGCCAATAAGACTGCGTGCTTCTCAGTGCCTTCCCAAAAAGCATTAATGTGCAAGGATTTGGGCATGGAGTGTAACGTCAAACTCAGTATTTGCGTCTCTGCATCATGTTCTTGTAGGTCTACATCCCCTTGCTCTTGTGGCCCTTCAACCCACTACTTCAAGTCCTACCATAGAATCGAATGGTGCCTATGCAAATCTCCCAGGTTTACCATCACCCGGGTGGTCACTAGAGTGGTAAGCAAGTCATTGGTTACTCGTCTTTCTCCTGTTTTGGATTGTTCTGGCCAGCGCCCCTGACTAGGTTGCTAGCCCGTAGAGTTAAGGCCTTGCCTAAGCGGTACTACTTGTGGCATAGCTGCATCTCTCGGTTTTGGTGGAGGGGGTGAGAGTGGCATGCTAATGCTGGAGAGATCCTCGATCTTGTCCTCCAATATGGGCTCCGAATCTTTCAAGTGTTCTTGAGCCTCCTTTACCCACTCCTTCACCTTCTCAATAGCCTCTAGTTGGCGCTTCGGGTTGGGGTACTCCCCTATCTTAGCACTTCCCTTTTCCGCAGTCTTAGGGGCTAATGTCTCTACCTTAGCACCAGTGACTTTCTTTCCAACAGGTAGTGTTGTGATGCTCTCAGTTTTCAACATGATTTTAGCTTCGAATCTCTTCTTCCACCGCCTATGGCTCCTCTTCCCTATCGAGGCTATGTCAAGATTGCTAGGACCTGGTAGTGATATGCCGGCTTGCTTTGTTTGTGCACGGGTCATGACATGCAATGGTATAGGTGTAGCTTCCCTGTCCAAAGTCTCGACACCGAACAGCCCCAATGGGATGGATGGCATGTTAGCTGAGTTTGAGGGTGGTTTTCACTTTGGATAGTCAACAAAGAGATGAGTGATTCCACACTCAGGACACCTTAGGTCAGCCTTGTCTCTATTTTGTTGCTCCCTTTCGGGATAGCGTGATGAGATATGTCTCGGGTGGCCACAAGTCCAACACATGATTGGATCCTGGGTCTGCCCTCCTAGGCCTTTACCTCGTCCTCTACCTAATGCCATCACTGATACTAGTTGATAGTCCATAAGGACTGTGTTGTCCTCATCGTCATGTGAGACATATGTAAGGCTCTTCCTCGTTTGGCTCTTCCACATAGTAGATTGGAGTGTCACTCAGTGGATGTGTCACATAGGGGCCAGGTGGTCTGGGTATTCCGATAGGATTTATATCCATTCTAGGAATGGCCAGCTTAGTATCGTTTGGCGTGGGAAGGGGAGCACCATTGGCCCTTCCCACGCCAAACGATGCTAAGCCGCGGCTATCAAGCGTTCCAAGCAAGCTCTAGTGGCTACCTCTCACATAGCCGATGCGCCTTCAAACCTACGAATGTAGTGAGCTTACATCGATGCCGAAATGAGTTTCCTTCTCCTTCACATACACTGGTAGCTCCATGATCCTTGATGCTAGCTCAAGCACCCTCAAGCCTCCTCCATCAAGCTCCATCCACCATAGCTATGCACGCGCGAGCAAAGAGAAGAGAAGAGAATAAGAGAAGTAGAGATAGTGAAGAGCTTCACCCTCTTGATCCCTCACTCCCACATACTCACTCCCTCACACTCTCACACTCTCTCTCTCAAGAGCACACACACAAGCAAAGAGCGGAGAAGAAAGGAGGAAGAGAGGTCTCTCGTTAGCCACACCCCAAAGAATGACCTTCCATTTACTTTTTTGAACTTTATATACAATCCTAAATTTCCATGGGTGCCCATCCTTTTTTACATGACCGGCCTTTGTGGCAAGGTCCTTTTTCCTATTTCCCTTTTCTTGCCTCACGCCTTAAGCCTACACCTGTCTATTCCTTTACAAATGGCACAGGAGGGAGCCGGGCGCTCTTTTACAAGAGTTTTTTGAGTTTTTTGAGGCACCTTCTATTTAAAATTGCGCTTTCGCCTTAGCTTAGCTTTTAGGGGCTGCCTTTGCGCCTTTTTCTGTTCTTTTTTCGCTTTTTGCTTCATTTTTCTGCCATCTTGAACTGAGGTTAACACTCTCTTTATCATACAACTCCTTGAGACCCTCTTCTCTCTCTCTTGCCTTCAGAGCTTCTTTTAATGAGATTATCTCCCTATTAATGATGGTCATTACTCTTGTTTGTTCCATCATGCAGTCTACAAAGGAAACCGTTTCTTTTTTGAGCTCTGCAAAGTGTGGCCTTTTTGTCTTTGGTTCCTTGTGGAGTTGGCTTTAAAATTCCTTCACCACTTTGTCTTGATCTTCATTATGGTGAATGGACAAAGGCACTGCAGTGGTTGACACTTCTAAGCGGGGTACCTTAGGCCCTTGGCGTGACTTTGCATCAGGGCTACTTTTGCTGGTCTTTTGGTTCCTGTAAAAGGGGCTCATTTTCTAGGTGCAGGCATAATTTCTTGTACTTTGCTAACTAGATATTGCACCCAGGCCATGAGATTGCTTTCATTGACTGCCCCTTCTATAATACCCTATGTTGGGGTGATTGTTGGTGTGGCCAAGACTGGTGGGATTGTTTGTAATATGGCTTTATCCTTACCTTCCACCACCGGTCTTGGTCCTGCTTCTTCCGATGTTGTGCTTGTGCTTGGCACGTCCTCCTTTGCTAGGCTCATCATTGCTAATTCCTGAGATCTAGAGGGTTGCTCCATTGATCTCCGAATGGCAAGGCAATCTTTTTATCTTCTTGTTGTCTTAGCCTTTCTTCCTCCTCTTCTAGGCCCTTTTTGCTCTCTTCTTCTAGCCTTTTTGATTCCTCCTCCACCCTTTGCAGCTCTTTGTTTTTCTCAAAGGTGGAGCGGGCCTTTCATATGGGGATTTAGAGAGTAATCTTTCTTATTCTCCCTTGGCTTGAGAGTTCTGAGCCTTGCTACTTACCAACTATCCTCTCGCTCAAGGCTTCTTGTAGTTGAGGTGGTTGGTCATTCTCCTTTTCATTAATGATTTGTGTCATGTTGTCCTACTGCTCTTTATGGGTTTCTTCTCCCTCTTGTTCTCCTCCTGAAATTGAGATGGTCGAGTTTGTTGGGATAGGAGAGTGACACTCCTCATGGATTGGTGAGGGCTCCTGGTGAATTGGTGATGGATCTGGGGTTTCCTCTACCACTTCTCTCTCCACCTCTTCTAGAGCTTCTTAGATAATGGCTGTTAGAACTCCTCCAAAACCTATGGTTGAAGCCTTGGAAGCAGGTTTTTTCCTTTTAGACTTTGCCATGGTAACCGGGGACTCTTGTCCTACCACCCTTGGTGCTCCAGCTAGTACCTTTGCGAGTCCTGTATTGTTTTTTGAACATAGGCATTCCAATTCACCTCATCTAAAGTGTTGGTCATCATGAGACCTTCTAGCAAGGGTATACTAATTCTACTCATAAGGGCACTGTATCTCTGGCTTGAAAAAAGTGTGTGGATCATTTTAGCCTGTAGCTAAATGGTGGGGTCCAAAATATCAACTAGGCTAATTCCATCATTGTTGTAGACCCTTCTTTTGTCCATCCCTAGCATTCCATACATATCCCTCTTGTGTCTCTTTTTCGGTGTCGCTGCTAGCCCCAGTGCCTTCTCTACAATCTTTGAACTAAGGGGAACCCCCACACTTCTAGAGGTCTCGCCTTGCCCTAACAATCATCGTGCCAATGTTCCTTTGGACGTTGAAAGTCCTCTGGAATTTAGTGCATTTATTGTGGTCTATGTCTTGTCCCACCTTTTCCATGTACTTGGTAAGGTTGCATCGCTCAAACATCTGTGCCACTGCCTCTTCGGTTGTCATCACCATTCCTTCCAGATTGTGGAAGCTGCAATATTTCAATTGGTTGAATGCTCGGATCTCCATGGGGCTAATCCATATATTCTAAGTTCCTCGTCCGAGAAGGGAAGCATGTTGGCTTTATCCTGCTATCTTGCCATTTTGGGTTCCTGTCACCACACAATATCCCACAGTTAGTTTTCTTTAAAGGGCGTCTCTTGCACGGAAAGTAAGATGACTAGAAAGATCATTGTTTGAAAATAAGAATTCTTATACAATGAGAAATATAATCCACAAAAACCCACAAATTAAGATTTCTCAACCAATCAATCCACACCTTCATTATTTTCTTCTAGAATTCAATTCCCATTTTGAGTTTTCCTCCATTACCCCCCTTCCCCCTAGAAAGGATGAAAATCTTTCATAGGATTGTGAAAATCAAAGTGTATGGGCATTCAACACATCCGTGGTGTGCCTTACTTTCTTAAGAACCAGTCGTAAATATACTTACCACATATGGATATTGCACAGCAAGTATCCAAGTTTTGCCATGGCTTGAACACTCCTCTGCTTGAGGTTATATTTAAGAGTCACATAATAGTCCAAATCCCATGGGGATGAATGCCCACTCATGTGATGTAAGTCAATACATCAATCAAGAGGTCACCTGAGTTAAGCTGACTTGCAATGTGGAGTTCCTCCTCTATTAGAATCTTATCCAAGCATGGGTGAATCATGACATTGTCTTCTAATGGTTGATTCCTAGTTATGGCCAACAATCTAAATGAGGTGGGGGCCACATAGGTCAGGTTGTACTCAAAAGTTTTGACGGCGTGTCTTTGCTCTGCATTGGTCATGATTTGATATCCCTCTTGGACCCACAAAAGGTGCAAATTATACCACTTGCATATGAAATTGGACTCAAATTCAACGAGTCGTTGGAATTTAGAAAGTTACTGGGGTGGCATGAAAATTTTATCTTTTTTATAAGATGTGATCAAGCATTGGCTTACGGCCTTTTCAAATGAGATTTCATTGCCAATCCTCTCATTTGAAATAGTGGAAGTTTTAATAAAGATGAATTCAAATTCTTCCCAAGAACATGGGAAGGAATGTACCTCATTTGCTATAGGTTCATCAAGTAGGCCTAGGTCTAAACGTTCATAACTTCTAGCAAATAGTGTGAAAGTTGAATCCAGATGCATGTAGCCACGTCATCCCCTGTGTCCATGACCATATTGGATGCCACTTCAAGAATGGATTGTCATGGTGGTAGCGGCTTACGATGTTCTGGCGGCTTGGGTTTAGTTGAATAGGACAAGTTGACATGGGGCACTTCCACTAGAAGGTTCTCATTGTGGCTGCAGTAGGCTTGGGTTGTGAGGTTTGCAATTCAATTGACACTTTATCGTTAGATCTCTTGGTGATTATCTTAGAGTCTTTAGGCAAGGCTTGCTTTTCTTGGTTGCTTGTAGACTCTTGGTTGAACTTTGGGTTGATAGAAAATTTGAGCACTCAAGGATTGAGCACCCTCCATTTTAGTTCTTCTCCTCCCTTGTTTTGATTGACGTTGAGGAAGGTTGGGTTTTGGGGCTAGGGATTGAGAATTTGACTTAGTATACGCGAGTTTAGGCAAGAGGTGTTACCCTCATAGTATCCTTGGGCTCACATCAAGGTTTTCAGAACCCACTGCTGCTCAGTCACATGTGCACTATGGGAGTTCCAACTCCACCATTTAGGCCTAGAGCATGAGGTATGGAAACTATGCATATTCGGTGTGTTTGATGTTTGTGAAACTATGGTTTATGCTTTGGAACCCACTTGAGTGTTTGGGCCATGATTCTTTGATGCGACATGGTAGGTACCCTAGAAGCACATTGGGATGTGCTACTCCCCTCCTTAGGGTGGATACTAGGTTTAGCTACTCGTAGTACTACAGGTTTTGGGACAACTGCGGTGCTCTTGCAGAAAGCCATTACGATTCTAGTGTGCCCAACGACAAGGTGGATGCACTGCAAATCATAGTCTACATTGCAATGAACTTATTTTTTGAATTTCCCTAAGAGTGGGTAGGATTGCCCCCCAAATGGGCTCAGTTTTGCATTGGTTGGTTGAAATTGGGGTTGACCCAGTGTTCATGTGTTAAGATATTGGCATCGGCTCCCTTGTCAAATTAGCTCATCAAGGGTGCATGCTGTTTGGGAGGTTATGGTGATCCATAGGTAGGTTGGTGCTACTGCTTCCTCATCCACATTATCAAGCTCTGTGATGGTCGCAACCCTCACATTTGATGGTGGGTCCATTATCGAAGGTTCATGAAGTGGATATGATGGAGGCTAGCAGTTTTTGATATGACTTTTATTGAAAAAACCTATACTCTGTCCTTCTAGGGTTTCTAGTTTCACATTCCCCGGGCCCATTCTACTGATAGTATGAACCTTGAAGGGTCCCAATCCCCTAAACTTCATTTTTTGCTTGTGTCCTTTGAACGAGTATATCAAGACTAAATCTCCCTACCCAAAGTCTTATTGCTTGACATGTTAGTTAAACCAACTCTTGCGGTGTTCCTTTTTGTAGATTAGAGCATGGGCTACAATGAGACAGGTTTCAGATAGGTGTTCTAACTCCACTACATGATTTTTCCATGCTTCTTGGCCCTCCCATTGCTCTTAGGTTTCTATTCTCAAGCTAGGAACAAAGAATTCCACTGGGCATAACAACTTCAGTTCCGTAGGTCAACGTGAATATCCTATGGCTATTTTGTAGGCCATTCGGTATCCCATAAAGCTATTTGTTGTCCTAGTCATTGTTGTGGGAGGCAGAGACGACCTTCGTTAGAATATCCACCAAGATCTTGCTTATGGATTCGGCTTGACCATTGGCCTGTGGATAGTATGGAGAGAACTTCCCATGGATTATTAAGGTGGATAACAACTGACCGATCACTTCATTGATAAAGTGTGTGCCTTGCTTGGTAGGCCTCCCTTAGCATCACACGTTCATAGTTTGGAAAATAGAAAAAGATAAAGACGTATACACTAGCTTGCCTTGTTAAAGTTTGAGAAAAATTGAGTTGTCAAAGAGAGAGTGTGTGTAATATTAAGGTAGACTAAAGCCAATTTTAGAGATTTTAGAAATATTGAAGGGTGACTAAACTAAAAATTTCATGAATATATAGCCGTCTCAATATATCATCTAGCTCAAAAAGACTTTTTGAGGTTTCAGGTCACTAGAAAAGTGTCATTTGGGATAGGTTTTAGCTTGGTAAATCTATCAATAATAATATAGCATAGGTGTAGAGTTTGTTTTTCAAAAAATTGACCATTTTGGAGTTATTTGTGATTGGGAATCATCCTTGCCTTTACATCACTAAGGATCAGGCATTATGGAGCTGGTCTATTGTAGGTTTTGAACTCTTGACCTCCCATTACTCATCCACCCATCCTATTGATTGAACAACCTCCTTTGCACTTACAATTTTGAGTTGAAATTCATTTAGTTGAGCACATTTACCTTAGGACAAAGGGCCCAACATAGTGCCATCTAACAATCCGGTTGTAATGTTTTTTTCTAATCGAGTTACATAAATGTTCTATAATAGTCATATATATAGTATGGAACTCAAACAAAAGATTTCTAGCTATTTTGATATTTTCTTATAAAGTACTAGACATGCATGATAACTTGTTGGAGCAAAATTTAGTACTCTCCAAAATGGTGGGTACTAAGTAGACCTCACAAAGTCATGTGCTTTTTGGAATTCAACTAAATGGTGCTACAAGACTTGTAGTTCGACCCGACTATGCTAACTCGAACAAGTCAATTTGACCTAGGTATGGCCTAGGTAATATAAATGAAATTCATCACAGCTTTAAGTGGCTAAAAAGAATGCATCTTTTGTGTAAAAGAGTCACTATTAGGGTGGGATGTGTTTTGCCTTTTGAGGGCATCATCTATGACTAGGTTCACACTCACACAACATAAGCTTAAGCAATCTAGAAGAGGCCTACCATGGGTGTTCACAATAGTGATGCAAGCGTGTTTAAGTGTAGTTTTTATTATTTAAAAGTAACCAATCACAAAAGTTTATGCACACTTTTGTTGAATCAAAATTTACCATGTGTAAAGAGAAACATCTTCCATCAGCCAAATCTTTCTTCCGGGCATGTGAGGCCAGTAGAAGTTGTCGTGGTCCGGAAGAAAACTACCTTTTTGTTTTCTAATGAAAAGGACACACATTAGATGATGCCTCCCTCAAGACTATATCGCACGGGTATCCAATGAAGGGGAAAGTTGGGATCGACGGTTGAAAAGGCACCACATGTCTCGAAGAGATCTGGGACGTTGAAACGGACGTCTATGCACTTTATCGATGCAGCCAAAGTAAACTAGGTCAAATAGCAAACTAGGCATAAAAAGTAAACTAGGCCAGAAAATCGGTCGTTCCTTTTCAATGATTACCTCCTCAAACTGCCCACTTAGGAATTCGATGCTTCAGTCCACGGACGTCCCTCGAGGTTTTCCAGCACTCTATTTCATCGTGTAATCCTTGCTTGTGCCGTTCTTCCTCCCACAGGGCATTCCTTACATATTGTCTTTCCCTTCCTTTCCCTTCCTCCTCAATAGCCTCATCGTCAGTTACCAACACATGGACTGCCAGGTTGTATCAAGTCTTGTAAATGCACTGATAATTAGCTCTTGGTCACGCTTGGATGCTTGATCAGGTCGTCACAAGTTACAGTTACACCGATTTCAACAGAACCTATTTTCGAGGTTGTATATTGTGCATCACAAAGTGGACTCTAGTTCAAAAACATACATCAATCTGCATAATTGGTACATCTCTCCACTTGGGCTATAAATCTAAATGCAATACATAATATTTTTAGATAATCGGTGGAAGCTAGAACATAAGATTGCAACAATAGGGTCCCTTGCACATCTCCCTTATGGAGAACTGGATATGATTGGAGTCCATGATGATGAAGCCATGGCGCAGGTCATCAGAGAGGATTAAAGTGAAGAGACAAAAGGGGGGAGAAAGGGGGGTGTGTGCTTGACATTGATCTCTTCTTCTTGTTTGTCATTGAATGTACATATCGATTGGAGTTTCTTTCTGTGCTTGACTTTAAGCTCTTGGTTTCTCATGTCAAATGCACGCATCGATTAGAGTTTCTTTCTGGGGGTATGTTCCTAGAAAAATATAACTGGAGGGATGGATTCCCCTTCTGCATTGTGTATGCAGCAAAGCTTTGTTTGATTAGTAGGATTTTTGTAACTTCTAAATGTTACCCTTTACCTATGAAAAGTAAAGAATGATTTTTTATGAGACTCCCTAGTGATGATGATGTTGCATGTTGTAGTACGTTGACGGCATGGAAGAGTTTTAAACCTCCTACTTGTATTGTAGTGAGCTTGTTCTATAATGGAAATCTTTCATGCTTGTCATGCGATCATGCTCGATAAAGTACTTGTTGTGGCCATGCTGTGATCATGGTATACTCATGCCATGATCATGCCATACTGTTTTTTGATCTGTTTAAGGGATCAAACCATACCGTCTAGCCATAGTATGAGTTGTCTAAAAATCTTGTGCAATTTCCTTGTCTTGACATTAAGTCAAGCTGTAAAGCTAAATACATGGTAATCTTTATAGCTATGAGGGACTATGTTCGGTTCTGCTAGTTGCTACCAAATCTTCATGTACTAAATGTCCACATTTGTAAATGACAAACTTTTTATGCAGTTATTTATTTGTAATAAGACTTGGTTATGTCAAGCAAATATCTTGCAGGCAGCGATGACACATACACACTCCCAAAAGAGATCAAATGAGGTTGCCTTCAAGGCTAAGTACGAAACCTTAGGAGCATTGACAACAAACCATGTCGATATCAGAGCATCCGATGATGTTGATGTGGGTTATGACGGGGCTGCTACAAGTACATACACCAGAAGATTGTTGATTTGACATTGAATTGCATTTTTTTCATTGCAGACATGAAATAGTTATTGTGCTTAACACTATGCTTGCCTTTGTGTTCTTTCCATTTTAGGAGTCTCTATACGAGGAGATTGTGTGCCCAATTGGTAAAGTGGCATGACAATGTCTTGCTTGTCATGTCTATCCAATGGGACATGTGAATGAGTTCAAAATATTAAGGATGATACAATACTTGAAGAAAGAGTATGGCTGGTCGTCTTAGTACAGATGACATTGTCCATGCCACCGATACCTCTATGTGGCAGAGTCAGAAGTGCTTTTTCAAAAATGAGAGAAAGTTTGAAATGGCAAGGAAGAAGTTTGAGTCTACTATGCTTAAGAGGGCTGAATTTGCATGGGACTTGATCCCTCAAGTTAAGAAGACTTCTATGGATATGGCTAGCTATATTTCACAATTTTTGAAGAAAGCCATGAGCAAATACATGGCTGAAAAGTCCATCAAGTTGAAAAGAATTGAAGACACAATAAATGAGGGATACGAGAAGCATGTAAGCCATATTTCTTATTTTAATTGTTGTCTTCATCTTTTGTGTGTGTGTGTGTGTGTGTGTGTGTGTGTGTGTGTGTGTGTGTGTGTGTGTGTGTGTGTGTGTGTGTGTGTGTGTGTGTGTGTGTGTGTGTGTGTGTGTGTGTGTGTGTGTGTGTGTGTGTGTGTGTGTGTGTGTGTGTGTGTGTGTGTGTGTGTGTGTGTGTGTGTGTGTGTGTGTGTGTGTGTGTGTGTGTGTGTGTGTGTGTGTGTGTGTGTGTGTGTGTGTGTGTGTGTGTGTGTGTGTGTGTGTGTGTGTGTGTGTGTGCAATGAGTTTTTTTAATTCCATGCTTCTCAATATAGGCACGAAAAAAGGTACCTCATGGAGACCTAGAACTTGCAACTAGGGGTGTTGCTGAGGGTGTTGACAATTATGATGATGGTGATGATGGTGTAGTCGGTGATGATGACATAGCAAGACCTCATGTCAAAGATCTTACTAGCGATGGAAATGCACATGATGGAGACTATGACCCAAAATGGGCTCCTCAAGAACCTGGTCTCACATCAACTAAGGAGTGCATTATTCCACAGTTTCAAAGTGCTTCACTGGCCTTCTTGTCAACATTCAAAGGTTTGAATCTTGAATCGTAGCCCCCATCACCCCCACTGGTGAGTCTTGAGGTGGTTTTAATATTTTATTTATTTCCTAATCAGAGCTCGTTTTATCTGTTGAAAGATGTGTATTGATTTATGCATAGCAAAGACAACGTGCCCCTCAACAGAGGGGATTGAGATCTTGAGGTCCATGTGCTGGGGATGATATGATCACTATCGGCATCTCTTCACCATCATCATGTGAGGAGGCTGTATGTGCATATACATTGGTGATCTCTAGTGGCACTATTGAGCCACAATGCATAGGAGGGAGTCCCTTGGGAACAAGGGGCCAGATGGCTTGTTGCAGGTTTAGGGTTGATGGTATCTATTTTTTTATCTTTTATGTAATATTGTGTGATTTGTAGTGTTCTTAGTACCATGGTTTTGTGTACAAGCTAGAGAGACAAGTGTACATATTGAGTTCTCTAATATCTCCCCCCGTGCCTCCCCCATGAGAACCCCCTTTTTTTTAATTTTTTTAATTTTAATTCAACTTTTTTTACCTCTCCCTCTCTCTCCCAGTCGACAGCATGTCGGGGAGAGAGAGAGAGAGGGAGTAAAGAGAGAGAAGGGGGGATATGCACCCCCCCAGGTGGAGGGGTGGTGGTCGTTAAACGGCCATCTCCCCCCCCCCTCATATACCTCCCCTCCCCACTATAAAGAGGACCCCTCCCTCGTGGCCCTCTAGGCAGTGCCCCCCCCCCCCCCCCCCCGGTGATCAGCAACGCCGCCCCCCCCCTCCGCCTGACAACAGCGCCACCCCCCTCCGCCTGACAGCAACCCCCCCCATCATCATCATCATATTCGTCTTCCTCCCCATCCTCAGCTCGACGCCATCAGGGTCCCCCCTGTGAGAAACCAAAAAGAAAAAAAAACTTCCAAGAAGCTTCTAGAAGCTCCCATAAAGAGCCTTCTTAAGGGTGCTTCACCCGCGGAATCGCGTAAGGGACGCAATTCATCCACGAAGGGAGTTCCCTTGTGGGAGGGAAGGACTGCTAGTTGCAGGGAATTTCAGCACACCCTCCACCTGCCCTAGCCCCGATTGTGATGGCCCCAAAGCGCCACACAAGAGGAGCACACGTGGGAGTAAGAGGGGCACATGTAGGAGTCCCCACCCAAAGCATGAAAGCCGATAATGCCCCTCTTGCGGAAGTTCAGGTTTTATCAAATTCACCTTCTTCATTTCCACATGATATGGGTACAATAAGTATAAACTCACATAGGGTAGTCTTAATCGTATTGAAATTTTTTTATGATTGAACTCTTTGTTTTAAAAAGATCATAGGAATGTTCGAGAAAGTTTTAAATCGCATCACACGGTACTTATAATTCCCGCACCCTCTATGTGAAAGGTTGTGTATTTAGAAATAGTTTGATGGCACGAGCATTGATGGTTGTAGGGGAGGGTTTGAAAATGATAAACCCCTCCCTATTTGGCTAAATCACATAGAGCATATCTACATTGGTTGCTCTCACTTTTTTTTAAAAAAAATAAAATTGAAAGGGTCTTTATACCTTCCCCTTCAATGTGAATAGATATGAAATCAATCTCCCCATGTAAACTTGATTACTAGGCTTGAGATAAGCCTTTGCTTTTATGAATGTAAAGGATGTTTGTTTGTCTTGGGAAGAGGAGTGCAATCCTGAGTTAAATATGAGAGAGAAGTTTGGAACCACAAAGTGAGGGATAAAGACTTGAATTGGTAGATAAAAGAAGGGATTTTTTTTATGATGATGATTCTTATGCATGTATGGAACCCATGGACTAATAATGATAACTCCACCAATTAAACCTCTACTCTAATATCAATGTTGTTGAATAGATCCTTAAACCACAAATTGATGACCCACTTGCACAAATTAAAATTGCACACAAGAGGAGAATAGAGAGGAGAGAGAGGAGAGGAGAAGAGTGAAGTAGTAGGCTATTTGTTGTTCACACTGAAGGAGGAAAAGAAGACCTAGGAGGAGTCAATAACTAATTGAAGGGAGTTCATCTCTTATGGGTACACAACCAACATGTATGCTCTCATATGATCTCTATTCTTACTTACCCATATTTGTTTGGGACTATCTTGAAGGCACACTTTTTTGTGGTTCTTCTCACCATGTAGGCCTCTTGACTTGAAAGAGACTCCTCAATCTAGTAGGACACTATGGATTGCTTGCCCTTAGCTTAGGCTACTTGAGATCTTGAACTACCTACAAATCCTAACCCAAAGAAAAAGGGGAAACAAGCAACCTGGCTTTCCAAGCCCTTGGAATCTCTTCAAGTCACAAACGATCCAGGATTGAATGCTAGGAGTATTCGGGAAAAAGGAATCACACCTTAGCAATTGGTCATACGAACGACCACAGAAATGATCATGATTGTACACTTAGGTACATCGTTTGAACTTCTTTTCTCAAGGAACTAATTCAAGGCCAAACACTTAATGCTTCAGGTTAATAATCTGGAGGGAGAGGCAGGTTCAGTTACCTCCGACTGCCTGCCTGGCCCTATCCAAGGGGGTTATTAGCCGTGCCAGGTACATGGACCGAACCCGGCGTGAGAGGTCTCTCTGTGGGTGCTGCTTGGAGCTGGAGGATGCTTGGGTGCCAGGGGAGGATCTGGCCGTAAATTCCTTGGCTTCGAATCCCGCACAAGAGGCCGACTTGACTCAAGATGGAATCTCGATTCCTGTGTACTAGTCTACGGGTGAAACTTGGAGCAGCAATCCTATTGATTGATTGCTGGGATAGCCTTCGAGCATGATACTTGATGTATTCCAAGACTATGATAAATAAAGGTCAAATATTTGAAAAAGGAACTTGCTTGACATTGTTTTTTTATGTCAGTCCCTAAGTTGCGTGAAGGAACCTGTGTTTAAATTGGGTAATTAAGGAAGCTACTTTTGCATGTCAAGCATAATATGGTAGGTAATTAGATAACTAAGAAACCCGAGGAAAGTGCGGTGGACGTGACTTGGGTCCATCCTACGGAAGGGTGGTCCTGGTTAGATGGGAACTTTTCTCAAAAGACGTGATAATGAAACTATGAAGACCTAGCATCAGTAGAGTTTAAATCCCGATTTATCCTGTTTTAGGGGAGCGGAATGGAACTATGCCTTATGGGCAAAGAGGTTGAGCTTCGCATCCCTCTCGTTTCCCATTCTCCATGAACCAAGTGTAGCATAAATCCACTTCGACTCTGTTGTTCCTATACAAAGTGGTTCATCTAGAGCTCGATGCTAGCTACTACCTAGAGACTTGGCTAATAGGAAAGAAACCCTGACTTTAGGTCGGTCCTAAGTGGGAATGGCCGGATACTTCCGCTTCAGGGCAGACTTGGGAAGACCTAGATCGCAAACCTTGTGACATTCCTTGTGAGTGCCAGGTGGCACTTTCTAGACTCCCCTCCTGATGGGCTACTAAGACGTGTCCCACAAGTGGACAAGCTGACACGTTACAGTTGGTATCAAAGCGAACCAACGAGATCTAAAGATTATAAGGAAACTTAATGGAGAAAAATAAAGGAAATAAGGGGATAAATAGGGGAAGGTGAGTAGACTAGAGCAGTGTTTTCTATTGAAAACATTTCTTTACTCACCTATGGATGCTAAGTTGCAGAGTCATGAAGCATAGAGCAAGTTCTTGGTGTTCCAGGTCATGTTCATGACTACAATGCATGCTTCGAATTATCATCAGAGGCTTAGCATGATGAATATTCTAGACTGCATCTATAATCCTTCGCCCTATATGCGGAGCGGAGATGGACGGGAGACTCAAGAATATACTACATAGTAGCCCACCGACTCGCGTACCTTGAGACCAGCTTGAAGAGAATCATGTGGATGGAGGATTTAAAGATCGTGAAGCTATTCATCTTTGTCGAATCTTGCGTAAACGCAACTTTTCACATTAACGGTCGGCAAGTCAAGCAGAACAAGTATGTCTATGAAGAAGTGACACGGGTGATCTCTGCTAACAGAATCAAAGTGTTAGGGCGCTATGAGAAGAATGAGTATCAAAGGAAGGGATATCCCAAGCTTCCTATGACTTACCGTTTCTTAAAAATCATGACTCCACTCCATATTTTTATTCTGCCCCTGTAGCCGATTGTAACACAATCCTATTTTTCCCAAACTAATGTATCAATCAGCTTATCCTGCTTATCCAAAATAAATGTACTCAAAGGGATATGCCTTCATGAGTAAATAAGACTTTTTATAATTGTATATCTTGATCATAAATGTTAACTGAGGTGTTAAGTGATTAAATCACTTAGCTAAAAAGATGTCCTAGTCATATTAACATAATATGGGAACATATGATAAGATGTTAACATAAATAATCTCATTGTTCATACGTAACCCCAAGCACAGGTTCCAAATCCGACTCCTGCACTAAGTCCAGCTGTGGTTCAAGAGAAGAAATTCCTTCTCAAACAAATTAAGCCACGCGATTTTGATGGCAAGGGAAGGACTGTTCAAGCCGATGCCAAGATCTGGATTGAGTCCATGGAGGACTATTTTGAGGCAGCAGAAACTGCACCTGCTAACCAAGCCATGCTCGCCAAACTTAAGCTTATAGGCAAAGTGAGACTTTGGTGGAAACAGTGGTGCAGAGAGCAAGCGATCTCGGAGGGAACAGTCACTTGGGATAAGCTTAAGGAAGCTGTACGAGGGAGGTATCTGCCACCTGCCTACCCCACACAAAAGATGAATGAATTCTATGACTTGAAGTAGCTAGGATTATCCCTTGAAGCATACTATTCGAAGTTCATTTCACTCCTAAAGTATGCACCCCCAATGGATATGACACAATAGGTGTCAAAATTCTGTATTGGGTTGAATCCACCCATAAACACTCAATTGGAATCAATGTGCCCAATGGACCTACAAGATGCACTCATTCAAGCTGCTCCAATAATACAAGAGGTGTAGACCAAACCAAGAAACAACACGATTTGGCCTTACAAAGATCAGAATAAGGGTATGTCTAAGGCTCAAACTAAGAGAGTGCAGGGTCAGAATTCGGGCCAAAGAAAGAAACCTAGGGTCAATGATGTCGATAACTTTGTTGAGAGTGGAAAAAGACTGAATTTTTGACTGATTTTTGTTGTTTTTGAGGACTGAATGATTGATTTTTTATGGATTTAGAGTGATGTATGGTTGATAATGGAAGTGTTTGAGAGTGTTTTGGATGATATTGATTATGTTTTGGAAGTTCATGATAATTCTCAGTAGAGATATGAAGCGTTGTGATGTTCTGATAGGTTCTGTTGAGGTTCTGATTGGTTCTGTATACCTTCTGTTTTGTTCTGATTTTCTTCTATATGAAGCATGGATTGATGATTGATGAAGATTGAGATCTTTTGGAAGCCTATTAAATAGTTTTTGATAGTATGGAATGGTTTGAGTATGAGTTATGAGGTTCTGATAACCTTCTATAATCCTTTGTAGACCTTCTGTAGAGCCTCTATCTCTGCTCTGTCTCTACTCTGTAAGTGTACTATAGCTGCTCTGGTACTATACTTTAACTGTTCTGTAGACCTTTTGTAAGTGTTCTGTAGAAAGTATGGGTGAATTTGGAAAAGTTTTCTAACTTTTGGAAAGGATGAATCTAAGTTCAAAAGAGCTAAAACAAGTGGAAGAAGCAACTGTTGAAGACTGAAGAGAAGACTTGATAGTAGTGAGCTGTGAAAAGACACTGTAGTGGCTCTGGTGACTCTTCATATCAAACATGCCTCTTGGGAGGTTCATCCACGACCTAAGAAGGATTATTGAGAGTTATTATGAGAGTAATGTAGTGAGGAGATGATGTACTATTGATAGAGAGAGAGAGGGAGAGCCAAAGATAGTCAATTCTATCAAAACGGTGTAACTGTATATGAGAGATTGAGAGAGAACTATGAAGACATTGAATATGAATACTATGTGATTTATTTCCATTCAAAAGATGGTGTATTCTTTTGTGTTCATTGTTCTATTGATGGATTCTATGAAGATGTTGAAGATTATGGTTGATTCTATCAAATCTGTGGGAGATATCTACTATGATGTGTGAAGATTTGTTGTTTTCTTTGTTTTGGTTATCAAAAGAATGAAATAAAAGCTTGTTGATGTTACAAGATAGATTTTCTTGCAAGAGAATTCCCTTTACCTTGGTGTTCCTCTTGGGGCTCCATGTTTTTGGTGCACAGCTGGGGAAACTTGCCATCAACAAGCATTAGAAGAGGCTGAAAATGAAGGAAATGGCATTGTCAAGAGAGGAGAATTCAATGGAAGTTTGCAAAGTTCCTTTTTCCATTGAAGAGTTGGAGATTCTCATTATCAAAGACAATTTCCACAAGAAGTTCATCCCACAATGGTGAAAACATATTACCATCATGATGCATGCCCTATGCGGTGGACTGTTTTCTCTTCCTGTTGAAGCAGCAGAAACTTGCATCATGGTGAAAGATTGTTTGGAAACAAACTGAAGAGCAGAAACAGAGAGAATGACCATCCATGGAAGATTTGCATTCATTGAGAAGTTTCTAGACATCATCAAGTGGGAAATTGTGAAGAAGCTTCAGGAGTCATGGTCCGTGGAGGTTCACGAAAACAAGAAGGAAAAGAGTTGGAATTTGTTCGTGGATGCTCAATAGCAAGATACATGGGATGCTTGGTGCACTGATAACATTCTATTTGTCCAATTAGCAACCCACTGGAAGTTGGTAGACAAAGTGTTTTTCACAACATACACTGTTGAAACCCTCAGAAGCTGGCATTATTATAATGACACAACAACAATCCTAAGAAGAATGAGTTTTGATACTTTCAGAATGGAATATCTCCCCCTCTGTTGTGGTTTGAAAGCCAAATTCAGAGATGTTGAAAAGAAGGAAGTAGAGGAGATGTTGGCCAGAGAATCCCTCAAAGACTGAGCCCTCTTTGATACTATCTTGTTGAGTACATACCAACTGGTTGGAGCCAACCCCCTGATGAATGACGCAATAAAGAGGCAAGCGTTAGAACAAGTCCAAAGGAACGTGAGAAGAGAGAAGGCAAAAATCAAAGCTGAGAACGAGCTCACAACAGAAGCTTCCTTGGACTCCCTAAAAGCACTCTTTACAGAAGTCCCCATGGCAACTCAAGGTCCCCTTCCTAGTCAGATTCATCCTAGAAATATTGATGACAGGCCAACAAATGTAGTCCCATGGCCAGTTTTTAAGGGAGAGTACAATGAAGACCCTAATCTTCATGTATCAGAGTTCATGGTAGCATGTGTGGCTAACAATGCCAGAACCCCTGAGCATTGGTTAGCAATATTCCCCACCACTTTCAAGGGTGCGGCATTTCAGTGGTATGAGAGACAAGCAGCAAGAACTTTTGGTACATGGGACGACCTGAAGTTGGCCTTCCTCACTAAATTCAGGCATGAAGGTTTTGAAGAGCGGATGCAAGAGGAGTTCATGAACCTAAGTCAGCCCTCTAGAGAAAGAGTAGAAGCTTATGTCTCGCGAATGGAATCCATCCTGAAGAGATGGACTAACCATCATTTGGACGAAGGTATCCAGAAAGGAGTGTTTCTTAGAGGCCTACAACCAGAAGTTCGCAAGTTCATGGAATTGAAAAGACCAGTCAATCTGCAAGTTGCAGTGGAAGGTGCAAGATTGTATGACGAAGTTGAAACAAGGCTGTCAATGACTCCCATGCCTAGGATGGTATATCCACCAAATGCAGTCCCAGGGACAGTTCCCTACCCCTATCCCCAGATGCAAACAGTGCCGCAGTATAATGCACCTAATTCACTGTGGTTGTCGCAGACAACAGTGCCTCAAATGATGGTTCAACCACAGTAACAGTGGCCTCAAACAGTTCCTCCAATGGTGACTCAACAACAGTGGAACCCTACCAACTAGAATCAACAACCCCAAGTCTCAACAGGAGCTCTGAATAAGAACCAGAATAGAGAACCTTCTGGATCAACCCAACCAGTGTATGCAATAATTACAGAAGCTTCCCAAAATCCTACTACAAGTACTTCAGGAGGTGAAAATCTGAAGGACTACTTATCCAACTCAGTTGCAAGTATCAAGAAAGAGCTTCTGGATGTGATTACAGAGCAGCTACAGACGCTGAAGGTGAATACCACCGATATATCCACTCCTATGGGAGCTGGAAGAGATGTGATGCGCTCTAATACATGGTGCGGAAAGTGTCATCAAGTGGGACATTTAGCCACTAAATGTACCCGAAAACCAACCATTCCTAAAGCCTTCTGTTCCTACTGTTTGCAGAAGAACCATCATATAGAGGATATTTACTCTCTGAAAGAGATGCATGAACGAAGATAGAAGGATGAAAATGCAAGATTTAACTTGCTGGAACCTAAAATGACAAAACATGATATTGGACCAAAGCCTAGGAAATTTGATCCTAATTTTGGTCCAAGGAGGTTTCCCTCTCAAAGTTACAGAGGCCGACAGTCTGGCGGTGGTCAAAGATCAGAGGTGGAATGTTATAGGTGTGGAGAAAAGGGACATATCTCCCCAAATTGTCCAAACCCTAGACGAGCTATGGATTACAAGCCCTTATGTAGTCGATGCAAAGGTGAAGGCCACACTGCAAAAGGATTGTCCAAGTCCAGCCCCTGTAAAGGCCAATGCCACTAATAGCCAACAGAAGGTACAAGAGCCTGCCTCCAATTTAGTAGAGTTGGAAGTTGCCACTATTACGCACACCAAGAAGAAGAAACCAGTTGTTCAGAATGAAAATAACTCTCCTACCAAGACTGTGAAGTTCAACCTACCAATAGAGGGATAGAGCAGTACAGAACAGAACAGTGCAGTACAGAGCACTGTAGTGCCACCAGAGAGTTACAGAGACAGTCCCAGAGACAGGACCAAAGGTCTGGGAGAGATAGAAGAGCTAGAAGCACTTCCAAAAACAGAAGAAGTACCGATGCTGTAATTATTAGAAGAAAAATGAAAGATAAAAATGGGTGTAGCCCCATTCCCCAGCCGGCTAGAGAAGCCTGTGGATCCTATCAAAGATTATGACTTGGTCAAAGACCTAGACACTTTTAAACCAAACTTAACATTCCGATGATGCTGTCTCCCAGATGTCGAAAGAAATTCAAAAGCATCTTGGCAAGAAGACGTGGACTAAGGATCGCTCCTTCAACAGCAAGGCTAACAAGGCCCCAGAGCCTGTAAAGGAAGTAGATGTGGCTAATGCCTTCCTAGATCCTAGAACCCCAGAGATTAGTGTATGGATAGAAGGATACTTTATTTCAGATGCATTGATTGATGGAGGCTCATCAGTAAATATAATGACAGATGTGACAATGAAGGACTTAGGGTTGCAAGGAATTCAACCTACACAGTGGCTTATCAGATTGGCAGACCAAAGCAGAGTCAAACCGTTGGGCATCCTCCCATACATAAAAACAACCCTTGCATGAAGAGATTATTGGCTGACATATCTGGTGGTCAAACCAAATTCTTATGGGACCTCATATCCTTTGCTGTTTGGAAGACCTTTGCTTTTTGAAGCAAGAGCCAGGACGGACTGGTTCAAAGGAACCTTAACCCTAGGCAGAGGACCCAACAAAGCGGTGTTAAAGCTGTATGGATCGCAAAAAGGCAATGGATCCACATCCATTGAAGTCATAACTGACTCCTCCAACGAGGTAACAGATGGTACATCAAGAGACGAAGAGGTTGTTAAGCAGATCTTTCCTAAGAAAACAGAGGCACAGTCCCTAACAGTGGGCACTGTAAGCCAATTGCCAAGGGAAGTAAAATCCTTGTCCATGGGTGAATACCTCCTGCCTCAACTAGAATTAACTTCTAAAATCACCTCTGACAGTGAAATAGAAGCATGGATGTACTGTTCTCCCTGTTACATGACAGTCGCAGAGACAGAACAGATACAGAGCAATAACAGATACAGAGACAGTACAGAGATAGTACAGATATAGAGACGGACTAGAGACAGTACAGAGACAAAACAGAGGCATAGCGGATACAGAGACAGTCACAGAGACAGTAACAAACACAGAGCTAGAGCCACAGCCACAGCCAGAAGCAGAGTCAGAAGCTGTGACAAAAGCAGAAGTAAACGCAGAGGCAGAAGATCTGTTCATCTCTTATAGAGCCTCTACAGAAGTAGAGACAGAGCCTCCAAAGGAAGAGGATGAAAATGATGAGGAAGAAAACGAAGCAGGTTATGAAAGTGCAGATGAAGAATTTCCTTTGATAGTGGATGATCTTACTGATGTCTCTACAGAGACCTCAGAGGCCGAAGATCTCAAGGTGCTGGATGGAATGACCATGGTTCCATTTGGGTTGGCCAATGGATCACAAAGTATGCAGAATCTGTATAAGCAATGGCTTAAAAGCATAAAAATTAAGTTCACTAGTGGCTCATGTCGCCCTAACTATTCAGTCCAAAGAAAAGATGATGATGATGTCCCCTGCCAACAGAAGCCCTAGTCCTCAGAGCCACGGCCCATAGAAGGTCCGTGCTATGTGACATTCCTGGACGCATCCTCTAAAGATGAATACCTAAGTCCAGAAGAAATTACCACTCACAGAGAAGCAAACAAAGCTCTGATACCCTTCTAGCAACCTCAATAGACAAATGAGTCATCTGTTCAGAAGGAGGACATTGGTTCTAGCGGAACATCAGAGACGAGGATACTACTTTCTTGAAAGAGTCAGACCTCTATCCAGAACCAATTCGTGGGACATTTATCCGCAAAGTGGAAGGTGAAAGGCAAGTAACATTCCTGGATACTGACGATACTAAACATCACCTGAAAGTGGGCCTCAATCTTCCAGAAGAAGAAGTAGTGGTCCTGCGAGACCTAGTCAAAGAGAACTTAGACGTGTTTACTTGTTCGTACAAAGACCTAAAGGGGATTGATCCCACAGTATGTCAACATCACATTGACCTAGAGCCTGATGCCAAACCTATAAGGCAAAGACAAAGACGGATGAATCCTAATTACTCTGCTCTGGTGAAGGCTGAATTATTGAAAATTCTTGAAGCAGAGTTCATATATCCTGTGGCTAACAGTGAATGGGTTTCGCCCATTGTGGCACTACCCAAGAAGAACGGGAAACTTCGAATATGTGTTGACTTTCAAAAGCTCAATTCGAAGATGAAGAAGGATCATTTCCCTATCCCTTTTACATACCAACTGTTGGACATAATGGCATGCCATGAGCTCTATTTCCTCTTGGATGGATTCAGCGAATATAACCAAGTCCAAATTGCAAAAGAGGACCAATCCAAAACAACTTTCACCACATACTAGGGGACCTATGCCTATAGAGTGATGTCATTTGGGATCTGTAATGCTCCTGCCACCTTCCAATGAGTAATGATGGCTACCTTCCAGAATCATCTTCATGATTTCATTGAGGTGTATCTTGATGACTTTTGTGTCTATAGTTTGATCCGTGAGCACTGGGGATACCTAGAGCAATGTTTTGACAGATGCTGCGAGTATGGGATTTCTCTCAACCCCGACAAATGTGTCTTTGGTGTCTCCTCGGGAGTTCTTTTGGGTCATATTGTCTCTGCACAAGGGATTGCAATAGACTTGACGAAGATTGAGAAGATTACCGCTTTAACAGCATCGATAAACCTCAAGCAATTGAGAGGATTTCTGGGCCATGTGGCCTACTACAGAAGATTTCTTACACATTTTGCAACCAAGGCAGCCCCTCTGCACAAGCTCCTAAGGAAATATGCTAATTTTCTTTGGATTAATGACTGTGCCTTATCCAAGCACCTATCTTACAACCTCCTGATTGGACGAAGGAGTTCCATGTGCACACATATGCATCAGTTGAAGGGCTAGGTGTTGTCCTATGTCAAAAGGGCCCTTCTAAATTAGATCAACATATTTATTATGCAAGGTGAAAGGTCACTGATAGGGAATGGAACTATACAATGACAGAGCTTGAGTGCTTGGCAATGGTGTTTGCACTAGAGAAGTTTCGACACTATCTACTGTCAACGCATTTCAAGTTCTACGTGGATCATGAAGCCCTGTCCTTCCTGATGAACAAAGCAGATGTTAAAGGACGACTGATGAGATGGTTGCTCCTATTCCAAGAGTTCAATTTTGAAGTGGTGACTAAGCCTGGCCATTCCCATGTCCTAGCTGATCATCTATCACGGATCCCTCAAACAGAAGAAGAGGAATAGGATGATCCAGACCTTCTTGATGCTTTCTTGTTTCTAGTTGAAACAGTTACTCCCTGGTATGCAGACATAGCCGACCTCCTAGCAACTCAACAATATCCTCCTGGCATCTCAAGCCGTGAGAAGAAGAAGCTTTTGTTAGAATCAACCCCCTACACTGTGCTAGGCGGTGCACTGTACAAGAGAGGCAAAGATGAAGTGCTGTGAAGATGTGTTGCAGGGGATGAAATCGGCATAGTATTGAAAGCATGCTATGACGAACCATGTGGTGGACACTTCGCGAGAGAAGCGATAGCCAGGAAGGCTCTGTTAGCAGGATATTGGTGGCCGACCCTCCGAAAGAATGCATATGATTATTGTAAGAGATGTGATGCTTGCCAACAAATGAGGAAACCCACCAAAACAAGTGCCATGCCATTGCAACCCATTCTTCCCCTAAAGCTGTTTGAGAAGTGGGGGATTGATTTTGTGGGTCCCATTGATCCACCCACCAGACGGAAGCAGAACAGATACATCTTAGTATGTACGGATTATGTCACAAAGTGGTGTGAAGCTAAAGCCTTGAAGTGATATGATGGTAACAACGTAGCCCTGTTCATATATGAGAATATTATCACCCGTTTTGGCAGTCTCCTTGAGCTGGTAAGCGACAGAGGTACTCATTTCCTTAACAAAATCATGGAGGAGCTGATGGAACTGCATAAGATCTGCCATCACAAGTCCACTCCTTATTACCCCATAGCCAATGGCCAAGTTGAAGTCACCAATCGAATTCTCTGCTTAATTCTGACAAGAACGATTGCCGCACATCATCACGACTGGGACGATCGACTTACAAAGGCCCTCTGGGCATACAGAACCTCCCATAAGGCAGCTACATGACAGATCCCTTTCCAACTAGTGTATGGGACAGAAGTCATCTTCCCTATTGAACTGGAATTGCCCTCTTTGCGAGTGGCAGTTAAAGAACGCTTGGGAGATGATGAGTCACTTCAATGCCACCTCCTGCACTTGAAATGCTTGGATGAGATACGACGGATGGCCCTACAGTGCATGGAAACCACTCAAGCGCGACGCAAGGCCTATCATGACAGTTTCATCAAGCATAAGGAGTTCAAAGAAGGTGATCTTGTCCTAGCCTATGATTCGAGATTTGGCAAGTTTCCTGGCAAGCTTCAACAATGGTGGATGGGCCCGTACAAGGTACTTGTTGTCAATCCTAACGGCTCTGTTCAGGTGCAAACCGTTGATGCCTATGATGATCCTTTCCTGATCAATGGCTATTGTCTGAAAAAGTATTTCCCTCCCTGGGGATCTTGACAATCACAGTCAACCTACCCTTCCCCTTTTGGGCGTCGCACTGTCCTTCTCATCGTGCTTCTGATAGCCCTTATGATTCTCCTCATGAGGCAGTCTCGTTCTGCTAATCCCTCGTCGCAGAAACATCTCAACCCGACCTTGTTTTCTTCTCGTCTCATCCAACAATGGTGGCGAGGTTGGTCCTGACATATGGTATTTCTACCATTCTCTTTCTAAACGAAAAAAAAAAGGAAAACAAAAAAGAAAAAAAAAAGAAAAAGAAAAAGAAAAAATAAACAAAATTGTTATGGGAGAAAAGGAAGAAATTCCCTATCATAACAGGCCTCGTTCCAAGAAAAGGTGGAAACACTCTTGGGTGGGAAGCTGACTATGGAAAAGGTGGTAATGCCCCACAGTTCAGGATAGTTGACTCATCACCAGCATATCCTTTTTAGCAAGTAATTTGAAGCCACCTCCCTTGGTGCGCTGTCTCTGTAATATCAGTCCGTCTGCCCTTCTTAACAGATGACTCTTCTCACAAGTTATTGAAGTACAAGATTTGTAGGCTGCCTCCCTGGGGTATGCCTCATCTTCAAGATCCTGATGACAACAACCGCCACCATGATCTTCATCACCAACCCCTTGAGTGATGTGAGCTTTCATCCTAACAAGATGGGGACGTGAGTATGGGCTGCCCTCTGTATCTATCAGAGCGTGAGACAGAGGCTGGGGTGAGTGACCAGTCTTTCCCTTCCAATCAAATGAGAGGTGAGATGTGTGAACGGAGTGTTGCACGCACGGGATGGGCCTCTCAATGCACAATGCACGATCTATTTCTATACACTGCACCATAAGGCTCCCTGGCCTTTCTTCTTGCACTGTATGCCGGCACAAGGTGGGATGCACAGTTGCACCATCAAAGCGCACAAGGCATACAACCTCTGCACAAGTGACAGTGAGGATTACATCAATGGGTTTCAGGAATGGGCTGCCCTCTGTATCTTCCAACAGAGTGTGAGACATAGGGTGGGCTGAGTGTGTCTGGTGTTTCTTCAAATCAATTATCGAGAGGTGAGGATTGAGGGACGTTGCGACCATTGAAGTCAGGTACGTTTATGTTTTCCTATGCATTCATGGGATGGGTTTCTGCCATCAGCACAAGACACGTCACTCTGTTCTGTACACTGCACTGCAAGGCTCCCTGGCCTTTCTCCTTGCACCTATGCCAGACGGGTTGGACGCACTGATGCACCATCAATTGTGCACCCTGGCATACTTTCTACACCATCCCCTTGTTGATTCCTAAACCGCGTGTGAGCTCTGGGTTTTTATCATTATTTTCTTCGAGTGATGTTAGTCATGGGGCGAGTGACTGCTCTTTCATGCCATTTGAGTGATCATGAGTTGAGTGCAATATTCCTCGTCATCAACAAATTTCATGCGATTCCTTCAACCAGCTACCTCCCTGGGCGCTGTCGCATGGCTCCTGCCACAAAGGCCGTTGGACAAGTGCTATGACGACACCTTGTTGCCTCCTGCAGTCGACAACAACACCAGATGCAACCTCGATAGTCGACATTCCTCCTCGGCAATATGGGCCAAGTTTTTCTAACCCTACACCTTCTGTTTCTCAATGATGGTTGTGTCTTAAGTGTGGGGACGTTGTGGTTGGTTTGATGTATGGTACTAGGTCCTTGCTCTTCGGTTTACCCTTCCTATTAAGGTTTTCAGTGTGGGGACGCGTCTCTGTGCGTCCATGTTGCATACCCCATGCATATACCCTGTCTGATTATGCATCTATGTCGTGACTTCATTTTACCCTAATGGGGTCCCTTCCCCACCCTTTTGTTCTATTTTACCCTATCCCCGGGGTTATTCCTTGACCATTTACCCTTATTCTTGGTTTTGCGCTTCTTTCATATGAACGCATCCTACGTTCATCAAAATCCCAATCCAACCTTATAGTCATGTTAGTCCCCTCGAACTGCCTATTTTTTCTTTTTAATGACCCCCATTCCTACAAACAGTTTTCAAGTTATTAATTTTTTAAACAATTCCCATAAATTGGACGGTTTTTCATGTGAACACGTCTTTATTGCTTTGGAACTCTGATCTGATGTACCATCCTTGTCCTACCCATTCCCCCTGGCATTTTTTCTTTTTACTCCCTGTCATTCTGCTATACGATTCTTCCGTTATTAATTTTTGCGGGTTTTCGGGCCTTTTTCGTACTTATTTTTCACATTTTTCCATGTGAACCTGTCCTATTTTCACCAGAATTCCAATTTGATTTGACAACCATGTCCTACCAGCCTTTTTTTCACTTTTTCCTTTTTTCTCCCCCCTCTTTCGACTATCGGATTTTTAGTTATTAATTTTTTCAAGTGTTTTCAGGTGTGTTTTTCATGTTTTTTCCACGTGAACCCCTCCTAACTTCCCCCAAACGAAGTTTTGATGAGCCAGCCTTGTGAATCCCTTTCTTTGAACATTTTTTGTTTTTATTGTCCTCTATTCTGGTGCACAGTTCTTCCCGTATTAATTTTCGAGTCCATTTTCAAGCACATTTTTTGGATTTTTCCCATGTGAATGCGTCCTATCTCCATCAAAATTGTGTTTATCATGATAGGATTGTAGGGCACATTGTTTTGCACATTTTTTCTTATTACAGATTTTTGATCCGACAAACGGTTTGGATTTTATTCATTTTTCTTCATTTTTCCCCGTGTGATCGCATTTTTCGTATCGCGCATGAGCGCACCTATTTCTGGTTTTATGCGCCTCGGGATGCCCCCATGGCGTCCGTGGCTTGCGTATCACTATCCCTGCCCGTTTGACCCCGTCACTGCAAATTTTTTTTACCCCTGCCCGCGCATGCGCACAGGCCGGGGGTGTGTTTCTTGCCCCTCCATTTTCCATTTTTTAATTATTTACTTATTTTCCATTTAATAAAAAACAAACACAAAAAAATGAAAAAAAAACCCACCTTAAAAAAAACAAACAAACAAACAACACGGCCACAAAACGAAGAAGAAAGAAAACAAAAAAAAAAACAACCGACTATATAATCATAATAATACATAAATTTAAAAAACTAATTTTAAAAAAAAGAAACAACAAAGCAACACTTTTAAAAAAATAAAAAACAAAAAGAGAAAAAAAAAGCCAACACAGAAAGAACACAAAGCAAGAAAAAAAAAAAGAATCAAAGAGCAAGAAAAAACGAAGAAGTAAGAAAAAAAAAGCCAACACAGAAAGAACACAAAGCAAGAAAAAAAGAAGAAGTAAGAAAAAAAAAAACATACATGTTTGTCGTTGCGAGCCGCATGCCCCCTTCCTCCCTCCTTCCTCCTCCCTCTCTTCTTCTCCTTCCTCTTCTTTCCTCCTCCCCCTCCTTCTCTTCTTCCTTCTCCTCCTTCTTCTCTTCCCTCCTCGGCCGTCAACGCCCGTGACGCCCCCGCCCGTGACGCCCCCGCCAGCGGCTCCAGCTACCCCAGCGCCGTCAGTGCCTGTGCCGCCCACGTCCTATGCCGCCCCATCAGCACATGTGCCACCCGAGATCTTGCCGCCGTGATGCCCTACTGCCGTCGTTCGCCTCCCGGTGACGCCGCTCCCGCCCTGCTGTCATCCACGACGCCGCATCCGCCGTTGCGACGCCTCGCCCGCCAGCTCCATTCTCTACCTCCTCCTCCACCTCCACCTCCACCTCCACCAGCACCCTCCTCCTCCTCCTCCTCCTCCACCTCCACCTCCACCTCCACCTCCACCTCCACCAACACCACCACCACCACCACCACCACCTCCTCCTCCTCCTCCTCCACCTCCCCCTCCTCTCCCTCCTTCTCTTCTTCTTCCTCCTCCTCCTCCTCCAACCCCCCCCCTTCTAGTTAGTTTCTAACCTAACCTTAGTTCCCACTAACCTAACATTAGTTACTACTTAACCTAACATTAGTTAATAATTAACCTCACCCTAGTTAGTTTCCTAATCAACTAACCCTAGTTAGCTTAACTAACCCCCCTCAACTCACCCTAGTTAGCTTAACTAACCCCCCTCAACTAACCTTAGTTAGTTCCTACTAACCCAACCTACACTAACCCTAGTTAGTTACCCTTAACCCAAGCTTCCCTAACCCTAATTAATTGACTAACCAGACCTAACTAGACTAACCAGACCTAGCTAGACTAACCAGACCTAGCTAGACTAACCAGACCTAACTAGATTTACCGAACTTAACCAGACTTACCCAGACTTAACTTAGTAACCTAATTTACCAGACTTGGCCTGCCTAACCAGACTAACCTACCTAGCTTAATTGATTTACTCAACTAAACTCACTTCATTGACTTTCTCAAACTAAGCTAACTAAATTCACTTAATCTACTCAGTTAGCCCCCGTTCCTGCCTTTTCTCTTCCGTTCTTTTCCCGCTGAGTACGGGTGTGCTAGCAAGCATTCATGCGCGAGGACGCACTTTCGACATATCCATGCGGTGGAGTATTGCAATCCACAGTTCACACGCAGTCATCCTTCGATGTTCACATGCAGCCCGGGTACCGCCTTTTATTTTCCAACCCGCAAAATATATAAAAATACATAAAAATAAACATAAAACACATAAAAAACTAAAAATTCATTTAAAAATTAAAAAATTACTTTTTTTTGAAAATTTACTAATATTTCTGAAATTATTTGGAATATTTTTTAAGTGGAAATTTTAAAAAAAATTGCAAAAAATACAAAATCTGAAAATTCATTCAAAAATACATGAAAAATGAGTAAAATTCATTAAAATTTTATAAAAAATTAGAAATAAATTCAAAAAAATTCTAGAAATTTTCACAAACCCCCTTGCCTCTTTTTCCACTAATTTCTCAATTAAAAAATATTTTCATAAATGATAAAGATATTATTTGAAGCTAAAAACCCTAATTTTAATACTACACTTCATAAAAATTCATTTTAAATCCTAAAAATCAGTTGGAAAGTCATGGATGAATTTACATACATTGTTGACACTTGCTAGATGGCTAAAAATTTACTCTTACACTTCATAACATATTCATGTGTTATATATTTTGATTTAATTATTATTTTTAACAAAACAACAGGAAAAAAATAAAATAACAAAACAACTAAACCAAACCAAACAATATACACAAAACAAACACACCTAAAATACAAATGAAAAAAAAAAGAAAAAAAAACCTCCCCTCAGCAAATAAAATTTAAATTAAAAAATAAAATAAAAATTCAACAAAAACACTAAGGTACTGTATTTTTTTCAGTCAATGGTGTTTGTTTTTGTTTAACTGGATTCATTGCATTTTGGAGGGACTACTCTGTGCGTCTTCAGTCCATTGCATACACACCCCTACCAGGTATTTATTTTGTGAGCTTTATTTATTTACATTACCCCTTAACCACAATTAATTGCTAAAATAAACTTTATTCACCCACTTTTTCACGCGCATTCGTGATAAACACACAGTTTTCAATAAATAAAAATCAACCATCCGTTCACTTTGCACGCGCTACGTGCGCTTAAGAGGCACCTTAATTTTTAATAAAAATGAACTAGCCATCACAAAAAAGCACGCGCTGGAAAAAAAGCGCTCCACATCACTATTATTTTTTAATTAATGAATTTGCATTTAGAGACCCAGTCTGGGAATCGTAGTCCGGGTTTCGATAAAGCACCATTTCACCCTAATAACTTGTAATTAAAATTTTAAGAAGGAACAACCGTTTTCTTATTAAGGTTTATAACCTAATAAAATATCACCCATTATTAATAATTTCTTAAAATGAACCCTTCATTAAAATAATTTTCCCTCACTACACTTGTTTCCCCTTTTTAATAAACACGCTTTATGGGATGGGCGTGTAAAGTCCTCTTAGTTGAAACTGATAGTCAAGGTTATGGTCAGGTCTTGATTTACATTTTTATGGTATTATGGTTTGTCTATGTGTTACAATTACGGGTACAGTTTGTAGTTTTTTCTTTCTTTCTTGCCTGATACAGGGTTTTAGGTGCCTGCTTCTTGTATCACATGAAGTTTTCGGTCACATATGTATAGAGGTCATGTCGAATTTTTTCTAGGATGTGGATTGATTGGGGTAGTAAATGGGTTAGTTCTGTCTGTGTATGTGTGTCCTTCTTTTTGATTGATTCCTTTTTTATAGCCCTTTGGTTGTTTTGCAGGCATTCTTTGTGATTGTCTATGTTGTGGTGTGTGTGTTTTCCATCTGAATGGCACCTCACGCTCCTCCTCCTATCCAGTATGTCCCGCTGGTCAGTAGGGATTATTCTTCCCTATTGGCTTTTGAGCCTATAGCGAAAGTAGGACTTTCGACTTTCATGGCTATTTCATTCCCCTTGATTCCAGATGATCCATCCTTGTGTGATGAGTTCCTTGCATCATACAGCAAGAAGTCGGGCCTGGTTCATGGTGCTTCCATGATATTGACACCTCGAGGGTTAGGGAAGGCTTTGTCTCTTCCCTACAAAGGAGAGCCCTTTGTTACAGCTAGACAATTATTATCCAACGATGAGACTTTCAAGCTGTTACAGAAGCAGACCAAGGAAATTCTGGATGTCAAGAAAGTGATCAACACTTTAGGAGTATCTTTTTCCATGATCCACTGATCTTCTTTGGAAGTTAGTCTACCAGTTTCTCCAAGACATGTTTATCCCTACCAAAACACCATCCCATTACTTGTCCAAAGAGCTCTTTACAGCTTCCAGGATGGTGTTAAAAGGGGTGGCTATTGATTGGAGTACTTACCTGCTTACAAAGATGGACCAACATTTTGTCAAAGTAACCAGAGAAAATGTCACAAATGTCACCTATGGTTCCTACCTGTATGCTTTCTTAACATACTCAGGCCTAAAGAAGGGTGTGCTACCTCCTCCTCCATCTGATCCAGTACCTCCCCCTCCACCTTTAGAAGAGTCAGAACCTATTGACATAGAGGATCTTAATTCCCCTCCTCCACTGGTCATTCAGTGAAAATGCTTAAAGCATGTGGCAAATAAAACTCCCTCAATTCTTCCTTCAATCACAATTCCTGCTACATCTGGCAGTGACCTCCCTGCTTACCTCACATGTAACAATTTATTCAAAGTACATAGAGAGGGTTCCTTGGACATATCAGTCCCTTCACTGAACAATCTAGTGTCAGGAGATGCCATTCCATTCCTCTGTAAAGACATCCAGAGTTTGATTGAACTTTCAGTGAGCTTGTGTTCAACAGCTGTATGCTTCCTTTTATGAAGAACTGATGCAGTCCAAAGACCAGTTGCATAAGGCAACATCAGAGTTAGCCTCTGCTAAAGACACACTTGCAGATCTATTTAAGCAGATGGAGCAACAAACCCAAATGATTGAGACTCAAAGAAAATAGATATCTTCTTTGAAGATTCAGTTAACAGAGGCTCAGTCAGGGGTCACTAAAGTCTCAGATGAGAAAGATCTAAGCAAGACTTGGCAGTTCTCCAGAGACAGGCCACATTGTGTCCATTGTTCCAAGATAAAGTGGAAAGATTGCAGTCCCGGATGGATTTGTTATGGTCAACATTTGAGCATTTCCAATAGTATGTTCCTCCGGACCATTCTTTCTTTGTCCACTATCAATTGCAAAAGTTGGCCTTTTACATAAAGCTTTCAACGATGGATCTTCCTCTTCCAGAGGGTGGTTGGAGTGGGGCTTGGTCTCCTGAGTTACTGACAAAAGTGGTTCGTATGGTGTTTGAAGATTCTGTGACGACAAATACCATGTTGCTGTCTTACATGTATCTACGGGGAGATCTGTTGATTCCAGATGAAGTAGATATGGCCTAGTATGTGGGGGATGTGGTTTTGCAAAATGTCTTATATGTCAACTATCTGGAGTTGCAGATAGATAACATGTTCCAGTGTTACTCCTCAAAAGTGGCTACTTGCCCTGACAATTCCTGGCACTCAATGATTGATTCTGTGGTCCTGAATCAACGTCAGAATACAGCTTCTACCTTGTACAGAGCACTAACCAACTGAGGGTGGATCTCTTAGCTTACCTTTCCAAAAACCATCCATTTGATTCAACCTTTTTTTATGCCTACCAGAGAGGATCTGTCTTAGGTCCCTCTGCTCCTAGCCTACTGTACTATCAACAAATGGCTTATCGCTATGATACCTATCTTTCCCTTTATCAAACTAGTTCTGCAGCAATCTTACCTCTTCTTTTCCAACCTCAATCTTTTCCTCAAATTCCCATATTTACTTATTGTTCTTTTATTGAAGATAGAGTATTTTCCCCTTCTCCACTATGCCCTTCACCATCTATCCATATACCTTCTACATTTCCTGTTTATCAATAAACACATTTCCTAACTGATTCCCTTAAATTTTTAGCCACTCCTTCTTTAACTTATTCCTCCTTTTATGATTTTGCCTACCCATCTCTTCATCCTCTTTTACTTATTTCACTTCCCTCTCCAGCCACTTCTATTTCTCAACCCCCTCAGTTGGTTAGTGAATATGAAGGGTTTGATCATCAGATTTCAAGAAGAAGAGGATGGAGCTCGATTGATTATAAACTGGCCAATAATTCTAGGGGATTGAACTACTGCCAATCAAGCATACCAGAACTACCTTCATTTTGCTCACCAATATTCACAATCTCTAGATCCTTCAGTGAGATTGACAGCTCATTTTGCTTGGTATCTAGCATACATGCATAGGCATTCCCATAATGATCAAAAGGCCATTCCAAAGCTTTGTATGAATGTCAATGTGAACATTGACTCCCAACAGTTGGATATCCTGTATTTTCATGCCCTATGTCTACCTAGCAGATACCTTGTTTTGCTAGAAAGGATGTGCTGCCTACAGTTCTTTCAAAATCCTCCAAAGACATTTGTAGATGAATCCTTCTCTATGGATCGTTTTCAAAACCACCAAGCCTCAAAAGGGATCATCTTCATTGATGCCTTTGCAATGTATTTTGGATGATTCTTAATGATATATATATATATCTCTTTTTGGAGGTGTCATTCAAATGGTTGTGTTAATGTTTGTGTGTGTGTTGTAATAATTGTATGTGATGAGTTCGTGCTGATTGAGATTTATGTGTTCGAGAGCTCTTTTCAAACGATTGATGGTGGATGGACGCCTATGGTGGAAAATTGAAGAGAACCTCTTATATCATTTACAAATTTGTTATGACTTTTTAAATGATTAATCAGATGAGTTAATGAATAACGAAGTTTTTCTTTAGTAGTTTTTTCTATCAGATACAGGTGATAAGTTGGGGTCGTGTTTTGGAGAGATTATTGAAGATCCGACGAAAGATCAAAATTGAGCTCTTTAATGAACTATATTTTTCTTTTCCTTAGGTTGCGAGGACGCTTCCTTTCTAAGTGTGGGGATATGTTGAGAGTGGAAAAAGACTGAATTTTTGACTTTTTTTTTTGTTGTTTTTTAGGACTGAATGATTGATTTTTTATTGATTTAGAGTGATGTATGGTTGATAATGGAAGTGTTTGAGAGTGTTTTGGATGATATTGATTATGTTTTGGAAGTTCATGATGATTCTTAGTAGAGATATGAAGCTCTGTGATGTTCTGATAGGTTCTGTTTGAGGTTCTAATTGGTTCTGTATAGCTTCTGTTTTGTTCTGATTTTCTTCTATATGAAGCATGGATTGATGATTGATGAAGATTGAGATCTTTTGGAAGCCTATTAAATAGTTTTTGATAGTATAGAATGGTTTGAGTATGAGTTATGAGGTTCTGATGACCTTCTGTAATCCTCTATAGACCTTCTGTAGAGCCTCTATCTCTGCTCTGTCTCTACTCTGTAAGTGTACTATAGCTGCTCTGGTACTATACTGTAACTGATCTGTAGACCTTTTGTAAGTGTTCTGTAGAAAGTATGGGTGAATTTGGGAAAGTTTTCTAACTTTTGGAAAGGATGAATCTAAGTTCAAAAGAGCTAAAACAAGTGGAAGAAGCAGCTGCTGAAGAGACTGAAGAGAAGACTGAGTGACAGTGAGTAGTGAGCTGTGAAAAGACACTGTAATGGCTCTGGTGACTCTTCATATCAGACATACCTCTTGGGAGGTGCATCCACGGCCTAAAAAGGATTATTGAGAGTTATTATAAGAGTATCGTAGTGAGGATATGATGTAATTTTGATAGAGAGAGAGAGGGAGAGCCAGATATAGTCAATTCTATCAAAATAGTGTAACTGTATATGAGAGATTGAGAGAGAACTATGAAGACATTGAAGATGAATACCATGTGATTGATTTCCATTCAAAAGATGGTGTATTCTTTTGTTTTCATTGTTATATTGATAGATTCTATGAAGATGTTGAAAATTATGGTTGATTCTATCAAATCCGTGGGAGATATCTACTATGATGATGCATGAAGATTTGCTGTTTTCTTTGTTTTGGTTATCAAAAGAATGAAATAAAAGCTTATTGATGTTACAAGATAGATTTTCTTGCAAGAGAATTTCCTTTTCCTTGGTGTTCCTATTGGGGCTCCAAACTTTGTTTCAACACAAAGCAATGATCGCAACCCACGTTGCTTCCATTGCAACGAGCCTGGACACTTCAAGAGGGAGTGTCCCAAGCTTGGCAGAAGACATCGTCAGGGGCAATTCCAATGTCAAAATAGAGCCACTCATGGCCAAGGAACCACCATTATGGCTAGAGGGAGAAACTCCAATGTTTCCAACAAGGATCTGGACAATGAAAAAGATCCATCTATGGATGCTAACATTGAGAGGGCAATGGTTCACGCCACTCTTCACAAGAAGGGTCCAAATCTCCGATTCTCGGTGATTCAAACTCCATCAGAATATCAAGGTAAAAGCTTCAAAGCCTTGATTGACTGTGGCAGTACACATTCCTTCATTTCACCAATCTGTGCAAAAAGATTAGGGATAGCCACAATAGATATACCTACTTTACTTATGGAATTAGCAAATGGTCATGAGGTCACTTGTACTAGGCAAACTGCTAAGGTGAAATTCCTACTGGGTGGGAAGTCAACTTCTATGAGATTCAGGGTGGTAATGAACCTAGGTGTCCACGAATGTTTACTCGGAATGGATTGGCTAATACCCAATTATGCCCACATCCACTCTGGGAAGGGCTAAGTATCCTTCTGCAATTCTAAAGGGGAACTAGTCACGACTCAAGGTGAGGCTGGTAAGCCAAAACTACAGTTGGCAAAAGCAACATGGATAATAAAAGGTATTCAAAAGGGTCTACCTGTCTATCTGATTAAATTAAATAAGCTAGATCAGAATCAGGAATCCGGAGAAGAACCTTCATGGTTAAAGGAATATGCAGACATATTCCCTGAAGATCTAACGGAACTTCCTCCCCAAAGGGAAGTTGACCACGAAATCAAACTTGTGCCAAGAGATGCATCGGTCGCAAAGAGGCCATATAAAATGTCCATCCCGGAAGCTATCGAATTGAAAGAGCAACTCAAGCAACTATTAGACCAAGGCTACATCCGTCCTAGCAGTTCTCCATGGGGAGCTCCAATGATGTTCCAAAAGAAGAAAGATGGAACGCTTCGCCTATGCATTGACTACAGAGGGTTGAATCAAGCAACCATCAAAAATAAATACCCCATTCCAAGAATAGATGAATTACTTGACTGTCTTCAAGGGGCGAAGATCTTCTCAAAGATAGATCTCAGATCTGGATATTATCAGATAAGGATCAAAGAAGAAGATATCCGGAAGACTGCATTCAGTACAAGGTATGGACACTTCGAATTCCTAGTGATATCATTCGGGCTGACAAATGCTCCTGCTACCTTCAACAGGTTAATGCAGGATATCTTTAGGCCATATCTTGATGACTTCATACTCATCTTTTTTTATGATACCCTAGTCTACTCAAAACAGAGAAAGGATAATGAACCCCAGCTTCACATTGTTCTTGAAACAATGAGAGCACACAAGCTTTATGCCAAGAAGAAGAAGTGTGCATTTTTTAAGCGACAGATTGAATATCTGGGATTCATTGTATCAGCAGAAGGAATTTTAGTAGATCCAGCAGAGACGTTCTGGAATGGCCAACACCAACTTCTGTCAAAGAAATGCGTAGTTTTCTTGGAATGACAGGGTGTTACAGAATTTTCATCAAAGATTATGCGTTGATTGCAGCACCTCTGATGACTGATCTACTAAAGAAGTAAGTAGCAACTGCATGGTCACCTGTTGAACAGACCAGCTTTGACAAACTAAAGCAAAGCTTAGTATCAGCACCCATCTTGAAACTTCCTGATCTTAGTAAGGAGTTTGAAGTGGTAACTGATGCTAGCTCACTTGCTTTAGGATGTGTACTTATGCAAGAAGGTCATCCCGTAGCATATTCTTCAAGAAAATTGAAGAGCCATGAAAGGAATTATGCTACCAAAGACCTGGAGCTGTTGGCTATCATCCATGCTCTCAAACTTTGGAGACATTACTTGCTAGGTAACAAATTTTCCTTAGTAACGAACCACAAGAGTCTTAAATGGATTTTCACTCAAAATGAGCTCAATATGAGGCAACGTCGATGGATCGAAGTGCTGGAAGAATATGATTTTGAAATCAAATATAGGCCTGGAAAAGAGAATGTAGTTGTCGATGCACTCAGTTGCAAGGCATTTCTAAATTCTCTCATTTTGCAAGATCCATCAATAGCAATGTCTCTAGCCACAAAGGTATCAATGCCAAACAACCCGATTCTTGAGCTAGCAAAAGAAGGGGCATATCATGACCTAGTCTATCAGAAAATGCTAAGAGAGATCCCCATCAAGGATCAAGACCCGAAGCTAAAGACGAAGTATCAAGAATTCTCCATCAATAATGAACTTGTCTACTTTAGGACAGGATTATATATCCCATCAAGCCAAACTCTCAAGCAGAAGATACTTTGGGAAGCCCATGACTCCCCTTTCTCACGGCATCCTGGTTATGCCAAGACCCTTAATAAAATTAGAAAGAGCTATTATTGGGAAAGGCTCAAGGGAGACGTACTCAAATATGTCACGGAATGTTTGTCTTGTCAACGCATTAAGGCAAAACATGTTAAAATGCCTGGGAAATTGCAACCACTTGACATTCCCCAAATGAAATGGGAGTTCATTAGTATGGACTTCATTGTTGGCTTACCCCAAGTTCATGGAGAATATAACTCTATTATGGTTGTAGTAGATATGCTCACCAAGGTCGTATATCTCATCCCTGTCAAGACGAACTATAAAGCTTCAAACATCGCAAGATTATTCATCAAGGAAATATTCAAACTTCATGGGTTACCCAGAAGAATCATTAGTAATCATGACTCTCTTTTCACATCACACTTCTGGAGGGCTATCTTTGAGGCTATTGGAACTCAACTCTATTTCAGTACAGCTTACCATCCCCAAACTGACGGTCAAACAGAACGAGTCAATCAAGACATTGAAGAAATGCTTAGGGCATACTGCTGTCGCGAACCCAAAAAGTGGATTCAATACTTACCATTGGTTGAGTTTGCTTACAATGCTTCTTACCAATAGAGTATTCAGATGACCCCTTTTCAAGCATTGTATGGGCATGATTGTCGTACCCCTTTGAACTTCTCAGATCCAACTTTGAGGGTAAAAGCTTCAAGACAGATGTTGGAAGACATGGATGATCAAATCAAATCAACAAGACAAGACATTCAAGCTGCCAAGGATAGACAGAAGGCTTACGCTGACTTGAAACGGCAAGACAGATCCTTCGTCGAAGGTGATATGGTCTTCATCCGTGTACGCCCTAAAAAGAGTTCACTGTCCTTGGGAGAGTACAAGAAGCTAAGTCCAAGGTATTGTGGACCTTATAAGATCATCAAGTGCCTAGGGCCTAATGCTTATAGACTACAGCTGCCCGCAACTCTAAAGATTCATAACGTATTCCACGTTAGCCTATTGAAAAAGTATCTACCTAATCTGAATCATGTACTTGATGATCAACAAATTGTAATGCCTAGCCAAGAAGTCCTTGAGCTATGGCCTGATAGAATCCTAAATGTTAGGGAGAGGCATTTGAGATCAAGGACCTTGAGAGAATATCTCATCCAGTGGAAAGATTATCCCAAAGAGGATGCCACCTGGATGGATGAAAAGACTCTCAACCAACAATACCCCCAGGTCTTCTCGAGATGAGGACATCTCAATTCCTCTAAGGGGGAGAGGATGTAATATCTCCCCCCGTGCCTCCCCCATGAGAACCCCCCTTTTTTTAATTTTTTTTACTTTTAATTCAAATTTTTTTTACCTCTCCCTCTCTCTCCCCGCCGACAGCATGTCACAGAGAGAGAGAGAGAGAGTAAAGAGAGAGAAGGGGGGCATGCACCCCCCCAAGTGGAGGGGTGGCTCCCCCCCTCATATACCACCCCTCCCCACTATAAAGGGGAGCCCTCCCTCGTGGCCCTGCAGGTAGCACCCCCCCCTCCGCCTGACAGCAGCGCCACCCCCCTCCGCCTGACAGCAACCCCCCCCCCCCCATCATCATCATCATATTCGTCTTCCTCCCCATCCTCAGCTCAACGCCGTCAGGGTCCCCCCCGTCAGAAACCGAAAAGAAAAAAAAAACTTCCAAGAAGCTTCTAGAAGCTCCCATAAAGAGCCTTCTTAAGGGTGCTTCCCCCGTGGAATCGCGTAAGGGACGCAATTCGTCCGTGAAGGGAGTTCCCTTGTAGGAGGGAAGGATTGCTAGTTGTAGGGAATTTCAGCACACCCTCCACCTACCCTAGCCTCGATTGTGATGGCCCCAAAGCACCACACGAGAGGAGCACACGTGGGAGTAAGAGGGGCACATGTAGGAGTCCCCACCCGAAGCACGAAAGCTGATAATCCCCTCCTGCAGAAGTTCAAGTTCCATCAAATTCACCGTCTTCATTCCGCATGATATGGGTACAATAAGTATAAACTCGCATAGGGTAGTCTTAATCGTATTGAAAATTTACTATGATTGAACGCTTTGTTTTAAAAAGATGATAGGAATGTTCGGGAAAGTTTTAAATTGCATCACACGGTACTTATAATTCCCGCACCCTCTATGTGAAAGGTTGTGTATTTAGAAATAGTTTGATGGCACGAGTATTGATGGTTGTAGGGGAGGATTTGAAAATGATAAACCCCTCCCTATTTGGCTAAATCACATAGAGTACATCTACATTGGTTGCTCTCACTTTCAAAAAATATATTTTTAAAATTGAAAGGGACTTTATACCTTCCCCTTCTATGTGGATAGATATGAAATCAATCCCCCCATATAAACTTGATTACTAGGCTTGAGATAAGCCTTTGATTTTATGAATATAAAGGATGTTTGTTTGTCTTGGGAAGAGGAGTGCAATCCTGAGTTAAATATGAGAGAGAAGTTTGGAAACACAAAGTGAGGGATAAAGACTTGAATTGGTAGATAAAAGAATGAATTTTTTTATGATGATAATTCTTATGCATGTATGGAACCCATGGACTAATAATGATGACTCCACCAATTAAACCTCTACTCTAATATCAATGTTGTTAAATAGATCCTTAAACCACAAATTGATGACCCAATTGCACAAATTAAAATTGCACACAAGAGGAGAATAGAGAGGAGAGAGAGGAGAGGAGAAGAGTGAGGTAGTAGGCTAGTTGTTGTTCACACTGAAGGAGGAAAAGAAGACCTAGGAGGAGTCAATAATTAATTGAAGGGAGTTCATCTCTTCTGGGTACACAACCAACTTGTATGCTCTCATATGATCTCTATTCTTCCTTACCCATATTTGTTTGGGACTATCTTGAAGGCACACTTTTTTGCGGTTCTTCTCACCATGTAGGCCTCTCGACTTGAAAGAGACTCCTCAATCTAGTAGGACACTATGGATTGTTTGCCCTTAGCTTAGACTACTTGAGATCTTGAACTACCTATAAACCCTAACCCAAAGAAAAAGGGGAAACAAGCAACCTAGCTTACCAAGCCCTTGGAATCTTTCCAAGTCATGAACGATCCAGGATTGAATGCTGGGAGTATTCAGGAAAAAGGAATCACACCTTAGCAGTTGGGGTCGTACGAACGACCACAGAAATGATCGTGATTGTACACTTAGGTACATTGTTTGAACTTCTTTTCTCAAGGAACTTATTCAAGGCTAAACACTTAATGCTTCATATTAATAACCTGGTGGGAGAGGCATGTTCAATTACCTCCGACTACCTGCCTGGTCCTATCCAAGGGGGTTGTTAGCTGCACCGGGTACATGGACCGAACCCGCTGCGAGAGGTCTCTTCGTGGGTGCTGCTTGGAGCGGGAGGACACTTGGGTGCCAGGAGCGGCTCTAGCCGTAAATTCCTTATCTCCAAATCCCGCACAAGAGGCCGACGTGACTCGAGATGGGATCTCAAGGCCCATGTACTAGTCTACGGGCGAAACTTGGAGCAACAATCTTGTTGATTGCTGGGATAGCCTTCAGGCATGATACTTGATGTATTCCAAGACTATGATAAATAAAGGTCAAATATTTGGAAAAGGAACTTGCTTGACTTTTTTTTTTTAATGTCACTACCTAAGTTGTGTGAAGGAACCTGTGTTTAAATTGGGTAATTAAGAAAGTTGCTTTTACGTGTCAAACATAATGTGGTAGGTAATTAGATAACTAAGCAACCCGAGGAAAGTGCAGTGGACGTGACTTGGGTCCGTCCTACAGAAGGGTGGTCCCGGTTAGCTGGGAACTTTTCTCAAAAGACGTGATAATGAAACTATGAAGACCTAGCATCATTAGAGTTAGAATCCCGATTTATGCTATTTTAGGGGAGCGGAATGGGACTCTATGTCTTATGGGCAAAGAGGTTGAGCTTCGCATCCCTCTCGTTTTCCATTCTCCATGAACCAAGTGCAGCATAAATCCGCTTCGACTCTGTTGTTCCAACGCAAAGTGGTTCATCTGGAGCTCGACGCTAGCTACTACCTAGAGACTTGGCTGATAGAAAAGAAACCCTGACTTCAGGTCGGTCCTAAGTGGGAACAGCCGGATACTTCCGCTTCGGGGCAAACTCGGGAAGACCTAGATCGCAAACCCTGTGACATTCCTTGTGAGTGCCAGGTGGCGCTTTCTAGACTCCCCTCCCAATGGGTTGCTAAGACGTGTCCCACAAGTGGACAAGCGAACACGTTACAAGTTCAAATCCTCGAGATCATCCCTAGTGGCTAAGGTTGATACTACACTGATACAGTCCATTGTTGGCTCAAAGGCGTCCACTCGGACTCTCAATCTATTTGTTTGTAAGTAATTTTTTTGCATATCATAGTACATTGTTATGTATGTATTTGGGTATGTTAGTTTGGTAATCGAAGCTTCTTTTCCAAGTGGATGGAGCACACCTTATCATCATATATTCGTGAGAGGGTGTGTTTCATTGATAGCTTATGGTACACTATTGTAAGTAGAACACGTCCAAAATCATGAGTATTGCTGAATTACTTTTGTCATGTGGATGCATCAAGATTGACATTTGTTTTTTTGCAAGTTATCTTGAGGTAAACATGTGCATGGTTAAATTAGGGTTTTATCAATACCATTGTTATTGAATATACTCTTTGAGTTGGACATTTAAATACCATTTTTGTTAATGCATTGGGTTTTGTATGCCCTTTACAACCCTAAATTTAATACGATTTCACATTTAGAAGACAAAGGCATAAGCCTTTTGTATTTTGACTCCCTTGGGTTGATCAAGGCTCGCGAGTGTTTACCGACTGTGCATCGTACACTAGAGAGTTTGGCACACTTTGCAACAAATATAGAGTTCAACGATGTCTTGAAGAGGCCGCATGAGTTAGATCTAGTTGTATCTACTTGCCCTCAGCAACCCAATAGCATTGATTGCGGGTTCTATGTTATGGCCTACATGAAGTTTTTGATTGAGGGGGCACTGCAAGACAAGGTGTCAAGGTGTTGGGTAAGTGGTCTTTTTATAGCACATGATATAATTATAGCACATTTTTTTATGTGTTAATTTGATTGGTGGTCTTTTTATCGTGCAACTTTCAAAATCTTGGTTCACTCATTCGGCCATAGAAGATTTAAAGAGAAGATTACAAGGTTGGTGCACCAATGTGATGCAAATGGACTAGTATAGCAAATACTAGTTATGGTTGCTAGAAGAGTCCATTTTCTGTAGTGGATTTTCATACCATTTTGTATGATCATGCTAATGCTCATGTGCCTTCAAGGACCCCTTCCTATTTTCTCATGTTCATGCCACATACCTTGTACATATGGGTTGTTTTGGCTAGTGTTAAAATGACAAGATCTGTTTTACCTTTGCATGGGTTGTTTTGATGTAGAGTTAGCATACGAGTTGTTTTGTCTAGTATTAAAATGACAATATTTCTTTCGCAATTGCATTAGGTTTTTTAATCTGGTTTTAGCATACATGATATTCAATATTTAATTCATTTGTACTTCAAAGCACTTTTTGTTGTGTGTAGAGTTTGTATAGGTATTGTAGGTACATTTTGTTCCATGACATTCAGTCAATCTAGATTGAGGGCTGCAACATCTCAGAGAGGTGAGGGTGTTTGCACACTATTGTTGTTATATTTTCTAATTGTGGTTGTGCTCATATTGAAGCTTGACATTGTTGTGTTTGCAGGTGATTTTGTTCCTTGAACAGGGGTAGGGTATGTCAACAATGCTAGGGGGTAGGAATGCTCTCATGGGGATATGTCGACAATTGAGAGAAATTGATCGAGGATGGTTGTTGGGAATTCTGAAAATTTTGAGGAATCAGATGAAGGATATCAGCCCTTTGGTGTGAAAGAGGCTTCTGAATCTAAAGATGGGATTGATGATTGAAACTGTTGACATTGCAGAAGCATGCTAGGTGTTTAATAAACCATCCATTGGATATGTATGCTCATGGAATGCATTGATTGCAGGATATGTATGTAGGTGGAAGGCATATCTCCTGATTCTGCGACAGTTATCTGCACTTTGAAGGCTTGTGGCACCATAGAATCCCTAGAAACAAGCCACAAAGTACACTTAGAAATTTTGAAAAGAGGATTGGAAACATAACTTTATGTCAACAGTACTTTGGTAGATGTCTATCTGAAATGTGTCTCACTAGCAGAAGCATGGCAGGCTTTTAACAGACTGCAAGTTTGAGATGTGGTCTTGTGGAATGCACTCACTGCAAGATATATGTTTGGTTGTGTTATAGGGCAGCACATGTTTGGTTGTGTTACATGCTCATGGATCATGCTTGTGAGGTGGATACTTGATGCATACTTATGCCTCTTGGATGCTGAACATTTGGGGATGATGCCACATGACTTGGATATGCTTTTGGGCTGATTTGAGCCACTACCTGCTCAGTTTTGGACAATGATTTCATGATGTTTACAGCATGGCTAATCGTACTTCTCAGTGGATATTTAATGCCTATTGGTTACTTGCTATGCTTTGGGTGTTATGCATGCAATATTGATGGTTCCCATGGATCGTACACACTCTGATATGCATTTGGGGACTATTTGGGACTAAAATAGTGCTTGGCAATTGTGACCTTGGCTGTGGTAATGTACTTAAAGGTTTACATGAAGAGCTTGAAGATGCTTACGCGGTCTATGTCTCCTAACTGTGCTCTCTAGTTGTTCATGCTTCATGAATGGTTTGGGCTGATGTTACACGGCATCATAGGTTTGGTTGTGTTACATGCTCATGGATCATGCTTGTGAGGTGGGTACTGGAAGCATACTTATGCCTCTTGGATGCTGAACATTTGGGGATGATGCAACATGACTTGGATATGCTTTTGGGGCTGATTTGAACCACTACCTACTCAGTTTTGGATAGTGATTTCATGTTGTTTACAACAGGGCTGATCGTACTTCTCAGTGGATATTTAATGCCTATTGGTTACATGCTATGCTTTGGGTGTTATGCATGCAGTATTGATGCTTCCCATGGATCATACACACTCTGATATGCATTTGGGGATTGTTTGGGACTGAAATAGTGCTTGGTAGTTGTGACCTTGGTTGTGCTAATGTACTTATAGGTTTACATGAAGAGCTTGAAGATGCTTATGCGGTCTATGTCTCCTAATTGTGCTCTCTGGTTGATCATGCTTCATGAATGGTTTGGGCTGATGTTGGAGCCTAGTCCTTGTGACTTTTCCCATCTTGGTTGCAGCTCGTACCTATTCTTGATAGTTTATGCCCTATGTCACTGCTTGATTATAGGCCTACCTCATGGCAGGATCTTATGTCTTGGATGGGTGTTATGTACTTGGTTGCCTTATGATGGATGTTTGGCTTCATGCCCAGCTACTTTCCTCAAGACTATATTGCATAGGTATTCAATGGAGAGATTTGGGATTGACGGTTGAAAAGGCACCACGCATCTCGAAGAGATCTGGAATGTTGAAATGGACGTCTATACACTTTATCCGTGCGGCCAAAGTAAACTAGACCAATATAGTAAACTAGGCCCAAAAAGTAAACTAGGCTAGAAAATCAAGCATTCCTTTTTGTTTTTCGAGATGTATCATGGAATGGGCTATATTAAGGGCTATTGATGCAATTTGTCTTTATTTAGCCTACTAGTCCATTGGTTTTATAGGTGCTACACTTTTCGTCCTTAAAAAATTTGGGGTCCTAGTTTACTAAAAGTAAACTAGGACAAAATGGTAAACTAGGATAGATGTATGTGGGATAGTTTCAGGCAAAAGGGCTTGTAGAACGATTTCATTCGAGTTTCTGCAAATCTGGACGGGTTGGGAGGTTGAATACAAAGCAATAAGGTGAGCCTAAATGATTTATAATTTATGCGCTTACTAAAGAAAGATTGAGATGCACAAGTTCTTACAGCATGGTATTTTGTGATTTTGCTACTGGTTTGGATTGATGGGAGATGCTTGCTCATTGCAATGCACTTGTTTCATATCTACTTTGCTAGATGATGGACCATAATGGAGGAATTGTTAGTGACTTTGAATTTGAAGAATACTCCAAACATGATAATAGCAACCCATCAAGCGATGATCAGGATGTTGCAGAGATTTTACAATGCAGTGGTCAAAGGCCTAATGTAGCAACCCATGGTTTGTTGAGCCCATTTCTCTATGTGTCACCTAAATATTTCACATTTGACACAGAAAGCTACAAGCTCATGGAGCGTGATATTCAAGGTATCATGGCAATAACAGTAGAGACCTTGAAAGCACATGATACAAGAGGCTTGCTTGATTTGAAAAGGTGGAGAAGAATGAGGGATGACATGTGCTTGGTGCAAAATAAGGATGGTAGCAATCAATTATGCTTGAAATCTTCACCTTTTACAAATATTGCTTATATCAAAAGTTGGGAAGATATTGTTCAAATGATTCATTGTCATGGCCCAGATGGACATCATCAAGTGTTACTGCCACAATCGACGCGATCAAGCTAGAATGGTGCACTGACATGAGAAAGCATGGTATTCCTATTCCTTATGTGCACGAGATAGTGAATGCATGCGATTGTAAAAATGACAACAAGAAAATCACCTATGGTACCTCTCATCTTTTGCCTTGTGCTAAGAAGGACAACAAAATACAACCATGCAAAACAACTTTGACAAACAGGACCCATGTGGAGGAGAGCTTGATTGATATAATCATCAAACACAAAGTCAGATTGGTTTGACTCTGCACCTCAAAGAACAATCCAATTCTCAAGACAGTTGTTGAGTATGTATGCCATCGAGGTGGAAGGACTGAACAAAAGGGAGATAATATCCAAAAATTGAGGAAATAAAAAAAGTGTGGTTGTCCATTCAAGGTACATGTAGAGTACATTGATGGTGTGGATGAAGTGACCATTTTATTATGGGCAACTCATGATGGGCATATTCCTAGTACAGGTGCCGACCTATATCACTTACTTGTGCATTCGAGAGTCATTCAATGTTGCACAGAAGACTTCTTTGATGTGGGCATATGTCGTCATGTCGCAAAGATGTCAGTTTCCAGGGAAAATTTTCATATACAAAACTCTACACTACTTGATCGGGTAACCTTTTGATTTTTCATGATCCCGAAGGAAGTTCAAATGTTGTCACATCAAATGTGCAACCAATGTGAATTGCAAATAGCATGTTTGTCTACAAATGTTTCTATGTATGTGAATCATACATTAATGGTCACAACCTTTTTTTGTGAATAGGATAGCTCTCGAGTGATGATTGGACGACAATGTATGCGAAGGCTCTAAAATTGAGGGCATAAAACAAGGTTTATGTATACAATTTAGGGTTATCATAAACACTTTGTATGCAGGAAATATTGTTATCACAAATATCCAATGTGCTCACTATAAGATACTTGCATATGCATTTGTGCAAGTGTTGTATGTACAACCTTATACTCCAAATGCATCAAATGAAAAGGATAGGACATTCATTCTCATCATTCAACATAAATGGATGTTAGAAATGGCAGTTCGCTTCTCCCCACATAATGCATGGGCACTTGATAGCACTTTCAAAACTAATGTATTTGGCCTTCCATTACATGCCATCGTTTTACCAAACCGACATGGTAATGGGATTCCTATTTGGCTTATGTTATGTACAAATGACCCTAGCACAAGTCAAGAGAGACTGGCTCTGGAACTAACACTAAGGATGGTATTCTCTAAAATGAATGGTGTTTGTCCTAAAGCCATTGTTATTGAAAAATGTTCACAAGATCTTGAAGCAATCTCAAAGGTCGCTAGTGAAGATCCGCATTGCTTTGAGAAAGATCAACAAGGATGCCAAGTGCAAACTTCTTGCCATGTTCTATTATGTTGGTTTCATGTCAAAAAAGCATGGGTGGAGAACTTACTTCCACAGGTATGACTTTGTGATTTTAATATCATGCAAGTTTTTTTTTTGGTATGGAATTGATCTCTCTCGTAATGAAGCAATGATATATTTGTTATGGCATGCTTGTATAGGTTCCAGAAGGCATGAGAGATGTTATATATAGCTCAATGACGAGTTTTATGCATGCTTCTACAGAGGCAGAATTTGATGTGAAATATCAAGGGTTATTGCAACAATTCTCCTCCCATCTGAATGTGCAACGCTACATGTCCAATGGTATTGATTCAATGTGCTTAATCTATTCTTGTTCCTACTATCTAGGCAGTTTCTTCTGAGTTTGGTGATCAAAACCTATATGCAACATGTTATTAATGATTCATGGTTTTATGCAAATCATCTCGTTAATAGTTTGTATTCCATTGCTATAATTTGGTGCTGGTCAAACAGTTGTAATTGTGGTTAGGGTAGTCTCTTGTGGGAGCCTGGGGGAGCGAGAGGGAGAGAACCTATTTAGTTATAAAAGCTGGAGAGACACAGATAGAGACAGAGAGAGAGAGAGATAGAGAGAGGGAGGGGGAGAGGGAGAGATTAATTTGGCACCTATTTCCTGAAGATTATTTCCAAACAAGCATATAACATCAAATTTTTCAAGTGCTTGCTTCTCAGATTGGTATGACGAAACAGTCCAGCAAGGTCCAAAAGGCATGCCATCATGCGTACTCATGTCTAACATAGCCACCTATGCACTTAGCATGTTTTAGTCTAGACCAGAATCGCATTCATACCAAGTCCCTTGATTGGATGCTGGTGTCAAACCATATCGGCATTGTCAGCTCAATGAACTCAACAAACTTTGCAATTTTCTATTTACCTATTGAAGAGAACCCCCAAAATAACATTAATGAGGGCAGTTATGGCTGTTGATTTGCAATCTCTCACTATTCAAGGGCTCCTACATCATTCTATGGATCCATGATTTTGTTTGTAAGCATGTTCCAATGTTAGTGCATCTTCCAGTGGGGCTTGATGGATCTCTTGCAAATAGAATACCTGTCATCCATCCATTTGATATTGAATCAATGGGGAAGGGATCTTTATAGAGGGAGAAATTTGCAGATTTTTCTTAAAAACACACGTTTTCAGCAAAATGGGGTAATTGAATGCTACAGTGAATCTTAAATGCAGAACTTCTCGAGAAAATAAATGGCTAGCACATGTGAGAGAAGATGATAAGAAGAGAAGCATCCATATAGAAAGAGAATGTTGCAAATTGCAACTTCACTTATTGACTACTATAGCAGTCGTTTGTGTTGGATCGCTCTAAGTTAACCTCAAATGGGATGGGTGGTCGTCAAACACCTTGAAAGGGACTACCACAAACTAGGAAAGACTGTAGACTTCAAAAATACTACAATTTGCTGCCATGAAAAGGAGCCACACACTTGGGAAGTGCTGAAAGCTACTATAGAAGCAAAAAAGACTAGCCCAGAAGACTTCTATCACGAATTTCACAGGTTTGGAATGCAATACTCCACTCCCACAAACAATGATAGTTCACCTTTTGGTGAGCTTTGATACCATGATGGAAACAAGGATGCAAAGACCTTATAGCAAGAGCACAACATAAAGGAAAACGCGAGGAAAACTAAAATTGAGAGTTTACTACAATGTACAAAGGGGCTGTCTATATATAGGCATACATGCTAAAAAAAATGTCAAAGCTGTTTGCATCCAGCCACCTGCTAGCACATGCATACATGACTATCATTAGCAAACAAGTATGGAGAAGCATCTTCTTGATTTGTCTCCACTAGCATTACATATCTACCATAACATCTTCTTGATTTGTCTCCAAATCAAAGCCATGTCAGCAAAGCTTGAAACACCATTTGCAAACACACCTTCAAGTTGCATTTTTCGTAAGTAGTTCCAAGATGTAAACACACCTTCAAGTTGCATTTGTCATAAGCTCCCACTAGACGGCGGGAAAGGTAAGATGCCAAGGGAGCAACTGCTACAATACATCCAAGACATCCCAAGGTCCAAGTCCAGATAAGCATAATGCCTAAGCATATCCAAGGTCCAAGCGGCACAATCCAAAAGGCATCCAAGATCCATAACTACATAGTGATGTCACACTCCAAAGTAGCTCCTCAAGACTATATCCAAAGTAGCTCCTCAAGACTATATCGCATGGGTATTCAATGAAGGGGAGAGTTGGGATCGACGGTTGAAAAGGCACCATGCATCTCGAAGAGATCCGGGACATTGAAACAGACCTCAGTGCGCTTTATCGGTGTAGCCAAAAAAAACTAGGCCGAAAAATCGGGCATTCCTTTTTGACGATTACCTCAACAAACTGCCGACTAAGGAATTCAACGCTTCAACCCTAGACGTCCCTCGAGGGTTTCCAACACTCTATTTCATCCTGTAATCCCTACTTGTGCCATTCTTCCTCCCATAGGGCATTCCTTACAGATTGTCATTCCCTTCCTTTCCCTTCCCCCTCAATAGCCTCATTATCGGTTACCAACACATGGATTGCTGGGTTGCATCAAGTCTTGTGAATGGAGCGATAATTAGCTGTTGGTCGCGCTTGGATGCCTGATCAGGTCATCACAAGTTATAGTTACATTGGTTTCAACAAAATCTATTTTTGAGGCTGTATATTGCGCATCACAGAGTGGACTCTAGTTTGAAAACATACATCAATCTGCATAATTGGTACGTCTCTCCGCTTGGGTTATAAATCTAAATGCAATCCATAATATTTTTAGATAATCAATGGAAGCTAGAACATAAGATTGCAATAATAGGGTCCCTTGCGCATTTCCCCTATGGAGAACTGGATATGATTGGAGTCCATGATGATGAAGCTATGGCATAGGCCATCAGAGAGGATTGGAGTTTCTTTCTGGGGGTATGTTCCCGAAAAATTATGACTAGAGGGATGGATTCCCCTTCTACATTGTGTATGCAGCAAAGCTTTGTTTGATTAGTAGGATTTTTGTAACTTCTAAATGTTACCTCTACCTATGAAAAGCAAAGAGTGATTTTTTATGAGACTGTCCAGTGATGATGATGTTGCATGTTGTAGTACGTTGACAGCATGGAAGAGTTTTCAACCTCCTTCTTGTATTGTAGTCAGCTTGTTCTATAATGGAAATCTTTCATGCTTGTCATGCAATCATGCTCGATAGAGTACTTGTTGTGGCCATGCTATGATCATGGTATACTCATGCCATACCTTTTTTTGTTCTGTTTAAGGGATCAAACCATACCGTCTAGCCATAGTATGAGTTGTCTAAAAATCTTGTGTAATTTCCTTGTCTTGACATTGAGTCAATCTGTAAAGCTAAATACACAGTAACCTTTATAGCTATGAGGGACTATGTTCGGTTTTGCTAGTTGCTACCAAATCTTCATGTATTAAATGTCTAGATTTCTAAATGACAAAATTTTTATGCAGTTATTTATTTGTAATAAGACTTGGTTATGCCAAGAGAATATCTTGCAGGCAGCGATGAGACATACACACTCCCAAAGGAGATCAAATGAGGTTGCCTTTAAGGCTGAGTATGAAGCCTTAGGAGCATTAACAACAAACCATGTCGATATCGGAGCATCCGATGATGTTGATGTGGGTTATGACGTGGCTGCTACAAATACATGCACCGTAAGTTTGTTGATTTGACATTTAATTGCATTTTTTTCATTGTAGACATGAAATAGTTATTGTGCTTAACACTGTGCTTGCTTTGTGTTCTTTCCATTTCAGGAGCCTCTATACGAGGAGATTGTGTGCCCAAATGGTAGAGTGGTACGATAGTGTCGTACTTGCCCTATCTATCCAAGGAGACATGTGAATGAGTTCAAAAGATTAAGGATGATACAACACTTGAAGAAAGAGCATGGCTTCGATGTAGACATTCCTCTACGTAAGGTTGGTCGTCCTAGTACAGATGACATTGTCCATGCCAATGTCGCAGAGTACTCTACCGATACCTCTATTCGGTAGAGTCAGGGGCGCTTTTTCGAAAAGGAGAGAAAGTTTGAAATGGCAAGGAAGAAGTTTGAGTCTGCTACGCTTAAGAGGGTTGAATTTGCATGGGACTTGATCCCTGAAGATAAGAAGACTTCTATGGATATGGCTAGCTATATTTCACAATTTCTAAAGAAAGCCATGAGCAAATACATGGTTGAAAAGTCCATCAAGTTGAAAAGAATTGAAGAGAGAATAAATGAGGGATACAAGAAGCATGTAATCCATATTTCTTATTTTAATTGTTGTCTTCATCTTGTGTGTGTGTGTGTGTGTGTGTGTCTACACACACACACACACACACACACAATGAGTTTGTTTTATTCAATACTTCTCAATATAGGCACAGAAAAAGGTACCTCATGGAGACCTAGAACTTGCAACTAGGGGTGTTGTTGAGGGTTGACAATTATGAAGATGGGGATGATGGTGTAGTCGGCAATGACATAGCTAGACCTCATGTCAAAGATCTTACTAGCGATGGAAATGCACATGATGGAGACTATGACCCAAAATGGGCTCCTCAAGAATCTGGTCTCGCATTAACTAAGGAGTGCATCCACAGTTTCAAAGTGCTTCACCGGCCTTCCTGTCAACATTCAAAGGTTTGAATCTTGAGTCGCAGCCCCCATCACCCCCACTGGTGAGTCTTGAGGTGGTTTTAATATTGTAGTTCTTTCCTAATCATAGCTCATTTTATATATTGAAAGATATGTATTGATTTATGCATAGCAGAGACAACGTGCCCCTCAACAGAGGGGATTGAGATCTTGAGGTCCATGTGATGGGGATGATATGACCACTATTGGCATCTCTTCACCATCATCATGTGAGGAGGTTGTATGTGCGTATACATTGGTGATCTCCGGTGGCACTATTGAGCCACAATGCATAGGAGAGAGTCCCTTGAGAATGAGGGGCCAGATGGCTCATTGCAAGTTTAGGGTTGATGGTATCCATTTTTTATCTTTTATGTAATATTGTGTGATTTGTAGTGTTCTTAGTACCATGGTTTTGTGTACAAGCTAGAGACAAGTGTACATATTGAGTTCAAATCCTCGAGATCATCCCTGTGTGGCTGAGGTTGATACTACACTGATACAGTCCATTGTTGGCTCAGAGGCGTCCACTCAAACTCTCAATCTATTTGGTTTGTAAGTAATTTTTTTGCATATCATAGTACATTGTTATGTATGCATTTGGGTATGTTAGTTTGGTAATCGAAGCTTCTTTTCCAAGTGGATGGAGCACACCTTATCATCAGAGATTCTTGAGAGGGTGTGCTTCATTGATAGCTTATGGTACACTGTTATAAGTAGAACACGTCCAAAATCACGAGTGTTGCTGAATTTCTTTTCTGGTGTGGATGCATCAATATTGAAATTTGTTTTTTTGCAAGTTATCTTGAGGTAAACATGTGCATGGTTAAATTAGGGTTTTATTAATACCATTGTTATTGAATATACTCTTTGACTTGGACATTTAAATACCATTTTTGTTAATGCATTGGGTTTTGTATGCCCTTTACAACCCTAAATTTAAGAGGGTTTCATATTTAGAAGACAAAGGCATAAGCCTTTTGTATTTTGACTCCCTTGGGTTGATCGAGGCTCGCGAGTGTTTACTGACTGTGCACCGTACATTAGAGAGTCTGGCGTTCTTTGCAACGAATATAGAGCTCAGCGATGTCTTGAGGAGGCCGCATGAGTTAGATCTAGTTGTATCTACTTGCCCTCAACAACCCAATAGCATTGATTGCGGGTTCTATATTATGGCCTACATGAAGTTTTTGATGGAGGGCGCACTACAAGACAAGGTGTCAAGGTGTTGGGTAAGTGGTCTTTTTATAGCACATGATGTAATTATAGCACATTTTTTGATGTGTTAATTTGATTGGTGGTCTTTTTATCGTGCAGCTTTCAAAATCTTGGTTCACTCATTCGACCGTAGAAGATTTAAAGAGAGGATTACAAGATTGGTGCACCAGTGTGCTGCAGATGGAGTAGTGTAGCAAATACTAGTTATGGTTGCTAGAAGAGTCCATTTTCTGTAGTGGTTTTCATACCATTTTGTGTGATCATGTTAATGCTCATGTGCCTTCAAGGACCCCTTCCTATTTTCTCATGTTCATGCCACAGACCTTGTACATATGGGATGTTTTGGCTAGTATTAACATGATAAGATCTCTTTTGCCTTTGCGTGGGTTGTTTTGATGTAGAGTTAGCATATGAGTTGTTTTGGCTAGTATTAAAATTACAATATTTATTTTGCAATTGCATTAGGTTTTTAAATCCGATTTTAGAATACATGATATTCAAGTTTTAATTCATTTGTACTTCAAAGCATTTTTTGTTGTGCGTAGAGTTTGTATAGGTCTTATAGGTACATTCTATTCCATGACATTTAATCAATCTAGATTGAGGGCTACAACATCTCAGAGAGGTGAGGGTGTTTGCACATTGTTGTTGTTATATTTGTGAATTGTGGTTATGCTCATATTGAAGCTTGACATTGTTGTGTTTGGAGGTGATTGAATCGATCCCAACTCTCCCCTTTATTGAATACCAGTGCAATATTAGTCTTGAGGATGCCTCTCCCCTTCATTGAATACCCGTGCGATATTAGGCTTGAGGATGCCCCTCCCCGTTTTTCTTCTGCCGCCTCATGTGAACCCAGCCTATGGTCCCTTTACCATGTATGAAAAGGACTGTTCGTCATTACGTGAGACTCTAGAGGGAGAGGGGTTTGCCATGTGTGACGTCTCGAGCGGCTGACAATTTGGATGGTCTGTTGCGTGAGCGATGGCGATTCCTTTAGGGTTGTTGCAGCTATGGATTGCAGCTGCTGTGTGGGGGGCTGTGTCAGGACAGCAGCCATGCGGTGCTAGTGGATCGTCATCATCATCAGGAGGAGGTTGGGAGGAGGACTGGGAAGGATGGATGAAGGGGGCGAGGGACAGCGCATTGGAGGGAGACCAATTCAAGGAAGGTGCATGGCCCCTGGTGCAGATGAGCGCCAACGCCTACCTCTACCCCGACCGGCCTCTCCTCCCCATCCCAGGCTGGTCCCTCTCCGACCGCGTCGCTCCCCTCCGCCCTGCCGGCGGTGGCGCGCATGCCCTTGCATACAGCTGCAGCCCCGGCCCCGCCGCCGCTGCCCTTGCCCTGCCAACCCGCCCCGGCCATGTTGTCATCGCCTTCCGCGGCACGCAAATCTCCTCGTCCCTTGACAGCCTGGCCGATGCCTGCGCCGATAAGCTCCTCTGGGAGGGCTTCGACCTCGCTTCCCTGCCCCCTGAGTGCACTGGTTTCGACGCCCGCACCCTCGATTACTTCTCTCAGGCCGTGAATTACACCCTGCAGGTACGGCACTCAACCTATTTAAAACGAAACATGTTGTACTGTACGACAACTTGACAATTCAAAAGATGAAGCCTATCTCATCCTACCAATCGAGTTTCCACTTGTCCGTATAATGAGATAGGATAAGAAGAGGGCACAGAGAACACTGCAGCATATATTTAGAAGCTCGGGAGTAAACAGAGAATGAGCTGGGGTAAAGTTATCTTAATTTATTTGAAGAGTTGTGCATAAAAACCACTGCCCTTCCAAGCAGTGCTGACAAAATATGTTTTGGAAGCTTCTTTCTTAACCCTGGAATGGCAAGCCAAAATAGTGAGAATGACATAAAAATCTCCCTTTATCATGGGGGTGCCAAGCCAAATAATGAATGCCATATAAATAAAGACTAAAGAACAACATAAATAATAACACATGATGGGATGCTTTGACCCAAGCAGGCATTTATCAGTCGGTAGCTTGAACAAATACTGACCAAATGGGATAAAATAAATATATTTTGAAGGGGAAAAGAAAAAGGCTTTTGTTTTTTTGGTTTTGTTTTTGGTGGGGGGGGGGGGGGGGGGGGGTGGAGGATGGGGAAAAGGAATAATAAGACATAATGGGTTGTCTTCTACAAGTGTTGAAAGAGAGCACAAGATATCTGGCAGGGCCTGGTTTATTAAACAGTAAAGGCAGTAAGAGGAGGCTTGGGCCTTCCTAATAACCAACAACATAGAAATAGTTATCATAAGGGATGCGAGTACATACTTGAAGAATTAGATTCTTAAGAAACGATATAGCCACTCATGTTAGCTATACTGGTTGTAAGCACAAACAACAAAATGGCATAGAGACAAGCTGGGATCCGATGTTTGCAAAAAGGTAAGCTTTGTCACCATTCTGCTGTAAGAGCAGAAAGAGAACATATGTTGGTTCACAAGTTGTGATTAGGATTTAGTTCAAACTCGCTTCTCAGTGCAGGAATGACTCAGTCATATGCGACTGTTGAAGAAGATGCTGAATTAACTTTGAAGAAGATTTCACACCAATGACCTGATTGTTATCTAGAATCCCAAGCATATCACACACATCACTTCAATGGCAGAGCATGCTCAATGGATGATGTAGACAGACAAGCAAATCTGAGAGCCATTAGCACATGCACTCAGAGCAGTGTACTGGAGGTGACCAAATGTTACATTGTGATTGGTATGCTTAAAACAACAGAAAATTCGGGGTTGGCATTACAGCAGAGTTGGATAAAAGCCAGTGTGGGTGTCATGTGTCCTCTCTGATGTTCAGGTCTTCATTTGAAGCAAAGGATTTTGCTTGGCCTTTAAAGAAGGCCCAAAGAAGGAAAGGAGATTGGGAGTGTATACTGAGCAACAAAATGTGCAAATCACTTCTTTTGGTCAGGATGTCTTGCCAATAAGATAGGGAAATAGTACATCTATATGTGTGATAGGAACTACATGCAAATCAAACCAGTCGATGCCAGAGAACTTGAGAGTTTGAAGATCATTATCAAATTTGCTTCAAGCTAGCAAGGATCTCCATCTTCAAGACTGTCAAAGAAGCTAGAAATGAGACAGTCGGGAGGAGCAAATATTGGAGACCTTGTGCAGGGATCAAGAACTGCATCCTCCTGCAATTGAACCTCATGGTTTGTGCATAAGAGTTATAAATAGTCGCAGTATTGAGTTGAAGGCTCTGATTATGGAAACTTGGGGAGGTTGATGTAATCTGTTTGGATTCAAGTTTATTGCACCATCATAGTAGTTTAAAGGGATGCTGGATTGATCGGTAGCTTATCTTTCCATGAGAAAAACAAGAACCATTCAACTCGAGTATTTGTATGTTTTCAATCAAAACCAAAGTCAGGAAGGGCTTCAATTATCAGTAATTAGATCAACATTTTTGAAGGATTCTTTGCTCAGTTTTGTAAAGGTAGGGAAGTGCTTCAGTTATCAGTATTCAGAGCAACTTTTTAAAAGGGTTCTTTTGCCCAGTTTTGTAATTTGCTTGACAGTAGGTCTTTGTTGTTTCTTTTGGGGCAATTTGTGCAGGTCATTCATGCCCACCCATATGCCTTCTACATGCTCACTGGCCATAGCTTAGGTGCTGGGTTGGCCATCCTTGTGGCTGCAGCCTTGTCGCATGATCACACATTGCCTGTGATTGGGTTTGGAGCTCCAGGCACCCAAAAGCCCTTGCTTGACAGGAGCCTCTCATTGCACAGCGACATCATCGTGATTGGCCATCAATGGGATGTTATCATGAGGACCCAGATGGAAGGCCAAGTGGGGTTGCTCTGTTTTTACCCACAGAACCAGTCATCTGCCTGTGAAGCTTGCCTTTCTGGTGGTGGGCAGCAAAATTTGGCTTCCCTCAGTTCTGATAGTCTCAAGAGTGAAATTGAAGGCTCTCCAATAAGAAGTGCCCTCAAGAGTTTGGCTGAATGGCAAGTAGGTTTTGGAGGCTTGCCTGAAGGGGATTGCTTGGAATGCTTCTTCCAAACACATTACCTTAAGAATCTGATGGCAGTCGTTGAACAAGGGCAAAAACCCTCATGCGAGCAATCAACAAATGATGATGATGCCTTGCTAATGTAGTTTCATGTTCTACTTGCCTAGTCTTGAAACATGTACATAAGTACCTAGTGGACTCTATATGAACTTGGGTTTGGTTTAGTGCATCGGGGCATATTGTACTATATCTAGTATTTTAGTCTCATGTATATCTCACTAGCATTGAAATTAAAAACATGACCATGTAAGATTTAGGCAAGCAAAATCCGTAAGGGAATGTTCACATGCATCTTTGGTGCACTCTGTTTATATTATGTTCTCTCTTAGTTGTGTGAATGTATGAATTTAATCTTTGTGTGTGTGTGTCTTGCCTTGCTCTCTCTCAATTGCCACAAAGTACAACACACTAATCAAGCACAATTTGCCATCAACTAGCTTGCGTGCAGTCTTTTGTCATCAACTCAAAAACTCTCTCTCTCTCTCTCTCTCTCTCTCTCTCTCTCTCTCTCTCTCTCTCTCTCTCTCTCTCTCTCCAGTGTTTTTGGCACTATGGAGTATTTTTCCTACGTAGTCAATGTTTCACAATCTATGTCCTTTCGGATAAAAGTCTATTTGCACGCATGAGTTGTAGTGTTTTTCCAATCTCTTGTCACCTTCTCTTATGGTGCGAGGGTACACCTAGGGGAGAGGGTTAGACTTGGCTCTTGCCTTAACATCAAGATGTACTCGGGGGTTTTCTTAGGTGTCTTAGTAGCACCACCCAAGCTAACCCAAGAGCCAAGTCTACGGAAGGAATAAATATATCAACAAGTTTGCAATTTGGAAGTGAAGAAATGTGGTCCTAAAGAACTCACTTGCCAAAGTGTTGACATGCTTGGCGGAGCTAGCAAAAAAGGTTAGGAATGGAGGTGGCTATAGCTGATTGGAATATTAAAGAAAATGGGAAGGCAACCAAAGAGTAGGAGAAGGTATAGAAGGGAATCAAAATGAGAAAGGAGGTAGAAATTAAGGTATGTCAGATACTATTATTTTGGTAGTCAATGAAGATACATTGCAAAAGGGGTCATTTCATGCATGTTTAGGCCTCCTTGAGAAGTGGCATGAAGTAATATAGGAGGAATTTGATGATGAATGCCAAGCATGTTTAGAGTCGTATATGCTAGAGACAAAACTAAGGCCAATATTAGAAGAACAAAGGTTTAATTGGGTGGTACCATGGTGTCTCACCATGGAGTTTGGAAACATACAGTTCAGTATTAAAGCAATCAAAATGTTAGGTAACCAAATGTGGATTGATTGGGTGGTATCATGGAGTCTCACTAAGTAAAGGATGAATCAAGCAACTTTGAAGCTTGAAAACATTGAATAAAGTTTGAGCATTAAAGCAATCCAAATGTTTCAAGGGAACCAAATGTGAATCAAAGATAAACTTACACTAGGATATCCCAAAAGATGACCATGTAAAATTGCTAAGATGAAGGTGGCTAGAAAAGAGGTTGAATGGACACTTTCTTGAGGTAGCAAAGCCATGATAAGAGGAGTTGAGAGAGTCTAAGCATTGAGTTGTTTTAGAGGCATAATGTATTTGGTAACTTTTATAGTTTTGGCACTTGGGTGGTTTTCTTTCTTATGCAAATGGTATTCTCAAGTGGATTGTACCTAAAACCTTGATGTGTATCTTCATCCTCTATACGATTAGAGACATGTCAAAGGATGTTAATAGAACTCTATTTCTCTTCGTATCATGTCTTCCAAGAGTCCTCCCTTAGGGCTATGTACTTATGCCCTCTTGCAATGGTTAAGAGAATGTATATGTAGTAGTACTCTCTTAGTAAGGGATAATAGGTGTAGCCTTCAACTTTTTGTGATAAACCTGTGTATGTGTTTCACCACCAATGTGTAGCTCTTATGTCTAGCTTTCACCTTTGACTTTTTGTAGTAAACCTATGTATGTGTTTCATTGCTAGTGTGTAGTTCTTGTGTCTATCTTTCATATGAATGTAGAGATATTATACTACCATACTTGTGTTTACCTTTTGTTGAAGTTGTGTGATGTTTAGTGTATGTATAGAATTTGCTATCAAAGCTTTTGATCTTAGATCCTAATACTTGGATAGTGGATAAGTCCACATATGGGTTTTGTGCCTTCACCAATTGATCAGAAGTCCAAACATCAAGAGGGTTGAAAATGCCCCTATCATTGGATAATAATCTCCCCTATAATGGTCTTTCTTTGAGTTGATCCTTCATCTCCCATTCCTTATGCTATGATCATGCTTGTATACCTGTGTGCATGTTCACGTGAATTGTTTCTTTACTTTTATATACTATATTACTCAAAATCAGTTATGTCGATTAATGGAACTGATCGATAAGGGCATGCAGTGAAACTCTATGTAAATATATCATCAGCCTAGGCATAGTGAGTAGTGACTCCAACTCTAAGCTTGTCAGAGCTAATAGCAGACCAAGAAAAACATCTTAAAGGTGAGGACAAACCAAATCTTAAAAGGCAAAGGAAGGTTGGACTAATGAAATGATAACCTAATAAAGGTTCATAGGACATGTGAAATATGAAGAGAAGAGTTGTGTTATTATATCAAAGGCAATAACAAGCAAAATGAAAAATAATCTGGGAAGATCTATAAGAGGAGGCATTGAGGGAGAAAGACTACATTTAGAAAACAAAAGTGGAGCTGTAAGTTGTTAAGACTTGGATGAGCTAAAAGAAAATTAAGATAGCAAGAAGATGGAAACAATGAGCTTTTTATTGGACTAATAGCTAGACTAAAAGAGAACTAGAGGGAGAAAGACGAAAATGTTGAAGGATGAGAAAGAGAATTAGATAGTTAAGGGTTGGAGAGGGACTTAGAAGCTTAACAATTAACTCATGATTTTCTTCCTTTAAAAAATTGACAATTCAAATTGATCATGCTTCATGAATTGGAACATTAGATGCTCTAATGTTCATCACTACCCGATGGGACCATACAATACACTAAGAAGCAAACGTTTGCAAGAGAGCACAAATTAGTGAGTGCTCAAATCATGGTCTACTAATGGTGACTTAGCTCATGAATTGGAATGATAGATCTTTTGATGTATGAACACATTTGGTTCATGACATGTCAATCTTCACTATTGAATTTATTTTCAAGCATCTCATAGATTTGGAACCACGGGATTATGGTTCCTAGCAAGAATCATAACTTGCAAGTTGATATATGAGCTCTATGCAAGCTAGTTGAAGATAATGCCATATTAATAGTGCTACAATTGTTTGAATAAAAAGTATATATAATTAAACTTTGTTGTAAGCATGAGTCTAGGTTAGAATATTGATGCCAAAGATCATGTGGTAATATTCCACATGTGGCTTTTTCCAATTAATTTTGAAAACTCTATGGCATCCCATAAACCATACTTATGAACAATAGTTGCATAAGTGAAAGCCAATGAGTAGTAGCAATCTTAAGGTGTGCACAGTGGGCATGACATAAACATAAGTTTGATCAAAGCTTCTTTTTCACCATAGCTTCCACTTCCATTGTAACTTTACCTAATATTCTTGTATTTGGGTAACAATCTCCATGTGGCTTAGTCAAGTCAACTTTGAAAAATCTATGACATTCCATGAACCATAGTGTCAACAATAGTTGCTTAGTTAGCAATAACAATCTTAATCTCACACATAGTGGGGATGGTAGAATATGTGTTTGATTAAAGCTCTAGAATGCTGCAGCAATAATTTTGAGGTTGCATATAGTTGTGCTTACACAAGAGACTTTGGTTTTTTTAAAGCTCTAGAACCTAGGATTTCGTTTTCCTTCTTACATTTAATCTCAATCTAGTGGATCTAAGTTTCTCAAGGTAGTAAAGAATGAGGGATCACCCCCTAAAAGTGTCCAAGTCCTCCATATAAGTAGGCACTAATGAGCTTGATAGTGAGGTGTTTAAGACCCCTAAATGAGTCTAAGTTTGGCCTTGGTGCCAACATTTGATTAACAAGAGCATCACCTCTTTGTGTAGGGACTGGTGCATGGACCCTCTTCCTTTGAGGATTTGTGGGTATGGTCCAACTCTATATCAAACCTCTTGTGATGGTCCTTCATGTGCATCATGAGGGCATAGTCTTAAAGTTGTGGTTCATGTATTCACCTTTCCAATAATGAACAAAAAATAGTACACATTCTACCATGTTTGTGTCTACTTTCCACTACGTGTATATGGTTGAATATAGATACTATATGTAGTATTAGAGCTTACAATTTGGAGGCCTACTACCTCCTCATCCCTGTGCCTCAGTGCCTCCCTACCTCCCTCTTGAAAACAAACAAGAGAGGAGAGAGGTGAAGCACCCAAGAGCATACACACACAAAAGCAATGGAGACTTGAGAACATAAACAGATAAGGTTGAAATTTTATTTTTGTTCTTTTTCTTCTTCCATTTAAAAAACAACTAAGTCTATAACATGATAAAAGACTAATATGAAAGTATCACAAGATATGTCTATGTAGCCAGCAAGTATGAACTTGATAAGAAAGAAGAGGTAGCACAATGAATGTGCCATAACCAAGGACGGACTACGTGGGTGTAGTCTAGTTGTAGAATCACTAGCATATCCTCATGTCAGTCACCTAACACGCCATTGAATAATATCATACCACATAATGGAGGTACGTAGAGGATGCCGGCTTATGTAGAGCTCCTTGACATCTCAACACTCCCCCTCAAGCTTAGCATGAGCTCGTGAACTCCAAGCATAGTCCTAAAGCATTGAAGCTTCTCAGTTTCCAAGGCCTTAGTGAAAATGTTAGCAAAGTGATCCTCTATGCTGACATAAACCAAGTTAATATCAACTGTGCCAGAACCCGCCTAGCCAATTGAATACTACTAAGATTATCACAGTAGATGATAACCTTCTTGTCCACATGAATCCCCAAATCACTAAGTAGCTTGCATAACCAAGATACCTCACATGTTGCAATTGCAACACATTTGTACTCTACCTCTGTATTGGACAAGGCAACTGTTGGCTGTTTCTTGCTGCTCCAAGTAATAGTGGTACTCCCAAAGGAAAATATAAAATCATTGGTAGCTCTCCTATCGAAAATACAACTAGCCCAATTTGCGTCTGTGTAACCATGTAAGTCTAATGTGGACTTGACATAGCGCAATGTGCAGTGCACTACATCCAAATGTAACTTCTGTGGATGCTACATAAATTGACTCTCCAAACCAATTGTGTAGTTTAGGTTTGGCCTAATAATCATCAAATAGATAAGGATGCCCACAATCTTCCGATACATAGTGGCATCCTCAATCAAGCCATCCTCATGTGCACTAAGCTTAGCATTAACATCCAAAGATATAGAAATAGGCTTGCAATTAGCCATACCATACCTCTTCAATATATCCAATGCAAATTGTCCCTGTGACAACCATATACCCTCTAGCATCTTGATTATCTCTATGCCAAGAAAATATCATAGCTCTCCCAAATCCTTCATCTCAAATTTAGCCTTGAGAAGACCCTTCACATTGTCAATCTCAATCTCAGTATCACCCACAATGATAAAATCATCCACATATATAGTAATGACTATAATGTCTGCATCACTCTCACATACATAGAGTGAGTGACCAACTTGTGCTCTGCAAAATCTAATGCTGACAAGGTATTTTACAATCCTCTCATGCCATACCCTAGGCGCTTTGCTTCAATCCATACAAGGCCTTACGAAGTGTGCATACATAATTTGGATGACTCTCATATATATAACTAGGTGGTTTCTCCACATAAAGTTCCTTTTGCAACTCCCCTTGCAAGAAGGCATTCTTAACATCCATTTGATGTATGATCCAACCTTTTGATGCAACCACTACTATGACAATCCTTGTTTATTCCTTATAAACCCATTTGTAGCCAATAACTTTCTTGCCTTCAAGAAAGGGAACCAACTCCCATGTGTCATTATCCATAAGTGTAGCCATTTCTTCATCTATAGCATAATCACAATACTCATTACCTAATGTATCCTCAAAATAGTAGGGTTCCATATCCTACACAACCTTAGCCATGTATGCTAGTGATGAGCTACATAGATATCATATGTCAATTGGTGCATTGGCTTTCTCACTCTACTTAACCTACGTGGACCTGGATTACTACTAAGTGCTTTAGCATCTTCTTGTGCCTTTCACACACCAGGTGTTTTAATAGTCAAAATCCCAAACTCCTCATCCAAGATTTTCTTAGAGCTATCTGAATCAACATCAACATGAGAGAAACCTGATGATACATCTGCCACAATAGGTAAGTCCCCAACTTTCTCTTTACCTTTTCTTGATATCTGTGATGTACTTGATGGAGTAACCAATGATCTCAATGTGCTACTCCAAGGTCTATCAATAGAATCATGGCTAGGAGACTCTTATGGTCCACTCAATGTCAGTGTGTGTTGACCTGTATTTTGCACAACCACACTCTGATACTCATCAATCCTAACTGTATTCTTCACATTACTATACTAGCTACTCATTTCATAAAAAACAATATCCCTAATAACTCTCAACTCACGTGTAGCAGGGTTAGAACATCTATATCCCTTCTACTCAAGAGAATATCCAACAAATACACATTTTTCTAATTTAGGATCCAATTTAGTGCACAAGTCATCATGATTATGCACATAAGCAATACATCCAAATACTTTTAGATGGGGCAGATTTAGCTTTCTACCCATAAACGTCTCTTCAGGTGTCATATCATGTATATCAATAGTGGGCGTCCTGTTCATAATGTATACAACATTAGCAATTGCTTCAGTCCAATAGTAATAAGACAAGTTTCTTTCTGACACCATTGCAGGAACCACCTATGCAATATGCATGTTTTTTGCCAAACAACTCCATTATTATCTGGAGTATATCTACATGTATACTGCCTCTATAGATCATTTTTCTGCAAAAATTTAGAAAACTCATTGGAGAGAAATTCTCCCCCTCCATCAAGCCTTAGTTATTTAATATATAGTTCTGTCTTCTTTTCAACCAAAGCCTTAAAGATTTTAAAGTGAGTGAATACCCCACTTTTCTCACACATAAAGTAAACCCATACTTTGTGACTATGATCATTAATGAAGGAAACATAATACTTGTAATGTTGCAGTCTTTGTAGGATCCCACACATTAGAATGTATCAATTCAAGTGGCTTCTTGCATACATACTTTTTATATGGAAACACATGCCTTGCTTGCTTTCCAAATTAACGTGCTTCATATAATTTATGCATCCCACTAGTCCTAAACTTAGGCAAGCCATCCACAATCTGTTTTAATTGTACGTTTTTTAGTCGTTGCACATTTACATGACCTATTCTCTTATGGAAAATTTTAATATCAGCCACAATACCTAAATGTTGTGTAAACATGGCAGCATCCATTTCATGCAGACTTAACATCAAGAGTATACAATCTACATGTACGTTTCCCTTTTGCAATCAACTTGTAATCATTTTTGAGATCTTCTACATAACAACCATCAATGTGAATTGAACTTGCAATCCCTATTCTATCATCTGACCAATAGAAATCAAGTTTATTATAATATTTGGTACATGTAGTACATCAACCACGTACTTAGTTTTGCCATGTTGTACTCAAAGGAACATTTTCAATATGAGTAATGGGGTGAGCTATATCATCCCTTGTCTCCACATAGCTCAAAGCCTCTAGACTGCGCATCTCTCTAAACTACTCTCCACGAGAAGTCATGTGGTTAGAGGTACATGGATCTACATCCCATACATCATTCTTTGATGAACCATCAGCAGTCATAGTATTCATAAAGTCTACATAACAAACAATTGTTCACTTTTGTCAACATTGTTGTTTCTGCTATTGGATGCATAGTTACCTCGTTGCTTTTTTTTTTCATTTCTAAATTTGGCCTTCCTTTTGAAGCAATTTTTAGAAATGTGGCCTTTTTACCACAATGCCAGCACTCTCTGCTATCACCATAATTCTGTTGCCTATTAGAATTTGCAACTTGCCCTCTTTGACTCCCCCTTCTTTGGGACTATCCTTCAAGAAATTTCCATCTTGAACTTCCATGTAGGATAATTATTCTTATTAAGCTTCTCATCGTCGCTGACAATCACGTTGAAGTTGTCAAACATTTTGACAAAACAAAAAACCATGCAAAAACTTGTGATATGCAAGTGAGTATTCAAGTAAGTTGATACCAGGTGCACCACAACTAAACACATAACCTTTTTCATAGACTGCATAATAATAATGGAAATCTACAATTTGTATGCTAATGCCTTTTGTGTCTACAACCTAGCAAATACATGAAACCTTACAAATTCAAAATCTGTAACTTGTGCATATGTAAATGGTGGACACAACCAAAACTATAGTATACCAAAAAACTATTATTGGGACCACTTACATGTCCAAAACAAAGGCGAAATGACCTTAGATGCCAAAAATCACATTGAGAAAACCCTAAAGGGCATATCTACCGTATATATATTGTTCTTCTTGCTCACCAAGTTTTACTAAAATCACAGACTGTAGCCTTGCCAACCTCAAGAGTCCCTTGCGGCTATAATCTAAGGCAAATCAAGCAAGGTGGAAGAGATTCTTAATCATTGCTTACTTCTTGCTTCCACACTCCAATGCCTTCACCTTAGCCTTCAATCGAGCTCTATGTAGTGATGGGACAACTATAATACCATGAAAATAGACAAGCATATGCATTGACTATCTCATTTGCTTTCGACTCACTTAAGGTAACATTTGCAAGGGGACTCACAACATGAAGAGTATCAAAATAAACATCATTTTTGTGGTGACATAAAACATCAATAGAATCTGCATAGACATCATCGGTATGACAACTCAAAGTATCACTAGTCACTACATAAGCATCCTCTATAGGGCGAATCACAACCTCAAACTTCTTAGCACGAGCATTCACTATAGAAGTTCACAAAACCTCAATAGGCTCATAAAAAACATCCACAGCGGGTCTACTCTCAATCTCGATAGTAAGAAGTGAAGCCTGGACAAAAGCCTATGCTTCCTCGATAAGTTCATCGTTCTCTGGCTACATCTGCATCCTTAGTTGCTCCTCTTCCCACATCCTTTATTCTTCCTCTTTCTGTTTCACCCTTTGTTGATAAATCATGCATTGTTGATAATTATATGCTGCAACAAGCCTAGTGCACAAATCTCCAAATTTCTTCCAAAATTAATTTAAAGTGACATAAATGACATACCCAAGCTGAGCTCAATCATTCGTATATAGGAATCCACCACTTGCGGCATACTTTCCAAAGAAAGCATATTTGCATCCATAGAACCTTCCTATATCACCAAGTTGAGCTCAATCATTCGTATATAGGAATCCACCACTTGTGACATACTTTCCAAACAAAGCATATTTGCATCCATAGAACCTTCCTATATTACCAATTGCTTATATGCTATAAGGAGGCTCTAACATACAACCACAAGTTGCTTCCCAATTGCATAATGTATATACAGAAGCTTAAGTAGCTATATAGTATAATCCAAGACCTGTTGTATATATTGCTAAGAAAGCATATTTGCATGTGTATCCATACTTACTTGCTGTATATATTGCTAAGAAAGCATATTTTCATGTGTATCCATACTTGCCATCTATACTTGACTCTTCACCCCAACCTTCATGTCAGGTTCACCAAAGATGTTGGAGTGATGCACGCTTGATAGATGAAAGATACAGGGTCTCGTGAAGCAGGTATGGCCAGTAGGAAGCTAAAATATATGAAAAAGAAGAGACAAAGCTAGAGAAGACGCCAAGCATGTCCCTTACACCAAAATGCCTGCTCATGATAGGTTCGCAAACTCTCTGCTAGCAGAAGCTCAACCGAATGCACATACATCATTGCCTGTAAGATGACATCTCCCACATAAACATTCAAATCTTCTTCATCAGAGATCTGCAAATGGCCTGTAAGATACATGAAAGATAGTAACTGGACCTCATGGGAAATCAGCTCATCCACAAAGCGATCAAAAATAGCTCTCAAGAGATCCGCAGGCCAGAGACTTGACCATCCATCCTCAGGAGGTTCCAAATCCACATTGCTTAAGGATATATATAAAGCAAATCTCTGCTGGTTATACTTCACCCAAAAGGAATGAGGAGGTGACACCAATTCAATATAACGGACAAAATCATTATGCATGCAATCCATACGATGCTGAAGGCGTTCAACTTTAGCTGAGAACCCATCACATAATTTAGCTTTTTGTTGCAACTAATCAAGCTCCTCTTTGGAAGACAAATCAAAAGATACAAGAGTGGGAGGAGAAACAGAAAGAACAACCATTCTTTGGTTAAGTTCTTCAATAAGTTTCTTTTGGGACTCTACAGTTTCATGAGAGTGCTGCAACTGTTCCTCACTAGTAGCAAGTTTACTAGCCAAAGTGACCATTTCCTCAAGGGTAGAATTTTTCTCAATCATCAGAGATGCATTCTCCTCCTCCAATTTAGCAATCTTAGATTCCAGCTCTTGAATAGTTACCTTCTATGAATCCATTAAGACTGTGGCAGTAGTCATTTGGTTATGGATATCACTGAGAGTAGCCCTTTCGAAAGACAGATCCTCCAGTGCCTTACTTAATTAACTGGTTAAGGAATCCACCTTGTCTTGCATGGAAGTCTAAACACTTGTGTATAGTGTCTAAAGACAAGAAGTGAGGGAGGTTTCCAGAGTAGACTGGACATTTGAAACCATCTGTGGAAGCATGGGTCCAGATAATATGGTTTGTAAAGATGAAGGAATATGCAAATCTAACTATCCTTCCTTTTGGGCACAAGAGAGGAATGAAGGAAGGGCATTGCCAGAAATAGTAGGAGTGGATGTTTATACTAGGGAATCTAGTACAGGAGGATTGGAAAGACCCTTCATGTGAATGCATTTCTTGCGAGAAAACACAACAAGGGACTCTTCATCTTCCGAATTAGGTTGCATAGGCCGAGGAGAAGGAACTGAAGATGTAGGTTGCACTGGTAAAGGAGCAGGATCAGGCACTAGAACACCACCAAGAGGAGGTGCAAAAGTGAGGATTCTCTGTAATAAGGCACCATAGGAGACATTATTGTTTTGAACCTTCCATACTTGCTGGAAATGTTGATCCATCTTGATAGGAAGAGTGCCCAATTGAACTTAGCACCCTCTAGGAACTTCACAGAAGTTGTGAACAGTTCTTTGGACAGATACTTGGATACAGACTTGCTCCGGTCCTGTAGGAACTGACATAGCTACTTCCATATGGGAGAAGAGATATGGGCAACAGATACCCCTAAACTATTAATGAGCTAGTTAAGGAGCAAGGGGGTAGAAGTTTCCTTCTTCATTAGCGTAACAATCTCTTCAGCAGTGAGTAATTGGTTACTACTGGGCACAAATGAAGCAGAAATGGGCAAGCACAGTGCTTCACTAATATTAGCTACAGATAAACAGAAGGTGCGATTATAAACCAGATCAGACTGGTTTTTGTAAGAAGCCAAGAAAGAGTAACAAAGTTTCTCATCCACAGACGGCAATGTGAGGGCAACAAATGGGCGGAGGCCTGCACGTCGGATGCAATCCGCCTCTAAAAGGAGGGAATAATCATGGACTATGAGGGGAACATGCTGTACCACAATCGGAGGAGTAGAAGTAGGTGCCATTCAGACTATAGCAAAAAACCCACACACACAAAACCAGGAAGACAAAGAGAAAACCTGCAAAACCCACAAACAAAACCTACATTGAGACCATTGATAGGAAATAGACTAAGGACCAGACTGACTGGACCAAACTACCCTAAACAAACCACATCCTATGTAATGGAGGTGAAATACTTAGGTCAAGTTGACCTAAGTATAAAAGGTGTAAGGGACACTGCATAGGCACCATTTTGATGAATACACATTTGTCCTTTCACCTTCTTCACCTTCTTCCTTGTCCTTCCATGGCTGCCAGCCATTTCTCTCTCTACTTTTAGTCTTTCTCTCTCCTCGTCACCCTCTTTCTCTCTCTTTCTCTCTCCTCTCTGCAGTCTCTCCCTTCTCTCCTCTCTCTAGGTCCCCTTCATTACAATTGGTATCAGAGCTCCGGTCTTTGATCCTCTTTCTCTCTCTTCTTCTTGCCTCTCTCTCTCCTCTCCCTCTTCTTCTACAGTCCTTTTCTCTCTCTTTCCCCTTAGTTAGGACAGTTAGGTCTCCTTAAGTCCGATCTTTGTTTTTGAGGACAAAAACTTCATTTTGAGTGGGGATGGATTGTAATAGAGGGGAAATACTTAGGTCAAGTTGACCTAAGTATAAAAGGTGTAAGGGACACTGCATAGGCACCATTTTGATGAATACACATTTGTCCTTTCACCTTCTTCACCTTCTTCCTTGTCCTTCCATGGTTGCCAGCCATTTCTCTCTCCTCTTCTTGCCTTTCTCTCTCTATTTTTAGTCTTTCTCTCTCCTCATCACCCTCTTTCTCTCTCTCTCTCTCTCTCTCTCTCTCTTTCTCTCTCCTCTCTGCAGTCTCTCCCTTCTCTCCTTCTCTCTCTAGGTCCCCTTCATTACATCCTACGGAAAATTCGAAATGACCTATACACATATGTGACCGAAAGCTTCATGCTATGCAACAAACATGCACCCGAGACCCCGCATCAAGCATGCAAAATAAAACAAAAATGGCACACATATCGTAGCCTAGACATAGACTCAAAAAATCATGATTGAACCAAATATTCTGACTAAAAATAGAATAAACACCATATAAACCAAGGTCAGATTAATAATCCCAAATCCCATGTAACATTCAGCGTCCTACAGTGTGGTGAAGTGGGTGGGTGAAACTAACGACTCATTTTTTAGTAGATAATCCATTAAACACAATTCATTGTTAAGTTAATCCGTTAATGCATGGTGAGTCGGAAATGTAGCCCAGACTTGACAAGACTTGACTTAACTTGGTCTCTACTGATGCAGTTCATTGTTACAATTACATGATGTGTGGCACTTGAGTGCATGTATGCGTGACTCTTCGGAGGATTTATTTTAATTACAATTTAATATGTCTGTAACGCGTGTGCGTGTGCACTTGTGAATGGAGTTTAATTTACAAATTACATGAGTTAGGTTGCAAAGATGCAAGTGCAACGGCAGGGTTCCTTTTATAATTAACGTTTGGTTTGTTTTAATTATAATTTTATGATGTGCATTCTGTTAATTGGGTGTGTGCAACGGTCAATGGAGTTTATTTACAATGAATGGTGTGTTATGGTGCAAGTAAGAGAGGGAAAAAAAAGAAAGGAACCTAGCAATGTGTGGGTGGACACTTGCAAGGTCTGAAACCATGTCCTCCAAAATGGAATGCACAATCCACACAAATCCACAAAAACGGACTAAAGGTCGACTGACAATAGTCGTCATGTGGATAAAAAAAACGAAAACTAACTAACACCTTGACTAAACAAAAACAATGATACACATGACCAAAATAAAGGAGAAGATGTGGATTGGAATTTTAGTGGGATATGTTGATTTGTATGGTTTTCTTGTTTTTATTTTGTGTGTTTTTTTAAATTTATTTTATGTATTTTTTTGGGTTAAACAGCAAATGAAAAGGAGGGTTTGTTTTTGTTTGTTTCGTTGGTTTGGTTTGTGTTGTTTTTGCATATTTTGTTTTTTTTTTTTCAAAGAATAACCAAGAAACCAATTTGTCCCACTATGAGGGCTGAAAACCATTCCTGTTTCAATGTGATGGAAAACCATTCTGTTTCAAGGAGTGGAGGGCTTGGGAGGGAGTATAGGAAGGGGGGCTTATCAGGGGTGGGGATAGAGGTGGTGGAGGAGGTAGCAGAGGAGGAGGGAGGCGGTGGAGGAATTGAATTAATATTAATCGAATAATCAAATTAATGCTAACTAACAAATCAAGGACCAATTCAATTAACTAACAATAATTATTTATACATATGAATGGCATAACTACCATTAATTATACTTATTATTTATAACATTAATAATATTAATTCTATAGCACTAGACATCACACACTAGCATTAACATTAAATTAATAAACTTATTACTAATAACGATGAACTAATGAAAGTAATGAAGCTCTAATTACTTTACTAATTACTAATATAATGACTAATAAACTAACTTTAATTAATTCAATTACCAACATCATAAATACTTACTAATTATTAAATAATTAATTAGTACTAGTAGTGATATATGTTAGTTTATGTACTCATTAACGAACTAACTCTAATTAATTTAACTAACAACATTGCAATTACTTATTAATTACTAATGAATTAATTTAGTATTATTAGTGACATATGATAATTTATATACTCAATCTCACTCTCTTACACACACACACACACACACACACTCTCTCTCTCTCTATGTTGACAAAATTGGAGTTGAAGGTTCCTATTCCATAACTCTTGTCAACCCTTGCCCTTGTCTCTCCCCCTTCCCCCCCCCCCCCCCCCCCCCCCCCCCCCACACACACACACACACACACTCTTGATGACTTGAGGTTCTCCCTGGGTAGAGAGTTACCATTTCGGATGTGATTTTGTTGTGTTAGCATGCTCGCATGTGGCACAATGCCATAACCACCATGCCGTGGTCCCCACATTGTTAGCCCACTCCCCCACTCCCCCACTGCCCCCCCGTCCCCCTGCAACCCCACCTTGTAAGGCCACTCATGCTCTAGGGTGCCATAACCCCCATAGACCCCATTGGTTGCCAAATAGATAGACCTGGATAGATTCGGGCCACACGGTTCAACCCCACAGACACATAATAATATGTTCACGCGTACACATAACTGGACATAGTGCTTGGTGTTGTACGTGGATGTAATGCTTGGTGTTACATCGCGACGATACACAACTCGTATGATCACCTACCTACTCACGACTCCGATCACACGTAAATGCTTTAGGGTTCGTGATTGAGTTCGAAAGGCTAAAAAATTACCAATGCTTTTGCGTTAGCGTTGCTTTTCATAGCGATACGTATGAATGCGTGATTGAGCTCGGAAGGTTCAATAAGGTCGACGAATTTGGCAAACGTAAGGTCGGACCGTCAAAAAAGCCGAGCTTCTGAGTTATCGAAAGCTGCCCCTTCTCTGTGCGTGCGTGCGTGCGTGCGTGTGTGTCTGTCCGTCGAATCTGCCATGGAGGAGGAGAGTCTTGCAGAGCATATCGGCAGAGTCCATCCCGAATGTATCAACGCATCAAACCCTTACCACGAGTGCGTCGAGTACTGCTTCCGGCGCATCATTCAAGCCCGCGCCGCGGCCTCTCCTGCAGCAGCACAAAGTCAGCAACCTGGTATGTTAGCATCCATCCAAAAATGAGACTTCATACTTAGGGTGTACTTGTCTGTTAGACTTTAATCACAGTTACATCCTTCCTTGACACAGGCAAAATCAGGCTTCATACTTAGGGTTTACTAGTTGTTCAAAGTTTGATCGTTGTTTGTTCTCCTCAGTGGAAGACGCTGGTGAATTCCAAAAGGGCAACCCTCCGACTTCTCCATCGACCATTGATCAGCGGCCCGAGTGTCATGACCAAGACAAGGTTGATGGAGACCAGGATGGGGACGGCGAACAACAAGAGGATGCCACGGCTGATCCTGAAGCCTATGCTAACCTTACCCCTATGCAGAAGAAGCTTTTTGATCTCCGTCTCAAGATGGTATGGTACTCTGCCTGGTCACAAAATTAACATTTCTATCTCTGTAAGTGTGAACGATTTGTTATCTCTGTTAGTCAGGGTTGCTTACTGGTTGAACCTATGTGTTCAGAATGCAGCACGCAAAGCGAATCAAACTGCAATTGTTGCTGAGAAGAAAAGGGCAGAAGCCCCACAGGAATCACGCGGAGTCTCGAAACAGAAGTGGTTTGAAGATAAGCAAAAGCGCATGGGAAAACATCTTGAGATGAATGGATTGGACATGTCAAAAGCTTACATGCTTGATACTCAAGAGTCAGCAGAACAAAAGTACAAAAAATGGGAAAAGAAACCAGCCCCTTTTGGTTGGGATGGTGAGTTCAATCTCCTAAACTCTTCTGGTTCAAGTATGGGTAACAGAGGATTAAAAGTTTTACCTGTGCATGCCAAGTTCATATTCCATGCATACTTTAATGCATGTGATGTACTTATTTTGGCAAGTTTAGAGCCTGTAGGTGAACCATAAGAAATACAAAAAAAGGGACCTTGGGGTGCTGAATTCTAGAAACATTGTAGAAGAAGATCAGAATGGCTAAGTATTAGATGAAACTTGCGAGAATGTGCGGCAAAATGAACCTTAAGAGAGCTAGGCTGTGTGTAGAAACTTGCAGGTATCATCAGATGCTTGTCACAAGTCGCTGGTGCTTCTCTTCAGAATGACATGGTGTAAAACATAAACTTTTGAATTATGGAACCTGATCGTTTTAAAATTCTTTATGCAATGACAGAATTGATGGTGGCTGTATGTGCTTAGGTCAGTCATTTTATATGTTCTGATTGGTGTAGAAAGGTCAAAACCCAGGTGATGCTTGTGATGGAAACAGAGTGACTTATCACTTTCTCTCAAATCTGGTTATTCATGACCCCTTCTATTACTTGGTTGTTATTTGGGAACTGTTGCCCTTCTTTCTATTCAACAGTCATGTTTGTGGAGAAAGAGATAGTGACTTGTACCTGTTTGTTTGTCCTTCTCACAATGCGTTTGCGTATTCAGTTTTTCCTTGGGTTTTAGGTTGCAATAATAAGATTGATTGGTTTCCTTGAAGATTTCTATAATTTTCTGATACAAGCAACTATTCTGTCTGTGCTAAACACAGTGTTCAACCAGCGGTCCTTATATAATGCCTACAAAAAGAGGACTAAGCATATTCCATATACAATGGATGATTATGTCAAAGCAAAAGAGTCAGATCCTGATTTCTATAGAGATGGAAGTAGCCTCCAGTATGGCAAGGTATGTATGTTTGGACTTTAGCAAACTGATTTAGTTTTAGGAGCCAGCTATGGTACCTTCCTTAACCACATTGTGTGTCATACAGGCTCCTGACGTACCTGAGGAGAATATAGACAGGATGGTTGCTGAGCTGCAAGACAGAGAACAGAATAGGAAGAGCTTTAGCAGGCGCCGCCGCTTCCATGATGAGAAGGATATTGATTCCATCAATGATCGGAATGAGCACTTCAATCGTAAAATTGAGAGAGCTTTTGGAAAATACACTGTTGAAATCAAGAACAATCTGGAACGTGGTACTGCGTTGCCCGATTAAGAGCATGTAAAGGGTAATCCTAGTATGTACCGCATCACTATTCAAGGGTAGACAGGACGGCTATACTTTCTAAAGCTTGTGCTATTGTGGTTGTACCAGCTTGGATTGGCTCTTCATGTAAGTTGTTTACCCTTTTGTATCAAATTTGACTCTCTTGCCTCTGACCCTTGCCTTGGACACAGCTGTTTTATCAAGCATTGTGTGTCCATGTGGAAGTAAGAAGGGAAGTGATGAGCTCTTCAGTCAATACATCTATATCTCGGGCTTACAAACCAAGAGAAGAAAAATCAAGGACTGTGTGTGTCCATGGATAAGTAAGCAAGAGATTGATGAGTCTTGACAATTGTACAGGCAATATAGCTATTTTGGGCTTAAGTGTCACATTCGCTACAAACCAAGAGAAGAAGAAATTGCCTTGTAATACAACCTGCATTGGTCCTGGTTTTTGTGTTTGAAAATCACCTGTTAATTTGATGGCCGTAGCTTGCACATGCTTCAACAATCAATCTGCTGATCTATGTGCATTTGAGGGTCTTCATGTAAAAGGAATAGCAGCATTTAGTTCAGCGAGAAATTTCCTCTTTTACTTTGAGCTGTTACCATCAAAGAAGGCAACTGTACATTTAATAAGTTCTGATTTGGATGAGCTTGTGAACATATGCAACTTATCCACTGGCATTGCCTTGTGACCTTTGGGATTGTCTAATGTGGGTTTCAGCTCCCCTACTGTGTTTGTCAATCTTCAAGGTTTTTGGGTTGGGAAATTCTTTCCCCCCTGATTGTATGATTTAGGCCATTGTAGACGGTGTATCTAAAAGTTGGACAACTTTTTTTTTTCATTGTAAGTTTTGTTTTTTTTTACAAGTCAGTCTTTTGAAAAGTGAACCTTACATGTGACCCTATGTCATTCGACCTAATCTTTGTTGGTCATCATACGCATTTTTATAATCATTCTTGTAATCCAAGTACAATACAAACTCACTGAGCCCCTGTTTTTTAATTCTTGTATTTCTAAAATGAGTTTAGGCCCAGCATAATTATGGGCTTAGCGAGACTTACATTTGGAGTTGTGGCAAGATCCTTCACGTTCCATTGTTACGACTCTCAAGCTTCATCACCTTGGTCATTCATTTTTGACCTTTCACTTTCATTCATCCTACAATCCTTCCACTTTCATGTATCCTTACCTGATGTTCCCGAACATTAAATTAGTCTGTTAAGAATACATGACTACTTATCTAATGACTATTTTGAATTACTAATGGCTGGTCTGATACGTGACTAATCTAATGACTACTTTGAATTACTAATGGCTGATCTGTGAAATTCTCGCATTGCCATCACGCGTCACCTTACCACAGCCCTTGAAATTTCGCTGCCTTGGCCTAGTGTTTATAAGCTGGTTCAAACCAAGCCTGAGTAACTGGGCAAAAAGAGATTACATGTTTTGCTTTTTCATCTGAGGGCTTTTTGCATAATAAGTTGGTTAACCACCACAAAGAATGACCTGACAATATAGACCAACTTGGAGACTAGTTGAAAACTGAGAGCTAGAGTGAGATTTTTCCAGATATGTTAGTTGAAACCCACAATGATGTTCTTCTTGTCTTCATTCTGAAGGAGTTTGAGACAAGGTTGAGGGTATTTTTAGGAGACTGTACTTTGTTCTATATCAGTATATTGCATTTACATTCCAGGAGGGGCTCTGGATCCAATTGTGCATCCATCAGAAAGACAATGCCAGCTTCAAGTTTGCATCTGTTACTTAGAAAGACTACTAACCAAAAAGTGAACTTCTAACTTCGGAGAAAGAGGGGCATGCAATATGTTTGAAGCTTTGGTTCCATCATTCTTCAGTTTGATCCATACCCCTTGTAGTTATGTGATAGACAAACAGAGCAGTACTTCAAGATGTTTAACTATCAGAGGCCCACTCCTAAGCCTCACAATGTTAGGTATGTCCAACAACTTACTAGAAGATATTGCAACATTTTGATATGTCCAACAACTTGCATACAACAAAGAAAATTGGCAACAAGTGAAACAATCACTGGTGAGACATTTTGCTGATCAAAATATCACACATCCAACATGAAATAGCTTTTTAAGTTTGAGCAGTTACCAAGTGAATCAGTTGCTCAGTTTGCCAAAAAATTCAATTAAATATTCACATGGGTAGATCCTACTATAGCAAAATGCATTTAACTCTTTCTTATGCCCTTTGTCTTCAACTAGATATAGCTAGAAGAGCTCAAGATCAAGGTCCACGAACATCACATGAAGCAATACAAATTGCACAAAGGATAGAGGGTGCAATAGGTGTAGAGATTTGTGAATCAAGATTGAAAAAGAAAGTCATGTTGGATGGACCTACACCCATGGAGATTGATGCACAATGTACACAATTCCATGATAAAAGATCTTTGCTAGTACAAGATGTGCAAGGTTGTCCTAAATGGTTGTATTGCAACAAATATGAACATGTCTAGAAGTATTGCAACAAACTCAAAACCAAGAAGCCTTAGATACATAATGTCCAGTTATCAAGTGGAGATGCAATACCATTAGTAGTTGTGCATGAAAATATTTGAGCGACTATTGAGGCACAACCATTCACACATACAAGCTTCTCGTGCTCATTCTCCAAACCATTTAGATGCATTAGTCACTATAAATGTACAAAGTAAGACAATTACAAGTCTATTAGATTTAGGAGCATCATTCACCTTAATTAGGTGATCTCTAGTTAAAACCTTGGACTTAGAAACACAGTATACAAGACCTATATCAGTACTATATAGGGATACAAAAACCTTGTATGATTCAAACCAAGAAGCAATAGTTAAGTTGCCAATAGGGGGACAAATCATTTATCATCCCGCTTATGTACTACGACATCAACTTCTTTTGATAACATTGGAATGTGATTGGTTGAGACTACATCAGGTATCATTAAATTTCAAAGATGAAGTCCTAGAACTACCTAACACAAGCCCAATTCCATTCATCACCATACCACTAAATGCTCATTTTCAATAAATGTAGGTGGACAAAGTACTAATACATCAAAGACAAAGGGGCATCTAGACATTGTGGCAAAGTATATGTAGTTGCTACTTGATACAGATAAGCAAAAAATAATTAATGCACAAGTATATCACGAAATTTTGAGCTACCCAATTCCACAAATAAAGATGCCAATGGGGTGGAGGTCACCAAGAGAGACAAAAATAATCAATGATGCAATGAAGGACATGCTAAAAAAAGGAGTAATAGAAACCTCAAAAAGTCCATGGGCTACCAAACCACATTTAGTGAAAAAAGATTATGGACAATATTAGTTGTATTGAGGATCGACCACTCAATAAGGTGACAATCAAGGATGTCTGCCCATTACAAAGGTTGGATGTTTTTTGGACAAATTAGTACACTCAAATTATTTTACATCAATTGACTTCGCATCTCGGAATTGGCAAATATCACCGAGAGTCCACAAGACACTTCCAAGACAACATTTCAAACACTGATGGGGCTATTCCAATTTAAAGCCATGTTGTTTGGTCTAACAAACCCTCTAGGTACATTCCAAAGAAAGGGCAATAACTCATTTCAGGATTTAATTGAAAAGAAAGTCTTACTAATATACTGGGATAATATATTAATCCATATTGCCACATGGACAACTTATTTAGAACTATTACAAGAAGTGTTACATAGGTTGCAAGAACAGAACCTCAAGATTCAACACAAAAAGTATATGTGGGGGGCTACTAAACCAAAAAATTTGGGCTATGTTATATCCTCGTAAGAGAAGTAAGGGTGGATGCATAAAGAATTCTTGCCATAAAGAACTATGCTAAACCAAAAATAGTGAAACGATATTGCTCCAATCACAAATCCATTGAGACGACTTCTCAAAAAAGGTGAAAAATATAGGTGGATAGTGGTGGAAAAATCATTCGAAACATTAAAGGACCTCATAAGTCAATCCTCATTGTTACAATGCCCTTATTTCAATAAACCTTTTCTATTGGAAATTGTTGCTTTAGATGTGGGACCTAGAGTTGGTTTTATCATAAGGGGTTGAAGGAAAAGGATGGTAGCCTATATGTCACATAAGTTGTAGCTTAACCAAAGCAGAAATGAAATTGCAATTGTCTTGATCTTTTGCCAAGCCGCATCCATATATCCATGGTTTAAAGGTGGAGGTGGAAATAAAACATCATCCCTTAATAACATTAATCAACAAACAACACCACCTAGGATGACCATTAAGATGGGTATTAGCTCTTCAAAAACACAATTTCAAAATTAGACATTGCAAAGGAAGTACCAATGTGATAGCTAATGCATTGAGAAGGAGTTTGCTAGAGGTACACAATAATCAATATCATCTAGTCATGCACACAGAACTACCTTCCACAGAGGGACATATAGCCATGGCACAAAGTACAAACTCAATAAGATTCAAATTCTTGCAAATCTCAAATATCCAAATTTACATCCAAATAAAAAGAAATTCGTTTTATATTTTATACAATAGAATTCACATCCCTTAATCTACATACCAGCAAATTTGCATTGGATATATATTGATTACCATCATAGTCATTCCTAATGCACTCCTCAATCACAACATATCTATAAGCATGCCCCCAATGGCAATAATTTTAAACTTCAACAAAGAAGCTAGGAGGCTGGTTGCAATCTATGCAAGTGTAGCTGCCCTTTCAACTCATAGCATGGGACATGATTAGTCTGTTTTTAGAGAGCACAAGGCAACAAGTGCATGGTGGTACTATAACTGAATATCTGAGAAGGTGGATAGAGGCCAAAGCTATCTCGGAGGCAACAATGGACCATGTGGCAAAGTTTTTGTTGGAAGATGTCATGAGCATGCATTGATGTCAAATAGTTTAAATATGAAGTAATGTAGTTGATAAGTAAGGCCATGGAAATTAAGCAAGTGTTTACATCTCCCTATCACCCTAAGATAAATAAACTCATAGAAAGACTGAATAGAACAATAGAGAATCATTAGAAAAGAAAAAGAACTCACAAATGGGCATTTTAACCCCCCCCTCTCTCCTTAAAACAAGAAAAAGTGAAGAGAAGAATAATAAAATAATCTCCATCTCTCCCCACTTTTGCAATCTCATTTTGCCTTATTTATATGATCCACAAAGGATTTGCTCAGATTTATTCTATCTTCTCATTTAAGAACCCCTTTTCAACCAAATTTTGTATTAAAAAAGGAGTTGGTTATGGGAGTCTCCTACTTTGTTTTTAATGCAAAATGATTAGTAGATGCATCATAATTCATTTTTTAATTGGAAACGAGAAAAAAGAAAAATTGAGAGTTCTTTTTAAGATATTTTGGGGATTTTTTATATTCTGGCTTTTGGTCAAAAACCATATATATTAGTCAATTTTTCCTTTTTGGAGACATTTTTGGAGGTAAAATTGAATTTTCTAAAATTCAAAAACTCTTGGTTATCCTTTCTCTTTGAGCTATTTTGCTCCATTTCACTGCTCTCTCATAGCTCTAATAATGTGATCTCTTCTACATATCTACACGCCCTTTCTTGACACAATGAATATCCTAGCCTCTCTTGCTCACAATTAATCATCAATAAACCAATATATGCAACTCTACAATGTTTATCCATCCTCACACACACACAAAGCTAGCTGTTTTCTTTTGACATCCCCATGTGTCTATATATGCATCCCTATTTCCATTAACATCTTTGTGCATCCCCTCTAGCCTATCTCCATAGACACCTAACAAGTTTCATTAACCTTTGTATGTGTCAATCTGTGCCTCTCCAGTTTACATTGGTAGGCTCAGTATATCTATCTATTCCTCTCCAATCTCACTCCATATATGCCAAAGCCTTCATTCTCATAAGCATCTTTGTGTGTTATGTGCAATCAATTTTATATATATATATATAAAAAATATAAAATTGGGGCACAATCCATAAGCAAAATGAATACAAGGAAAAAAGAGTTGCATATTGAGATAGAGCTAGAATATGCCCCATTGTTCAAAAAGACAAAGCGTACTAGTGACCCTCAAGTTCTACAAAGTTATAGGCAAATGAAGCATATGGACTTGTGGGTTGATGAGGGTATCTACCCAATTGATCCCCTAACCAATAAACATTCGGTTTTCTTAGGAATCACAAACTTGTTGAGATATGAATGTGAGGGTGAAAATGGGTTGCTTGATTATACTAGGCACCTCAATGATCAAGTGTTCAACAACAGGTCAACCTATTTTGGCTGACTTCAGCTATTTATAGCTGGTTTGTGTCCATTTTATGCTCTTTCTTAGTTGTGAGTTTGATCCTAAGATAGGCAAGTTGTATGGCTTTCTCATCTTTAAGGTCAAGCACTATGATTTTTACAACACATACTACAATTGCCGACAACGACAATGGTGGCTTATGTGATAGGTTGATTGTTACAGTACTTTTTTATATGGATGTCATTAGAAAAATTGACGTCTTCTCCATTGAGAGTCTAAAACTTTGCATTGCTAGTTTTACTAACTTGGCACATATGAAAAGGGCCAAGACCTCTAAATTTAATATTCTATATGTGGCCTTTGATGGAGTAGAATAACACTAAGTCACCCTTCTTAAAGTGTTGCTATTTGACATGCTTGTCAAACCAAGCTTTCCATCCTGCCTTTTCAAAAATTAGCATGTGTTGCTTATAGCTTCCATTTCGCAAAATATTCAAGTTTCATCAAGTGATTAGTATAAGGTTCTCTATCATCCCGTCATTTTTTCATAGCTACTCTCAATCTAACAACAAAAAATTCAATTGGCATTATGGCATTGATCTAATATATTAATTTAAACAAGGTTTGGCTAGTTGTTGTCCTTGTAGGCTATTCGACATGTCCATAAGGTTGCTATGAGCCTATTGTCTTAGTTAGATTGAGAGGCTAAAACTATCTTGGTTAGCACATTGATTAGGATTTTACTTGTGGCTTCTACTTGGCCATTTGCTTGAGAATAGTAGGAGATGACTTTCAATGTGAATGACCATGAACATAGATGACAAATGTGTGATCACTTCATTGATAACATGTGTATCTTGGTCACTCACAATCTCAAGGAGATAGTTAAATCTAGAGATTACCTGCTCCTACAAGAACTTCACTATTTTCCTAGCATCATTCTTACAAGGGGCACTTGCCTCAACCCATTTTGTCAAGTAGTCAATTGTAACAATAATATATTTAGCCTATGAGTGCTAGACTACATGACTTATAGGTCCAACAAAATCAATCCCCATTTCTCAAAATGTATTTTTCATCTTATTGGCATGAATTCCATCTTATCTTTTCACATAGGTACTTTTGTACATTGACATTCATCATAATGTTTTACAAATTTTGTAGAATTGTAGAAGAGGGTGGGCCACTATAACTAAGAACTATAGGAATTTTTGTGTAGTTGAATCTATGTTAAAGTGTCCTTCCAGAACGCCCGCGTATGCATTTGCTAAGACAAGAAGTGTACATCAAGAAGAGCATCCACAATGGTATTCTCTACAAGTTCTCTATTAGGCACCGGAGACAAGTTATTAGCCATGTAGCATTGTTTTCCTTTTGTCACAACTACTAATAAGTCAAATTCAAGAAAAAGTAATAACCATTGAGCTATGCATTCAAATGCACAAGGTTTGCACTAAGTAAAGTAGAGCGTAATGATCAATAAAGAACATGAATGGCATTGATAGTAAATACTAGCCAAACTTCTTCATAGTAAATGGCCACTTTTGTGACTCTTGGACCCTAAAATAGGAGCCTTTGATAACTTCCACACCCCATAAAACTTGATGCATTGTGCCTCATGTTTCTACCAACATAACTACTCTATCTAACCCAAAGGATAGATCCACAAAGGTCACCTTTTTGCCATGTGATCACATAGACCTGATTTGACATACAAGTCAGGACCCATCCAATGTCCATGCTTACACATGGCTTCTCAATGGGGGCCTTACAACTTAGAGCACCATGGATCATTGGTGGCACCTTACGAGGGTGGGGCATTGAGCACTTCTAACACTATGTTCCATGATAGTAGAAAGTTTGATTTGCATGATTATCATAAGGCTAGACTTGAGCAATTGTATTGGCCTTGTCATTCAATTTATGCAGACGCCTAGAAAACCTCATTTGGATGTAGTTAGGTGCATATTGAGGTATGTAAAGTTCACTTTGCATTATGGACTTCTTTATGAGGTAGGTAAGAATATACATGTGTTTGGATACATAGATGTGGGTTAGGCTGGTAGCATGTTTGATAGAAGATCAATCATCAAATTCATGTTTTCCCTTGGTAGTGCAATAGTTACATAAAGCAGCAAAAAGTAACCTATCATTGCTTTATCCAGTACAAAGGCTAAGTATAGAGGTGTTGCTATAGTAGCATGTGAGGTGGTATGGTTGCAAAAGTTATTGGGTGATTTGCATGTGCAAGGAGATAGTCCAATTGTCATTCACTGTGACAACACGAGCATCATACAATTAGCTTAGGAACTCGGTGTTCTATGCTGGGACAAAATACATTGAGGTGCATTACTACTTTTGAGAGAAAAGGCACTTACAAGTGAAATTGACTTGGTACATGTCAGCACATAGGATCGGATAACTAACATTTTCACAAAGGAAAATTTGGGTGCAGAGAAGTTTCAAAAATTTTAAAGCTTACTTAGAGTTACAAAAGTAGAGTTGATCTTGAGGGGGAGTGCTGAAATGGCAAGCTCAACGCCTGTAGACATTGATGATGGACTACTTGTCTAGAGGGATCCGCACATCTACACTTATCATGTTAGTGGTCATTATGGCTATGATATGGCCACTCTCTTTTCACTTATTATATTTGACTTGTTGCACCCATCTACAGTTGGCACAATTATAGCACCATTCAATTAGTATAGTCAGTTATGCATTGTTTGACTTAATAGACCACTTTCCTTTATGTTGTGTCTTATCTATACTTTGTGTACATTATATTGTGTATGAAAAAAGAAAAAGAAACCGGCAAGAAAATGTTTTGGCCTCCATATCTCTTCTTGTGTTCTTGAGTGAGCTTCCTCTTGTGTGTATAGTGTGTTTTTGGTGTAACAACTCAAGCAAGTCTCCCCACCACCCGATTTGTGACATAGACAAGTTGTGGTTAGGTTTTGATCAAAATATATCAAGATAGTTGATTCCATGAACTACCATAAACAAGTTTCATAATTTAGCTTTCTTTTGGTTGTATAAATCTTTTCAAGATAATAGCCATTCTTATGGTAGGAGGATAATTGCAAATGCTAGAAGATTGGTAAAGATTATTTATCCAAATGATTATAAACTTATAAAGGTAATGTAAAAGATGCATAACTTTAAGATAGAGTTTCACTCAAAAGATAGTCCATTGCAAAATAACTGTGAACTAACACTCTTTTCTTTCAAATCTGTGATTGTTTTGCAAGGATTGCTATAATAATGAGCATGTTTGGTATGTATGAGCAAAGCTTTTTAAGCACATAATCATCAATTGCATATAAAAAGTCTAAGGAGACAAGGAATCCATAGAGTGTATGGAAGTAGAGAAGGACAAAGAGATATCTACAATAACTATAGGAAGTAAAGGTATACCATCAACACCTAAGGAAACCAAAGTATTAAAGTTATATAATGTCTTGTAAGACCTCGTGTATGTAAATCCTGAAGAAAAAAAAATTTGTTGCAATATCCAAACTTGTATTTATATTGACAATAAGGATATATTTTCTTCAATATCCTTGCACTATATATTTTTCTCTCTCTACTTTAATATTTGAACAAAAATTAGCATAGATATTTGATGTTCAAAAAGTGGAATCAAATATACACCTAGTATACAATTTGATGTAGAAACTTGGCCATTTGTTGTTAAGCTGGAATATAAATGAAGATGGCAATTCAAAATTTTTATTCTTTAAATCCATTCTCAATGATGTAGTGTACATGATGATCTAATCTTTAAGATCATGATAATGTTCGTATTGAATCGAACATCAAGAACCACTATAGGATCTTTGCTAAAATCCTCAAGATTCTTGTCCAAAGTAACTAGATTGCCACCAATATAATGCCATCTACTATAATAAAAGCTAAAGATGAAATTTTAAGTAGCAAGCATGTATTTACAAGCAACAAAGTCTTAATCTATCTGATAAATTATATTTCCTTCTATACTAATGTCCCAATCCTCATCGATAAATTATAAGATATGATTATATGCTAGTCTCTTGACTAATAGTATGGCATTTGATCATTTTATCTTAGCATTGGAAAAGAAATCAACAAATATACATTGTTTGGCATAAACAAAGTAATCTTACTTAGTTCTAGTTGAGAGATTAGGTTTTAATACTCTCCATATCTCAAAATATATGTTACATATGTAGCTCTCACTGCTAGCTAAACTTGACAAAGACCACTCAAATCTTGTAAAATTATGCAAAGGAAGAAGGGATATTGCTTCCCATTGGCTATGTTACTTAGGGGCAATATAAGAATAGCCATTAAAAAATATTACAATTCTCTATGGGTTGTGTTTTTCTTATACCTTTGTACATTTCTTCTCCAATAAAACCACGTATAACATCAGTAACATCAATAATAGACTCAATTGGCTACCATTCCTCAATATTAGAAGGATAGACATTTATTTAAAAAATCATAATAAAACTTAATACCAAGTATAATAAAAGAAAAGCATTGAGAATGAAACACTTACAATTTGGTCTACACAACGGAACATTCAAAGTTCCAAGTTCCAAATGCAACTCTCTATGAATAAATACATATTGTACCAAAACCTCTTTTATGCTATTCTTATTTACTCCAAGTCTAAAATATTTAATCCTACCCTTCCAAGCAAAGAGAAAGAGTTGTCATATCTCTATCTTTTTCTATGTTTTACTTGTTGCATAATAATCCAACTAGCTTTGCTCATAATAGTAGGAATCCATCTTCCATCTATTTGGACTGAATTCAACATAGATATGGATGTAATTTCAGAGCTTGGGCACCTTGTTGATTGAATTTCTATATCCATGGCAAAGAGAGAGGAAAGAGAAAAATAAGCTACTATAAAGAAAGGAAAGAGACAAGAAGAACAAAACAAAGGAGGAAAAAAAGATGAATACTAAGCTTTTGATAATTTGAATTTATTTTCAATTATCATTATCATATAATCCTAGATATGTCATTAATGTAAATTGGCCGAGACTCTATATCACTAATATAAATGATGTCATAATCATAATTATGAGATGTTGAAAATAGATATTTATAATGAAAACTCATAATAATATTGTATTTATATATTTTCATAAAAATGATTCTTTTAATGTTCAAAAATAAAACTTTTTTTTCAAGGCTTTGCTCCCATTGGTTTAGAGCATTCTCTCTCTCTACTCCCTAAAATGCATTTTTGAGATCTCAAAACTTCCCTAATGTGACCGAAAACAATAAGATGGCATCATTGTTGTTAAAGGAGGAGACTTACCATAGCCTATTATCAATTCCTATATTTAGGTCAAATAAAAGTGCATGTAGGCTATCTTTTTTTGTTTCTTTTCTTTGGTTCAACAATGTGAGGAGGAGTCACAAGCAATTGCATGTAGTTATAAAAGTTAGATCATGGCAATCTAAAAAATTGACACAAACAACTTGAAGAAGCGCACCAAATCTTTTTCTTGGAACTTAAGGCTATCTTCTTCTTTATGGGTGTCGATGTTAAAGATAAGGAGAAGTCATACCACCCCTGTTTTTCACAATCGTAATTGACCTGGTGCATTTGTGGGTAGGGCATATAGGTAGGGCTTCTCTTTCAAAGGAAAACACATTGCAAAAAGAAATCCATGCCTCCATGCTAATATCCACAAGGTTTCTTCTCCATTTGTTTTAGACTCATGGCCTCATACTATCCTAGGTACCTTGAACACCTTGTCATGCCATCATTTGGTTGGCTCTTGCTATCATAATCTAGGGACTTGGGCCTTATGCTCTAGCCACCTTTTTCTAATTGTGTGCCCACTCTAGTGATGTCTTGCATAGCCCCCCTAAGAGGGAGTATCTTCTTTAGTCCCTTTGGAAAATAAAATTTAAATTGCATAGGTGAATCTTGGGATTCCCATTATTCCATCGCAAAGATCTCACTGTCCCAATTAATAAGGTTGGGATCCTGACTTTGTGGGAAAGGTGAACCTAGCACTTGTCGAGGTGATGGAACTAACTTCCTCCTAATTGTTTCCACCCTTTCCTTGCTTCTTTGCCTAGCTTTTGTCATTACTTTCAAGGAGATGGGTTCTTCCATGCAGTTAGTAGGCTCTTATGGTGTTGACTTTGTAGCCTCAATTCAATCCCATTCTTCTACCTCAACCAATGGAGGGTACAACAACAATCCTTTTTTGGTGGTTGGAAGCTATTCGTTAGTAGCTTGGATGCCAATCATTCTTAGATATTCTGTGGAGAGTCCCATCTCCCTTAACCATTAGACATAGTCCTCCTTTGTCATGTTGTACTCTAGTCGAGACATACTTGTGGGCCATGCTTTATTTGAGTGCTCTACTAGTGAGCTACAACTTTCTTCTCATATTCTTAGTTATGTCCCCTTCACTTTGTTTTATTACTTCCAACAATGTGCTAGCAAAGCTTTGCTACTAAAATTTCACCATCTCTTCCAATAGCCCTTTCTTTTGCCGAGTTTCACTCACACTTTGATCATGCAAAGTTCCATGGCCAAATCAAATATAGGGCTTGCATTCTTCTCTTCCCATTGGTCTAGCTTATTCTCTTCATCTATTCTACCATGTTATTAGAACTTCCAATGTTCAGCCTTGCTCCTTCTAAGCTTGATATATCTCTCTGTTTCTTGCATTTCATTAGCTAGCTAGTTTTGAAGTGCCTTATAATTGTGTGACATCCTTGTTACCTCATTGGCCAACTCCACAACATTCTTATTTTCTTATTCTACACCATCATTGGCTTTCCTTGCTTCCTCTAGCTCTCTCCTTAACTACTATTGTAGTTGTGTCTATGTGCTCAGTTCCCCTTCTAATCAGTCTTGTCCTTAATGGCATTTGCATATTTACTTTCTAGTTGCACTCTATTTTCTCTCTCCACTTCACATTGTTTTTGCAACTCTTCATACCTTTTTACTATCCCTTCCCTAGCTTTAAGTGCTGACAATTCTTTCTTCAAAGTGAAGGTCTCCCTAATTGCCTTGGATCGATATGTTGCATGGGTCTATTTTTCCTTTTCGAGGGTGGCAAAGGTGGTTTTTCTTTCCTCATCCAATTGGTCTCTTTACTCTTCTATTTCTTTCAATTGGTCTTCAAATTCTTGTGCATAACTTTGTAAAAGTAGAGACATAAAGATTGAGGATCCTTCAATTCTAGGCACCTTAGGCACCCTCTGTTTAGGTTTTGCACCCATGATTATTTACTAGCCTTTTAGCACATGTGGTTATCTAATCTTACTTGGGAGAGAACTAAAATTTGTGCTTTCAATTTATATACCACATCTTCTAATCTACTCTTAGAGTTATCGTCAGTTGTGTCCCCTAGGATGGAGAGCATGATGGTCATGATTTGGCTGGTGGAGCTTCTAATGGCCCCTTGCCCTTACATGTTTTGCTAGTGGAAAGTGTGAAGTTCTTGCTATACTTGATTGTTCTTGCTTCCATTAAGGTCCCCAAATTAGGACCCATGAGTGCTAATTTTCGACCTTTGTTAGCTACTATATTGATCTCACGATTGTTAGAGCTAATCTTCAGCTTCTTGAGCTCCTTCTCTTTCTCCTATTTCCTTTGCTTCCATTTCTCCTCCTCCTATCAAGATTCCTCCTTAGCCCTTCCCATGTCCTTCTCTTCCAATGCAACCATTTTTATTGCTAGCTTAATGATGATATTTCTTCTTCCTCCCTCATTAGAGGTTGCTAACCTTGGCTGACCAATATTGTTTCTATGCAATTACCTTAGAAGGAGATTATGAGGCATCCTACAATAGCTTTTTCCCATGATATTTGAGTAGTAATTAGCTCTTGAGTAAATGCTTGATGAATATGAATAGGATCCTCCTAGGAGTAGCGTAGAGACTATATTGCAGTGGCCACATTTTCGTTTAGAAGACCTAGGTCTAATCTTTTGTACCAATAAGAAAACAAGGTGAAGGTGTTCTCAAGACATCTAATGCATGGATGACATCTTCACCCATATCAATTGTCATACATTAATAGCTAATTCCAAAATTTATGGACTCTTGTAAGAGAGTTTCAGGAGGCTAAGAGGCAGATGTAGTTGTGTAGTGCTGATTTGGTTGATGCGATTATATGATTGGAATGGGGCTTCCAAGTGGGCTTCAACTTGTGTGTTTTTTTGTGGTGGTGGTGGACAAAACATTATCCTTTGGAAATTGTGCCTTATTGCTATTTCTTGTTTGAGAGAGTAACGTGTATGGGGAGGTGGGGGTGGCAAAGGAACTTGAAGGTGCATGTGGTATCTCATGTTTCTTTTCACAATTCATAACCTTATTGACAGGTTTTTCTTGAGAAGATCTAAACTTGGATATGTGATTTGCATTTTTGAAAATTGCTATTGCAAAATGTTTATAGCATTTGCTACTATGACATTAGGCATTGTATCTAGTATTCTCTTCTCATATACCAACTTGGGTTTGGTGGTAGAGCAATGGGATGTCTCACTTAATGCTTTGATCTTTTCCACATTTTGGCAATAGTTTGGCATTGCAATTGATATGACTCTACAACCTTTGAGTGAGAACATAATTTGGACTATTCAATGAGCTTTTCTAGTCAACAATCAACTGATGGAGAGAGAAATGATCTACTCCACTACTAAGAGGGAGTGAAGAGTATGCAAGAGGGCTTCAATAGCAAAGGGGAGAAATGCCGTCCACTGCATCAAGTAGCAGTGTTGGCGCATTAGGTAGTATCAACAATTCAAATATTGAGGATTCATCCACCAACCTTCAGCGAAGGCAAGTTAGATGGTACAAACTATACTTTGTGAAAGTTTAAAATCACAACTATCCTTGATTCTTATGAGCTCCTGGAGACGGTGCCAGGGACGACCCAGAACCATAACCCACCCCTGGCCCATAAAATTAGAGTGTTATGATTCCTCAAAATACAGATATTCTACGACCTTGGAAATGAAGAAATGTAGATACAATGTGTGTCTTAGTTACAAGTTGTTCTGACAGTGTTTTGATCTTGATTCAGTATATAACCAAAGTATCAAAGACTTGGAATGTATTGAGAAGTCAGTAAGAAATGCAGAACTAAACAAGGATTTGGAACTTGAAGAATCAACTAGCAGTAGGGAAGTTTGTTGAAGAAGAGTTAGTTGAAGCATTCATCACTTGGATCAAGAATCTATGCGACCAGATGGCTAGTGTTGGGATACAAAATACTAGCAAGGAGCTAGCTCGGAGGTGTCCTTAGATTTGTCCACTAAATTGATGGATTGGTAATTTCCTTAAACACTTTAGGTGAGACCCCAAGCTTTGATGTTTGAGAAATTTTGTGCACTACCAACGGAGGAGGAGTTTAGGCTTAAAGCTCGAGAGAAGGTAGTAGCCGTGGAGATGCTGCACTTTCCACCAATGCAAAAGACAAAGGTGGTTCCTCTACCAATGGTGACAAGAAGAAGAAGGGTGGTAACAAAAATTTTCAAGGAGAGTGCTTCTACTGCAAGAAGAAAGGACATGCAATTGTAGATTGTTGTGTCAAAAAGGTAGATGAAAAGAATGGTATCATGAAGACTAAAGGGAAGGAGATAGCTAATACGATTGAAGCAAAGTTGGAGTTATTCATGTCGACCATTGAGGAAATGTGTTCCTTGGTGCAAGAAATATCCAGCACTCTCATGTGTATTGGATAATGGCATCTCCTGTCACATGACCAACAAGAAAGGTCTATATAGTTCTATGAAGCAATTGTAAGAATCCATCACTGTGATAGTTGGGAATGATGCAAAATGCCCTTCTAAGGACACATATATTATTTCCATTGTTACTGTAAATGGTGAACTCAAGAATCTTTCAAAATGTGTTGTATGTTTTAGAGATTAAGATAAATTTGCTATCAGTTGCTCCTATAACTAATCTTGGGCATGAGGTGAGGTTTATTAAGACAGGTGTAGAAGCATAAATTATTGACAGTGTCGGCAAAGTTGTTGGCAAAGGAGAAAGAAGGAACAACATGTATGAGCTAAGTGCTCTTACAGCCACTGCTGGTGTGGGCACAAGTAAACTTTGGCATGAAAGATTTGGTCACGTTGGTTTTGCAATGTTAAAGGAGATGCATAAGCAAGGTATGGTTTCTCACCTACCTTCAGTAATAACTAAAATGAAGGAACCACCACTGCTAGTGTGGGCACAAGTAAACTTTGGCATGAAAGATTTGGTCACATTGGTTTTGCAGTGTTAAAGGAGATGCATAAGCAAGGTATGGTTTCTCACCTACCTTTAGTAATAATTGAAATGAAGGAACCATCAACCATTTCTCTTATGGGCATAAGTAAACTTTGGTATGAAAGATTTGGTCATGTTGGTTTTGCAATGTTAAAGGAGATGCATAAGTAAGGTATGGTTTCTCACCTACCTTCATAATAACTGAAATGAAGGAACCATGTGAAGCTTTTATGATAAGGAACATAGAAATGCATTTCTCACAAGGAAACAAGAACAGAGCAAAGGCTCTTCTAGAGTTAGTGCATGTTTACTTGTGCATAAAATCCGTATAAAAGTCTTAAGAGGATGTTCTTATTTTATGTTGATTGTCGACAACTATAGTAGGAAGATGTGGGTGTACTTCCTTCGTAATATAGCTCAAGATTTTGGTAAGTTTAAAGAATGGCTAAAACGTATTGAGAATGAAAGAGAGCAAAGTGTGAAGAAGTTTAGAACAGATAGTGGTGGTGAGTTCAACTCAAAGGAGTTTGAAGACTTTTGCAAGAGCAAAGGGATTAAGCATCAAACTGATGATGCCTCATACACCTCAACAGAATGGCATAGTTGAACATCGAAATTGCACCATTGTGGAAATGGCAAGGTGCATGCTTAAGGGCAAGGGATTGCCTAAGAGGGTTATCTTGGTAAGAAGCCATCTATCTCACATTTTAGAACTTTTGGATATGAATGTTATGCACATGTTGCAAAGGATAAAATAAACAAGTTAAATCCAAAAAGTACAAAATGTATCTTCTTGGATTATATGATGAGCAAAAGGCTTACAAATTGTATGATTAAGAGGCAAAGAAGATCATAGTGAGCTGTGATGTGGTGTTTAAGGAGCAGCCGCATACAGTGGAGTAGGAGAATTTAAGATCTTCCACTTTATCAAAAAGTAGTCCACTATGAACCTATCCCAAGAGCTGGCCCTACTCTCAAGGAGAAGGAAGCATCATCTTCGGATGATGAGAAAAAAGTTCACCAACCTGCAATCATGCCATCAAAAAAGCCATTGTCATGATGGTTGAAGTAGCTCCATGATTGCAGTAATCCCATGCCTAACACAGTTGAGGAAAAGGTAGATGGACCAAGGAGGCATATAAGAATAGAGGAGGAAAGAAAGGCTTTTGGTCACATAGCCAATATGGCATTGATGGTTGAGATTATGAGAGAAGTAAAGGAGCCAAGCAGAGTTGGAAGAAGCACTTGTTGATCCAACATGGAGAGCAACTATGCAAGTTGAGTATGAAAACATGATGAAAAATGACACTTGGGAGGTAGTGGATTGGCCAGGAAAAAGGAAGATTATTGGCACCATGTGGGTTTGGAAGGTAAGATACAAGGATGATGGTAGCCTAGAAAAGTACAAAGCCATATTAGTTGCATAAGCATTTTCACTGGTTGAATGATTTTATTTTCAAGAATCATTCTCCAACTACTAGAATGACCACTATTCACATAGTACTTGTAGTGGTTGCTCATAAGAAGTGGTTAGTTTACCAAATGGATGTTAAATCAATGTTCTTGAATGATGACCTCAAGAAGGAGGTGTATGTGGCTCAGTCCACCAAGGTTCGAGATCCCCCATTCTGAGAACAATGTTTGTAAGCTAAATAAGACATTGTATGGGTTGAAACAAGCCCTTAGAGCATGGTATCAAAACAGATAGATAAATTCTTTCTAGGTTTAAATTTCAAAAGATCTGTCTCAGATGCTAGCTTGTATGTTTACAGGGATGTTGAAAAGTCTATAGTGATTGTCCTATATACGGATAACCCTCTTGTTATATGTGAATAAGGGTTTTATCATCAAAGAAAACCCAATCTTTGTTATATCATATTGTCTAGCTAATAAGGGTTTTAGCCTAAAAGAAAACCCAATGTAAAAATGAACAAGCTTTTCAATTATTTCGCAAAGTGCATATAAGGGTTTTAGCCTCAAAGAAAACCCTATGTAAAGATGAACAAGCTTGTCAATTATTTTGCAAAGTGCATTAACTGTGTAGATATGAGCATTGGCTAAATGAATATCTAAAATTAGCTTAAAAGTGAGTCTTTAATATGCCTAGATGGAGCTCTATTCCAATTTCTTGAGCTCAACTGTGTAGGTGGAAACATGCAATATAGACAGGGACATCTAGAGTTGGTTTCATTTGACACATTGCATTCATCAATGTAATGGATACTCTCTCTAATTTTTAACACTTCAAAATCTCATTTTCGTGAAGTTTAGTCACAAACCTGGCTACTCCTTGTGCATCTTCTAAAGACAAATCATAGAATCTAATGATCAAATGTTGCAAGGTAGGCATGCCAAGAAAAATATTGCCAAATTCATTGAAAAGAATGTCTTTTTTCTTACTCTTGAGCTTGACCTTAACATGGAAAGGCTCACCTAAAACTTCCATCACTATACCATTAACTCTTTGTCTCATAGTCTTCGTTATGGATGGGCTTGGAAGTAAATAATTGTGTAGCTGACCTTGTTTCATATTTGATTGCATTACTATAAATTTTATGTATCTATATCTTGACTAATACTGATATGGTCTAAAGTCTTCTACACTATCTCAAAATACAAAGAATGATGCTTAATGAAATAATCCAAGCATTATCTCTTTACTTTTTTGAATTTTCTCTTCTCAAGAATATCCTTTAAGAGTGTTGAGGACAAAAGGTGATAATAAAACTAGGATGCCTTTGAAGCATCTCCCTCAACAAGAGACCTAAACAAGATCAATATCACAACTTAAATACTATTATAAGCAAAGTTATATCCAACATGTCTTAAGCAAAAAGGTGTACCTTGCTACTTGAATTCTTTTGGGATTGTTAATATTCTTGATAATTCTTTGTCAATTTTGAATGCCTGAAGTAGTATGCTCTGATACATTTTTATCATGAATGAATCTTTTGCTAACAATCCTGTGGCTTTTACAAAAACTCATTTTTGTGTTTTGTTAATAATAAGTGGTTCTCTAATCTAAGAATATCCTTCTCTTTGCAACAACACATGCTTCAATGACTCTGAATCATGTTTGGTTTTGTTCTTCATCTCAACATCACTACTAGCAGTAAGCTTAGCCCTGAAAATCTACATGATGAGTAGGGTCTACATGGAAAAGTGATTCAAGCCACTCCTTCTAACAACATAAGTGAGGGAAATTTGAAAAACAAAAGAGGAAGAAAAAGAAGAAAAAATGCTTATGTGAGAGGTAGCTATAACTGCATTGTTTGAAGTGCTTGAACTAATAAGCATTTAGTTAGATCCGATACTGAGCTTAGAAGAGCTTCGATACTTCTTTTTGCAATTCAAGTGTATTGTGCATAGATAGCCATGTTCACTTGTACTCCCCCTCTCACAACTCTCTAGGGTTCCTCAACTAGCTCTCAAGGTAAGTGGCGATTCTTTAAGGATTCTTAGGCTTGAGTGCACCACATTTGAGTGACACTATAGCTTGAGGACCTATAAGTTTGTGTAGATTTGAGATTAAGAGACTGGGATGCCTTCTATTGGAATTCAAGTGCTTGAGTGCTTTACTTGAGTGGTTGTACTCGAGCATAACCCTGCAGAAATTATCCATAGAGTAAAAATTTATCTCCTTCTACACAAATTCAACTCAATCCCCCCTACTACTTGGCAAATCTCAAGTTTAAGTGCCTCACACAATAAAAGAATTATCAAGATATTCTATTTACCACTTTGTTCTTCGATGAGATCAAATGCAATGGAATCAACATTCCAATTATTCCTCATTCAATACACAAGCATTATCCAACATTTACCTCCTTCCTATCCTAACCATGCTTGTTTTGGAGGTGAGCCTTACAAGCTCCCTATTCTTAAGCATGGTGGAGAAGTGAGCACCTTGGTTAGTGATTCTGCTTGGTCTTGACAAACATAAGTAAAAATGTCGAGGCTCATGTGCCAACTTTCCTTGTTTGACTAGCTCTCACCTAGTCACTATTTTCTCCTCTCCAAACCATTGTGTTCAATCCCAAAAGCATGTAGGTAGACCAATGATTCTGAGATTGTAATAGACACACCTCATGCTCCCTCTCGTTATCATTCATTCGATTTGGAGTTGAAGATGGATTCACAATGATTTGATGGTCTCTTTGCTCCAAGTTGCCATTGGAAGAAGAGGAGGAGGAAGAGGAGGAAGGTGGAGATGGTGGATTCAAGGAGTGCTTCACCTCTAGTCCCTCACACTTTGAGTCACACACACACACACACACACACACACACACACACACACACACACACACACACACACACACACACACACACACACACACACACACACACACACACACACACACACACACACACACACACACACACACACACACACACACACACACACACACACACACACACACACACACACACACACACACACACACACACACACACACACACACACACACACACACACACACACACACACACACACACACACACACACACACATAGTAGCAACCAAGCATGTATGTAGGGAACATGAGCAAGAGAAGCTTGAGACAATTTGGTACACACAAGAATGATCTTATATTCCTTTTTTATGACTTTTACACATGGCCTTCTTTTGGGACACCTCTCTCTATTGGGTGCTCATTTTTCCTTTAGGCCTTTGAGTTGGCCCTTTTTCATTAAGCACTTGAAAATGGGGACTTGTCTTGATCCGATATACATTTTCTTGCCTAAAATTCTATGGGAAGCTCTTACAGTTTGTACCACCACAAGAGTGAGCCTAGCTCTTATGAATATACTTATATCAAGGTATTGATTGTGTTGCAACCCAAATAATCACTAATATTGGAGAAATATGGAATATAAACAAATGTTCATTCCTTGCTCTTCTCCTTCCACTGTTGTTGAGGGTTAACACCATATTTAGGATATTGAAATGCAAATCCACATTTGGGTGACCAAGATAACAAATGGTTAGACATTCAAAGTTTAGTCTGAAGGGTATGCACAACTTTGAGGTCATTTAATCATTTTTATGTTTTGGCAAAGGGGTATAGGATGAGTATTTGTTTGAACATTTTCCTTAAAAACTTATTGAGATGGACACAAAGATATGAGACTCTTTCCTATACTTGCAATGCCTTATGATAAAGGGGTCAATCTTTTTTACTAAAATGGGAAAAATAGAAAAAGTTTGAGAATAGAAAGGTGTGGGGACAAAAAATGCCCACATGATTAGGTTTCTCTTTCCAAGTAGATTTGTAATCCTAGTAAGTCTAGGCACCAAGGCAAGGTTTATAGCTAGAGAATGGACCCATTGAGGATTTACCTTGATTTTGGTTCTTGAGTACTTGTTGAGACACAAAGATCTTAAACTCTTTCCCATGCTTGTAATGCCCTATGATAAAGGGCCAAAATGTGTGATATAGTCCAATTGTTGTACTACCAATGGCACTTGCGTGCTACCAAACTATTGCAAAATATGTTCAATAACTTGAGGTAAACATCAACGCAAAGAGCCACGAGGTGTTTTGACATTAGTTTTGTCATTGTGCAGACATTGTTTGAGCATAGTGATAGCAATAATTGTTGTTGGCCATTGTATGTGGCCAATGGATGCTCATTTATATGATATAATTGCAAAGGAAGAAATAAAGGAAAGTAAATGTCCATTTGATAGAATCATGGTATTGTCCTCAAATGATAACATAACGAGGGACCTATTCTTGTGAGGGTTTTAGACCCAAAATAGTTCTTTGAGAGGTTTCCAGTTTTGTGTTTGCAAATGTGGCCACATGGGGGGGACTTTTAAAACCCTTCTCAAAAAATAAAAAAAGAAGAAAAGCACATGTTCTTGGAAAAAAAATAGGTCAATCTTCCCTTAATTGGAAAGAAGGCCCTTTTGCTTTTGCCCTTTTTCCCTAAAACGACAATCGTTTCATATTTGAAAATGGCGCTAAGCGGGTTTCTCCAGAAAACTTGGAGCTGTTCTTGTGGGCGGTTTTTCGAAGAGTGTTCATACAAAAGCAAAAAACCCTCCAAGGCCACTTGGGGGGTGCGAGGGGGGGTTCCAAAATTTTTGGGAAAACTACTAGATTTCTAGACAATACCCCTTACCCCTATTTCTCAAGAGGAAACCTTACTCTATTTTTGGGCTAATGTGATGTAGGCAATCAATTTTCCCCAAATTGAAAGAAAGCGACTCCAGTTTTTTTTCAAGTCCTCCATGGTTAGGTAACCTTTTTTAAATAAAATTTTTGGAGTGGGGTGTGAACAAAAACTGAAAGTGGAAACCGCATGTAGACGTGAAAACTGTTTTCAAGAGGAGACCCTAATGAGAATAGCTCCCTTGCTTTCTGAGAAACTAGAGACAATGCCTAGACCAGATTCTAGTTTTTTGAGTTGGAAACATGTTTTTAGTTTTCTCAAAACCCCTTAATAAAATCCCTAGGGGGAAAACACCGTCATAGGAATAGTTCCAAAAAACTAGAGATGTGACCTAGACCGGTTTCTAGTTTTCTCAAATACCCTTGCAAAAATCCCTAGGGGAAACACCCTCAGGGAATAGCTCCGAGGTTGCATGAGTGTGCTAGAGCATTGGGAGAGAGAGAGAGAGATAATTGTCAATTTGTGAAAAAGAATAAGAAGAGAGAAGAGAGAAATAGAAATGGGTGCACCTCACCAGTACTTTTCCTTTGGAAAAATTGATGGAATGGACCAATTAAGGAAAAAAGAAACTAGTGGCTCCTCAGATATTTATTTTTGGAGCAGAAAATATACAAGAGCAACTTGAAACTCGATAGGATGATTTTTGCAGTCTGTGGAGTTCACCCAGCCACCTTCGTCAGGCCTCAAAGGTACACATGTGTGTCTCTCTGTGTGTGTGTGTGTGTGTTTGTTTGTCTGCCTCACTCACTCACTCACTGTCACAGAGAGAGAGAGAGAGAGAGAGAGAGAGAGAGAGAGAGAGAGAGAGCTCTTCATCTACCGTACTCTGTAGCTCCTGTTTACAATTTAGTCTTCGGAAGTGATAAGCCCGCAAGGGAAGTTCTCCATTAGCTCGTCAATGCCGCATGGTCTAAGGGAGGACCTTGATTAGCCCTTCAATCTCACTGACAGTTGTTTTGGATATACCTCTCTATCATTTTAATATGTTTCATCAGTGGTCCTGATTGGCAATGATTCCTCAGTACTAAGATCCTCCAGTCCTGCTCACCATAGCTCTATTTGTAGCCTTGCTTGTTCCTTTCCTGTGGTTTGCTTTTATGGTGTCATGACAATGCACGGTATGCAGGGTTTCCGATAGCCAGGGTCTAGTGCCCTCACATAAGACCTATATTGGCAGATGCTATTGGAGACAAGTTGTTAAAGGAATGGACGATAGGTCCGCTTGAATCAAGCCTTCTCAGTCACAAAGAGTTGGATGGGACTCGAGTCTAGCCTTCTCGATCACACAGAGTCTGATTGGAATCTGAAGGTTGTCTGTTTTCTCCGATCAATGAAGGTTTTGACATTGATACTGGGGAAAGCATGGTGGATTAGGCTTGCACAAGTGGAAGTTTAGCATGTGCCAATTGTGCATAAGTCAAGCAACTGCAATGGCAATTTAGTGTAATAGCTATGTTAATGTAGATTGCCCAACATTGATGCCAGGGAAGGTCTGGCGATTAGGGCACAAATGGAAGTTTAGCAAGTGCCAATGGTGCATAAAACGAGCAATTGGAATGGCAATTGAGTGTAATAGCTATGCTGACATGTCCATGGAATCTGGAACTTTATTTGGTGGCCAACTTAAACACTTCAATATGATGTCTGGAGTTGGAGGGCAAAAGGCTTAGTCCCTTGAGAAGTCAGACAGGCTGGCTTGTAAGAAATGGTAATCTCAGATCTACATGTTGACAGATCATTGGTTGTGGTTTGATAAGTTCAACCATTTCTTAGATTCACTTATTGCATTTACTGTCCTACCTAGAGGTGGAGAGGCAGGCATGAGCACTGGAAGGAGAAGAAACATACCGTATGTTGTGAATTGCAATTATGGCATGGCAAGGGAGAGCAGCCATGACTGGATATGGATCATGCAGCTGGCATTGGATTGAATATGTATGTGGTAAATTTGAGGGTAGCTTGAGTGCTCCATATAAGTGAGCATTTCTGTAATTCACAGTCTAACTAGCACCATTGGTCTCCTGAGAATTTGTGGGCCCAATAAGTTAATTTAAATCAACATCTTCAAGAAAGCAGTGCCATTGATGGGCATCTCATAATCCACTGTGTAACTAGTACCATTTATCTCCCTGGGGGTTTTATGGAGATAGTGTGATGCAGGTGGAACATTGTGCTCATGTGTTTGTCAAAAGGTCAACAGGGCCATAATGTACCCTTGGCTTACGTTAAGAGGTGAAATAGAATAAGCCTAGGCCTCTGCAGTTTTGAGATTTGTCTTGCATGGGTGTTCAAGTGTGCCTGATTTGACGGTAATGCATGTGAGTACAATAGGACTGACTTGTTGGACTTGTTAGATAAAATATAAATGTCTGCTGGAAGATCCAGAGTCAGAGCCTCGGATGAAAAAGGGAAGAATAGACAAAATGTGAGAAATATCAACAGACGATCCAGAGTCAGAGCCTCGGATGAAAAAGGGAAGAATAGACAAAATGTGAGAAATATCAACAGACAGTGCTGATTCTGCCTTTAAGAGTTTGTAAGGAAGGGTTACTGATATAGCTCTTGTATCATCCTTCTATACTCAGTCCAATGATGTAATGCAACAGACCAAAGAGCATTGAAAAAACTGGTTTTCAGGTTCATCACTGGCAATGCATGTCGCTAGTTTTAGACTTTACTTGGTTGTCTGTTAATCATAAGCAATCCCATTTCAACATGATGTTTGTGCTGCTTTTTTCAAAGTCTTGGTTTTTCAATTTGGAAACCATGAATATAACGCCTTCTGTGCTGCTTTTTCCAAGGTCTTGGTTTTTCAATTTGGAAACCATGAATGAGATGCCTTCTGTGCTCAATGTGGAAGTGACTGCAGTGAATACTGGCGAATTGCCAAGCGCTGTGGCCCATGTGAACCTGCAATGGTGCTTCAGGGTTTTTGTTAGTCCAGGTTACTGTAAAGCTTCAATTAGGGACGTCATGAAGGACCTGTCTCTTGTTCTCAATTCTGAGAGTTCAACAATGCACCAACAGCACCTTGTTGGTGCCACAATTAGGAATATCTATTGTCCATCTTTCCCTCAATATCAACTTGGAAAAATATCTGGTGACGCTGGCATATCATGCTGTTGCTATTCCAGTATTTCCCATGTTATCATCAAGTTTGGGATGTTTGGTTCAGGCTTTTGTAGTGATGAGTTTAAGTAACATTGGAGGTTATCCTGCCTAACATGAAGGTTCAGTATTCACATTAAGAGCAGCCTTATTCCTAGCTGAATATGGACAGCTATTTTTGCAGGGTCACCAGTGTCAGGTCTCTACATGTGCTTAAGAATTGAAAAAGTAAAAATTTCACTAGTGTTGCCCGTATGCTGTCAACTTTGAAACTAGCTGATGTAGAAGTTTGTCATATGCCCCTATTGTGGAACGGTTCTATCTGGATAAGAGTGTACTGCAGAGTCTGTCAAGTCAATAAAAAATTTCTCTTTGTGTATGTTTTGACTTTGTAGTAGAATAGCTTTTGATTGATTGATGTGATGGCAGACCTTTCTAAAGCAATTAATATGGCATTTACTGCACCTGTCAGTCATACACAGGTACTTGCTTCTGCACCTGTATCTTTTCTTGTGGGCATACTGTTCATTATTACTTGACTTCGTTTTCCCATTTTCCCCTCTGCTATCTCATGCAGGTGCATGGTCATAGGTGCTTTATTCCATACAGTAAAGAAGTCCAGTCACATACAAGTGTCAAAAACTTTCAGGAACAAAGAATTCAGTTCTCTTCTTTGGCATGTAATGGATCATATGTAGATAAAAGGACTCGAAAAAGGTTTGCAAAGGTTTTATGCTCTGCAGCTTTAAGTGAAGATGTTCAAGATAGTAGCACAGAGTCTGGGGAAAGGAGTTCTGGCTCCTCTGCAGAGACTCCAATAGTGGAGGAACCCTCTTCGAGCCCTTTTGTTGGTGCAAAAATCTCCTCTCGCATTGCTGGTAGAACTGCAGAGGCCAACAAGAGTAAGACCCCAATGACAGGTTCTCCACCATCCACATCAGCTCCTAAATCTTCCACCTCTTCAACTCCCAAAGTTACAAGCCCATTTGGCATTTCAACAGCTGGGAAGCAACCTGTTTCTGCAGCAGGAAAACTGAAGAGTGCCAGGCCCAGTGTTTTTCTGGACTCAAAAGCTGGTTCCAGACTTGGTGGGAGCCAACTCGGGGGCCCTAACAAGCTGCTGAATGCTCTGAATGAATTAGATGCTGGTGGGAAAAGTACCAAGTTTGGTCAGCCAGTTGTGCCAACAAACCTCTTTGATGAGCCTAAGCAAATGCCAAAGGAAGAGAAGAAGTTTGAGTTCTCTTTGAACCCTGGTCATGCTTTTCTAGTATGGAAGGTGGGAGGAATACACTACAATGAGTACTAGAATTCCCTCCATTCTCTTCAACTTTACTTACTGCTGTCACAAGTTTCTCCTTTTATTGTAGATCACATCCTGGTTTCTCTTGTTAACAGCCTTTTAATTCTTAGATATATTTATTAAGTTTGTTATATTGATCAACAAAGCAGGAAGCTCATATGTGGTTATCAATGCTGAGCCATGACACCTAGCAGAACCCTAGGAGCATTGGGAGTTATTAACCTCCAGGAAGAGATGGGGTTGGTGATTGTGCTAGCCTTGGGTAATACAACATGAAGACACATGATCTAAATGGAAGCAGGGTTTAGCACAGTTAATAGCCAAGTGTTTTAGGCTTGGGAAGCCCAGCCATTGAAAACTTGCATTTTGATCTAACCATGGTGGGTGGATTCAGAGTGAGACGAGTGAATTCAATTATGCGTGTTTGTCAATTAGCTTTGTGGTGAGTAAAAGGTGTGGAGGGCTATTCATAGATGAGGCAATAAGTACTGAGTGGAGTTGAAATTGTGTGATTGTTAATGCTAAATATAATCCAAGACGTGATCAAGGAAATGCCTTGCAAAATAACCCATAAGCATGAGCTGAATTGAGCCCTTAAATTCTAGGTAGGAGATTGAGTAATAATGTGCTTTGTAAAAGCTCTTAGAAGCATCCACAATTATGTAAGGTGATGCCCTACAAAAGAACCCATAAGTAAGAGTTGCATTGAGCCCTTAAATTCTAGGTAGGACATTGAGTAATAATGTGCTTGCTAATCTTTAGAAGCATCCACATGGAAATTGGAGAGGATGCATGAGCTGAACTTCCACCATAAGAAAGTAATGTAGATTAATAGGTAATGTAATCCCAACTCGTGAGGTCAATCTACTATCGAAAGTCATAGAGCTTATCCTAATTGGTTATATCCCATAGAAACATCATGGTGATAATCTTGAGCAAAGTAATTAAGTTGAGCCTAGATATAGATTGAATAGTGTATATAGAGGTCCTAGACCATGAATAGGTAGAATGTAGCACAATAGTGCATTATTGTACATGGAAGTGAAAGTGAGTGACCACACTTAAGAAATTATCTATAGGTCCTTCAAGATCTATTGCCAACAATAGCAATGAGAGCAGTTCACCAAATTAAAGAAAGGAGATCAAGTTATATTGCTAGATTCCAAGTATGAGCTATTGTTACGAGTAAAGAGAGAGACTCTTTAATGTTAAGAAAGTAAACTTAGCAAGATAGGAATAACAATCCAAATCTATTTTCATAGCAATCAAAAAGGGACTTTGTTTAACATTGAAACTCACCCAATCTCGATGGCTAAAGCTAGTGAAGCAAAGATTGCCCCCCATGAATCCAATGTAGATTGAAGCCATTAGGGATGAGTTCTTGAAAGTAAGGCTCATTTACAAAATTGAGCACACCAATTGGATATCATCCATAGTAGTGGTACTCAAGAACAATGTTTAAACATAGGAGTGCTAGCCACTACTCATATGACACATGCTACTTGGGGAGGGGATGGGTTGTTTTTTGACTTCACACAATAGAATTTTTTCCATGCTCTCACCACTACCTAGGTGTCAATCAAGATTATTTGCATACTGTCTTGCACTTTTCCCTAAGCATTATGTGACCCTTCAATAAGCAAACCAAATATCCATAGATGGGATACCATTAGTAGCCACACTCCCCTTGCTCTCCCACTTCCATTGTCAATGTGTGTTGTGCCAAAACAAACTGGCTTGTGTTGACACCAATCTCCACTTTGTGCACAAGGATAGGTGCTTCTTTTGTTTATCCTTGCAAGTTTTCTTGTGTTGGTGAAAGATTTGTTCTCGAAAGAAGTGGAACAAACAAGATCTCCTTGTGCTTTTCATGATGTTGTGTGGATCCCCATTGAACATAGTGCACACAACTAACTAGCTTGCCCCAACCTCATTAGCCATAAAGCCATCAAAGTCCGCATGTGGATATCCACATTCTACTATCATAGAATTTAGGCTATTCCAAAGCAAAACTTAGCTAGCCATATCTTCCTCCATCATCTCATAGGTTGCTATAGTCATCTTGCATCTGTAATAAAATTCCACAATGTATTAGGTCTTGTTGTATGATTAATGTACATGTGATTGGACTAGACATATATACCTATGAATGTAGAATGCCAAGCTATTGTAAACTTGATGGGTATGGTCAAATTAAACCGGTGTGTTAGATAGGTCACTTTGACTAGTATTTCTCATTCATTTGACAAGGTTAATGTCAAACCCCATTCCTTGGTTGACATCTTAAAAACTAAGCATGTATCTCTAGGTCTTCCTTAGCTTACTACTTGGCTACCATGGAAGAAATGTACATGGATTTTTCCTTCAAAAGTAGCAATGCATTATACAACCATTAGAAGAATTTGGAGCTCATTTTGGGGCGTTTTAGGTTGGAGAAAAATGGAGATCCTTCGATAAGGGAGAGCCAACATTACTTACAAAAGTTTTTCTTTTATATAAATTAGATAGTGTGTGTGTGGTGGGGAGGGAGGTGTTGTTGTAAGTAGTAGGAGAGGGTCCATGATGGTAATTTGGGGTGGAGAGGGGTTGTAGTTGTGATGGAGGGGGGGCATGAGAGGTGATGGGTTGTGAGAGGGGGGATTGTCTCTATAGGACAGCAACCATTATTGCCCACCTCCCACCTTTATGCCTCCCCCCTTCAACCATAACACTACGTTTTTATTTTTATACTATAATTTTCAATGAATTAATAATTAGTAACTAACCTAGCATGCTAACAAACTAACTTATAACACTAACTTTCTTACAGGCTCCCTAACTTAGTAACCAATTTATCAATTAATTGTCTTTCTTTTTGCTTGTGTATGGCTTGGAGTATTTGCATATGCCCTTATGGTGTGAGGGAGTGTTTTGGTGCTACGTGAGGCAAGAAGGTTGAGTTTCCACCCACTCAAGTATGCTACATTCTCTTCCCCCTTAGAGAAAGTGAGGTGTTTGCATGCTACATGACGTGGGAAGGTCAAGTTCCCATCTAGTCAAGTATATTACATTCTCTTTTCCTTAGAGAAATGGAGATGTCCTCATCTTGAGAAAACTAGGGTATTGATTTTTGAAGCACAAAGTATTCCATCTATTTGTATTACAATTGCTCATTAGCTTTTTACAAGATATAGAGAAACTCTTCTAGGCTTGTGGATCTATCATATCTTGAAGGATTGGTTCACTGTTTAGTTCAAACTAGGTGGCAAAGTTCTGGTGTTGTGTGCTTTATTTCCATGGCTTCTCTTGCTTGCTTGCCCTCCACATTTTGGGAAAAAGCTTGGGGCATTTTTATCCCAAGTACCCCAGCTTGTTACATTGGGAGCGCTAGTGATTAGGGCATCTACTTCTGATGTGCCCAAGTTCAACACATTCAAAGCATTGCGGATACCTAGGTTGTTTGCCAAGATAATTGAAATAGTCTTTATATACCTCTTCCATAGCATAGACACCATTTTCTAGACTGAGTTGTACCCCACTCAATCATGCTAAGGACTTTGCTTAGATGGAGCATCTTCCAAGTCAGTGGGCCTCATTCCTTCAAGTTGGTCATTGATGGGTAGATTTAGTCCCTAACAAAAACATGCAACTTGCTAGGTCATGGACATGTGGGGTGCATACTATTGTAGTGTGACAAAGTAGGAATACTAATCCTCCAAAGCTAGATCTTGTTGCTTCAAGCTAAAGAACTTGTTCATTTTGAGGGTTTGGTATGAAGGAGATAGGTATCTACCCTACACAATAGCTTTGATCTATTTCTAGGTATGGGAAGACTGTGTGACTACTTTGTCATGACACCATTGGTTCCACTAGAGAAGGGCTTCTTGTGCAAGCCAAAGACAAGTGATCATTGACTGATTTGCACTAGTGCCCATTGTGGGAAAATAATCTTCCATGGCCTTAATCTAGACCTCTACATCAATCTCAACCTTGCATCTTTTGCAATTAAGTTTAGGTGGTTTCTTAGTAGAAATTTATTTTCTTGAAAATCACTACTGTTGGTCAAAGGTCCTATTTGACAATCAATGTCATAACTTTAATTTCTCATTAGGTCCCTAACTCATTCAAATACAAAAATCAGATATTATTTAATTATATTTTTTCTTTAATACCATGTGTGATGCATGTGCCCCTAGTTGATCTATAGAAGAGGACGTTTCACAATTGCTCAAATGCCTTTGTTGAGTAGTGCCATTTGGACCCCTTAGGATTTACACACTTTAGTTGGTCAAGTGACTTCTAAGTTTACCTCGTAATAGAATGTTTGGCCTCGACCCACTAGGATCAACTTGAGGGGCTTATGACTTAATAGTCTTTATTAACAATTAGGTGTCGAGCCAGGAAAGGTCACTTTGCAACTGAACCTAACTAAGAGTAGACATACTTGGTTCAAAGAGAGTGAGAGACAAAGGGGATCTAAGCTCAACCTCTCTACCTATAAGACATAATCTCAACTTCGGCCCCCTAAAATAGTGCTTAGTCGAGATCTAAAACCTTGACCCTAGGTAATCAACATTTGGCCTTGTTCCTATGAATCTTCGTCAACTGTATTAGGGCTACCCATCCTTTCTAGAATCTCATCATGACAAGTGTCCACAACTTTTTCCATACATGCACTTGGAATGATTGGTTATTTATTATTTATTTAAGCCCTACCACAATTTTTATATGGAAATGTAGCTTTATTAATTATCCATTTTCAAGGGTTCGTTGAATGCCTTTAAACATGACATAAAAGGAGTTGAAAATAATATTTTCCATTTTCCTCCTTCCCTAAACCCTCTCCTCTCATTTGGAGCCTTAATGGTGCCCACCACCATGCACTCTTCTTGTAACGAGGATTTCTTCCCTATCAAATGATCGGTCATGTGAGCTATTTGGACAAAGCCCCATTGATTCTCATATCATCATACGATGAAACCTTCCTTGCATGTTTGACCTATCGTCTAGATAGCAGTCTACACTTTAGACAAAAATAATAAAATGGGTGGTAAGCTATCATGGCACGACTTGGGAAGTGCATGCCTTGCAATTCCACAATATCCCCATTGTTGGGGGTAAAGGCACATGTGCCTAGCCGCCCGTGTATTAATTACATTGACAGTATTCGTACCGTTTATTAGTTACAAGCATTCTTTTACATTACAAGTGGTGGGTGCCCATCATTGTCACTTTATACTTTATTCTTTTCGTGACATTTGAACAAAGGGAAGGCCGGTCACACATTGTGACTATTGGAATTCCCACATCTTCTCTCTCTCTCTCTCTCTCTCTCTCTCTCTCTCTCTCTCTCTCTCTCTCTCTCTCTCTCACTCACTCTTGCTTCTTCCATCATAGCTCTTGCTTTTGCTCTGTGCTTCCACTTCAGGGCTCACCTCCCTTCAACTGATGTTAGAGCCTTCTTCCCCGTGAGCTCGAGCTTGGTCAGCTTCCATTCAAGCTACCTACAACAAGGCTTCATTCTTGGCAACCATTGCTTCACCATTCAAGGTTCATATTAGTCATCTCTCACTTGAGCACTCTTGAGGGTGTGCTGGAGCTTGGTTAGAGCACTCTTAAGCTTGATGTTGAGCCACATTTCAACTTATTCATAGTAGACAGTTCGAAAAATAGGGTAGCCATACCTTCAGCTTCTCATTGAAGCTTGTCTTGCTTCCCACCTTGCTTGAGCTTGCTTGAAGGCTTCTTGGGAGCCTCTTAGTGCCTCCCTACCCTCTCCAACTAGCATTATCATGCAAAATGTGGAGCATCCCTTCATCTCAGGTTTGCGTTGACCATGCCAGTCTGGTCAAGTCCTGAAAACAATTGTTTTTCATCCTTGACAACTTTCTTCATCATTGGCAGTTGGTCTAGCATTTGGGTGGTCCTATATACCTTGGGAATACCCCTTGGCATTGGCCTTTGCTACTTGAGCACTCCATTGGAGTATTATCCTTCAGCTATTACCCATACTTATATAGTTTATAGGCTGTAATAATAGGGCAACCCCCTTTCTTTGATGTCTCATGATCAATGGCATGCTTGTTTGATGCTCAAATGGCTATGTATGATGCTACCATGTTTGGGAATGATATGCCTATGCTTTGAGCTCATTTTGGAGCTAATTTGAGCACTGTTATTGCTCAGTTTGATAGCGATTTGGTTGTTGTAATAAGTAGGGCTGAAGCTCGTTTGGTCAGTGGAATACATGCCTATTTCTTCTCGGGGTGCTTACCGACTATTTGGGTGATATACTGATGCTTATGCTTGATGTCACATGCTACGTCATGGTTCTGGAATGCCTTTGAGAAGCGATTGTTGGTCATCTTGATTGACATTGTCTATCATTTGCCTACAACAAGCATTCTTTGAGATAATTTGTGCCTATTATTGTTGGATGATACTTGGGAAATCCTCTTAGACATTTATGTTTGCTATGGATGCTACATGTCTTGGCTATGCTTGATGTACATTGGGCTTCATTAGTGACTTGCATTTGGGTTACTCTTAAGTTTTGGACACTTGACTTTGGTTGTCAGTCACCTGCTTGAATGCCACAATGGATGCTTTATCGACTACTTTTACTTGGATGCTTTGGATATATGCCATTGGATCTTGGATGTCGGATGCTATGTACTTGATGTATCTAAGCTTTGCTTGCTCATTCCGCATTTGATGTTTCTTCCAGTGGGAGTATCTTCATTAACACTATATGTTACATAGAGCTTTTGGTTATGCAGTTGAGTTTGACTTTTGATATAGTGGGATATTCACACGTACATGCTCTCTTTATATGCTTCTCAGATGTACCGGTTGAAGTAACTCATGGACCTTTGCATGAAGGAGGGCACTTCCATATCAGCCCACTTAAATGAGTTTCATTCTATTCTCAACTATTTGTCTTTGCACGAGATTGAATTTAAGGGAAATCTCCCCCCTTTGTTTCTCTTAGTTACATTACCTTAATCATGGGATACATTTTGTATTGCTATGCGTGTAAACTTGTCTACTAATGGGCTAGAGTTACAGGGTGTAGAGGGCACACTCTTGAATGAAGAGGTTAATAGAAAGAATGTTGATGCTTCCTGCATCTCTCATGCTTCGACAATTAGAGCCAATAATGGTAGGAGCGGTAGTGGCTGCCATGGTGGGAGAGACTCTCAGTAGTCTCATTCTCAATTGTCACATGGACAATCTTGTAGTAAGTCCCATGGCCATAAGTCCTCCTTGACTTGTCATTACCATGGGAAAGCAAGGCATATTTGGCCACATTGCCATAAAATGCACAAGGACAAGTGCAAGGCAAAGGGCAAAGGTAAAGTGCATGACAAAAATGATGATCATATCATTGTCCCTAGCAAGTCAAGCATCAAGATTGAAGAGATTAATGTCATGTAGACAGATTTTGATGATGATTTCATACTTGCAGATTCTTCTCTTTATACTTCACAGCTGATGTTGGTTGATAGATTTAGGGGCTTTCTTCCATGTGACCCCTCATAGAGAGTGGTTCTAGTTCTATTGCACTAGATCTATCCGTTTGGGTAATGACCTGGTACTAGAGATAGTTAGTTCAGGTTGCATGTTTAATCTTCATGATGTACATCATATACTAGCTCTCACAAAGAGCCTTATCTCTCCTAGCACTTTGGATGATGCAGGTTATGTAGTTTCTTTTGGTGATTCCTCATGGAAGATTATCCATGGGAATCTTGTCATTGCACATGGTGCTAAGTTTAATACTCTCTCCTTGCTTGTATCTAAGTTAGTTGACCATGTTTTGGTAGTGGATGCAGTTCCACATGTTTCTCTTTGGCATCATTGCCTTGGGCATATGCCCTTGAAAGGAATGAAAATACTTACCTATTTGTAGTATCTTCCATCCCTTATAACTGTAAGTGCTTTGAGTCTTGTGATCATTGTTTATATGGTAGACATGTGAAAAGATGCAGGATCTAGAGCATGGCTATGGTAGATGAAAGATGAAGATTAAGTTCATGATGACATAGACTGATGAAGACTTGACTAACTGTTACACAAGTGAATTAGGTCCCAAGATGAAAGCTTAGACTCATAAACACAATCTTGAGTATGAAACTGACAATGACCAAGACACTAATTGAGATGGAAAAGCATCATGATATTGTGTTATAAGATCCGAGATACATGCTCGAATTTTTTATATACTTAAAATATATATGGCGAATATTATGTTGGCGTCAAGAGAGAACAGATGAGAGAAAAGAAATATGTAGAGAGAGAGAGAGAGAGAGAGAGAGAGAGAGAGAGAGAGAGAGAGAGAGAGAGAGAGAGAGAGAGAGAGAGAGAGAGAGAGAGAGAGAGAGAGAGAGAGAGAGAGAGAGAGAGAGAGAACACACTAGGGACTGGAAGATGGGCCAGTCCCCCCCTTGTGGAGTTATATTATTGACAAAGAGTAAGCTTCTCCGTTATACATAAACCAGTTCTTACTTGTAGATCTAAGGAACAAGATCACGGTTCCTTGCACGGTATACAACCGGTTAACACTTGCAAAACTTGGAAGTTGGCACCTTTTACCATTGGCACGTGCCAATCTGCAGCATGAGCAATGCATACTATGTTCCGACCCTTGAATTGAAAAACAAGGGTCTTCTTAACGAAATCGGGAAGAGGTCTAATCTAATAATGCCAAGGCATACCTAAGATAACATCACAATTACCAATGGGTGCAAGTAGAAAAGATTCTTGGTCACGGTAATCCCCAATTCTAAGATTCAACTTGCCTTGGATAGGAGTAGAATTGGTTTTAAGTCCTTCAAATGCAGAAACTGATCCAATTGGTGTTCCCGATTGATCCGGTGGAATTTGTAGCCTTTCAATAGTATTTGCTGACACAAAATTATATGTGGACCCTGGATCAAAGAGTATCAAAACTCGTTGATTAGTGAGTGTCCCCCAACTGTTTAAAAGTTGTCTCTTCTTTTCATTTGAATGAGGTGTTAGCTTGCACATCTGTAATAGAATTTGAGGATGGCAGAGGAGGATCTTTTATCACATTTGCTTCCTTTCTTTTGTGAGGACAATCATGCTTCATATGCCCTAACTCACCACAAAGAAAGCACCTTCCTTCCTCTTTGTACTTTTGTATCCCAGAGGATGAGAGATACTTGCGCTTCTTCTTGTTACCGTCTAGCTTTGAATATTGGTAATTGGTAGAGGTAGGTCTTTTTCGATTAGTCCTGTCTCTTGGTTGATCATAGAGCTGCTCTTGTCTAGCTCTATAAGAACTCATCTCCAACTTTCGAGATGTACGAGGTGTATACAAACTTTCAGCTATGATGGCAGACTCCATCATGCAAGATAAGGTTTCATGTGGATACACCTTCATGGTTCTGTGTAAATGAGGGAGTAGGCTAGCTTCAAACTTCCTTTTCTTATCTTCATCATTGATCTCCATGAAAGGAGTAACCTTGAGAAAAGTAGACCAAAACTTGTCCACATAACTGGTGACATTTTTATGCTCTTTTTGGCCTAGCCAATCTCACTCCTTCTTGACATTGTTCTAAAAATCAGGAGGCAAGAACTGAGCATAAAACTTCTTCTTGAACTTTTTCCAAGTCATAGGTTTCTTCCCTCTAAAATGAGAGTCAACCACCAATTGCTAGCGGTGTCTTTCAAGTGCATGCCTACATGCTTGAGCTTGGACTTTTCTAAGAAATTACCATCAAGAAAAGCAACTTCAAACTACCTAACAAAGGCTAATGCCTTAGCAGGATCTCTCTTACCAAAGTAAGAGTCAAACTTTATGTCTTTATCCCAAGACTTAAAAGTCTTAGTCTTCTTAAGCTTGCTCCTCTTATGGTCCCTCTTTGTCCGTTTGCGGATTGCACGAGACTTAGAACCAAGAGAGTAGACACTAGAAGATGATAAGGAGGAGGAGGAACTTGAGTAATCAAGGGAGTAGCTGGTTGTTGAGGGAGATGACTCCCTCCTTATCCACCTCACTCGAGGTGAGGTCTTTTTACTCTTCTTGACTCGGAAGTCCTTCTTCCTTCTAGGAAGCTTCTCAGCAATTGGATGTTTTGCACCTTCACCATCCATTGGTGCAATGGTGTTTTCTCTAGTATCATCATCTTTGAAGGATTCGGTCCTTCATAAGTAGCTTCTTTCCTTGCCCTTAAGCTGTCAATAAATTGATGTACTTTGGGAATCTCCAACAAGCTACGGTACTTTGTCAATTGAGCCTATAATTGCTCACTTGTAGACACTCTATGTAAATGAGGGAGTAGGCTAGCTTCAAACTTCCTTTTCTTCTCTTCATCACTGAAGTCTATGAAAGGAGTAACCTTGAGAAGAGTAGACCAAAACTTATCCACATAACTAGTGACCTTCTCATGCTCTTTTTGGCCTAGCCAATCCCACTCCTTCTGGAAATCGTTCTCAAAATCAGGAGGCAAGAACTGAGCATAAAACTTCTTCTTGAACTTTTCCCAAGTCATAGGTTTCCTTCCCTCCAAAATGAGAGTCAACCACCAATTGCTAGTGGCGTCTTTCAAGTGCATGCCTACATGCTTGAGCTTGGACTTTTCTGAGAAATTACCATCAGGAAAAGCAACTTCAAACTACCGGACAAAGGCTAATGCCTTAGCAGGATCTCTCTTACCACAGTAAGAGTCAAACTTTATGTCTTTATCCCAAGACTTAAAAGTCTTAGTCTTCTTAAGCTTGCTTCTCTTATGGTCCCTCTTTGTCCGTTTGCGGATTGCACGAGACTTAGAACCAAGAGAGTAGAAACTAGAAGACGATGAGGAGGAGGAGGAACTTGAGTAATCAAGGGAGTAGCTGGTTGTTAAGGGAGATGACTCCCTTCTAATCCATCTCGTCTTTCTTAGTGAGAGAATTACCTCTCTTGTCTTTCTTAACAAAATACCTTAAAACCTTGACTTGTAAGGGAGAGAATGACCCCAAATGAATGCAATGCTCATTACACATAAGTAAATGTTCCAAGGCGTCCGTAGATGCACACATAAATACATATACACAATGCTAATGCACTTCTTCTTCTTAGAACTCAATCCATCTTCATTTATGTGTAACTCCTTGGTTCTTGTGTACACTCTTACACTTGGAAGACACTTCTTTCTCCCTTCATAACTTGTACTGCATGTACCAGATATCCCCGTCAAAGTGCTCTAATCATCCCATTAAGTGATGTACTAGGAATACTGGTCTCTAAATGGTCTCATGGCCATGCTAGATCATCATCAATGCTTAAAGAAAAGTGAGTCATGAATTTATTAACATAAATTTATTAAATAGAGAATGTGTAATAAGCAATCAATTTAGTGACATATTGCATTCATCATATGTGTGTAAAAGTGGTAGTCAAGTACATTGCTTTATAGTTGTTGGATGGGTAGTAGTTTTCCTTTTTGTGCATATGGGATTCAGTTTGCCTACATGTCCTAAGCCCAGAATTGCCTCATACAAAGAGGCTATAGTAGGTGTGATTGCAAATATCTCAATACCCCTCCTCAATCACAACTAGAAAGTACAAAGCGTGTAGAGGCTTTAGTGAGAGCAACACCTACAAAGTGTGGGCACACCATAAGCACGAAAAAATAATAAAGGTTGTCGCAGAAAAGGTGAAGTGTGGGTACCACAAACATGGTGGACACATCCAGAGGCTGTAGACAGGGGCCTCTTAAAGTGTACAGAGGCTGTAGTGAGGCTGTAGTACAAGGCTACATGAGGAGTTTACAAGCTTATGTCAGGAGCATTTTGGGCTAGGCAATACAAGGTTAAAAAAGTCACTAAAAAATTGGGTCAAGGACCGTGAGGTCCTTGCGATTTTCAGCATTTCTTTTTACATAGATCTTCAATTCATTGCCAATCTTCTTGTCGGTGTAGTCCAGCTTGCTCTTTTTGATCTTGTACTTGTTCTTTACTTTGCTTGTAGCTTCAGTGTCTTCATGGTTGATCTTCTTCTTCTTCTTCTTCTCCACCGCTTTGCTTGCATTATTCTTTTGGTCCTTTTCTTCATGGTCCTCTTTTTCTTGGTCTTCTTTGCTTGCATTAGTCTTCATGTCCCCCTCAAGCAAAGGCATCATGATGTCCAAGACAGCTAGGATGTCTTCAAAATCTTCAAATAAATGTATCGATTGCTTTTCAAAACAAGTAAATCCAACCATCCCTGCAAGTGGAATAAACAAGTCTTCCATGTAGTTGAAATGAGCAACAAGATTAATGCTACTCTTCATGAGAAGAATCCACTTAAAAATCTTAATGATTGTCATCAGCATCAAATGAGTGAAATGAGACCAGTAGTGAGTTGATTCTTGAATGTGCTAACAAGCACAAGTGATGGCAGTGTTAAATCCCACTATGTAGTATCAAAAGATACTAGCTTGATTCTTGATATTGTTGTTGCTTGATGTTTGATTTCTCTTGTTGATTTGGGGTGATGCTTTTATGGGAATTGAGTAGGAACTCAGATCAGAGTGGCAGTAGCTTTGTTGAGTGAAGAGGAGTGAGAGAAATGAAGTGGGAGAAGAGCTTGAGCTTGATGTTGAATGCTTGGTCTTCCAATTTTCACAAATCTTCCAAAAATCTCCAAAGATCTCCAATAACTTCCCCTCCTTGATGTGTGGATTTGCTAGAAACTTCAGTACCAGGGGGTGGTTATGCTTTGGCTTGGTTAGTAGGAGAGAGAAACTGAAGGAAAGATGAAGCTTTGATATTGTGGCTATGGAGTCTCTGCAACTAGGGTTTTGACCCAACTGATAAACCAGCTCATGCAGACGATCAACGCAACAATTCAAGGCAATACTTAGTGGGAAGAGAGCTTATATTAGGAGCTTCAAATGCCCTATATGTGTAGGGTAAGGCATAGCACATGCGTGCTCCATGAACTGTACGACCAGATTGCTTTTCTGAAATGGCAGCAAGATAGAGACGTAATACACATAAAAAGTTTGGTATAATACACATGGGTGAGCCATTGTCTCTCGTTCATTCGGATGTATGTGGTCCCATGCCATGTAAGTCATTAGGTAGTGTGAAGTATTTCATTATCTTCATTGATGACTATACACATAAGGTTTGAGCATATCCTATTAAGTAAAAATCGGAAGTCAGATACATTTCAAAATGTTGGCTTGCTTTGGTTGAGAACTAGTCTGGGTATAGGCTAAAATGCCTAAGGTTAGATAATGGGGGTAATTATGTCTCTAAAGCCTTTGAGCAGTTTTGTGATGAGAGGGGTATTAAGCATCAGTTGATCACCCCATGCACCCCACCCCAGATTGGTATGGCTGAGTGCATGAATAAGACAATTCGGGAGCGAGTTCATAGTATGCTTAGTTAGACAAGCTTACTACAATATTTTTGGGCTGAGGCAATTACTACTGTTGTACACTTGATAAATTGGTCCCCACATATTGCTCTTAACTATCAAGTTGTAGAGAGGTATGGTATGGAAAACCTCCCTCATATGCTCATTTGCATGTCTTTGTTTGTGAGGCTTTTTGCCATGTTCCCAAGGACAAGTACAATAAGCTAGATCCTAAGTCTAGAAAATGCATCCTTCTTGGTTATGGAGATATAGATAAGATGGGATATTGCCTATGGAATCTGGATGCTCAAAAGATTATATGCAACCATGATATTGTTTTCCGTAAGGAGAAAATGCATAAGCAGCCTAAGCATGTTGTCGAGGTATGTAGGGTGATATTTCAAGAGGAGCCTCTTGCTATTGTATAGCTAGCTAGAAAACCTATAGCAGCCCTAGCTGATGCTTCAGTGGATATCTAGGTCCCCCAACTTGTTTTGAGGCGGTTTACTAGAGATATATGATAGCCTGCATAGTTTGAGCTCTTGATGGATTATGTTATGGTGACAGATGTTGGTGAGCCTCTTACTTATGATGAGGCCATGTGTAGAGGTGATAGTCACTCTTGGGAGAGGGCCATGCAGTCAGAGTATGACTCACTACAAAAAAAGTATATGTGGGATTTAGTTCTTTTGGCTAGTGGAAAGCATGCTTTGCCATGCAAGTGGATGTACAAGTTGAAAAGTACCCCTGGACACCCCAAGCCAACACATAAGGCTAGATTGGTTGCTAAGGATTTCAAGCAAGAGCATGGTGTAGACTTTGATGAAGTCTTTTCTCTTGTTGTGAAGATGACTGCCCTATGTTTGGTATTGGCTTTGGTTGCTCTGGATCTTTATCAGATGGATACCAAGACGGTTTTTCTTCATGGGGACTTGAATGATGAGATTTACATGGAGCAGTCTAAGGGCTTTGCAGAACCTGCAGGGACCACCTAGTGTGTAGATTGAGGAAGAGCCTTTATGGCCTTACGGAAGCACATAGGGAATAGTACCACAAGTTTGATGCTTTTATGCATTCACAAGGATATTCCCACAGTAATATGGATCCGTGTTTATGCAAGAAGAATGCTCGTGATGACAACCTTATGATTTTGATCCTCTATGTGGATGATATAATGATTGCTGGGAGTGCTCATAATGAGCTGGATACCTTGCAATGTTAGCTTAAGAAGATCTTTGAGATGAAGGACATGGGACATGCCTCACATATTCTTGGGATGCGCATTACATGTGATTGCCCTAATAGGCTCCTTTACTTGTCATAGAAGGAATACATTTACAGTTTCATCTATAGGACGTTAAGTCTATTGGATGTCCTTTACCTTCTTATGTGAAGGTTAGTCACGATGATTGTCTACAGTTCGATGAGTAGAAAGTTGAGATGGCCAAGATCCCTTATGCATTTATAGTGGGCATTTTGATGTATGCCATGATAGCCACTTGCTCTAACATAGCATTTGTAGTGGGGATTGTGGCATGCTATATGGCTACACCTGGCTGATGGCATTGGGATGTCATCAAAGGTATCATGAGGTACCTGAAGGGAACAACAACTATGTGCATATGTTATGGTGTGGCTAGGATACAAGAGTTTCTGATACACTAACTTTGATTATGCAAGACATGTAGATAGTAGGAAGTCCACCTTTTCGGCTATGTCTTCACCTTTGCTAGAGATGTTGTTTCTTGGATGTTCAAGGTGCAAAAATGCACGGCCCTATCTACTACTACTACTACTACAGAGGTAGAGTATATTGTAGCCACTGAGGCTTGCAAGGAGACTCTCTAGTTAGGTTATATGTTGGGGCAGACCTTGGCATTATTGATGAGGTCCCTACCTTGCATTCAGATTCTGTGAGTGCTATTCAGTTGGCCAAGAATTTGGACTTCCATGCAAAGATGAAGCACGTTGAGGTGCATTACCAATTTATTCAAGAGGCTATTGATGAGATAAGTCCATTGAGCTTGTCAAGTAACCAAAATCCTGCAGATCTACTCACTAAAAGTCTCTCAACAGAGCATTTTTCCTTTCTTAGGAAGTTGATGGGCGTGGGATGAGATGACATATTTCCTCATCCTGTTGTACTTATGTACATTTGTACTTTGTCACTTTTTTCTTGTTCTCTCATCACTAGGGACACATTTTCCTTTAAGTGGGAGGTTGTTGGGGGTAAAGGTGCATGTGCCTAATCGTCTGTGTATTAGTTACACTGATAGTACTCATACCATATATTAGTTACTTGCACACCTGCACATTGCATGTGGTTGGTGTCCATCATAGTCACTTTATTCTTTATTCTTTTAGTACATTCAAATAAAGAGAAGGCCGATCACACATTGTGACTGTTTGAGTTCCCACATCTTGTGTTTGTCTCTCTCTTGCTCTTGCTTCTTCCACCATAGCTCTTACTTCCGCTTTGTGCTTCCACTCCAGAGCTCACCTCCCTTCACCCGTAATATCACAACATCCATGATACCTCTCTTCGGTCATAGCCACAACCAATCATATCCAGGGTGTAAATATTTCCACCAAACACAACAATTCCACTTCAACAACAACCAACTTTGAATTACAACATCTCAACATGATACCAATGCATGATCCCTATCTTGAAAATAGCACATCCATCCAAACAAAATGTATGATTGTAAATAATCTTTTGTCTTATTGTTATTTCAATTTTACATTCATCCACCAAAACATAATACCATTCCATATAGGATTATATCATTTTCAAGATTGTTATTTAAATAAAATCACTCGTGTTGGAAGCAAAAATATTGTTGTTGTGACTTTCTAGTTATAACTAAAAGAATTCAGTGGTGTATTGCAACTATCATGATGTTTGGTACAAACTATGTACTCATTATGCTTTTAGCTAAGGATAAGCTTAATGACACCACTTGTCCTCTAAGGACCTGCATGATGTGGCATATACTACACTTGCTAAATTTATTCAATTTGGCACCTTAGTTACCAATGTTCTAAAAGACTTATTAGAACCTTATTGGGTTATTGTATCCTTAGTTTGGCTTTTAGTGCAATTGTAGGAAGAAGAATCAAGAAAACATCATCTTGTTCTACATATAGTTGATCAAGCATGTACTACTACGAATCATCAAAATGTGAGAAAGATTCCTCTTTTGCTCAAATGCTAAGGTTGATTCACAATATTTTGGTAAAAAGCAATGCAAGGATAATAAGAAGAAACTCTTTGGTTGGTATTGCATACATGGTCACATGACAAGGACTTGCATGCCAAGGCAAAGTGAAAGAAAAAGAGAGGTGTAATATTTGTCGAAATATAAGGTCTTGGTTTTGAGAGGATGGATTTTGCACACAATATTCAAAGATATGTTTATGTACTTATCAAACTAATGCAAGTGTGAATACAATGGGAAATTTAGGCCTTAGTATATCAATTAACTTGACAAGTCTCTTTCTCTTCGTAGGAATGCAATCCATGTGCCCAACTTCTTTCAATTGTGCATATCAATACACAAAAGGAGGCAAGTGTGATAGTTAGGAAGAAAGAAGTCAAATTATTCAAAAGTATGTTTATGACTCCACAAACTAGTACAAGTGCAAATAAAGTGAAAAACTTTTATATTAGCATTTGAGTTTCCTTGGGCAATATTCTTGTTTCTTCAAATCCAATTGAAATGCAAGCTTCTTCCAATAGAGCATATACATCCATGAAAAGAAAAAGAGTATTGAAGAAGAACGAAAAAAGACAAAAAAAGCCTATAGCAATGAAATAACTTCTTCAATGCTTTCCATTGAAATACAAAGAAAATTTATGCTATTGATACTAAAAATAACACATTGTCAATTTTCTTGCCTCTTGTAAATAAAAATGGTACCTTGAGCTTCTTCAGATGCCATGATCATAACAGAAAAGAAGATAAATGTTGAGAAGGATTCTTCCAATGGTAATGCATGGATGGAACATAGAGAAATAGAAACTTTGAGAAATAAAGGGGAGAAAGAGAGAAAAAATAAACAAAAGACAAAATAATATATTAAAGGTTGAAAAGATAAAATTTAGAAAAGTAAGTAGAGAAACAAAAGATGACTAGAATTTAAGTCGGCATCTAGAGGTCATAATCAAAATTTTTGGAAGACGGATGCTATTTTTGAGATCTTAAACAAAATGTTCAAGATCGGGCTAATTAAACATTAAAATAAAGAGAGAGAAAAGAGACACTTGCTACCCTTATTAAATACAAGTTCAATCCTAAATTTAGAGGAAACCAGGCAATTAATTAGGTGTCCTTTCTCTTATAGTTCAATCTAGTTGAGATGTGATCAAGACATTAATCCACATCCTTGCAAGGCCCTTTTAGCTCAATTTTTTCCCAAATGTACTCAAGGTATTGAGTACCACTCAAATAGCAAAAGATGTACCTCACTAGCTTCCAATGCTTGGTGCCTAGGTATTGAGTACCACTCAAATAGCAAAAGATGTACTTCACTAGCTTCCAGTGCTTGGTGCCTAGGCTATGTATAAATCTCCTCATCTATGAGACTATAAACTGAATATCAAGCCTCATAATATATACAAAAATCATGCTTCAATATCATGCTTATAGAGAAAGGCATCAAGGTAGGCTCTAACATCATGAAGGCTCAACTTCAAACTTGTCTCCATAGGAGTAGTGACATTCTTGTAATCCTCAAGATCAAAATCTTTGCAATAATATCTTAGCATACTTTGTCTAGTGCAAACCAATACTTTGGTCATGATTATTGAACAGAATGCCCAATTAGTTATACAATAGGTCCAAATGTAACATGCGAGAAGATAGAGTCAATTCAGCCTTGAAATCATCATGTGTCCTATTAGGACTAGTGAGCAACATATCATTGATATAAACCACAGTGACTAGAGGCACATAACCCTCATATCTTATATATAAGGTGATCTCATTGATATAAACCACAGTGACTAGAGGCACGTAACCCTCATATCTAGCATATAAGGTGATCTCAATTGGACTATTTTAAAACCATGTGCAGTCAAGTATATAAGTATTTTCTCAGAGCAAGCTTGAGGTGCTTGCTTCAAAATGTGCAACGCTTTCTTCAATATGGATACTTTCTTTTTCCCACACCTCATGAACAAAACCATACAACTAAAATATATACATTTCTTCATTCACATCACCATTTAGAATCACAATTTAATGTTCAATTGATATCCATTCCAACCATTATAGGTTGGTTATGCACGAATGCTATGTATTATTTTCATGTGGCAAGTGGGAGCAAAGGTCCCATCAAAGTCAAAGCCCTTCAACTAAATATAATCCCTTGCTACAAGTCTACCATTTGGCTTTGTTTCAACTCAAACTTAGATACTTGTGTTAGAGATTGTCATTCCTTGGACAACCAGTTCTAGTTGTGAGCAATTTTTTATAGTCGCACTAGGCAGGCCACATGGTAGATAGCCATATAGATGACATCAATAGGTAGCAAGCAACGTAGGTTCCACATGGCACAGTAGGATATGTCAGACAATTTTCTACAATCGGTCAGCTGTTGTAGTCGGATAGTTGTTGGGAAGTCGACTACATTTAATGCAACTGACGTGCATTATTTATTACATTTATTGTTGGCTATTTATTTGGCCTAGTCTCCACACATTATGTCAGTTCAAATCTAAGGTTCCTAGATTGCTGATCATGGAGATTGCCTTTGAGGTTCATAGAGTGTGAGATCTTTGAGGTGGAGACATACGTAGATATACACTTTGTGCTCATGTATATATCTACATCCTTATATAGTATTCTTCACTGTAGATTTTTTGTGTTCGACTATCTCTGTGTGTGTGTGTGTGTGTTTTCACTCTTTGTCTTGGTCATATGCTTCCGCATTGCTTCACTCTAACATGATATTAGAGTATTGAAGGACTAACCAAGCGTCGATCTCCCCAAAGAGGAAATTTTAGCATGACACAAGGTTGCATTTTCAGTGTTCAAGGGCAAGTAGGAGGGTTGTGCATTAAACAAGGTTGAGGCAAGTGTAGGCATGGAAGAAAGGAGTAGGTTTGCTAAAGCTGCTATTGATATTTTCCATTTGAGAAGAAAGAAGGCTGCGTTTTGGGCCTTTAAGTGCGGATTTTAACATTTTCATCGCCTCCGATGGGTGAAGAAGGAGTGGGACAAGTAGTAAAGAGCCCTAGTAGGCTGCTTTTGCAAAATCAGAGGGGCCTGTTTTTTGTGTTTTGTACAAGCATTGTAGGTGAAGATGTCTTCTAGAGGTCGAAATAGAGTTTTAGGCGATCATGGACCAGAAGGTGCTCATATTACCGACTCTTCCATCAAATCAAAAGCTCAATGGCGAGAATTACCGCATTTGGTGGGTTATGATGCTTGCCATTTTGGAATCCTATGATTTAGCGAAGCTTGTTATAGAGGCTATTCATCATCCTTCTTCGTGAGATGAGTTGAGACTCTCTTCAAGTGATAACTTGGAGTTACTAAAGGCTCAGACATATTGGGACAAACTCAATGCTTGCACCCACTTGTTTTTATTTCTCTCATGTACTATAGCTATGATCTCTCATATATATAGAATTCGACGGTGGCCCACGAGATATGACTGGAGCTTGATCAAATGTATAATTGGATGATAATCATAAAACACATTCCTTTGGAAGTCCAGATGAGGACCATAGGTGTCAACAAGTCATCTTCTATGTGAGAGCATATTAACAAGTTGAGGTAGCTTCATATGCAAGAACAAAATATAGGGAAGGCGATCACTTTTGAAGACATGGCGATAACTCTTCTTTCACAATTACTGCCCTATTTCAGTGGTTTTATTCCCCCTTGATTGCTTTAGGGAGGTTTGAGATTCTTCGGTGGGAGGAGTTGGTTCCTTTGGTCTTGGACCAAGAGTAGTATTTGAAAGGGACCAATGCTTCTAAAGCTGAGGCCTTGGTTGGTCAGTCCTCTTAGAAGAAGGGGAAGGACCAAAAGAAGAAGAAGGAGGACAAATCAAAGAAGGACAAGGAAAATAAGTCCACTTGTCACATTTGTGGCAAGATAGGTCACTGGAAGAAGGATTGCCTCAACAAGGAGAAGAAGGAAAAGGAAAACAAGGAGAAATCTTTAAGGAATTCCAGAGTGGCGGCTGCTTCCTCATTAGTTGCTTTTCTCCACTTGGAGGTGGTTGAGGCACTGATGCTGAAGGCCTCTTATTGATGCTGCATTGACGGCCCCATATGCTCGGAAGTGGATTGTTGATAGTGGTGCCTCATGGCACATGACTCCTTTAGTAGAAGGTTGAGACACTGATGCTGAAGGCCTCTTATTGATGCTGCATTGACGGCCCCATATGCTCGGAAGTGGATTGTTGATAGCGGTGCCTCATGGCACATGACTCCTTTAGCAGCAAGTATTACTCATTTTTTGCCTTTGCATGGCCAAATTCTCATTGTGATAGCCCTTCTATCCCTATTTAGGGATGGGGTAACATTCATCTTGTTCTAGATGGGCAAGGTGGTGCCCATACATTCGAGGTGCTTTATGCACCGGCCTTGGGATACTGGCTACCTTTGGTATGCAAGATTTGTGCCCTTCATCTCTTGGTTGAGTTTGATGTGGATTCTTTTCGAATTCTTGATCGTGGATCGATATAGGTTCTTGCTTTAGTTTATGAGGAGAATGTAGTTTATAAGTTGCAGTCTTCCTTTGCCTTGACTTCTCTTCTTCTTACCTCTCAAACTCAATCCACGCTTTGGCATGCTCAGTTTGGAAATCTCAACGTTGATCACCTATGGAATGCATCTAAGGGATAGCTTGTTCAAGGTTTTCTAGATATTGTGATGAGCCAGTAGCCTTGTGTATCCTACATCTGTGGGAAGTAAACTCGTGATGCTCTTTCCAACAAGGCTTTGAGATGGTCTTCAACACCCTTGGAGTTGTTTCTGCTGATCTTTGTGGATCAATGAGGATGGAGTCCCTTAGAGGGAGCTTGTATTTCATGCTACTTGTGAGTGCTTATAATAGGATGAGACATGCTTATTTCTTAAAGGTGAAGTCGGAGGCTTTCTCCAACTTTACTGATTGGTTTTTCTTTGAGGAGAACCGATCGACCGGGCTGAAAATTGAAGATCTTATAATCGGATAAGGGTGGAGAATTTGTTTCTAATGAGCCTGCTCGTTTTTGTGCAGATTGTGGTATCCACCAAGAGTTTGCCAACACAGACACCCCTTAGGAGAATTGCATATTGGAGTGGAAGAATTGCAATGTGATCAATATGGCATGTGCCATGATGGAGCATTGACAAATACCTCAATGTCTATGGGTTGGAGTTGTGGCTATTGCAATCCATATTCTTAATTGATCCCCTACTTCTGCTGTTTTGTTGGTATGACCCTTATGAGGTATATTTTGGGTCTAGGCCAGATGTTTCTTATTTTTAGGTTTTTGGTGTGACACCTATGTTCACATATTGTAAACACAGCATGATAAATTTGAAGCAACTTCCAAATGATAGGCATTTGTGGGCTATAGAGCGTAGTCTCACAATTATCGATTGTATGATCCCGTTAAGCAAGATGTCTACACAAGTTGTGATGTTTGGTTCGTGGAAGTTCTAGCCTCAGTGGGGGTAAGGAACACCTCATTCTTGGAGATCCAGCTACTAGAGGTGCCAGTGAACGATTGTCCCTCTAGAGATTGTTCCTCTTCTTTGGATGATGAGCTTAATTCTCAGCCCCACTGGACTCATTGATTGTACCCTAGCCATTGGTGGACCTTCCAAAGACTTTAGCATAGATAAAGACCGACAAGAGCATCCTCCTTGTTGGGCTTGTGAGACTCTTCGTGATGCAAGGATTGAGGGGGTCCCTGAGGAGTGGCAGCCACCATCGCAGGATGGCCCGCAGCATTCTTGGAGGAACCAAGCACACCACACTGATCTTGTATATACTAATTACTGTTTGATGACTTGTGCTATGCAATATTGGGAGCCCACCTCCGTGAAGGAGGCTTTACAACATGATAATTGGTGGAGAGTGATGGAGTAGGAGATGGAGTCGATTGAGAGGAATGACACTTGGTACCTTATGCCAAAGCCTTCTCATAGGAAGATCATTGGAGTCAAATGGGTCTTCAAGACTAAGTATCATAGTAATGGCACATTGGACAAGCAGAAGGCCCACCTTGTTGCTAAAGGTTTTGCACATCACCTAGGCATTGATTTCCATGATACTTTTGCTCCTATAGCTCGGATGGCTACTATTCATGTAGTTCTTGCTTTGGATAGCCATAGGAGATGGCCAATCTATCAACTGGATGTGAAGTCTACCTTCTTGAATGACGAGTTGAAGGAGGATATCTATGTTGAGCAGCCTCTAGGTTTTGGTTCTTTTGATAGTAAGGAATACAAGTTGAGGAAGGCTTTTTATGGCCTTAAGCATGCTCCTTGTTCTTGGAATGAGAAGATTGACTTGTTTCTCCAAGAGAAATTGGGGTATTAGTGTTCCAAGGCCAACCCTTAACTTTATGTTCACACCTTGGGTGGAGGTTGTGTGCTGTTTGTTCTTTATGTGGATGACTTGATTGTGATAGGTGACCATGCCAAGATGGTTGAGTAGATGAAGGCACCACTTCATGAGAACTTTGAGATAATGGATATGGGACTTCTTCATTTCTTTCTAGGTCATGAGATCTATTAGACTCTGAGGGGGATCTTTATTTCCCAGCAGTGGTATGTGTAGGAGCTCTTGACTACATGTGAGATGGAGGGATGCAAGTCTCTTACAACTCCTATGGATCTGAATAGGAATGCTACAGCACATTCTAATTCTCCATTGGCAAATGCTACTCATTATAGGCAGTTGGTTGGCTCCTTGATCTAGCTTCTCAATACTCATGCTGACTTATGTTATGCTATAGGTGTGCTAGTTGCGTTAATGAGTGAACCCAAGATGGTGCATTGACAGGCTGCTCAGAGGATTTTGGAGTTTCTTGGGGGATCCTTGATTTTGGGATCTATTATCCAATAACATGTACAAGTGATGTGGACTTGGTACTTATAGGATTGAGTGATTCAAATTGGGCTGGCGATGTGAATCACAGAGGTCCACGATAGGTTATTGCTTTACCTTGGGTGCTGGTGCTATTTCCTGGAGCAGTAAGAAGCAACCCCCCCATCATAGTTGCCTTATCTTCAAGCAAGGCAAGGTATTGGGTGGCGTCTTCTACCACATGTGAGAAAATGTGGCTTTGCAGGCTCTTCGAGGAGCTTGGTTGTTCGTAGACAACTGTCCGTAAATAGGTCATCCGTAGACACGTCCTACCATTCTTTAGTGCAACAATGAGAGTTGCATTGCCTTGGCCAGGAACCCTGTGTTTCATGCTTAGACAAAGCACATCGAGATCCAATACCATTTCATTCGGGAGAAGATTTTGGGTGAGACTATTGCCTAGTCTACTGCAAGATAAAGGACAATCTTGCATGCTTGTTTATAAAGGTGCTTCCTCATTCTTTACTTTACAAGTAATCCAGATTCCTTAGGCTTTTTCCATGTCTAGGAGATTCGAGAGAGGGTGTTAGAGATTGGCATTCCTTGGACAAGTAGTTCTAGTTGTGAGTAGTTTTCTGTAGTCGCACTAGGTAGGCGACATGGAAAATAGTCTATATAGGTAACATTAGTAGTAGCCGATAGGTAGCACATGTACCACATGGCACAATAGGATATGTTTGATAGTTTTTGCAGTTGGATAGCTACAACGTAGACAATTTTCTACAGTTAGATAGCTACAATCAATGGCAAACAATTGCTAGGAAGTAATTGAATTTTGCATTTAATGCAATTGACCTGCATTATTTATTGCATTTCTTGTTGGCTATTTATTTTTCCCAACCTCCACACTCTATTAGTTCAGATCTCATGTTTCTAGGCTACTGATCGTGGAGATTTCCCTCAAGGTTCACTAAGTGTGAGATCTTCGAGGTGGAGACATATGCTGACATACACTTTGCGCTTTGTACATATCTGCATCCTTATACAACAAACTTCACTGTAGATTTTATGTGTTCCACTGTCTCCTCTCTCTCTCTCTCTTCTCTCTACCTATTCACTCTTTGTCTTGGTCAAACACTTTTGCACTACTTTACTCTGACAACTTGTGGCCTTTTTGTTGAGGGTAAGTCACAAAAGAATCAACAAGAATCGAGTGCCATTTTGACAATAGCCTCATACTCAGATTGCATATAGCTAGATACTCAGATTGCATACAACAACAATCCAACTTTTTGAATTTTGTGCCTCTTCAAACAAAGTAGGTTAATCCTCATAACACATACTAGAAGTAGCTAGTGCATTAAAAAATTGATGTATAAGAGGCACTGTGAGATCCAAAATGTCCAAAATGAGTATGATTAGACAAAGGGTTGTCCAATTTATTATCACATAACATTTGCGCCAACCATTTTGGCATAGACTTGGACTACTCAAGCTTTGCTCTCTCATTAATAATTGTAACATTCACATTTGTACGAAATAGGTTGATTTGTAAATTCATTTTGAAACTTTCATAGGCATAAAAATTGGCTCATTTAATGCTACATTTGAGTACCCACTATTGAAAAGAGCCAACAAGGTGCAATATATAGCTTGCGAGTATTTATATATGTTTCTTTAGTACATATAAAGGTTGCATACCTACCATAAATATAATATAATGATTAATCAAAATATGCTTAGTTTGTGGATGATATAACATTAACCTTTGCTTTCATAACCATAACAACCAAAGATGCACTTCACAACAATGTCATCTCATTTTTTACATTGTTGCACTAGTAAAAATGCATAAGCCAAGCAATCAAAAGCATACAAGTAAGAAATAAACAAAATTTTACCATGCCAAGCCCCATATTGAAGGCAAACTACAATGCTTTGATAGGACACTTGCTTACTATAGAAGTTGTGCACATCAACCTCAAGCCCCAGAAACCATATATGGCAAACTTCAACTTTTGGTCATACTTCATGCCATCTTCATGAGAGACCTATTCTTTCTTTTAGCTATACCATTTTGTTGTAGTTTGTATGGTACTATATATTGGTGTTTTATTCCATGTTTAGTGATAAATACATTAAACTCTTTAGACCAATACTCTCCCCTTAATAAGAGAGAAGATCGTCAATTTTAGGTCCTTCAATTTTTAGCTTTACGTACAAATTCTTTGAAGTACAAAAACACTTTGAACTTACCTTCTAGAATATACAGCCCTACATCCTTGAAGTCATCCTCATTAATAAAATTTGAGAAATATAAGTAATTACCTAAAGACGATGTAATCTATGTAACATACTTATCATATGGGCTTTTCTAACATTACTAACTTATCCCTCATCTTATCGTAAGATGCAAAAAAACAATAACATAAAATAGAAAAATTAGGAAGTTTTAGAGTTAATAGCTTAAAAGTAATCCTTTTCTTATGTACTAAACTTGATTATCCCCATTTGGCCATCCATCGTGATTACGGGTTATGACCGCAACCTCGGTTTGTTGTGGAATAACCGATCCTTCGAGTATTGTCTATCATTTTTTTCAGTTTGCAACTTTAGTTGGATTGCCAATTTTGTGATACCTTGCGTGATGATATAAGTATTGCATTTGGTTCACTATATCATTGGTTGTATGTCAATAATTATGGTAAATATATGGAAGGTATAGCATGTGTAGTTGCAAATTCATGGGTCATTTTGGATGCAAAACTTTGGCATGCATATTTTGATCATTTGAATTTTGCTAGTTTGCTATGCCATCATAATTTTGACGTGGTGTGCTCATTAGCTCCTATTGACATATTGGTAAAACATATTTGTGAGGGCCATTTTCAAAGCTAGTAAATTTCCTGTTGACCATGTATGATTGACCGCGGACGGAGTGTGATCACATACAATCCAATCCCGAGGGATTGGAAGATCCTATCCTAGGCTGGACAATGTCTTTTTGTGGAAATAAAATTTTGTACTACTTTGCAGAATGATGGTTTTGCTTGTATTTATGAAATAAAGTATTTGATTTCCGAATTGTTTATTATGTGGTAAAGATTGAGTTTAACGAACCCAGTTTAACTAATAAAAGGAAGTTGTTTTTAATATGTCCAAACATCGTGGTAGTATGCGTTGCTAATTAGAAAACTAAAGCAAACCCAATCGAGAAAAGTGGGAGGTTTCAATCCTAACGATCAAACGTCTCCTATCTAGGTGGACTTGATAAGTCTGATAACTTTCTAACACTAGATAGAGCTAATTAAATTGTGACCCTCCCAATATTGGTAGGATTAGCTACTAGGTGTAACATCATTTTAGGGGGCCGGAGTTAAGATTTTACCTTATGGGTAGGGGGATTGAGCCCGTCTCTCACTCTCCTTGAACCAAGTATGGTGTTAACCTCACTTCTGTCTTTGATTGATTACAAAGTGGTATTTCTTAGGTGGGTGTTAGATTGCTGTTAGAGGCATGACTTGTCCATGCTTCCCCTATAAAGTAGAACTGAGATTTCCATGTTGAACTAAGTCCTAGGTTTCCCATGAGGAGACTGGATGGTAATGTGCATGGATATGAATTTTGGTTGACTACTAAGAGGACTCCTCCGGGTCTGTTGGAGGAGGCACCTCACACGTGGTATCAGAGCCTAGGCTCAAAAGAACTTTTAGTGTAAGGTTAAGTAGTCAACATATAAAAGGAATTAATAAAATAACCACACTTGTTTGAAGAAAAATTGTTGTTGATTATCTTACACTAACACTAGCATACACATTGTGCCCACAGAAACTTAGCAACAAGGAAGCTACAAATTTGTGGGATATTTTTCCCATCATGTATCAAGTAGCCTTAAGGTCGAATAATTTCTCATACCACAAGGCCATATTTGAGTTAATGGAAATGATATTTATTCCTCCAATTGTATTGCAACCTTATCCTAACTCATGGTACATGAGAGATTTCTGGCCAAGGAATAGGTCACATATGGGGATATATTGTGGACATAACATCCTTCTTCATTACGAGCTATGGAGGATTCAATGGGTTGAACAACTAAGGATAGTCAAGATATACCTTTTGTTCATTGCCTTTGTTGAATGATTACTAGACATTGGGAATGAGTCTATACTTAAAATCTTGTGGGTATATCGAAAAGTGCTACACATAGTACCGTATGAAAGAGTTGTTGTAGTGCCAAGAAGGCCTTATTTTGGCACGGGATGTTTTGGTTATCCCCAAGAGCCACCATATTATATTGTTTGCCATGTATATGAGAATCCACCAAGATATGATAGTAGACCTTGATATTTTTCACGAGGAAAGGATCCATGAGATGGTGTATTGGTGGAACATAGTATGATCAATATATCTTTGTAAATACTTTTCATAAATACAAAGTCTTGTTATTATTTTTGAAGTGCGTGAGTTGAGTTTGTTTGACAGGTTAATGATGAAGTACACTTTATGCGATTGATTTTTGAGATCATGTATTCCATTGCTTGCCAGTCAAACATGTTGGAATTAAGAGAGAGCGTAATGGCTATCTTAGAGAAGACTTGTCTATGGAGTTATTTAAGTTTATGAAGGGCCTACAACTAGAGCCCAACCTAGGGCACCCTTACTTTTACTTAAACTCAACTCTGTACGAAGATGTGAAAGTCCATCTCAAGTTGTTGAAATGGCTTGAAGAACTAAAACTAGTTCGATGTTTCTTATTTGAAGGGTAGAGGGTTAATGATATTGTGACAATTAATGGGGAGCCAATAACCCTACATCGTTAGGTGTATGAATAAGTAATCCAAATTATACCTCCTGACCGTATAGTAGTCCACGAGAAACATGCCCAGAATGGCTACTCTGTGTGATAGGATACCCTCCTTTACTCTTAGTTAATAGAGCCTTAGAGACAAATAAGAAACCCCCTTACTTTGTAAATGTACCATTACATGAAATCCATGACTGATCTCCATTGTATTTCTTCTTTTGATAAATAAGGATTACCTTATTTTCTAAAGTTGACTAAGAGAGAGTAGGTAGTTTAACTCTTGGAAAATCAAATCTAACATTCAGCTTGTGTGGTAATCAGAATCACCAACTAGTGCAAATTGATGAAACATAAAAGGAAATCCAAGAGAAGAAGTTTCTTCTCAAGAAGACACCACCACCTAGGTTTAGCGGGGCTTAGAAGCAATCATGAAACTTTAGAAGCTTAAGATTAAAGCATTAGACTAGTTTCCCCCAAATCTTGACACCATGGAAGCTCTTGAGGTTGCTTTGCTAAATCCTTATAATTTCTTTAAGAAATCTTTACTAGAATGAATCCCAAGGCTAAAATGGTAAAGCATCTTCAAGAAATTTTAGAGAAGTTGAAGCTTGGAGTGAAGTTTTCATGACTGCCCATGGACTACATTGTTAGGTTTCATGAGAGCAAGAAATATGCCACACAGACTACAAAGAATACTCAGAAGAGGAGGTTTTTGTTGCCTAATGAAGCCTTGGTGTGCAAAATTGATGCAAAAGAAGAAGAATATCAACAAATGATCAACCAAGCTCCCTAAATTTGCATTGTTTTTTTTTGGGCTATTCCTAGAGTAATATAGACAATTGAAACCTCTCTGATAGGTTGTGCCCCTACTTGGAATGAAGAAAGTAAGCTTATGCAAGTGTTGAATAGCCTTTAGAGATAAAGGTTTGAGAGGTAGAGTGAATTATTTACTGAAAACTCTTTGAAACCTATAGGAAAGCTTCAAGAAAGGGGAAAGAGAACGCTCTCTTTGAAAAGTAACCACAGTTTATTCTTCTTCTAAGTCTGGTTAATACCTATTTTACCAAGCTACCTTCAAAATAGCTTGTAATAGATGCACGACTTGGCATTTTAGCCACGGGTTGGCCAATCTCTCCAAGATCTTTATTAGAGCTCCAAGATTAGTCTCTGCTTCAAGTAGAACACCTGTAAGTACCTGCCATGTGGCTCCTGTACTACTCTAAAGATTTAATGGTGGAAAATTGGAGAAAATATGTTTGAAATGAGAAAATCAAATAAATCAAAAGCCTGCTTTGATACCACTTGTTAAGGAGAGAATCAAGATGTGAGAGAAAGAAGAGCAGAGGAGAGAGAAATACTAGAATGTTAGGAAAGAAGAGAGAGAATCCATAGAAACTATGAACAAGAAGGTGAGGTCTATTGTTCCAAAGATGTGTAAAATTTACACGTCTCACCCCTTTTATACCTATGTCAGTGTGACAAGGTATTATTAATAATTCCATAGTAAAATATATGTGCATGGACTTTGCATCTAAGCACCAGAAAGTAGTCAACCTTGGGTTTCTTTCCATGCCAAGCCTCAAAAGGTGTGAGTCTTTAGTGCCTTTGTTGGTGCACGATTCAAGACATGATAAGCACACTACTTAAGATCATCCAACCAAAATTTTTGTGGCATCCCTTTACTCTTAACCATACATCTAGTCATCTCCATTGATAGTCGAATTCTTTCTTTTAGCAGCGCCATTCTGCTAAGGGGTCATTCTCACAGTGGCATGATGTGTGATGCTTGTTTCAAGCGGTAATGTCTCAAAAGCATGAGATATATAATCCTCCCCTCTATTCGTGTGAAGTGTCTACACTTTTAAACTAGTTTTTGCCTCAAGCAAGTGCATGAATACATCAAATTTTGCTTTCATTCCATAAAAGTAACAAAATAGAGATGATCCCCAAGTGCTCATGTCCTCATGGGACCACATATATTAGAGTGTATTAGTTGCAACTTTCAGACAACATGCACATTACCATCATTTTTGAAAGTAAACCTATGCATTTTACCCAAGATGCATCCTTTACATGCATGAGGTGTGGTTTCCACAAGAGGTACGACATCCACAATTTGACAAAGAGTCGTTAAATATGACCGAATCAAGCATGCCTTACCTCCTATGGGCATCCACCATTTGACAATGTAGAAGAGTCCAATGTAGAAGTAATTTTATAAAATGGTGGATGCCCATTACTTATTCATACACCTAACGATGTAGGGTTATTGGCTCCCCATTAATTGTCACAATATCATTAACCCTCTACCCTTCAAATAAGAAACATCGAACTAGTTTTAGTTCTTCAAGCCATTTCAACAACTTGAGATGGACTTTCACATCTTCGTACAGAGTTGAGTTTAAGTAAAAGTAAGGGTGCCCTAGGTTGACTCTAATTATAAAATTTTTTGCAAATTTTAGTAGCTTAATCCAATACATCTAGAACTATATTTATATTGGATCCTTTGAGAGAATGATAGACTCTAGCAAGTAATTCTAATTGGTAATGAATGTCTTATTTGATGTAGGTGTAGTAGAAGATCTCACGTTCAAAACTTTTTATATGAAAAATATTTTGGTAGAGTAACAAGTATTAAGTTTGACCTGAATTGTAATGCATATATGTGTCTAATCACTTATATGGATGGGGACTAAATTGGATCCAATTTTGTATAGCCACGAGTAATAAAGATTGGCAGAAAGAGATCAATGAATAAAACTAGTACCTAAATGACTAGACAAATAGGGCTAATGGTTTCCTTCCAACAAAAATTGATACATTGACATCCTATGGAAGATATTTCACTCCCAATGCACAAGGGGAAGTGTTGAGGTATATTTGGGTGAACTCCAACAACTATAACTTTAGTTTTCAATGCTTGATGTGTGCATGCTATAACAACCTCAATAGCTCTTTGAGAAAGGTGGTTGGGATTCAAAGCTTTCAAGTTGGTCCTATTCAAGAACAAAAATCTGGTCCTATTCATGTTGGTCCTATTCACACAAAGATAATGGTATCCTCTCAAAAAAACATGGTTCTATCATTACCTTTGTAGGAGTAGTCAATCATGTTCCTCTCAAGGGCAAGTCAGAGTTAGTTGGGTCAGCTTAGGTTCACCCAAGGGAGAGACTCGTATGTCCTAAAGGTGTTCCCTCATTTTACTATCAAGGCTCTATATTTTGTGTGGTTGAAGTGGTTTATAAGCAAACATCAAGTTCTATGGTCTCCATACAAGCCTTTATGGTTGTGCCAAGGTTAACCTTGCAAAGTTCTGCTAGCGTTTCCGTTCTAAGTTATTTCTAAAGCTCTCAAGGTATTTTTACCTCTAGTACAAAGTGGGTATTTGAACAAGAATAATGGCCTATTGCCAAAAACACAATTAGCATAGACTTTGGTGTTAAGTAAGGGTTAAGGATGTTCATTATGGTTCCAAGGTAAGGTATATTGTTTTAAGATTATAGAGTGCTATTCCATTGGGATATAGATTGCGATAAAACACTAGACATGGACATGACATGTTTGGTAGGATGGGAGACATTTTACACCTAGACCGTATGGCTTGTTAAAAGGCAATTGTTCCAGTGTGCCATAAGGTTTGGGCCATATTCCACTTTTGTTTGTTTGCCTAATTCTAGAATTGTTTTTGTCATTCTATTGGAAACACAGGTCAGAGAAGAAGAAAGAGAATACCAAATATATTGTTGATATAGAATCCTTAGAAGATCAAGATGTTGGAGATTAGATAGCAATTGACGCAAATAGAGCCAAAGAAGAAGAAAGAAACCTGGGATCTTATTGAGGACATTTGTATTGGAGAAGAACTTATCAATGTAATGGAAGTTGTTTTCCTTCCTTTACAAATCTAGACAAAGTTCTTATTTAGCAATGATAGGAAAATGTTCAATGCAACATTCAACCAAAAATAAGTCATATTGTCCATTATGCTATACTTCTAAGACAACTTTGAAGCTTCAAGGAGATAGTGGAGATAGAAAACCTGGTTATACAGTCCAAGAATTATATTCACTACCTATTTCATGGAGTGAAAACAGTAAATTAAAGGAACCTTGTGAAGAAAGGGCTCTAATAGCTTCTTGAAGTTTGCAAAACAACATTGCAATGTCCATTGCATAAACCTAACTATGAGCTTTATGAATTGTATTTTGGGTTTGTATGCTTGATTTCTATGCTTCTTGGCCTACCAAGAAGAGCCAACATACCCAAAATCCACCAATTGGAAGCCACTTTTAATGGAATTCAAGGTGTTGAGGAGGTTGACATGGATATAGAGGAGGCCATGCTCATTGAAGATGAGGAGTCTGTTTCAAGGAAACTTGACATAGAAAACTTTAAAGAGGAAAATATGATGGAAGAGGAGAAAAAATACATCCTAGAGGGTCTTCAATCCTTTAATCTTGCAGATCATCCCTCCTAAATTATTACTTGGGAATGTATTTATTTTGTTAAAATAAATTCTCTAAAGAAAAAGAAAATTGTGTCTAAATCCAACAAATAATTCTCCCTCTTGAAAAGCAATGCCATTGATTTTTTTGGATGCCATTGGAGCTCTTGGCCTTTGCCTATAGAAAGCTAAAGAGTACTTGGACAAGGTTTCTACTCAATAGGAGTTTATAGATATGCAAAAAAGGCTTGAGATTTAGTAGATGGGAAAGGTGGACAAAAGTGCTATTATAGAGGTAACAGAGGTGGATTCCATCAATCTTCCATAGAAAGAAAGGGTGGCAAAGCTTAGAACCCTAAATTTGTGAGCTCTACTATGATATTTTTGTTTTAGCAATCTTTTTATATCTAGATAATCCATGCCAATTACTTGCTTGAGTGTTCACTTGTTTTACATGTATTGATTTATGACAAATAATGGTTATCTATGTAGTTCTTATGGTACAGAGGCTACATTTGGGTTGGTTTTTGTACTTGCTAATTGCTTTCACAAGGTCAATCCACAAAATTTGAAGGTACAAAGGCTACGTTTGGGTTGATTTCTATACTTGCTAGCTACTTGCCCAAGGCTAATCCATAAATTTTGAAGATTTATCATACAAAGTACTCATATGAGCCAACCTTACAACTATGTGTTCTTAGACCTTTGTCTAGATAAGTTAAGCTTTTCCCATATACCTTAAAATAGGGATATACTTATCAAAAAGTATATTGTAGTTAGGATTTTCGGCTCAGCTCCAAGATTAAAAGGTTCAAGAATAGGATTTTCTTGTGCTATAGTGCTATGCCTTGGTTGGTAATCCTAAGAAAAAAGCTACAAGAGACAAATATCTCATGCATAACAAAAGGAATGCACTCTTTCTTGAAGGAAAAAATAAAGATGGGTAAGTAAAAGGCAACAAAAGCAAAAGGATATTTGATTGAGTTCTCAACAAAGTAATGAAAATAAAATCACATGTATTGTACAAAATCATCATACTCAAATAGAGAAGGTTTTTTGATTGGTTTCTCTATAAAGTAATATGATTAAAATCACATGGAATATAAAAACTCACATATACTAATGAGAAACTTCACATCAAATAACAATTGGATCTATTTTTTTCAAATTTCTTGTGGATTGTCTAGTGATCTTACATGAAGACATCGTTAGTTTGAACATCTAGATTATTTGGTGATCTTATATGTTGAAGTTGTTAGTTTGAACATCTAATAATGAGATTTTGCTTTTGTTACCCTACTACCATGCCTTGTGGTTCAGAAGTAAAATGTTCTTACTTAATAGTGGGACTTCTCCATGCTATGTGTATTTCATATTGACAATGGTTCATAATTGTCAACAAAGTATGTTTAATGCCTTAGTAAAATGTAATGCATAAGAAAAATAATTTTGTGGCTATGTGCAAATGTAAACTCATGAACTCAAGTGGAAAGATAATATACTTACTAATAAAATGTGATGTCTTTGTTTTTCCAACTTTTTCCAAGATTTCTATTAGACTTTTTCTCGCATTATTCTTGAAGTCTTAAGAATGGCTCACATTGTTCCTACTTTGCCTCGAGTAATATGAAGTATGTTCAATGTTTTAGTATAATGTTATGCATAGAAAAATGAAAGTTGTGGCTATGTGCAAATGTAAACTTATGAACTCAAGTAAAAAGATAATATACTTACTAATAAAATGTGATGTGATGTCTTTGTTTTTTCAACATTTTCTTGATATCTTTGTTGGACTTTTGTTTTTGCCTTCTTGAAGTCTTAATAATAGCTCACAGTGTTCCTACTTTGCCTTCTTGAAGTCTTAATAATAGCTCATAGTGTTCCTACTTGAAGTCTTAATAATAGCTCACAGTATTCCTACTTTGCCTCAAGAGTAATATGAAGTTATCAAATTCCATCTAAATCTTCTCGTAATTGTTTGATATTAGATCACTACCCACATTGGTTGTACAATTACACAATTCTTTTCAACATCCCCAAATTGCATTAAGGTTTAATACTATATCAAATTTGGAGAAAACTTTTGGCCATTGTCTCCATGTAGCACTTGATACATTACCTTATTTTTCTTATTATTAAACTTTTGGAGAGAGAGAGAGAGAGAGAGAGAGAGAGAGAGAGAGAGAGAGAGAGAGAGAGAGAGAGAGAGAGAGAGAGAGAGAGAGAGAGAGAGAGAGAGAGAGAGAGAGAGAGAGAGAGAGTGTGTGTGTGTGTGTGTTTGTGTGAATTAAACTTGCAACAATCAAGTATATATTTATTAATGACTTCTTAAACTATTGAAAGTACAAACACAAATAAAAGTTGTGCTCTTAGCATTTCGACTACCTTGATGATTTTCTTGCATCTTACAATCCAATCAACACACCAATCTTCTTCCTATGGTGTATACAAATATATAAAAAGAGACAAATGTTGAGAAAGATAACAAAGAGAAATGCATGTAGGAATAAAAAAGACTTATAAAACCCTTGCAAATGCAAATACAAAGTATAGCATTGCTCTTGGTATTCCAAGAGATATCTTCATAAATTTCTTACTTCTTCTAGTAGAAATGATACTCTAGGCTTCTTCCAATAGCACAAATAACTATGAGAAAGAGAAATGGTGAACATATAGAATGTATTGAAGTAAAGGTATTAAAAAAGTCAAGTGCAAATATGAAATGTGGTTAAAATTTCAAAAATAGTTGCTTTAGAGGTTATAATAATTTTTAGATCTTCAACATTGTTAAACAAAAATTTCAAGAGAATGGGAAGTTTATTTGGAGGTCCTAGTTAATTTTAGCAGGAATGGGACCATTAAACATGAAAGGAAAGAAAAGAGAGAGATATCATTAATTTATAATGGTGGGAGCCTACAATTAAAGAAAAATGAGAAATTAATAAGGTTTCCTTTTTCTCCTACCTTTATCTACTTATGATGCAATCAAGAAACGAATCAAATTCTCTCATAGCTAGTTTGGCCTAAAAAATGTCCCTAATGGCATGTATTTTCAAGTGAGACAATCCTTCATAACCTACTTATCATAGAACTATCATGATTGGCCACACATTGCCAAATTAAATGCTTCCATTGTTTACAATGTGTTGGGCCAATGGGAGAGCCAATATGTCTCAAAGCACACGGAGATATGGGGCTTAGAAAAGGCTTCTCAAGATTGGATCATATCCATACACTCAAAGTATTAAGGAGGGAAAGAGTCCAAGGGAAACACATTTACTATTACTTCAAGGATTTTTTATAATTTTGACAACTAGCTTGATATACAAGTTATATTACATGGAAAAATCTAAGGAGCTCACGTGGGAGATTCTAGCATATCTAAGAGGGTGATTTGCAAAGTGCAAACATTGGAGGGTCTACCAACACTTATTCATTCCATACCATTGGGATGGACCAACAATGCCTTCTTTCTTTGCCCCTATTTGGACTAAATATTAACGAGATCTCTCATATCTCCCAAGGAGGGGATAGAGGAGCTTAATAAGCAAGTATTTATATATCCCTCTAGTATGTAGATTACATTGTGTTGATAACTTACTCTCCAAAGAGACATTTGAATCCACTATGTTTGTATGTACAATACATAGGTATTTGAGTGAACCTTGGTAAAGCCAAGCCTTTGGTGTCCAATACCACATTATCCTCCCAAAAATCAACACCGATGTTTACTTATAGATAGTGGGAGATAAAAGCATTTCGAGTCATATATATCTACAAGTCTTATTATGGAACCTACTCTCTATGAGATGCATCAAATACTAGATTGACATGGGGGTACACAACCTTAAGTGGTCTGGAGAGGTGCTCACAACTGCAATTTCAAGAGGCCTACACTAAGTCATGGCTATTTGATACATTCTTTATATCCACATCATCATATGGAAAACAAGTATGGATGACTAGCCTTGCTCGGTCCACTACATATATGTTGGATGAAGATTAGTGATAAAGAGATCCTTGGTATCATTATTTCAAAGATGGCTAGATGTAAGGATTTGGTTACACATGAGATCATCAAAGCTAAGGGCTGCACGGATTTTAGTAGCTGCTCTTATTAGATGAGCTTTCATACACAAATTGTGGGAACTATCTAAACAGATGTACGAGTAGCTCTAGTTCTCAAAATAACTTGCGAGTGAGGAAAATGCTTCATGTCGATAGCATGGAAAAAATACCACCCTTTCAATCTCTCACATTAAGCCACGCAGACATTAGCAGGATCATCGAACAACAATTTCCCTATTCTATTGGATACCAGGCGAGCTGAGAGGACATGCCTCACACTAATACATGAGTTGCGAAAAATGGGTTCCTATCAGGGGTACGTTCTCGACACTGCAAATGATTATTTGATGGTTCACTCAAGATATTCTCATGGCGTCCGAAGTATTATTGACTAACTGCACACTTCACACCAACCTGAGATTGATAGTAGATATAGATTCATACTTTTGAGGAGTGCATACTTTTGACAAGCATTCCAGATACTCTTGTGCAAGCCAGAACCATTCCTGTGAACATGGGTTGCCTGTCAGAACTGCAGCTGGAACTGCACGTATGCTTCAGGAACCGCAGAGTCCAGATTTATCTGCCCTCTTCTCAGCACTGCATACACCCTGCTCTGTGCTCCGATTGCAGTCTCTGACCTTTCCAGATGTTGGATCCTCTCATACAAACAGGGTTATCTGAGGTTTTTGTCTGTCACTTCCACACTATCCAAACTTTGGATCTTCCTTCACTATCATGGTCACCAGAGTTAATGTTGCTCCAGTGCAAGCCAGCAGACGCATTGATTCTACTTTGCTGTAGAGAGACCATTTGTCCTTGTGAACAGTAGAAATTCTCTTCTTGCAAGTCCTTTTTCTCCCTTGGCTTGTACATCTTGGATCTGCTTTGTGGTAATTATGCCTGCCAGTTTGCAAGAACTGCAATATTAGTCCAGAAAGGATGTATTTGAAGGATTTATCTTACGACAATAATGAACAGTGTCCTTATGCCTTATGTCTCCGCATACAAGATAAAAAGAGAGAAACTCAGCAACAAATGTAGAAGTGCTTGCCTTACAGCACCGAAGAAAAACCTGGTTTGGCTTCATACTTCGAACACTAAAACAACAATCTGTTTACATATATATCAAGGGCCCTCATCGCCTTCTTTATAAGTGACTTTTGTTGAATTCGGTACCTGCAAATCAGAATCCACAATGTTTGCCAGTTGACCGAATATTTTCAAATATAATGTTAGAAAATGTGTGTATGTCGAGTCACAAGCGAAGATATCTTGCTTCCCAAATTCAGATATGGAAACCATTCTACTGCACCTTTGTTTGACCCCTGTGATCCCATTGCTTTTATAAAAGCTGAGGATATAGAATCATTCTTTTCTGATGAAAGGAGGGAGAAAAGGGAACTGCTTGGTGCTAAGTCACCTGGCTTAACACTATCCTCTAATGTTCCTCAACCCTACCTCTCTCGCTTCATGCTTCCCTTGATTCAATTTTAAATAATTCCCCATAGCTCAATGGAAAAGATGGAGTGAGAATGATGAACCATTGAGAAGGCAGTTTCCTTCTGTCAGCAGAAAATATACTGCCATAATAGCCTACCAAAGTACCTCTTTTGGTCAATGAGTTACTAAGCTCTAGACTACCTAGCTTGGAAGTACTACTGTCTCCATTGCTTTTTCACTTTTGTGCACCTTTAATGGGCTTTGTAACCTATTTGGCTTTCGGACTATTGCATGAATCCAGATACAAGTGATACCACTGTACAAACCGAGAAGTGAGGATCCAAAGTCCTTCCTAAAGACAAAAGAGACTCAAAAACTAGTTACACTGCCATCAGAGCCCACCAGTGAGCATCCTCCCCTCCACATTTCTTGGATGAGGTTCCTATCCTGAAGACTGGCTGGCTTGGAAGCACCATGCTCCCAATTTCCTTTTAATTGTTTGAATGCCTTTAAGGGAGTTAAGAGACATTGGGCATTCTAATCAATCCAAGGACCAGATACAAAAAGGCCACCCCAGTAGAAATTGTGAAGTGAGAATGAGATTGTTTTGTTGAAGCTGTAGATAATCATTGAATCTCTTGAGTGAGACCAACCCTATACAAGTAACAGTTGTCTCAAGCTTTTTGAGCATATCTGCTTGATGAGCTCATAAAAAGATGTGAGAAATGAGACACACCCAAGAAAGTGCTACTTAAGTTAAAGTGAAGGTTTTAGGGGCATCATAGATTGATCAAGATCTCTAGCTTTCCCATTAGGAGTAATGCTGTACATTAACCAAGACAATGAAGATGTTTGCTTAATATATCAATAGATAATGTAAAGCAGCACAACTACATCCATTAGGAGTAATATTGTACATTGACCATGACAATGAAGGCGATTGCTGAATATATCATCAGATAATGCAAAGCAGCACAGCTACTTCACTGTCTGGAAACACTACAAAAAACGTGTTGAAATGAACAGACTAACAAAGGAAAAAGGAACAGTGCAACTTACTCTATAGCTGCTCTCCATCGCTTACTCTTTCTCTTAGGATTTGAATCTGAAATAGAGAAAATAGGCATGTAAGTCAAATAAGACACACAAACCAGGCATGAACATGCTAATTTTTTGGGATAAAATTAAAGACAGGTAGAAAACAACTCTTTTTTTTTTTGGTGAAGAAGTTTGAATTAATGAATTAAAATATTTAGAAAGCGCCTTCTAGGCAACCAAGCACACTCAAAGACAACATATGGAATGGCTTAGTGGATTTCTGCACAGCATTCAACACTATGCCCTGTGCCAAGCTCATGCAGTGACTATAGGGCATTGGCACTGCAGAGGATCTACAGTGGGGGGTTATGCCTTGGATGAGTTAGTGATGGGAAGGATTTATGCTCCAGGAAGGCTTTCCAATCAATACCATGGGGGTGAAGCAAGGGTACCCCCCTTCACCTACTCTACTTCGTGTTTATGTCGATGAGCTCTCAGATTATGTGGATAGATTAGGGGGACCAGGTGCGAAGTTTGCTGGCATATTGATATCCATCTTGCACACAAATGATGCGGTATTAATTGGGACTCTCTTGAGGGCTTATAGACACATGGATGCATTGCATGCATTTTGCATGGGTAGAGGATTGACAGGAAACCTTAGCAAGACCAACCTGACGGTGTTCAATACCACACAAGCTTGGATGACCCAAGTGAGGCATTAGTTTACACTTGGAGGGGATATGGTTGAGTATGCTAAATCCTAGGTATATATTTGCGTCACATTTACGGGACCTACATTTTCAGTGAGAGAGATGCAACAGTTTTGCTAGGTTTGATAGAGGGCATGCAGCACCATAGTTGTCAGGTACGAAAGGTACAGTACGATAAAATACGGTACTAAATGGTACCTTAAGATTTTATAAGGTACGGTACGATATTAGTACGACAAAAAAAATAACTTGATTATTTTAGACAAAAGATAATAGAATAGATATTTCAAGTCTAAATAGCAATGCTATTAGAGTATATAAGATGAGTACTTGAGGGTAACATGCCAAAACCTAATGCGGAATGCGTAACACGCGCTATTGCTACCTACAACTTATAACTACATAGATGGGGGTGGATACATCATATATGCATGATCATACAAATAAGAGAAGTGCGGGCTTGAGAGAAATTGTTTGAATCTCAAATAACCTAATCTCATGGGAGAATCATATTAATATAAGGAGCATTTAGCTCGTCCCAAAGTGCAGTTCGAATGGGAAAGATGCATCCATTAAGTTGGTACCTTACGGTACTAATACATAAGGTACGGTACCTAAAGTATGGTATAGTATCAAACCTTTCGTACGTGGTACTAGTGCAACGAGAGAGAGAGAGAGAGAGAGAGAGAGAGAGAGAGAGAGAGAGAGAGAGGAGAGGCTTGAGAGAAAAAGAGGGTGTGAGAAACTTGAGAGAGAGAGAGAGAGAGAGAGAGAGAGAGAGAAAGAGAGAGAGATCCAGCATGCGGGTAAACGTACCAAGCATACCCCGGAAGAGATAGGTGTTACTCAGGATCGTTCCTATGCGCAGGTTGCTTCGGATTCTGTGGACTTTCAGGAGGTGGACTAGGAGCATCTGTTGGAATTTGCTCTGCTTGGTGAATATGTTCAACATAATCAGGAAGCCTTCTCTGACTCTGCTCCAGACGATGTTCTGGAAGCTACCGTCGACCCAAAAACTGTCCTACGCTCCTTTTCGGTCTTTTATGATCGCGCGGTGATACTCTTCTTCACTGGTCGCATCCCGCTGCTTTCCCGTATTCGCCAATGGCTGCAGAGTCTGCTACAAGGGGAATGTGTTGAAGAGATTTTTGTTGGATCCCGAGGTTTTTTTGAGGTCCTCTTGAAAACAGAGACGCACCGTGCTGCTCTCCTGTCTAAACTGCCTTTGTTTTTTGATCGTCGGTTGGTTCATGTGGTTCCATGGCGCCCGATAGCAGATTTCCAGCGCCTCCTGCAACGTGAATGCCCTGTGTGGGTAGAAGTGGAAAATTGTCCGGCTGTTTATTGGCCGCTATTGAAGGATGCTATGGCCGCTGTGGGCACGGTTCTGGTCCCTCCCAGTCTCAGGGCTGTGAATCGCAACCGCTTGTGCATGTTATGGGATACTGCAAGGAAACGGCCTGCTTGGTTACGCCTCAATTGCTCTGGCATGCATCCGTTACACTTTCGTTTGAAATGGGGCAATTTTGCAGGCCATTGCTTTTCCTGTGGACAGTTGGGGCACTTTATGGCTGAATGCCCAGAGCAACAACACGTTTCAGATGCGGGTCATGTTGCTCCGCCCATGGAAGATATGGTGTGTGATGCTCCGTCGCTGGATACTATCCACCCGCCCCAAGTTCTGGCCAAAGGTAAACAACAGGTTTCGGGTCTGGATTCCCGTGCCACTGATTGGGTTGAAGTACGTGCCATAAAAGGCAACAGGATTGGTGCTGGCATGGAGAGTACTGTGCCTACTACCTCACAAGATTCCATGCGAACATATATGCGCAGGAAGGAAATGATGTCTTCCGAGCGCTCTGCTCCTGCTATGGTTTCCTCAGCTCCCCGTCATCAGCCCGCCAGGAAAATGTATTCGGATCGTCTAAAGGGTCCACCTGCACAGCTGGCTTTTGATACCAGAGGCAACGTCATTACTCCGTGGGACCGTCGTTACCCACGTTCCAACCCCAAGCAAGCAGATATGCCGTCTACTTCCAAATCTGGTCCTCAGAACTCTTTTGCGGTGTTGGCGGATTTTTTGGATGAGGGAGTCCTGGACATTCTCACCGACAAAGTCAAATCGAGGCAAGCTGTGCCTCGTACCTGATTGTGTTTTGTATACACATGAAAATAGCCACGTGGAATGTGCGAGGAATTTGTTCTCGCCACAAGCAACATGCCATGTGGACTGCATTGTATGAGAATCGTGGAATGTCCTGTGCGCTGTTGAGCACAAGAGTCACGGTGACGCCGGTAAAGTTGTGGATTGCCATGGCTTTCGTTTGTTCTATGCAGGAACACAGGCCATGCATTATTCGGGTGTGATCATGATTGTACATGCCAAATATCAGCCTGTTCTTATTAAAAATGATGTTCATGGCCGCTTTTTGGTGGTTGAAATCTTATTCGAAGGGGAAATCCTATGGTTACTTGGCCTTTATGCTCCGAATGATTCGTTATCTCGCCGGGAGCTTTGGCAAACTTTGCAGACTTCCTTGTCACTTGGCAGACGGGGCTTCTTCATGGGGGATTTCAATATGTGTGTTGATTCTTCCCAGTCTACATCGGAGCACTCGGTCATGGATGCACCGGAAAGTCGTATGTGGCAAGAGTTGGCTCTTGCTGTTCTTAAGCAAGATCTTTGGTCCTGACTACACCCGTCTTCTCCAGGCTTTACTTTCCATTCGGCCCAGTATACCACAACATGGTCGCGGTTGGACCGTATATATATCATGCAGAATGATGATTTTCTGCCTGAGATGCTCGAAATAAAAGTGTTGCAGCAATATGTCTTGTCGGACCATTTCCCTCTGCAGTTCGAGTTGCTTGCACAACCCATTGCCCCTTCAAGCAATTTCTGGAGAGACTCCCTTTGCGTTTCAACTCGTCCTACTTAAAGCATACAATTTTTCAGGGCTATATGCAGCAATTGCTTGACAGATTCTTCTCGGACTTTTCCTCTCAGTGCACTGCGTCATTTGAAAGATTGCTCTCTAATGTGCAGCAGGTTGCTCGGCAATATGGGATCTATCATGCCTCTCTTTGTCAGCGCCGTCGACAGGCAGCGGAGGACCTGCTGGTTTTGGTTCGCTCCCTGCTGGTGGACACTCCGGATGATGCATTTCTGCTTGCACTGGCCATGCGGATGGCCGATCTTATTAAAGAATTCCAGTTAAAATCGTATCAGCAGGCCAAATTGCAACATCTGACAGAGACTTTGCAAGATAGTGCATGTCAGACCCATAAGTTCTTTCGAGCTCTCCATGCCTCTCCTGCTCGAGAGAATATGACCAGACTCGAGGATGCACAAGGCCGCCTTATCCTGGATCCACAGACTATTGTGTATATGTGCAGGAATTATTTCCGTGACCTTCTCGGTTCGGCTTCTCCACCTTCAGCCCAAATTACTCAAGCCCGTTCGGTTTTTTATGACCTGGTCCGCAATCAGCTTCCGCAGGACATGCAAGCTACTCTGGAGTCAGATATTGGTGAAGCAGAGGTTATGGATGTCTTGTTACACTTGCCCAAAGATAAAAGTCCGGGTTGGGATGGTCTCACCAATGAGTTCTTTGAAGCTTTCGCTACTCAACTGGCCAAACCATTGCAGGCTTTGTTTCAGCAGGTGTGGGAAACGGGGATCATGCCTCCCTCATGGAAACGGACTTATTAAACTGCTTCCGAAAGTTCCTTCGCCATCTAAGTTGACACAGTGGCGCCCAATTTCTTTGATGGGTTCAATGTACAAAATCTTCTCCAAAGTAATGGCGAATCAGCTCCATAAGCATCTCCCTGCCCTTGTGCACCCTCTCCAGTATGGTTTCATTAAGGGCCGAAATATTCTACACAATGTTTTGAATGCCCAATTGGCCATTGATTATGCCCGGCATTCTAATCAGGAGGTAGTACTGATTCAACTGGACCTGGAAAAGGCTTTTGACTATCTGGACTGGTCTTTCGTTGCTGACCTTATGTCTGCTATGGGCTTTGGTGCTCGGATGTCTCGTCTGATCTACACCATTAGTGCTACGGCGTCTTCGCGAGTCATGCTGAACGGAGGTGTTACTGAGCCATTTGTCCTTGCCCGTTCTGTCAGACAGGGGTGCCTTTTGAGCCCTTTATTCTTTGCCCTTGCGACACATCCAGTTCTTTCCATGTTATCACATATGGCCGCCTCTTCCCAGTTGGCCGGACTGTCGCTTCCTACAAGACAACACTTCATTAGCCAATCCCTGGCGGATGATACTTTTATGATTTTGCGTGCGGACAAGGATAACCTTCGAAAAGCATTGGATGTTTGGGGTCTCTTTGGTCAGGCGTCAGGCCTTCGTATCAATGCGCTCAAATCAGCCATTCTAAGCTGCACGGAGTCGGATTTGCAGTCCTTGGACTGGCAGGGTCTGGTTGTTCCTCGAGGTTCCATTGTCAGGCATCTTGGATACCCTTTGGGTGTTGATGTTCCCCCAAAGCAGCTTTTGCAGTGGATTTCTCAGAAAATGGTGGCCAAGTTTATGTATTGGAAGTTTCAGGCCTGGCCCTTTCATGTTCGCCTCAAAGTAGCCCAGATAATTATGTTGCCAATGCTCACATATTTCTTGCCATTGTTGCCCTGGACTCCTACGACTCTGAATGCTCTCACTCAGTCTATTCGCTTCATGCTATGGAAGAAGGACTCATTGCATGCAGGTATTTCCTGGATCTCGTGGTCGCATGCGTGCACCCCCAAACGCATGGGTGGCGGAGCTATTTTAGATACCCAAACTCACATGCAGGCACTTCGTTGGTCCCTTTTCCGCGCCATGTGCTCGGATGATCATCATCAGTGGGTCGCTATCGCCCGTTATTTCCTCGAGGGCCATGGGCTTCGGCATGGCAATACCCAACTCCGGAGTTCTTGGTGGCACGTTCTTAATGCTGATTCGAGGTTTTCCAGTTCTTCTTCATCGCTGCTTACTCATTTGGTGTGTTCCTGGAAAGACGTCCTTCAAAAGGCTCAGTGGCACCCAACGGAGGATCGCTTGGCTACTAACTCTTTTCAATTGGAATTACTCGCAGTCTCGCGTTTACTTTCGTGGGAAGGTAAACATAAGCTTAGACCACAATTCAACCGGATGGCACGTTTGGGCTTGTCTTCAGTTGCGGATGCCACCCTTGCCAGTCGCAATGTGCTTATATCGTTCCGTACTGCTAGGAGGCTTTTCAGGATCCCTCGTGGATATAGGCCTTTATGGGAACAGCTTTTGACGGTGCTTCAGAGTGGACAACCCTTTCCTGCTCTTGCTTCGGATCATCCCTGGCAGAATTGGGACCTACAAGGCCGACTGCATTTGAGCAAAGCTTCTGCTAACCAAGTGTATCATCTTCTGATTAAAGATAATCAATGGCTAGTTACTAAAGCGAATGCTTTATGGGGATTGCGTAAATCCCGGTCATGGTGGAGGGCAACTGTGATGGAGGGCTGGGTCAACAAGACACCCTTTAAATACAAAGTCTTTCTTTGGAGAGTGATGATTGGGGATCTTCCGCTTGCTTCGGCTCTTTCCAAGCGACGAATCTCCAATGGCACCTGTTTCTTTTGCACCACTACTATGGAATCCGCCCGCCACCGATTTATTTCCTGCCCCGTCGCTAAGAAAGTCTGGTTATTTTTGTCGGCCGTTTGGCGAGGGGTGGTTGGTATCACACTGCGCCCCTTTGATTGGGTTTTGGGCCAGCCCAAATACCCTACTCCCGCACAGCCACACATGAAGCTCATGTATCACTTTCTCCGATACTGGGGCTGTTGGCATAACTGGACCATTCGGAATGCTTTTCTGTTTGACTCCGCCCATAATGTTCAGCGGCATATTGTGAGGCTTAAGGGCCTCTTGTATTGGCAGTTAGCTCTTCTCCATCGTTCTGATTTGCTCTCTACGGAGGACTTCCGTCCTTGGCATATGGCAATTTCCTCCGCATCCTTGCCATGACATTGTAACTTGTAGTACTTAGCACCTCTTCACATGATGGCTTGGATTGTCGTCATGTATCTTGTAATCAAGTAATCTTGTATTTTTTTCGTAATTAATACAATTACCTTTTACGAAAAAAAGAGAGAGAGAGAGAGAGAGGCTTGGGGGAGAAATAAGAAAGAAAGAAGAAAAAAAAGAAGAAAGAAGAAAGAGAGAAAGAAAAAAAGAAAGTTGTAGACTTAAAGTAGAGTGGCAAAAAAGTGCCCATTTTTTCGTACTAAATCGTACGGATACGTACCGTACCGTACGGATCGTACCGTACGGATCAGTCCGTACTACGTGTACTACGTACGGAGACAACCCTGTGCAACACTTGGAGCACTCAAGGGAAAATGCGGATATGCTCAATTCTAGAAACCTTGGACAAAGCTGCAGATGTTTGATATATTAGCTAACCTAGCCTCGTTACATGTATACCAAATATGGGGCCTAGGACTTTGCAAAAAGAATTGGAAGAGTATTGAGAGGCCACTACTGATATTGGCTTGGGCATCATTTCAATCAATGACTTGGTTAAAGAGCATATGGGAGCTTTTGAGTTATAGATATCCATGATTAGCAGAGAGTGGAGAGAAACATTGTTGGTATGTAAAGATGCAGTCATGGTTTAGGACATGGATTATAAATAGATGCGCTTCCACCATTTTAGTACAACTTGGATGGTCCATACTTAGATCTTACTTGAGTGTGGAATCAAGTTATCAAGTCAGATATTGTGAAGATTGTACAGATTGTACAACCCTTTGGCACGAAAATGGCATAGAATCAACATCATTTCTTACACAATTTTGAAAGAGGGATTCATTGTTAGGCCAGCCTACATGGATCTCCATCTCTACTATGGGATACATAGAGCTATTGGACAAATGCACATCATCACACTAGCTTAGGTTCGAAATCGACTATGTACAAAGACGTATGAGGATGCACCCATTTGCTAGTTATGCCACCAAGAGGTCCATGGAGTCTGAGGAGCACTTTATCTATAGACTTATTGTATATTATGAGATTAGAGGGAGATTTCATTGTTGTTTCCAAGAGGGGTTTGGACCGCTTTGTAGGGTGATGGAGTACGAGGATCACAGATGCCTAGGACTATTCTTATTAGAGCTTCAAACACACGAAGAGAAACTTTTGAGAGGTAAGACAAAGACAAAGGCAAAGCCATTGAGGATTCTTATAGATTTCTTGAGCACTCGCTCTAGAGCTAGCATACTAGACACTACCACTATAGTAGCACTGCCATACCATCCATGAGTCAAGAGGGGTCGTAGTAGACTAAGCAACCACACTTCATACAAGATAACACCCACCGCTCTATCATTGTGCCCGACTTCCCTACATTCAAAAAATTTGAGCCATCATCACTCACCATCAAAGATGAGAACCTCTTCGCAAGAGGCTCGTGATCTTGGACCACCCCATGATAGACATTTTTGCCATGAGCGAAGTATAGTGTTTCTACATAGTCCTATTCATCAAGGTGGGATACCACAAGTTCGTGGAAGGTTCATTGAGAGACCATTTTGTACATGATGATAGCCCACACTTGTAGTCCTTATGATTATAAGCATAAGCATATTCAGCTGTTTTTCATTTTTCATTTTTATTGTTGTTCTTGGGTTGAGATGACATGGTTAGATGTACTCATTTTGTCTCACAAGCCACTCTAGTTTTTGGAGATGCAAATACACCTCATAAAGGGTAATTGTATTAATTACTACAAATCTAAAATACAAGAGTCAGCATGGAACTACATCGTCGACAAAGAAACTGAAGAAACCGTAGAATGCCAAGAACCAAATCATCCTTGAGAAGGATGCTTGAATACTGCATGGTGCTAAATTGCTAGTGAAGAAGACCTCTCACTTGGTTAGAGTGTGTGTTTCATGTGAGAGCTTCCTTTTGGAGCAAGTTTGGAGGCAAGGTTAATAGAGAATTTCCTTGCATCAATGGATCATAATACTCAAGATCAGGTGCACGAAGACTCGAGAGAGCTAATCAATCCATTGCATAGGGCCCTTCAAAGGTGAGACAAGTGGCTACACAATAGGACACAACCTTGCTTGGATCCACGACCAAACCCCCAATTAAGAAAGGGACAGAGAGATGATATGATAGAGAACTAGGAGCGTGGTTACAGATAGGATGGGCAAATACCTAGTTTTTACTGAGGAGTTGGAGAAGGCACTTATGGCACTACCCTTAGGCAAGTGTCCTAGTAGGACATGGGCTAGAGAAGTCCTCCTTTATGAGCTACTAGGATCTTATCAATGCAAGCCTCACCTGTTGGGTTTGACTCACGCCTACGCTCACAGAGGAGTATTAGTGATCCTCAATAGGACACAAGGGCACTTTTTACTCTCCTTATGAGAGGTTTTTCCCCCCTACCTTTATTTTATGTGCTTATATTACACAATTCAAGCACGGAATCGTAGACTTGTTGTGGCATGCGCTACTCAAGTTGACTCATGAGTCATTTTCATCTCTAGCATCCTCATCCTTGTCCTTCACCTCATTGTGTGGCATACTAGAGGTACCGACACTTGATGCACCCATTGTCATAGGAGCTAAATTCTCATCATCTTCCTCTCTCATTTCTTGGAAAGCAAGCAACCTTTCATCATCCTTTTCCTTGTTTAGCGTTTCCAAGGTCTCATCCTCATCCTCCTCACTCTCACCCTTATCCTCATCCTTGTCCTCATCCTCATCCTTCCCCTTATCTTGTGGCATACTAGAGGTACCAACACTTGATGCACCCATTGTCACAGGAGCTAAATTCTCATCATCTTCATCTCTCATTTCTTGCAAAGCAAGCAACCTTTCATCATCCTTTTCCTTGTTTAGCATTTCCAAGGTCGCTTCTATCTTCTCAAATCCTCTTTCTTTCAAGTAGCTTATGAGAATGAGTCATTTTCATCTCTAGCATCCTCATCCTCATCCTCCTCACTCTCACCCTCATCCTTGTCCTCATCCCCATCCTTCACCTCATCTTGTGGCATACTAGAGGTACCCACACTTGATGCACCCATTGTCACACGGGCTAAATTCACATCATCTTCCTCTCTCATTTCTTGCAAAGCAAGCAACCTTTCATCATCCTTTTCTTTGTTTAGCGTTTCCAAGGTCACTTCTATCTTCTCAAATCCTCTTTCTTTAAAGTAGCTTATGAGAAGCAAATTGGTGTGTATAGAAACAAGCTTCACTATATTTTTTGGCTTAATCTTGTTTCTTTTCTTCATATGAATGAGAGAAAAAGTGCTTCAATTTCTCTCACATGGTGGAGCACAAGTGCCTTGCGACAATATCCTAAGTGCAAAGTGTTGTAAATTTGGTGTCTCTACTCCAAAAGTTTCCCACCACTTCACACCTTCGTGCATCCTCTTTTCATCCTTTGCAACAAGACGCGCAAATGCACTTGACTTACACTTATACTTATCTAGTCCATCATATAACTCCCCTTGAGCACTTCATAGTTTGAAACACGTTCAACTGTTGGGTTTCACTCACGCCTACGCTTGCAAAGGAGTGTTGGCGATTAGTAGGACACTGGGACACTTTTTACTCTCCGTATGAGAGGTTTTTTCCCCCAAATTTATTCTCTTTATTTTATGTGCCTATGTTACACATTTACGGACACTTATAGTGTTGCATCTAAGGTTTAAGGGTTGTACCTTGTACTTTCATCTTACACTTTCTGTCTATTGTATTGGGTGTTGTGCTTCACTCTCCACACTGTCTATTGCACTCTAAGCTTAGCTTCGATCCTCTGCACCTTCTCACATTTGGTATCAAAGCAGTCAACTCTCTTCTGTGCTAGTCCAATGTTGTCCAATCAACCAGAGCAGCTGCCTCAGCCCAGTGTTGCGCTAGCCTAAGCAGCTGCCCACCTGCCTGTTTGTGCTCTTGATGCGCTGCTTGCACCTTGTACTGGCGCCCCACTGCAGTCTGCCTTCAATCTGCCCCTAGCGCTCGCTGCTCCGCCTGCCTATGCCGCCCCTAGTCTGTATGTAGTTCGCCAGCGCTGCGCTTGTTGCACACAACTGCAGCTCCACCTGCACTTGTGGCCAGCCACCAGAACTGCAACGCCTCCAGCTTGACCAGTGCCACCTCCAGCTCGACCAGCAACATTGTGATTGCTTTCGATTCCAATCAGCTCTCGCTACCACCAGGTACAATTTGTCAAAGTAAATATATATATTTTTCCTAATTAATCTTTGGAACAAAGGTTTCTGCCTGGGTAGGCACAGCAATCTGAATACATGTCTGGGACACGATTGATGCAAAAATTTCTTAGCAAATCAGTCAAGAATTTTGGGGCTTTTGGTTTTTATGAAGACATTGGTACATGCAAAGCAATTTCAGTCTAAGATAGACTGTTTTTAAGCATTTTGTGGCAAGAAATTTTGGGCTTTTTGCTTCTAAAGTGTTGTTGAGCATTAAATGCACCTTGGATTGCATGTGCATAACAGACAATTTTGGCAGAGTGAACTTCAATTTACTAATTGCAGCAACCTATTTGCTGTAATTTCTGGAAATTTTGAGATTTCCAGGTTGGTCGAGCTTGGACATTGCTCTTTTGCTCTTTTTGGCATTGATTATCATGGTAAATCAAGGAGGTGATGTATTTACCTATGTATCTAAGGAGGACAGGTTGGATGGTAACAACTACTTACTTTGGTCCTTCATGATGAAGAATGTGCTGATTACGAAGAATCTTTGGACTATGTAAGCGGAGAAGAAGTTAGGCCCAAAGTTGTGGCTCTTGCTACTCCTCGTCTAGGAGGACGTGGACAATGGGCAACTCAACCTATTCAGCCTGCTCCACTTCAACCACTACCCCAACCATCAACAACTCAAAAGGCATGGGATACACGGGATGCATAGGCTTTGTCGCTGATTACATTGGTAGTTTAGAGGTCTATCATGCCTTACATTTGGTCTGCAGCTTCTTCACGAGAAGCCTGGTTGACTTTGGAGCAGATGTTTTTTGTTGGTAAGAATGAGACCCACATCTCTTTCTTAAAGAAATACACGCTTTTATGGCAAGACAAAAGGGCAAGGGCAGCCAAGCAAAGAATGCTGCACGAAACTCTGGGACTTCACATGGTAATAAGAAACAAGGGGGCATGCAAGCCAAGAAAGGAAAATGCCATTATTGCAAGAAGCCAGGCCACTATATCATTGAGTATAGAAAGCGCATAGCCAAGGAGAAGGAGGAGTCAAGAATGTCTATTTTTGCTGCTCCTTCCACTACTATTGAGTCAGTGTCCTTTGTTGTAGACAGAGACTATTGTTTTTATACATGCAGTTATGACTCTTCTTGGGTTGATAGCGTATTTAACTCTACTGAGGATGCAGGCACTTGGTTTTTTGATAGTGGTGCTTCTAGGCACATTACATCTCGCAGAGATTTATTTGCTTTTGTTGGTGCAGCTCCAATTGACAAGTCTGTATAGTGTGCCAACAATGTATCATACCCTGTTAGAGGTATTGGGGAGATTGTGCTCACAGCCATTGATGGCTCTATTCTCCGCCTACATGATACTTTGTTTGTGCCACGTATAAAGAAGAATTTGCTATCTATTTCTTCTTTGGCGCGGTGTGGTTTAGAGGTCACCTTTGATGATGACAGATGTATGGTGCGAGATAAGGAACACATGACTTTGGTCTTGACTGGCACTCTATGTCATGAGTTATATGAGACCGAGGAGGGGAATATATGTCCTTTATGCTGAATTCTTTTTTAAAGTAGAAGGGCATTACTCATTAGTTCACTACTGCTTATACTCCACAACAGAATGGGGTTGCAGAGAGAAAGAATCGGTCACTCATGGAGATGGCCAAATGTATACTGAAAGCAAAGAGCTTGCCACACAGTTTTTGGATGGAAGTCGTTATGTGTGCTCGCTATGTTTTGAACAACCCTACTAAAGCCTTAAAGAATGTCATGCCTTTTGAGGCTTGGAACAACTAAAAACCTTTTATTGGGCACTTTCTTACTTTTGGGTGTCTTGCATATGCACACATTCCCAAGGTACTTAGAAAAAAGTTAAATAACAAGGCTATCAAATGCATTTTTATGGGATACAGTAGTGAGAGTAAAGGATATAGACTATATGATCCTGTCTCTAAAAATGTATTTGTCAGTAGGGATGTACTTTCCAATGAAAAAACAGAATTATCCCTTGCTCGTTTTGACACATTCCAGGTTGCCAGTGATGTATTTGAAGGGCTGCTGCCCATTTCATTTGGTGATTCAACTGGAGTTTCAACAAGTGAACTTAATGTTCAGCCAATTGCTCCATTGGGAAATGTAGAGAATCAACAAATGTCTGACTTGAATATTCAGCAAAGTGCTGAATCTGAAATTCAGCAAGAGCTTGTGCACAGTCAAGAGGCAAGACAAATGCCTAGATGATATTTACATTCTATGAAAGATAGTCATTTGGATGCTCCCATGGCTGGTCATACTAGAAGGCAAGCTCGTATGCATGATACTACACATACCATGGAGTTTGTTATGGTAGTAAATATAGTTGATGATAAGGAGCCTGAATGTTTTCAGAACGCACAACATAGTGTGCATTGGATGGCAGCAATGTAAACTGAGTTTGATTCCATCATTAAGAATCAAACACGGATTTAGTGTCTTTGCCTATTGGGAAGAAAGCCATTGGAACAAAATGGGTCTACAAGCTGAAAAGAAATGCAGATGGATCCATTGATAAATATAAAGCCAAGCTTGTAGCCAAGAGTTATGCACAGAAGAAAGGCATTGACTATGAGGAGACATTTGCTCCTACCTCCCACATGACTACCATCAGGTCTATGGTTGCTTTGGCTACCCATTATGGATAGACTGTGCATCACTTCGATATTAAGACTACATTTTACATAGGGATCTTCATGAAGAAGTATTTGTACAGCAGCCCATTGGTTTTGTAGTTGAGGGATCCCAACACTTGGTTTGCAAGCTATAAAAGGCTTAGTACGCAAAGATTGATGCCTTTTTACATAGCCAAGGGTTTATAAACAGCTCATTAGAGTCTACCCTTTATCTATGTAAAGAGGGGGAACCCATGCTAATCATTTGTCTATATGTTGATGATCTTTAGCTTATAGGGACACATGCTAATCAGATTTCAGCATTTAAACAAAATTGGTAGAAAATTTTTTAGATGTTAGACTTCGGGTCTTTGCATTATTACTTGGGCATTCAGTTCAAACATGATGCTAGAGGTATCAGTTTATCACAGTCAAGATACATTGGTAAACTCCTTGAGAGGTTTGGCTTACAGGGTTGCAAGCCAGTCTATACACTAATGGAACTTGGATTGAAGTTGTCATTGCATGATGACAGTGATTTATTTGATATACACACATATACTCCAGTAGTTGGATGCCTTATCTACCTATGCAACACTAGGCTGGACATACAGTTTGTAGTTTCAGGCCTAAGTAGATATATGCATCAACCACGCATGTCACATTGGCAAGTTATCAAGTGTGTTTTCCATGACTTGCAAGGTACTAGATCTCTTGGATTGCTTTATGCCAAGGGGGGACCATTGCAGTTACATGCTTACAATAATTCTGATTAGGCTGGTGATTATGATGCACATCACTCTACTAGTGGCAATTGTTTCTTTCTAGGCTCATCTTGCATATCTTGGCTTAGCAAGAAACAGTCCACTATTGCCACATCGTTATGTGAAGGTGAATACAAGGTAGCTTCCATTACCATAGTTGAATGTGTATGGCTTAGATGCTTGCTACATGATCTGGATGTATCTATCATGGAGCCTACTCCTTTGTTCACTGACACTCAGAGTACCATTGCAGCGGCACGGAACCCAATGTTTCATGCACACATGAAACACATTGAGATACATTATCACTTTGTCAAAGAGAGGCTACATAAAAGAGATATCAGCCTTGTCTATTGTTCTACCACTAGTAATGTGGCAGACATCTTCACCAAAGCTCTTCCTCATAAAAAATTTGAAGCATTTCGCAATGGTTTAAATTTGATCTCCTTTGGTGGAGGATGCCCCTTGTATTTTGATCACTCTTCACTCCAAGGGGGTTTGTTGGGTTTCACTCATGCTTACGCTCACAGAGGAGTCTGACTGATCAATCGGACATTGAGGCACTTTTTACTCTCCATATGTGAGGTTTTCCTCCCCAGATTTATTCTCTTTATTAAACCTCACGACTTTCAATCTTTTCTATCATGCCATTACTGAGCTCATACACCAATCCCATGGTGGCACCCTCTCTATCAGAAAGACGGAAAATCCTTAAAATTGGAGCAAAGCTTCACAATCATCTTTGCATTGGTCCAAAATGAAGAACCCAAGACAATAGATGAAATCTACAAAGTCTTGGCACTTCACCTCACTTTCTTTCTGCAATACTCATCACTAGCAATCATGTGGTGCAATCCATTGAAGACTCTCTAATCCAATATCTTTGCCAAAATGATAAACATATATGCAGAGATGGGGTGAGTACTCAGCAGTGAGCACACTGCAGTCTGGACACATTGCTCTCTCATGAAGCTGAATTTCTTTACACATTGATCACTGAATTCTGAACACTGCTGGTTGCAAATGTGCAAGGTGAGAGCTAACTGTGCAGGCTGCACACGCAGAAAAAATGCAGAGAACTGAGGTGAAAACTACCGCAAACATGGCACTAGGATGAAATCGTCAAATCAGGGCAGTGTGGCCTTTTTATTAAAAATGTGGAAAAAGCGTCAAGTATGAAATGGCATATCATATGTTTTCATACCAGACATTTTTAGACATTTGGTATGATGATTCATACGCGTCTGAATCCAACATTGTAGAAAGAGCCCTTAGAATAATATTCCACAGCACAACAGAAAGCATGGACGTGATCTAGGGGAGAGTAGCTAGGGTCACAAATAGAGGCAAGATCCTGACTCCGGACTATTCGCCAACACACTGGACATGGGGACATTGTCACAGATGGGAGCTGATTGCAAATATTATAGCTCAGTATATCTAGTCCACAAGGACTAGTCAAAGGTTGATCAAAAGCTAGCATGGCTCAAAGGCACAGTGCATGTGATTAGGGGTCGAAACTGAAGTATAGCTCTCAAGCTCAACCCAAAGGTTGTGGTGAAAGTAGCTACAACCCTCCTAAAACATAACTCCTAGAATGTCAAGAAAAGGAAGCACAACTCATGGTGGATTAAGATCTCGGTAGAGGACCCCACACAATTAGTTAATATTTATATGATGGAAAGGTCTTAGTGCATACATTGCATGGCTAGTATCTAATTCCAATCGCATTATTAAACTAAAATTTTCAAAATAATATTTTAATTTAAATATGATTTTTATTTTAAAAATATATCTTAAAAAATATTAACGAGATTAAACCGGATGCTTGGCAAGTCATTGTTTTGCCCAACATTGAAGGTGAGTCCTAGGGCAGTCTTCAACTCAAGGCCTCAATTGGATGTAAAAGAGCTCCAGTGTGAAAAGCCCCCAATTTGATCCATGAAATTTTGATTGAAAATTAAAAACCCCCAAATTGTATATAAAAAGCCCCTGTAAGAAAATTGATTTTAATTGAAGTTTTATGAAAAGCCTTTATCTTTGTAGACTTGTGGTTAGCATGCAGCACGCTGATGCACTGTGATGGCAGACTAGGCAAGTAGGACAAGGTGACAACAGGAGGTGCAGGAGATTGTTGTGAGCAGACCAGCAGGAGAAGATAAGAAGCTCAGGTGGGAGAAGAGTTTCTTTTTCTTCTCTTTCTTCTTCTTTCTCTCCTACTGCAGTACCATACGCAGCTGGCATCCAGGACTGATTGGTGGTGCAGTAGTTCAATGTTTTCTCCTCCTCCTCCTTCCTTTGGTGCAGGCAATGAAAGGGACAGAAGGTTAAGGTGACAACCAAAGCTGCTCTGATACCATTGTTGGGTATGGAGGTTCACAAGTCAAGCTATGGCAGGTGGAACTCCATGGGGGGAGAGAGAGAGAGAGAGAGAGAGAGAGAGAGAGAGAGAGAGAGAGAGAGAGAGCACTCTTGTAGGCACATAACAGAAGTAATAAACTGGCAATGATGAGTGAGATAATGTACAACTGATAAGGCCTCAATATATAGGCTAAGGTGTGTACCTAAACATTTGATGCTCAAACACTTAAACACACACTCTTACACACAATAATGTGTATTCACACATGAGGATGAATAATGATTAACAATGCTATAGACCTTCACATTGTATCCACATCAGAGACACTCTCAAGTATTTGGATAAACATCATCCACTCTCTCTGCAAGACATGGGAGAGGATCCACAGCAACTCTGAGAGAGTGAGGAAGAGGAGAGAGGCGTTCTTGCAGACCTGGGACTGTGGCACCTTCTTTCATATGGCCCCCAAGATGGTCTGGACACTATAGCTCACCAAATTGGTTGTTCACACAAACATTATATTGTGATGTACTTGGACATTCTTTACAGAGTTCTCTGTACTTTGTATTTTCACCTCAGGGGACTTCTGTCAGGTGTTATTCATAGAAATTTCTTTTTACAGAACAAAGGGACTTGCTCCACTTAACCTAACTAGAGATGCCTTGGTCTTTTCTTTTTGGATCTATAGAGACATCTAGAGAGACTTCTAGACACACAGAGACAGTAATTCAAGGCACAATTTATGGGCTTCTTCAGGGTCACTGGCAGACCACACCTCCCTCCACCCACTACAGAGAGGGGGCACATAGTACAAGAACATCGGGTCCTAGGACAGCTAGGAGACCTCGATCGTATAGACATACATCACCATGGCTCCTATTAGGGCGCAAATTCCTCTTTGGCCCTGATGATGCCAAAAGAAGCATAAAAATAAGGCACAAAAATGTCCGTGCATATATCACAATTTCATCTTTTGTAAAAAAGAAACAAGTACATTGTTATAAAATCACCAAAAAGAGAGAGAGATATGAGGGGGCCACATCCACATCCACATACACCATAATAAATAAATGATATACACAAAAGTGTTACGTGCATGCATTGGTGAAGGGTAGGAATACTCAAAATTAAAGGCCAAAGGTCTTATGATATCAAATGTATCAAAGTTTCAAAGAAATAATAAAATACGAAAGGGTGTGCTTTTTGGGGAAGAGGTGGGGTGGAGTGCACGAGTGGTTATGTGCCTCTTTCCCTTCCCTCTCTTGTCCAATTGCATATTCTCCTTTTTGGTGGTGCAAAAGTTTGTTCTCTCTCCTCTCTCCTCTGTCTTTTGTGCAGAAATTCCTCTTTTCCCTTTTGTTCTTGTATAATAGTTGAAGCTACCGATGAAGATGATGAAGATAACGAATCGGTTCATTATTAAGTGGAAGATTTATGGTTTCTTTTCAGTTTTGAGATTAATGGCTCAGCCATGTGCATAGATTTTGCATGCTTCTACCGTGGGAGGGTTGCTATCATTTTGGTGCGCAGCCGGGGAAAAAGCTGATCTCAATGCTGGTGGAGAATTTCAAGGACAAAGATTTACAATTAGTAAAGTTTCTCAGGGCAATAATTTGCATTAATGGTGGACCAATGATGGTACTATAGTATTTGAAGAGAAGTAGAATGCAAATTTGAAAATCTTAGGAGATAAAAGTATGTATCAGGGAAGGTTTGAGGAAATTTGATGCAAAAAAAAAAAGAGACAGATAAATAGAAGAAGAATAGGAAGGAGGAGGCAAAGGAGAAGTATAGAAGGACAAATAGACACACGTATCTTTTGAAAATATCTTCCTTTCTTGCTTCTCCATAGTTGTCCTATAGTTCAGAATTACTAGCATAATAAGGAGAAGAAGATGATGAAGAGATGCAGAGCATACGGATTATAATGGAGTAGTCAAGATTCCACATCTATATTGGAACTTAGTAGGACAATACAAAATTTAAGAGAGAGAAGATTAGGTCTCTCCTTGTGAAGCACAACCTTGGAGCAATATGGAAGAGAGTATAGAAAGAGTGCTTTTATTGTAGCCATCGTGCTCCATCTTCTTCACCACTTTCTCTCATATCTCCTCCACTCCTCTTCAATCCCTATCCCTCAGCTCTTTTAAGCCCAACTTGTATGAAAGGAAAACACACCAAAATTGAAGAATATCCAAGAACCTATTCGGCATGTGGCAAGCCAACAACCAACATCCTCCTCACACAGGAAAATCCAACCTAACATAGATATCAGGGGGGAGATGGCAAAAAGAAGAATAACAAGAAGCCCACACTGCAGAGCTCGTCAAGCGGCGCAGATCGTGGTCTCCAAAGCAAGAAGGTAAAGGAGCAGTATGAGGGGGAGGAGGAGGAAAGGAAGTAAAAATGGCAACTCACAGGCCTTCCCTCACCATCAAGCACGATGTCATTTTTATCTTCGGTCTCGCTGGCCTCTCGCCCTATCTTTACATGTTCTTTAGATAGACTAACAAGGAAACACATACACCAGCAACACAGAGAGAGAAGAAGAAGACGATGAAGAAAAGAAGAGAAAGAAAGAGGGGCAGGCACAGAGGCACAAGAGCACTGGTCCTGACAGAAGGAGAAGAAGGAGAAAGAGGAGATGACGCAGATGACACAAATCTTTTGAGCATCAGAGGAAGACTCGTGCTTCTTATTGTGAAGAAGAAGAAGAAGCGTCCCAGAATCGAAAAGTAGGCAGATAGACGCACACTTCATCTGACATCATACGTTGATGGACAAAGAGAGAAATAGAGGGGATGAAGTTAATCCTATGAGATAGAGAGAACCTACAACAAATGATGGCCAACAACTTGACGGCCTTCTGGATTGCATAGGAGACAAGGAGGACATGGAGAGTAGCATCCACATGCTGCTAGGGGACCTGCCAACGGAGGACACATGGTTGTCCATCGCCTACTCGCCCTACTCTCTTCCGCCACACCACCTGCCACCCAGACCCTCCCCCACCAGTAATTGTGAAGATGATAAAAGAGGTGCCCTTGTTGCCAAAGCTCGGTCACGACGTCCTCCTCTTGATCTGCGAGACCTCCACCTACTGCTGAACCGTGAGAGGTCATTGGACCTCTGGCTCTTGCTGGTGCCGCTGGCAGGGGAAAAAGACAACAAAGAAAAAGAAGAAGAAGAAGGCTCAGAGGTTGGAGGAGAGCTACAAGATCTACATTTGTAAAGTGCTGAACCACGTGCATCCAGACATCAGCATCTCCTCCAAGGCTATGGGCATCACAACCTCCTTCATCAACGACATGTTCAAGAAGCTCATCCACATGAGGCTTCCCATCTTGCCCGTGACAAGAAGCCCACCATCACGTCGCGGGAGATACAGACGGCTGTCCACTTCATCTTGCTCGGGGAGCTTGCCAAGCACGTTGTTTCCGAGGACACCAAGGCCGTCACCTAAAATCACACATCATCACACGCCCTTCTTTCTTTCCTTCTTCCAAGGCTGAGAAGAAGTCTGCCAAGGAAGGTAGCAGTGCCGAAAAGAAGAAGAAGAGGAAGGACCAGGCCTGCGGGGGGAAGAAGAAGAAGCAGAGCACAAGGTCGAAGAGAAGAGAAGAAAAAGATGGAAGGGAAGGAAGAATGGAAGAAGAAGATGTGTGGTTATCTGCGGAGGGCTTCTCTTCTCCACCAAACACCCAACCCCTCGATGCCTTCCAGCCTTGCCGGTTATCCCACCACAATCGACTCGGCACCCCAGCTTCTATGCCATCCCACCCCTGTGCACCAACACATCTCATCATATCTTTTTCTTACCTTATCCCTAGCCCTAACGCAATATCTTATTTTCTCCTAACCCTCAACCATTTTTATAAAAAGAGAAAACCATTAACTTAAACATAAGCATTTAATTCAATAAACTACTCTTTAAAAAAATGAGGGATAAATTGAAAACATAACATTTAAGGAACTAGTGTATACTATTTAAGGGTTGTTTCCATGCTCTCCCTTTCTGCCTATACAACTTTATGAGAGGCCCCTACTACTATAGACCCTCATAAGCCTTGCCTTCTTTTCATTATCTCTCTCATTAACCTCAAGCTTGTACACCTTTTATTTATCCACTTCAACCTCTTTTTACCTTCCCCATCTTTGTATTTACAAGGGCCACCTTCAACTACATTTTGTGAAATCACAATCAAATATAAAAGTTAGAATCTTAAAATATATCCTTTTAAAAAAAAAAAAAAACCCATTTTCACAATAGCATGTTTTCATGCTTTCCTCTTTCCCCTTGTCAAGTATTAACGAATTTTCCTTGGGGCTACATGATGGAGTTTTCTTTCTTTTCTCTATTGGAATGGAGGAGTTGTGCTTGTGATCCCTTGTCAACGACAAAACCCTATCCTTTGAAGACTAGTAAAGTTTTTCAGTGTGGGAGTATTTGAGGCAGGAGTTCCCTTACTCTGGTGGTCATGATTTGGAGTCCCATACCCTACCATGGCTAGGCCTTATGATCGAAGTTGTTTTACTAGCAATTTTGAAAATGTTTTGTGTTAGACAGTGGTTCTTCTTTGACAAGGTTCGCGAGGACGCTTCACATTTCAGTGTGGGAGGAATATGATGACGCCAAAAGAAGCATAAAAATAAGGCACAAAAATGTCCATGCATATATCACAATTTCATCTTTTGTCAAAAAGATAACAAGTACATTGTTACAAAATCACCAAAAAGAGAGAGATATAAGAGGGCCACATCCACATCCACATACACCATAATAAATAAATGATATACACAAAAGTGTTACGTGCATGTATTGGTGAAGGGTAGGAATACTCAAAATTAAAGGCCAAAGGTCTTATGATATCAAATGTATCAAAGTTTCAAAGAAATAATAAAATACGAAGGGGTGTGCTTTTTGGGGAAGAGGTGGGGTGGAGTGTACGAGTGGTTATGTGCCTCTTTCCCTTCCCTCTCTTGTCCAATTGCATATTCTCCTTTTTGGTGGTGCAAAAGTTTGTTCTCTCTCCTCTCTCCTCTGTCTTTTGTGCAGAAATTCCTCTTTTCCCTTTTATTCTTGTATAATGGTTGAAGCCATAGAAACAGGGAACGGCCGTTCCGGCCTATAGGAACGGCCGTTCCGGCCTATAGGAACGGCCTAACGCATTCCAAACCCTCCAAGGAGGTGAAACGGCCAGGGAACGTTCCCTGCCGTTCCCCCTGCCATTCCCCTTGCCGTTCCCTGTTTGGAACGGCCGTTCGAGGCCTGTTGACTGAAAATTGACGTTTTTTCTTGTTTTCTTTTTTGCTTGGGTCACAGTTCTTCTACCACATATTCACCCATCTCCATTGCCTAATGTGCACACACTAATCTCTCTTTTTTTTTTTTTCGTAAAAGGTAATTGTATTAATTACGAAAAAAAGTACAAGATAACTTGATTACAAGATACATGACGCCAATCCAGGCCATCATGTGAAGAGGGGCTAAGTGCTACAAGTTACAAAGTTATGACAAGGGGGCAGATGAAATTGCCATAAGCCAGGGACGGAAGTCCTCCCTAGAGAGCAAATCAGAATGCCGGAGAAGATCCAACTGCCAATACAAAAGGCCCTTAAGCCTCGCAATATGTCGCTGAACATTATAGGCGGAGTCAAAAAGAAAAGCATTCCTAATGGTCCAGTTATGCCAACAGCCCCAATATCGAAGAAAATGATACATGAGTTTCATATGTGGCTGTGCAGGAGTGGGGTATTTGGGCTGCCCGAAAACCCAATCAAATGGGCGCAGGGTGAATCCAACCGCTCCTTGCCAAATAGGCGACAAAAAGAACCAGATTCTTTTTGCGACAGGGCAAGAAATAAATCTGTGACGGGCTGATTCCACCGCAGTGGTGCAAAAGAAACAGTTGCCATTGGAGATTCGTCGCTTGGAAAGAGCCGACGCAAGCGGGAGACCACCAATCATCACTCTCCAAAGAAATACTTTACATTTGAAGGGGGTCTTGTTCAACCAGCCCTCCATCACAGTTGCCCTCCACCAGGACCAGGATTTTCGTAAGCCCCATAAAGCATTGGCTTTGGTAACTAACCATTGTTGATCTTTGATCAGAATATGATAAACTTGATTAGCAGAAGCTTTGCTTAAAGGCAGCCGGCCTTGTAAGTTCCAATCCTGCCAAGGATGATCTGAAGCAAGGGCAGGAAAGGGTTGTCTGTTCTGGAGCATCCGCAAAAGCTGTTCCCATAAAGGCCTATATCCCCGCGGAATCCTGTAAAGCCTCCTGGCTGTACGAAAAGATATAAGCACATTGCGACTAGCAAGGGTGGCATCCGCGACCGAAGACAAGCCCAAACGAGCCATCCGGTTGAATTGTGGTCGAAGCTCATTTTTGCCTTCCCATACAAGTAAACGCGAGACTGCCAATAATTCCAATTGAAAAGAATTCGTAGTCAAGTGATCCTCCGCTGGATGCCACTGAGCCTTTAGAAGGACCCGTTTCCAGGAACATACCAAATGATTGAGCAGCGACGAGGAAGAACTGGAGAACCTTGAATCAGCATTAAGAACATGCCACCAAGAAGTCCGGATTTGGGTATTGCCATGCAGAAGCCCATGGCTCTCAAGGAAATAACGGGCTATATCGACCCATGGATGATGATCCAAGCACATGGCGCGAAAGAGAGACCAACGGAGTGCCTGCATGTGAGTCTGGACATCTAAAATAGCTCCGCCACCCATGCGTTTAGGGGTGCAGGCATGCGACCAAGAAATCCAGGAAATACCTGCATGCAATGAGTCCTTCTTCCATAGCATGAAGTGAATAGACTGAGTAAGAACATTGAGAGTCGTAGCAGTCCAAGGCAACAATGGCAAAAAATATGTCAGCATTGGCAACATAATTGTCTGGGCCACTTTGAGACGAATATGGAAGGGCCAGGCTTGAGATTTCCAATACATAAACTTGGCCACCATTTTCTGAGAAATCCACTGCAGAAGCTGCTTTGGTGGAACGTCGACACCCAAAGGGTACCCAAGGTGCCTGACAATGGAGCCACGAGGAATAACCAGACCCTGCTAGTCCAAGGACTGCAAATCCGACTCCGTGCAGCTGAGAATGACTGATTTGAGCGCATTGATGCGAAGGCCAGAGGCTTGGCCAAAAATGCCCCAAACATCCAATGTGCGCTTGAGGTTGTCCTTGTCCGCCCGCAAAATCATAAAAGTATCATCCGCCAGGGATTGGCTAATGAAGTGCTGGCCTGAAGGAAGCGACAGACCGGCCAACTGAGAAGAGGCTACCATATGGGATAACATGGAAAGAACTGGATGTGTCGCGAGGGCAAAGAATAGCGGGCTCAAAGGGCATCCTTGCCTGACTGAGCGGGCAAGTACAAATGGCTCAGTAACACCACCGTTCAGCATGACTCGCGAAGACGCCGCAGCGCTAATGGTGTAGATTAGACGAGACATCCTGGGACCAAAGCCCATAGCCGACATAAGTTCAGTAACGAAAGACCAATCCAGATAGTCAAAAGCCTTTTCCAGGTCCAATTGAATGAGTACTACCTCCTGGTTAGAATGCCTTGCATAATCAATAGCTAGTTGAGCATTCAATACATTGTGCAGAATATTTCGGCCCTTAATGAAACCATACTGTAGAGGATGCACAATGGCCGGGAGATGCTTATGAAGCCGATTCGCCATTATTTTGGAAAAGATTTTGTACATTGAACCCATCAAGGAAATGGGGCGCCACTGTGTCAATGTAGATGGCGAAGGAACTTTTGGAAGCAGTTTAATAAGGCCTTCTTTCCATGAGGCCGGCATGATCCCGGTTTGCCATACCTGCTGAAACAAGGCCTACAATGGTTTCGCCAGTTGGGTAGCAAAAGCTTCAAAGAACTCATTGGTGAGACCATCCCAACCCGGGCTTTTATCCTTGGGCAAATGTAACAAGACGTCCATAACCTCTGCCTCACAAATATCGGACTCCATAATAGCTTGCATGTCCTGCGGTAGCTGATTACGGACCAGGTCATAAAAATCCGAACGGGCCTGAGTGATTTGATCTGAAGGTGGAGAAGTGGTGCCGAGAAGATCACGGAAATAAGTCCTGCACATCTGCACAATAGTCTGCGGATCCATGATAAGGTGACCTTCTGCATCCTCGAGTCTGGTCATATTCTCCCTGGCAGGAGAGGCGTGAAGAGCTCGAAAGAATTTATGGGTTTGACATGCATTATCTTGCAACGTCTCTGTCAGATGTTGCAGTTTGGCCTGCTGATATGATTTCAATTGGAATTCTTTAAGAAGATCCGCCACTCGCATGGCCAGTGCGAGCAGAAATGCATCATCCGGAGTGTCCACCAGCAAAGAACGAACCAAAGCCAGCATGTCCTCGGCTGCCTTGCGACGCTGCCGACAAAGAGAGGCATGGTGGATCCCATACTGCCGAGCAACCCGCTGCACATTAGAGAGCAATCGTTCGAATGACGCAGTGCCCTGAGAAGAGAAGTCGAAGAGAAATCTGTCAATCAATTGCTGCATATAGCCCTGAAAGATGGCATGCTTCAGGTAAGACGAATTGAAACGCAAAGGGAGTCTCTCAAGAAATTGCTTGAACGGGGCAATGGGTTGTGCAAGCAGCTCAAGCTGCAGAGGGAAATGGTCCGACAGGGCATATTGCTGCAATACTTTTATTTCGAGCAGCTCAGGAAGAAAATCATCATTCTGCATGATATATATACGATCCAATCTCGACCATGTTGTTGCATACTGGGCAGAATGGAAAGTAAACCCTGTAGCGGACGGGTGTAGCCAGGACCAGAGATCTTGCTTGAGGACGTCAAGAGCCAACGCCTGCCACATACGACTTTCCGGCGTATCCATCACCGAATGCTCTGATGTGGACTGGGAGGAATCCACACACATATTGAAATCCCCCATGAAGAAGCCCCGTCTACCAAGTGACAAGGAGGCTTGAAAAGTTTGCCAAACCGCCCGACGAGATAAGGAATCATTCGGAGCATAGAGGCCAAGTAGCCATAAGATTTCCCCTTCGAATATAATTTCAATCACCAAAAAACGGCCATGAACATCATTTTTAATCAGAACAGGCTGATATTTGTCATGGACAATCATGAGCACACCCGAATAATGCATGGCCTGTGACCCAGCATAAAACAATCTAAAGCCATGGCAATCTACCACTTTTCCGGCTTCATCGTGACTCTTGTGCTCAACAGCGCACAGGACATCCCACTGATTTTCATGCAACACAGTCCACATAGCATGTTGCTTGTGTCGAGAACAAATTCCACGCACATTCCACGTGGCGATTTTCATGTATACTGAAAACAAAATCAGGTACGAGGCACTGCTTGCCTCGATTTGACTTTGTCAGCGAGAATGTCCAGGACTCCCTCGTCCAAGAGATCTGCCAACACTGCAAAAGAGTTCTGCGGACCAGATTTGGAAGTAGACGGCATATCTGCTGGGTTTGGATGGAACGGGGATAACGACGGTCCCACGGGGTAATGACATTACCTCTGGTATCAAATGCCAGCTTAGCAGAAGGACCCTTTGAACGATCCGAGGACATTTTCCTGGCGGGCTGATGACGGGGGGCAGAGGAAACCATAGCAGGAGCCGAGCGCTCAGAAGACTGCATTTCCTTCCTTCGCATGTATGTACGCATGGAATCTTGTGATGTAATAGGCACATTGTTCTCCATGGCCGCAACAACCCTGTTGCCTTTTTTTGCACGGACTTCCACCCAATTAGTGGCGCTAGAATCCAGACCCGCAACCTGTTGTTTACCTTTGGCCAAAGCTTGAGGCTGATGGGTAGCATCCAGCGATGGGGCATCGCACACCATCTCTTCCATGGGCGGCACAGCATGGCCATCATGGGAAGTGTGTTGCTGTTCCGGGCACTCGGCCATAAAGTGCCCCAACTGTCCACAGGAGAAGCAGTGCCCTGCAAAATTGCCCCATTTCAAACGAAAGTGTAATGGGTGCATGCCAGGGCAATTGAGGCGTAACCAGGCAGGCCTTTTTCTTGCAGTGTCCCATAGCATACACAAGCGGTTGCGATTCACAGCCCGGAGACTGGGAGGGACCAGAACAGTGCCCACAACGGCCATGGCATCCTTCAATAGCGGCCAATAAACAGCCGGACAGTTTTCCACCTCGACCCAGACCGGGCATTCACGTTGCAGCAGACGCTGAAAATCTGCCATTGGACGCCATGGAACCACATGAACCAACCGGCGTTCAAAAAACAAAGGCAGTTTAGACAGGAGAGCAGCACGGTGCGTCTCTGATTTCAACAGGACCTCAAAAAAACCCCGGGAGCCAACAAAAATCTCTTCAACACAGTCCCCTTGTAGCAGATGTTGCAACCACTGGCGAATACGGGAAAGCAACGGGATTCGACCAGTGAAGAAAAGTATCACTGCGCGATCATAAAATACCGAAAAAGAGCGTAGGACAGTTTTTGGATCCACGGTGGCGTCCAGCACATCGTCAGGTGCAGAGTCAAAAAATGCTTCCTGATTATGTTGAACATAATCGCCAAGCAAAGTGTTTGCAAATTCCAGCAAGTGTTCCCAGTCCACTTCCTGAGAGTCCACCGAATCCGAGGCAACCTGGGCATAGGACCGATCCTGAGAAACGTCTATCTCTTCCGAAGCATGCTTGGTACGTTTACCCGCAGGCTGGATGTCAGGACCAGAGGGCATCTCTTCGTTGCACGGAACCATATCCTCAGGGTCCTCCGCATCGGAATCCGGGCCCAGTGCTGCCACTGTTTGATCTATGAAGTCCAGATCCAAACCAGCCATCGTATATGATGATTTGATCTCGAAGGAGGACTGACCCTCTGTTTTGCCGGCTCACTCGCTTTCCCTTTTTTCTGTCTCCGTGCAGGGGCAGACAGGCGAAGCACAGGCCGGGCGGTCTCCACAGCAAGACGGGACAGGCTGGGCTGCCGGGCAGGGGTCCGTCAGCAGTGTCCGGGAACAGGGCACGCTGGCGGTGCCAGGAGCAGGGCGACTGTTGAACTTAGGGTTTTTGGTGGAATAGACAAGGGCGTGAAACGTGATGCAGAGCCTACCAGCGCGACGCGCACTGCTGCAGCAGAGAGAAAGCGGCGGACGGATGCCAGCGGCCGATTCCAGCCGCAGACGGAACCTGCGTGACGACAGGACAGGACCTGCGGGACGGGACCTACGGGACGGGACGGGACGGGGACGGGGCCTGCGTGACGGCACCTGCGTGGCGGAACCTGTGACGACGGGACGGGACGGAACCTGCGACCTGCAGGCGAGGGCGACGGGCGGGACGTGCAGGCAAGGGCGTCAGGCGGGACCTGCAGGCGAGGGCGTCAGGCGAGGGCGACGGGCGGGACCTGCAGGCGATGGCGTCAGGCGGCAGCGACGCCGCATGCTCTCTCTCTCTCTCTTCGCTCTCTCTCTCTCTCTCTCTCTCACACTAATCTCTCTCTCTCTCTCTCTCTCTCTCACACTAATCTCTCTCTCTCTCTCTCTCTCTCTCTCTCTCTCTCTCTCTCTCTCTCGGGTTGAAGATTCAAAGTGTCAAGACAATCCACAAGCTAATTAGGAGTCCATGCAAAGTTCAAATTTGATGCATTATCAACTCTTGCAAATCAGAATCTAATTTCAGCTGATCCTCAATTCCAAGGTAGTCATCCATTTATATTGTCTAATTTCAAGGGAAATTGGGATAATTGGGGCAATTCAAGGCAATTTGGAGCTATGGGGGTAATCAAGTCAATTTTGGGACATTTGGTCCAATTTCATGCATTGATGGGTATTGGGGCAATTAGAAGGACGTTCTTTGGGGCAATTTGGGTCATGCAGGGCATATTTGGGGCACTTAAGACATGTGCCGTTCCCCCCGTTCCCGTTCCCCGACCTTGGACGTTCCACCCATTCCAGGGGGTCCCGTTCCCGTTCCCGTTCCCCGTTCCCCGTTCCAGGTAACTATGGTTGAAGCTATGGATGAAGATGATGAAGATAACGAATCGGTTCATTATTAAGTGGAAGATTTATGGTTTCTTTTCAGTTTTGAGATTAATGGCTCAACCATGTGCATAGATTTTGCATGCTTCTACCTTGGTTTCATGTTCATTTTCTATCGTGGGAGGGTTGCTGTCAGGCCCAAACTATAACAATGTGGAATAGGTAGGAGCAGAAGCCTTCATTCCAGTTTTATCATACGCAGATGGGATTAAACGCATAATTGACTCTCTCTCAAGGGGCTGCGGCAGCTTCTGTATCTGCTTAATTCTTTTTGCACAGAGAGAGATGTCAAAGTGAACTTGGGAAAAGGTTATGGTCTTTCTGATTCTTTGACACCTCCCCTACCCACATAGCCAACACGAGAGATTATATGAGCAAAACTACTTATCACCTCTTTGGCTGATGCCTTGTTCCAAGTGGTTAAGTTCATCTACAAACCACAACAGCTGACATATAATGCGGTTTATTCCAAATAGTTTTTCTTTTTTTTTCCTTTTTTTTTTGGGGTGGGGGGGGGCGGGGAGGGGGGACCCGAGAAAGACATTGTCTAGACACAGAAGTTCCTTCTACCAAGCTTAGGATCTGATGCAGATTTGGTGACTGCACAAAGTGTTCCAACCAAAAGGTGGAGGTGGTTCAGTTAGATGTAGAGATAGTATACCATCATGTTAGCTGATCATCTCTGTTGCAGCTTATGCAAGCAATTGGTTTTGGACCTTAATGTTTAAAAGATTTTCCTACCATCACCAATAATCAGGTTGCCTGGACAAGGCTTATGATGGCTTTGATATAAGGATTCCCACTGAATCCTTTAATTTTTACTAAAGGTACTCATCCTATGATTTCATCATTGTTTAAAATGGCTGACAATTGAGAAACTGTGAGATGGAAAGTTCCTGCTGTGCCATATCTAGTAGGGCAGATACCAGCTCACAAACAGAAGGATAACGTGGAAGGAAACAATGACAGCCTGGCATCATTTGGTTGCCCTTCCAGTTTACATATCTATATGTGAAAATGAGCCCTCTCAGTTGCACGGGCCAGTGCTCATCAAATCTCGGTTGGCATTGGACAGTCATTCAATGAGTCAGTACACATTTAGCAAAAATTGATAAGGAACCTATGGATTTTCTAGATAAACTCCTAGAAGAATTCAAGACAAATATATTTGTTGGAAATCTCAACCCTTTGCATCTCCGTCCAAAGGTGGCATGGGTGATAATGATCAGCATGGTGACCTTTTTCTTACTTTTTCTGCCATGATCGGAGGAAGCTCTTGATATCTTACCAACCCATCCAATCATACAGAAGAAAAACGCGATAAGTGTAGTCAGGTATGGATTTCCTCTTGCCAATGCACAGTTACATATGATGGCTTCGTGCTGGCTGTTTCAAAATGCATCTCACACCTATTACTGATGGGTAATTAGGGCTAGAACTTTGATTAAGCGGGCTGTTATATTTAATGGCATATCCCTATAAGACCTTGTGGTAAGATATCGTGAATGGCAGTCAGAGGGCTAACAAATTTTTTCCTTGAATCTATTGTTTTTATATCTTGGTTTCTAGGCAAGCAGTGTCACCATTGAAATGGTCAGTCTACAAATGTGGTTTACAATATGCTTGTGACAGAAAACATTGAGTTACAAAAAAGGCTTAAAAGTTAACGCTGTGCAGCGTGCTGGAAGACCATAACGGTGAGTGTTCGAACTTCCAAACTGTTAGTGGGTGCATCACTGATTAGAGATCAGTTGACAAAAGTCGATACTCTGTTTCTTACAGCTTGCATTGAGTCTAGTATGCATATCTTTAAGTCTTGCGCAGTGGCTCATAATGTGTGGTCATATATTAGTATAGTTTAGGAACCCCATCAGCACCAATTTGAAGCACAATGATTGGATATTTGATTGGATTCCCAGATGCCCATGGAAGCAGGCCTTCTTTCATTTCTCCTGACAGTGGCATTTATGGCACAAATGGTTGACAAAGAACTACTTTGTTTTCTGGTTTGGCGCAAAGCATTTCTTCACATGGCATGGCTGTGAAGATTACTTATTTGGCAAACTTCCTCATTTGGAGAAGCTGAAGTGCTTTACAGACAAAAGCTTGTGCTTTAGATTCAGGTGTGACTAGAATTGTGCAGTGGCCTCATGTTGAGGCTTATATGCATCATCTTCACAGAAAACAAGCTGCAGGAGGCTAATGAATTCCACAGACTGGCCAGACTTTGAACACTTCATTTATTAAGCAGAAACTTGGCAAAATGAGTATTACCCAACAATTCTATGTCTGCTTCCAATGTTGTAGGGTAACCATCAAGAAGAGCCTGACATTCATCCTTCAACTCTTTTGCAGCTTTCTTTTCTAAGCTTGGGAGGAAAGGTAAATCTCCATCTGACCATAATGGCAGGCTTCTTGCTGCTGCTATCAAAGAACCATCTGAGAAATCATCTGCACCATCATGTTGACCATCTGATAAAACAATGGCACCATTTTGTCAAATAACAAATAACAAGACACTATTGCGAGCTAAAGAGTAACCAGCAACTTACTACCATCATATACAATGCAAAGAAAGGTATATTCTTGAAATGAAATAACAGATACTTCAAAAGCTTCAGAGTTCACGAAGGCAAACTGTTAAGCAAAGCATTCATAGGACAACAAACAAGGTAGTAGATATCAATACAACAAAGTTTGCCCAAGCAAGCTTCATGAGATCTTACATAAAATATAGAAGCCTCACCTATACCATTCGACTATCCCCTAATGTTTTGTTACCACAATTCAAAATCTTACCATCATAGTGGTACTCATCTGGAACCCCAGCAATGGAAAATGCTGAGAGAAAGGAGTCCTTGTGTATACTTGCTCTTCCAGAAAATGTCGCTTTATCCCATGGATTCTGTGAAAATAAGCAGATTGAATTCTTCATAAGATTTCATAGAAGTTCCAACAATTAATCAATCACCAATGTTCTTACTCTTGCATCAGCATTTTTCCTTCAGCACATTACTGTAAGCGAAGCAAAATACATAAGGCATACTTTACGAAAATTAGAGAAAGAATATTATCATGAAATGAATCTCCATCAAGATTTAAAACACATCCCCCAATTTGGATTTTCATCATAATAATCCCTGAAATACAACCGATACTCTGAGGTCAAACAAAGATAGATAAAGCTAACTGCTGAAAGCAGAAACCATATAAAACATCATAGCCTGGAATATCGTTAAGTTCCATACAGTCTGACTAGGATTACAGCCCATAGCTTCCCAAAAGACTTGGATTTTGAGTAGCCAAACAAATGGAGTTTAAAACTACAAGCCAAAAAACCAACCATGCAACAAAACCCAAGAAAGCGCCTATGAAAGAGCATACACAAATTGCAGTGCCATCTATTGCGATTTTCCCATCAGCTGGGAAACTTCACCAGACTTCAGCAACGTGATCCATGTGAATAAGTGGTACTTCAATGGTGATTTTCCCCCACAATCAGAGAGCACACTTTCCTCCACTTATAATCAGATTTCTTTACAAAAGAAGATTTCTAGCCGCCTTAGAAAAGAGATCCTCCAATTAGTAAGAATGCAAAGGGCCACAGATCTCCTGAAGTTTTAACATTTTGTTGTTTTGACTCTTAACTTGTAAGTTAGTAATAAGTATTTTATGTCCCTCAATCATGTAATGATCATGTATGATATTTGACATAAGCTGTAACATGTTCAACTTCAAACTTCATGAATTCAATCATGTGGCATGAAGACTTGAAGTTTGTTTGAAATTTGGATAGATATTGTTGCAAGCATTAATATATTTAGATACCTATGTATTTAATTTAGGGTAAAATCTGAAACTCCCTCCCTGATTTCCAAAGCTCATCTATACTGTGGCCTCCAAGGATTTGTCGATTTCTCTCTCCTCATCAAACTTCTTGATGTGCATGTCAAAATATCTAACTTAATACCACCCCTCACAAGGCTGGATGGTAGCAATTCTTCCACCATCTTCTTTCCCTTATCTACTTTAAGCAAATGGAAAGAGAGACAATATCGTTGATGGTCCATGCAATCTCTATTTCTGCTTATCATTGCCACTCTTTGAGGAAGGCAAGAGGACTAAAAAGGCCACCTATTGGTTGGGCAAGAGTGGCTTGGTTCTTTTCAGTGATGCTGCACCAATCAAATGGCTTCTCTTGGATGGTATGGAGCCCACAACAAAGGAAGAGTAGACAAATGAAGAGGTGCCTTCTTGTGCATCAAGAGCACCTGAATCAGGAACCACCACTTCCTGTCTCACTAGAATGGAAATACAACATATCAAGATTTCCATCTAGACATTCATAGATGATTGATTATTCTCCACTTTGGGTGTTTGGAACTCTCCAGTGATGGTTCTACCTAGTAAACTGCCCATTTTCCATACTTCCTTGCTTCTATGCTTCATGTGCTTTGGTTAATTCATGATTTCTGATCTTAAGTTGTGTGGACATGACCTCACTAGTCATCCAAGGTTAAGTGCCTTATAGTAAGTGGGTCTATTTCATCACATCACTCTTTTCCCTGCATGGTTGTATATCTCAAGACCAGCTGCTTTTCTTTTACATAATTGAACAATCTTTGACATTGATGAATGGCTCGACATTTTGGAACACGTAACTATCATTCTAATCTTCTCTTTCTTGAAGACTTCAACGTTATCCCAACCCTCCATTGAGCCTCCTACTTTAACTTCTTTGGCAATCCATTCTTCTTGATGTTTTTTTCCATTTGAGACATGAGTTCCTATAACCAGCCTTCCCTCCGTGGATGGATGGGAATTCCCTAATTACAACTTAGTTATAGCGATAGCATTTATTACAAAACTGAGAAATGCAAATTAACTTACAAACTTGGACAATGGACCCCCTGTTGGCCCCAAAACTGGCACCCCTATCGGTATTTATTTAACTTCATTGAAGAAGAAGCTGATGTACGATGGGATTCTCCCAATCCCTTTCGGTATTCCAACTCCCCTTTCTGTCCAAAATGACTAGCAAGTTTTCAATCAGATTTGCTCCTTGATTTGAGTAGTCAATTGGCCTTCATCTGCTTTGATGGAAAATGCCCCAACGTTATTGATTTGCTGGTCCCTCCACTTGAATTTGACTGAAAACACCTTTAGCCTTATTGAATCCAAGTCTTGGAGCTTCCAACTTCTAGCACACTTCCCGAGGCTGTTGCTAAACCCTAATTTTTGCCTACAGATTAGGGTTTACACCAAAGAAATTTGAAATTTCTTAGCCTTTGGTGATCTCAATGCTATAATCTTCTGAGCAGGGCTGTAGAAAGTTTGGAAGATGAAAGAGAATGCTAAAGAGAGAGAAAATTCAGACTTTCTTCTCGAAGAACTAAACAAAATCTATTATCTACTATTGCTGCCTTGTCTCAACAGCTTATAGATGCAAAGAATTATAGAAAATCACTCATTTACTACGGCTACCCTATCTCAAAAGCCCATAGATGCTGTCATTTACTGTTGATTGGTCTTCTCTTGCTCCTGGATGGCTCAAAAGGTCCTCCAATGGCTGCAAATCAGACCAATAGCATCTCCTCCCTCTCTCTTACAAGCCAAATATACTAAAAATGCTTCTCTCCAATCTCTAAAGACGTTTTTTAGTCTTGCATGGCATTTTCAAAAGTGGCAATCTTCCCAAATGGTTTATCCAGCACTATCCATAATTAAATATTAATTTTAAGTCTTTAAATACTAAAAATTAATCTATAAATTATTTTGGTGTGTTGAAAAATTCAGACTCTCTTCGTGAAGAATTGAAAAAAATTTGACATCTACTACTATTGCCATGTCTCAAGAATTGATAGATGCAAAGAACTAAAGAAAATTAGTTATTTACTACTGCTGCCTTAGATCAAAAGCCTGTAGATGCTGCCACCTGCTATTGATTGGTCTTCTCCTGTCCTTGGTTGCCTTAGAAAATCCTCCAATGGCTGCAAATGAGACCAACATCTCCTTCCTCTCTCTTGCAAGCTGAATATACTAAAAATGCATCTCTTCAACCTCTAAAGACGTTTTTGAGTCTTGCATGGACATTTTTGGACAAGTGACAACCTTTCCAAATGGTTTTTCAACATTATTCATAATTAAATATTAATTTTCAATCTTTAAATACTGAAAATCCTTAAATACTGAAAATTAATCTAGTAATTATTTTGGTGTCCTGAAAAATAATCTAACCAGCCAATAATTAAATTGACTAGGCAATTTTCATTGCTGAGTGTCTTTGTGCCATCTTTGACCATCGGATTGGTGTTAGTTACCATTAAATGCCACTTCTCTAGTGTCACCAATTGACACTTATGGCCAAATGAACAACCTAAGCCAACAACCGACACCAAATACCACCAAGTACATGTGCAACATAACTTATAGTAACTTTTGCCTTTGACATCCCGCGATTTTATCGGGTCCTGAGCTCGTAAATTTACTCTAATGCCAGTTACACCTTACATATGCAACATTTAACCATATGATTAAAAATTGATCCACATGTTAAGTGATGTTTCAAAAATACATGTCCTCATGACAATTCTTGTAGTAAGAATTTATTTTTTTCCCTCAATTTTGTATCTAGTTAGTTGAGTTTGGTGATCTTGACTTCTCTCTTTTGTTGATGACTAGCTTGCTCCTCTAGTTTTGGATCCGTTTCTTTCTTTCTTGCAACTTTTTTTGTAGGATTTTACTTTCTTGTTGTGGATGTTGTATTGTGTCCATCACAAACCACTCGCAAGGGATAAACCTCGTGGTAGGTCTTCATCGGGTTGAGGTAAGTACTTCAAAAAAGCTCAACCTAGTTGGCATCTTTGTGCGCAATTGGAATTAGAACCAAGGAACTATTATTGTTGATGTGCCTTGGCCATTTGGGGATAGTCCCTTGCTCCAACTCAAAGGGACTACACTAGCTTAGAGCTCATGAGGCTGCCCATAGGTGTGTTTGGGCCCTTTTATCTTTTTTTGGAATTTAAGTTTCGTTACAGTGCCCTTTATGTGTGTGTATTTGATTGTTGGGTTTTTTTTTTTTTTTTTTTGCCAAGGGGAAAGAATGATGTGTCCACACGTGTGGGGCAAAGAAAGAGATCAAGGAATATGTATTTACATGTCCAAAAAGCCAAAATTGCCTATGAGAATAAGAAATGAGTACATCTGATTATGTCGTCTTGACTCTAGAACAACAACAAAATATATTGATACTTACAATCTAAACTGCTAAAAGCATAGGCTATCATTGCGTTCAAAACGTTCTCTCCATGATCCTTTAGCTACCCTATAGGATTCGAGCCTGATCAATAGGACTCTCTAGAAATGCTCCACTCTCCTCCAGGTAAGAATATTTGTCATGGGGTGATTCAAGACAAAAAGTCCACTGAGAGAAGGTACTCATCTTTCATGGCAAGTGATGATGGCTCAAATTTGCCGAAGGTAAGGATGTTGAGCACGACGACAAGGTGGGGCAATGGAGTGTGGCTCCTAGTCCGTTGTGACCCCTTTGACTCCTGGATGGTCTGGCAATGCCGATGTAGTGCTAATGTCTATTGAGCTTGCTTTGAAGTTAAAGAAATCAATAAAATCTTGTTGGCTCACTAGCTTCATCTCTCTGTTTATTATACTCATCAGAAACTTCTCTCTATGTGTCCAAAGCTACAATAAGAATGGTCCCATGCATCTTTGATCCCCATGCTCCATGACCTTGCAAAAGGCCAAAACCCCTCTTAGAAAAGGCAATGGAATCTCCCTCTGATCTTGTAATATACAGCACATCCGTAGATAAAGTGCATGTCGAGGCATCTCTACATATCTTCTTGTATTAATCTCGTGTTGCTGTGAGATGTCCACATCTGTCCAATAACACTAGGTATCCCATGGAAGAGGTAGATATTCATACCAACCTAGCATTGAATCCCTTTGCCGGTGATGTAATAATGGTGTTGATACCATGCCATATTTGTGCCACGGGGCTCTAGGGGGTGCACCCACCTATGTATGATTTGTATCAATCTTCACAATATCTGACTTCGTGGTTCGATTCCACTGTGTAGAAGTGAGATCTAAGTATAAGCAATTGAAACTGTACTACGATGGTGCTAGTGGAAGTACATCCATCTCTTATCCATGTGTCTTGAACCATGACTACATCTCTATATACCAATAATGTGTCTTCCCACTCTCTGCGAACTATCTAGATGAAATGAATGCCGATTGCAAATATCTGTATCTAGGGAGCTCCCATATCTTCTGCAAGCAAGTTTGTGATTGAAATAATGCCTCCATGACCACAATTCCTACTCCAATCTCCACTCTAATAATCTCATAGGGTGGTTTGCTCCATATCATGTAAGTAAATCATCATCACTAGCAGCCTCTCAATACTCTTCTATGTCTTTCTGCAAAGAGTTGGGCCCCATCTTGGGAAACCACATGACAAGGCTGGGGGCTTTTGAAATAGGAGACATGAAACGGGTTTCATAGATTTTATACGAGGTTCGTAAAATGTTAGAAATGGGTTTCATTCGAGTTGAAAAAAAGCATGAAAGTTTTATACACGCTTACTATATGACTCCTGTGACATAGAAAACACACATTGACATTATTCATTATTCTATACAATGCAAATGAACATTCGATATGGCATCAATATTTTCATGCATCATGGACCACTATCCATGCCCAACGTCAATTTTAGTTGTAAAAGGAGCCATTAGTATATGCAATCATCATGGATAACTCAAAACAAAATTCTCACAATCAATGCCAGTATCGATGTCAATGTGTTAAATAAATCCACGATAAATGATGAATACAAAAGTCCCAAGACATTTAGGGTATAGCATTTGTGAAAGTTTAAAATAGGTGTTTCATACATTTATGAAACGCTTAGTTATGAAATGGGTTTCGTAACCTTATGAAACAGGTTTCTTGGCAACTATGGCAAGGCTAGAGTACCAATGTATCAAAAACCAGAGTTGAGTTCATAGTTCCTAGAATTCATCATATCCACATTTTCCTCAACTGCTCCCAGTGCTGCATAACTTCTATCCAACCTAGCAACTGTTGCAACTCGCAATGAGAATGTAGGCCTTGTAAACGTAACCCCTAGATATACATAGGATCTAGCGTACTCAACCATATCCCCTCCAAGAGTAAACTGATGTCCTGCTTTGATCACACAAGCTTGTGTGGCATTAAACACCATAACCTTAGTCTTTTGAAGGTTCACTGTCAATCCCCTATCTGCGCAAAATGCTTGCTATGCATACTTGTGTCTCTACAAGCCCTCATGAGAGTACACGATCAATACCATATCATTTGCATGAAACAAGATGGCTATCAAAATGCCTACCAAGCTCGCACTTGGTCCCCCTAATCTATCCACATAATTTGAGAGCTCATCGACATAAAGACCAAAGAGAGTAGGTGAAAGTGAGCACCCTGGCTTCACCCCAATGATACTATCCCTCATGTTTAAAAGCCCTCTCGAAGAGCATAAGCTCCCTATCATTGAGTCATACAAGGTATAAATCCCCCTACTACAGTTGGAGTACCAATATGTGCTATATGAACTTGGCACGGGGCACCATGTCGAATGCTTTGCAAAAATCCACAAAACAGTAGGTGACCTGCCCTCCCCTTAAATAACTTTGAGAGGTACAAAGGTTTTCTTCAATAAACTCACCAAAAAACCCTCACACATGGCTCAATCAAAAAATGTGTCTCAAGAAAGGCGCAAGAAGCTCATGTGCACGTATAAAATGTTCCCTAATGAACCCATCATGATCTTCTACCTTCCCATGCTGCAATCTACAAATTGCATCTATCACCATCCCTATAGTAACGTATGAACTACAAGATAGGCGAGGTCTCTGAGGGGAAGACACAGGGGGACTGGCCTTGTACATCATATAGGTTGTTTGCACAGTTGTACCATGCCTTTAGTGCTCTAATTAGAGTACTCGATTATCTTTCCAAAAACATCTTCCATGCTATCTTACTGTCTCACCCCAAAAAGATTTGGTATATCTCTGCCTCCAGTTTAGCCAAATACATTTGTTTGTTTCTTTGCACTAGGTGTGAAAAGATCAATTGAGCTTGCCTATGTGTAGCATCTCTTGTAGCAATATCATGCTGCAACTTTATTTGTGCCTCATGACACTCATCATCATGCCAACACACACACACACACACACACACACACACACACACACACACACACAAATTTAAGTCCTGATAGTCTTTCGTCATTTTCTTTGAGGACCTGATGGTCTGATGTAACAGAATGTAATGAGAGAAAGAGAGAGAGTTTCTCTGATGACCTGATGGTCTGATGTAACAGAAAAGAGGAGATATAGAGAGAATGATGACCTGATGGTCTGATGTAAATATTTACTACTTAATTAAATTATTTTCACGAAAAAAAAAAAGAGAGAGATTAAACTCTACAAAAAGCCAATGTGGCCTATGAGGCAATCCAAAGTACATCCATGTCTAATGCCATCTCACTAGTAAAGAGAAGATAATACTAAAATAAGTGACCTATGAAACAATACCAAAAATAAGTATACAAGGCAACAATGCTAGAGTACAAGCATGTCTAGTGTCCTCTCATCTATAGAATGAAAAAGAAGTCCTAATTTGACATTACTATTTATGGAATTGTGTTGGAAACTATGGCCTATAGCAAATCTCAAGATCGGTGCATGATGTCAACTATGATACAATCCCTAATAACCGCTCAACTGATATGCCTGATGGTGAGTCGCCATTGTCTCCCTATGATGGCTCTGATTCGACTATGGTGCAGCCTTCTTGATCAGAGTCCCAGTACACGAGGTTGTGGTGCTTGAGAAAGTGAAATGGCTCTATCAAATGTGACTCTGTTATATGGAATGGAGGGTGTATGCCAAGGTGGCTTTGTCTCTCCTAGGTTATGTCTCTAGGGTATGATCTATAGAAAAACTCTGTCATTGCCCTTTGTGTGGGTCCCTTTGGGTGAGTTGGTCTCCTGTCTCACAATAGTGTTGTGCGGTACTTGTGAAAATCTAAGAGGGAAAGACCTAGGCATCTCTAATCCTCATACTCTATAAACCAATGAAGAGGTCCAAAATCATGACAAAAGGGGCAGTGGTACCATCCCCGTATCTTATAGTTTTTGTATGTACTGCTTTGTCTCAAGATCTCGGTCACAAAGCTAGCAAATCCTATTCTTTGTTGGGGTATCTATCTATTTGCTTGTCTCCATTTGTAGCCTATGAGAGGAGGTGCGAATGTGTCCAATAGCAGCCCAATATGTTGTTGGATAGACGGGTGTCCATGTACATTGGCCAAATAATGGAACCATCATTAGAGAGGCACAAGAAGTAACTTAGGTAGAATTCCATCCTTGATCCAAAAGAGAGGGAGGGTGGGTCCTTGTCTTTGTTGTCTCAACCCTCAAGATATCAGTTGTGATCACTTGGTTTAGCTCTAATCGGTTGAGAGAAAGTATAGCGCAATTGAGAATGTAGTCAACAAGTGGGCGGCAATCGATATATAAGCCATGTTGCCTCATCCAAATAGTCATCCGTGAAAACCAATAGTCCTTCCCCTTCATTACTAGTTGTCTAAATGAACTCAGTGCCAATTTGAAGTATCTATCATGCGGGAGATGCCATAATATATACCAAAAAGTCATTTCTCTAAAGAGTATCTTTGTGACTATAAACACTCACCCTAGCTCTACTCTAACAATGGATAGGGGGGTGGAGGGCCTACTCCTAATCATACATGCTATAATCATGATCAATAGTCTCTCCATGCTATCCGAACCATTGTAATAATCTCTCTCTATCCCAATCTAATCAATAAGCAAATAGAGGTGCCTATGGTACAAGCCACAAACCCATACCTCTAATCCATACAGTAGTGCTAATGTGACTAGGGTGTCAAACACCGTAGTTTGGCACGAGCATCCTAGAACCATATGTGAGGCTTGAGGACATTGACTCTGGAGTGCCCCGAGTGCTACATAGCCTCATGCTAGACAGCCCTCTATTGCCTCTCTTGATGAAAATTGTGGGTGACAGAAGGTGACTCCCAAATAAAAATACTCCCTCATAAGCTCCACTGTCTCTCTCCAAATATAAAATGGTACATGGACCTAGCCACCCATGTTGTTGAAGTGTTGAGACCATGGTTTTGGTCTTTACAAGGTTCACAATGAGGTGTCTATCTCTACAAAAGGCATGCAAAACATCTAAGTGGCAATGCAGTCCATTTGGTGAGTCCAAAATGAGAACAATATCATTAGCATACAAGAATATCGATATTAGCAGCCATTCTAGGCCGGGTCCAACTCCTCCTTGATCATTTTAATCAACACCTCATCTATATCTAATTCAAACCTGACTGCAAGTGGCCATCCCTATTTCACTCCTATTACACTACACCACTTCCATTGATGCTTTTGATAGCTTTTGGTCAAATGCCTTTCCCAAATATACTTATTCCACAGCTTGATGTTTACATTTATCTGTATCATCCATCCCCATGATTAATTGCAACCATACACTATCCACGAAGTCAATCACACAAGTAGGTAGTGCAATGATGATGTGCAAGCTCACTTCATAGAGAATCCGGATAGAAGATAAGGTATTTGTCAAGAAGAAGCAATAGTATACCGGAGTAAGATCCTTTGCCTTCATCAAGGGGATGTGTGCTCATTGATCATGCCACAGTTTTCCCAAGGCAACACTTGGATGCATTGAACATTGCATCAATTATTACACCATCCACATCACATGTCCATATGCACCTTTTGTGCCTTCTCATGTATACAAATAGGGGACCCTTTTAGCATTTTTGGATTTAGAAGAGGAAAGAGAAAGATGATCTAGATTACTTGGTGTATCGTGACCATATCAAGAAGATTATTGATCCGGTATTCAATGATCACTCTAATTTGATGTAAATAGAATAGGGGAATATGGGTCCAAACTCCACATACACACCACAATCATCATAGACCCTAGTTGTCCATGTTCAATGGACGCGTCAACTTGTCCAATCCATCCTATTCAGTATCACAGGTCTAATTATGTCTCATGGTGTCTGATGGAAACTGTATGACTATTTCAAAGTGCCTCTTTGTGACCATTTGGGGTCACTTTTGGAGTAAATTGTAGGTGTTGTTTAGGCTTCTAGAGTGTTATGAGATCCGTGGCCATTTCCATTATCTCTTTAGAGATGGATTTGGACCACTATCCAGAGCATGGATTTTACCAATCACCGATGAATTGGTCTCTTTCTCCTTGAGATACAACAACTTTGTGACATGCTCCTTAGGAGTATTGTTGCTCCTCACATCCTCACACAAAGCGATCATTGAGGAAGGAAAGGCCCATGGTCGACGCACCTGTTGCTGCTTTGTGGACTTCCACAAAGCCTTTGACACAGTACCAAGAGACGGACTAATAAATAGATTGCATACCATGGGAGTATCGAAAGAGCTCAGTTGGGGTATTTTGGCACTGTATGAGAGAGTTGTGGGCAAAGTCTGGACACCTGAGGACCTTTCGGCACCTATTTACTCCACCATTGGGGTGAAGCAGAGATGCCCCTTCTCTTCGACATTATTTGGCCTGTACATTGATAGGATTACTGATTACATTTCAGAGGAAGGAGATAGAGGAGCTCCACTAGCTGGCACTTGGATACCCCTCCTCTTGTATGCAGATGACATTGTATTGATAGCTGACTCTCCAAAGGGTCTAGAGAGACACTTGGATGCACTACACTCCTATACTGTGGACAATGGGCTTTCAGTGAACCTTGGTAAAACCAAGGTGATGGTATTTAATACTACACCACAGTGGGTCAAGAGATCAGCACCTAAATTCACATATGGATCTGAGGAGCTGGAATATGTGGATTCTTATACATACCTAGGAGTCTTATTCACAGGGCCCACCTTTTCTATGGGAGAGGCAACAGACACTAGACTGACTCGCGGATACACAGCACTAGGTGGTTTGGAGAGAATGTGCTCACAGGTGCAATTCCAAGAACCCCACACCCAGCTATGGCTCTTCGATACACTGGTCACATCCACACTACTTTATGGAGTACAAATATGGGGGCCTAGCCTTGACCACCGTAGAAAATCAGGGCGCACTTATGATGGATGGAGGTCGATGGAGAAACCCCTAGTGTCCATGATATCCAGGATGATCAGATGTAAGGCCTCAATGCCACATGAGATCATCAGAGCTGAGGTAGCACCTACACCGATTGTGGTAGAGGCCCTCACCCATAGTTACCTGGAACGGGGAATGAGAACGGGAACATGGCCCCCTTGGAACAGGGGGAACGGCACATGTCTTAAGTGCCCCAAATATGCCATGCATGACCCAAATTGCCCCAAAGAATGTCCCTCTAATTGCCCCAATACCCCTCAATGCTTGAAATTGACCCAAACGTCCCAAAATTGACTCGATTACCCCCATAGCTCCAAATTGCCTTGAATTGCCCCAATTATCCCAATTTCCCTTGAAATTAGACAATATAAATGGATGAATATCTTGGAATTGAGGATAGGATGAAATTTGATTGTGATTTGCAAGAGTTGATAATGCATCAAATTTGAACTTTGCATGGACTCCTAATTAGCTCATGGGTTGTCTTGACACTTTGAATCTTCAACCCGAGAGAGAGAGAGAGAGAGAGAGAGAGAGAGAGAGAGATTAGTGTGTGCACATTAGGCAATGGAGATGGATGAATATGTGGTAGGAGTGTGACCCAAGAAAAAAGAAAAAACCGGAAAAAACGTCAATTTTCGATCAACAGACCTGGAACGGCTGTTCCAAACAAGGAACGGCAAGGAACGGCCTTGGGAACGTTACCTAGCCGTTTCACCTCCTTGGAGGGTTTGGAACACGTTACGCCGTTCCTACAGGCCGAAACGGCCGTTCCCTGTTTCTATGCCCTCACGTGATCGGTCGCATACATACATTACCCAGACACAGATATGCACGGCTGGCCCTTGAGTCCTCCAGACAACTTGCGAGAGAGGGTGATACTTCATGTTGGTATGCACAGATGTCGGCTTGGTTTGAGCTACATGGCTTTAGCATGGACAAGTTACCCCCCTTCCAGTACTCCCTTGATGCACCATCTCTTGATCTGAGCTGGTTAGAGATCCACAAGATCATCAAGATGGATCTTACCCAGTTGGATATCAGACGGACATGGTTATGCCAGGGCAGGAGCTAGGGACAAAGATAGCTTTCTACCGCATGCATTTCCTTCATACTACAGATGATGGATTTATTGTTCGCCCGAGATACATGGACACCCACCTTTCCCATGGGATCACATGTACTATTGGCCAGTTGCACACCTCCTCACATCAACTAGAGATTGAGACTGGAAGATATAGATCCATCCCACCAGGGCAGCGCATATGCCAAATATGCCAATTAGAGCCAGAGACAGAGGAGCATTATATTTGCTGCTGCCCAGCATATTATGAGGTTCGTGGCCGTTTCCACTGTCTCTTTAGAGACGGATTAGGACCACTATCCAGAGTCATGGATTTTACTGATCAGCGATGCCTTGGTCTCTTTCTTCTTTAGATACGACGGCTTCATGACATGCGCGTCAGGAGTATAGCTGCTCCAAGACATCTAGGCCCTTCACAAGGGCATCTCAAAGACTTCTTTGCAAAGGAGACTTAGAAGACTTCAATACAGTTACAGCCACAGTCCACACAAGAGCCTCTCTCACCGCCACAGTCCACACACAGACAAGGAGTACTAATTGATCAAGCCGTTCAACTCAACCTATCCAGACATCCTAGGCCTCGGCACAGACATCAACGACACCTTCATGTCAGAGTGCAGCAGTGCGGAAGCGTAGGACTGAGAGAGAGAGAACGCAGAGAGAGAAGGGAGAGAAAGAGACAGTGTACACTGAAGATCTGCTGTATAAAGAATGCTGAATACAAAGATATACACGGGCGCAGTGCGCTGGACTGCGTGTCTCCACCTCGACGATGCGACCTGCTGTCCACCTCGAAGTCTGCTGCAGTCTGCACTGTCTGCTGTCTGAAATCTGCGAACAGAGACAGAGATCTGCACGGCACCGGTCTGTAATCTGCGACAGAGAATGAATGCCAGACTGCTGAAAACGTCAGCAATAAATAGGCGAAAATCTGCCTAGGATGGGGCGCCAAAATAAGGCGCAGCCTGATAAAAATCAGCTGCAGGCAGTCGGACTGCCACGTGGCAGTCCGACTGCACAGTCCGACTGTGCAGCTGGACTGTGCAGCTGCTGCCTGCTGCTGCCTGCCTGAAACAGGCTATGATCTCTGACACCCCCTCTCAGAGCCTGGATAGGGCAGAAGCCTGAGGGATCTGGAATGTTGCCGAAGTAGAGCCTGAGGAAGCGCCTTCGTAAACAAATCCGCAAGATTATCCTCCGTCTTGCAATACTCCACAGTGATGGTCTCATCCAAAAGCTTTTCTCGGATGAAGTGGTACTGGATCTCAATGTGCTTCGTCCGGGCATGAAAAACAGGATTCCTCGCCAAGGCAATGCAACTCTCATTGTCACATCGCAGCAATGTAGGACGAGTCTGGGGGCACCCAAGCTCCTCCAACAGTCTCCGAAGCCACACAACCTCGCATGTGGTGGAAGACGCGGCCCGATACTCCGCCTCAGTAGACGAAAGGGCTACCGTGGGCTGCTTCTTGCTACTCCAAGAAATAACACCTGCACCCAAAGTAAAGCAGTAACCTGTTGTAGACCGCCTGTGGTCCACGTCACCGGCCCAATCCGAGTCGCTCCAACCTGCAAGTACAAGATCTGACCCATCTGTCCCTGCGGGGTAATGAATCCCCAAATCAGACGTCCCCCTTAGATACCGAAGTATCCTCTGAGCAGCCTGCCAATGCACCGTCTTAGGTTCACTCATGAACCCTGCCAAGAGCCCAACAGCAAAACATAGATCAACCCTGGTGTTGAGAAGCCAAATCAAAGACCCTATCAACTGTCGATAGCGGGAAGCATCCGCCAAAGGAGAAGCTGAGTGGGAAGTGGCCTTCCAGTTCGGATCCATAGGAGTAGAGAGGGCCCGACAATCATCCATCTCAAAAGACACCAAGAGCTCCTGTACATATCTCTGTTGGGAGAGAAAGATCCCCCTCTGAGACTGAAAAATCTCATGTCCTAAAAAGAAATGGAGTAGCCCCAAATCCGTCATCTCGAACGTCCGATGTAAAGCTGACTTTGTCTCCTGGACCTGCTGTGCATCATCACCTGTGACAATCAAATCATCAACATATAATACAAACAGCACACAACCATCCTCGGAAGTGTGAACATACAGCTGCGGATCGGCCTTGGACCGCCAATATCCCAACTGAGTCTGGAGGAACGAAGCCTGCTTGAGACCATACAGGGCCTTCTTCAACCTGTAGACTTTCCCATCGGAAGAACCAAAGCCAGGAGGCTGCTCAACGTAGATCTCCTCCTTCAAATCACCATTCAGGAAGGCCGACTTCACATCCAGCTGATAAACAGGCCATCTCCTATGGCCAGCCAAAGCAAGAACAGCTCTAATGGTTGCCATACGAGCTGTAGGGGCAAAGGTGTCATGACAGTCAATCCCTGGGCGCTGGGCAAAACCCTTAGCAACAAGGCGAGCCTTGTGCTTATCCAAAGTACCATCACTGAGATATTTGGTCTTGAAGACCCACTTGACTCCAATCACCTTCTTCTTCGGGGGGCGTGGCACAAGTGACCAAGTGCCATTCCTCTCAATAGCCTCCAACTCAGCTTCCATAGCTTTCTTCCATGGGGCGGACTGTAAAGCCTCCTTCACGGAGGTGGGCTCTCGATCCTGCATAACTCGGGACATCAAACAATAATTGGAGCAAACAAGCTCCGAAGAATGCGCCTGGTGCCTCCGTGACCGCCGCGGACCATCCTGCGGTCCCCACTCCTCAGGAACCCCCTCGATCCCTGAATCACGGAGTGTGTCACGGGCCCAGCGAGGAGGAGGCCGAACCTCCCCTCGTCGTTCTCCATCAGTAGAAGACTCTGGAATGTCCACCGGTGGTAACTCCTCAGAAGGATCCGGTGGAACAGTAGACTCTGTGTCAGAAACAGAATCATAATCAAACGGCACAGACTCCAGTGGAACTGTAGAAGGAGCCAAACTCTCCCCTGGATCTCCAAGAACGGGATGCTCCTCCCCCGTTGAAGAAGCCGGAACCTCCACAAACCGCACATCACGGCTAGTATATACATCCCGCTTGACGGGATCATAGAGTCGGTAGCCTTGGGACTGGGAGCTGTAGCCAACAAATACCTGTTTGCGGGAAGCCGCTTCGAATTTGTCACGGTGACCTTTGGGAATGTGAACATAGGCATCACACCCAAAGACCCGAAAGTAAGAAACATCTGGCTTCGACCCAAAATACGCCTCAAATGGAGTCATCCCTTCCACGGCCGAAGTAGGAGATCGATTAAGGATGTGGACTGCAGTAGCCACAGCCTCAGCCCACAGAACCTGGGGGGTCTGTCGGTGCTCCATCATGGTGCGCGCCATCTCGATCACACTGCGGTTCTTCCGTTCGAGAATACCATTTTCTTGTGGAGTATTCGTATTGGCAAACTCCTGGTGAACTCCTCTATCTGCACAAAACCGAGCAAATTCATTAGAGACAAATTCACCTCCCTTGTCGGATCGCAAGGTCTTCAACTTCCGGCCTGATCGGTTCTCCTCAAAGAGAAGCCAATCCTTGAAGTGCGAGAAAGCTTCTGATTTTAGTGCCAAAAAGTAGGCCCATGTCATCCTGCTATAGTCATCCACGATCAGCATGAAGTACGAGCTCCCACGCAGGGACTCATTCCTCATAGGGCCACATAGATCCGTAGATACTAACTCCATCGGTGAAGTAGACCGCCGCGAAGCGGTGTGGGGAATGGCATCCCTATGCTGCTTCCCCCTTATGCAGGAGACACATGGCTGCTGGCTCACCACTATATCCGGCAACCCTCGAACAAGCTGTCCCCGTGACGCCTTCCGAAGATAGTCATAGTTCAGGTGACCAAACCTAGCATGCCATAATTCAGACTGTGACTGTGAGGTAAGAAGAAGAGTAGAGAGGGCAGTGGAAGACTTCAGTTTGTAAATGCCGTTCTCCTCATATCCACATGATAGAACCTTCCTCGACTCACGATCAAGGACTCGCACTGTAGAACTGTCAAACTCCACCAGAAGACCAAGGGAACAAATCTTATGGACTGAAAGGAGATGGTACCCCAATCCTGGTACATGCAAAACCTCTGAAGTATGGGTGCCACCTCGTCCATCCGGAATAAGCTGCATCTTACCCCGACCTGCAATAGAAACTGAAGAGCTGTCTCCAATGAGAACCTGCCCACGCGAAGGTCGCAGCTGGGCAACACCATCCGATGAAGGAGTCATGTGCCGTGAGGCACCACTATCAATAATCCACTCTCGAGATTGGGAAGCCGCCATCGCAGCATCAGAAGCATTCGGTGAAGCGTCCTCAATGACAACTAAATGTAGAAATGCAGCTGATGAGGGTGCAGCCACCGCTCCAGAATCCTTGGTGTCCTTCTTCTTGGTGTCCTTCGAGTCTTTGTCAGGGCAATCCTTCTTCCAATGGCCAGTCTTTCCACAAATATGGCATGTGGAGTCTTTGTCCTTGTCCTTCTCCTTGTCCTTCTTGGACTTGTTATCCCCCTTCTTCTTCTTTTGGTCCTTCCCCTTCTTCTGAGAGGCTTGACCTGTCAACGCCTCCGTCTTGGAAGCATTCTGTCCCTTTAACTGTTCCTCTTGGTCCAAGACCATAGGAACTAACTCCTCCCATCGAAGAGTAGACTCGCGCCCTGAAGCAATAAGGGCAGAGTAAAATGTACCGAATCGTGGCGGCAACTGGGACAAGAGTGTAATCGCCATGTCTTCGGAGGAGATCGGCTTCCCCGCATTCTGAACCTGCATCTGTAGCTGCCTTAGCTTGTTAATGTGTTCCCTTAGCGAAGAAGACTTATTGACGGACAAGGTCCGCATCTGAACCTCCAAAGAAACCCTCTTCATCAGGGTCATCCGATTGTACATTTGATCAAGCTCCAGCCAGATCTCACGAGCCACCGTCAAGTGCTCGATGTGAGCGATCACGGCTGTAGTGCATGATAGAAAGAGAAAGGATCGAATCCTGGCATTCAGTTTGTCCCAATGAGACTGGGCCCTGGCCAACTCCGTACGAGCATCGGAAGAGAGTTTGGACTCATCTCTTACCGAGGGTCGGTCAATATCTTCCTGTACCAACTCCGCCAAATCATAGGACTCCAGAATGGCCAACATCATAACGCGCCAAATGCGGTAGTTGTCGCCGTCGAGCTTCTGATCTGTAGGAAGAGCCGGTAGGACAGGCACCTTCCGGTCCATAATCGCCTGGAACTCCAAGTCCATCTCTGTAGACATCTTCACCTGCAATGCCTTCTCAAACGCAAAAGCAGCCCCCTCTGACTGAGTTGGCTCAGCCTGCTAAGGCTCTTCAGCGTCCCGAAGCTCCTTCACCCGCCGGAGGCGATGAAAAAGCAAAACCTGCACTTTTAGGTTGAAAACTCAAACTTTCTCCGCGACAAACAGCAGTAAACAGCAGCAAATCCACCACCTGTACTCCTTTCCTGTGCGCCCACACTCGTTTCAGCCTTGTTCCAAGGCGCAGCCCTCCTGTCTGCCCTTAAACGCAAAAAACGCAAATTTGTGTCGCGATGGAAACTCCTCTTCAGGTTGATTCTGCGCTCAGTCAGCCCTCAAACACTGCTCTGATACCATGTCAAAGTGCAGCGGTGCGGAAGCGTAGGACTGAGAGAGAGAGAACGTAGAGAGAGAAGGGAGAGAAAGAGACAGTGTACACTGAAGATCTGCTGTATAAAGAATGCTGAATACAAAGATATACACGGGCGCAGTGCGCTGGACTGCGTGTCTCCACCTCGACGATGCGACCTGCTGTCCACCTCGAAGTCTGCTGCAGTCTGCACTGTCTACTGTCTGAAATCTGCGAACAGAGACAGAGATCTGCACGGCACCGGTCTGTAATCTGCGACAGAGAATGAATGCCAGACTGCTGAAAACGTCAGCAATAAATAGGCGAAAATCTGCCTAGGATGGGGCGCCAAAATAAGGCGCAGCCTGATAAAAATCAGCTGCAGGCAGTCGGACTGCCACGTGGCAGTCCGACTGCACAGTCCGACTGTGCAGCTGGACTGTGCAGCTGCTGCCTGCTGCTGCCTGCCTGAAACAGGCTATGATCTCTGACACTTCATAGGCGGCTACAAGGGATTATTGCTCGGACTAGAGCTAGGTTATCCATACCCACATGAGATTGTACCATTTGAAGCTCATTGTTACTAGATAGAGCTCTATGTTTTTACACATAGCCATAGTTAGTTTCCTTTCTAATTTTGCTTTGTGCTACATACATATTTTGCCCACACAGTTATACCATCATAGACATGATTGTAACTCATTGTCTGATACGTCATTTTGTCCTTTTGTAGACGTTAATATATCATTTCATTTCATCTCTCTCTCTCTCTCTCTCTCTCTCTCTCTCTCTCTCTCTCTCTCTCTCTCTCATTGCCTTGAGTCCCAACATCAAGTATAGACATTAAAATTATATGTACAAATTTTTTCATTGGACGTAGCATCAGATGTAGGTCCAAGATTTATTACTCTAATCAGTATCATAGTAGTATCAAACAAAACTAATTGGACGCCATCAAACGTGACAAACCTGTCATAGACCTTGTGCACTATAGTGCTTGAGAAGTAGAGAGACCTCTATTGGGAATAAAGGCCCTCGTGCCTTTTAAATGTGCTCAGGTGTGAACATACCCTTAGCACTTGTACTTTCATATATATATTTGTCTAAAAACCTAAAGCGGTACACTCTCGTTATCGTACCCACAAGTTGTGTTCTACTCTTCCCACTACTCTGCTCTCTCTCACTCTCGGTCTTTCTTCTGCTAACAATCGTTGCGTGTCTCGATCCCCGCGCCCTCTGAGCTCAACAAACTGGTATCAGAGCTTTGGCTAAGGTGTTCGCGGTGCTCAAAGCCTGTGCAAGACATCTCTATTGTTTCGCTCACACGAAATCATCAGGTCGCCACTGATTTCAGGCATGTGTGTGTGCTGCACTGTCAATCGACAATCTAGAAACCCTAAATCTGCACAAATGATAGGTCATTTTTTTGACCTAGCAAGCAAGCGGCAGGTTTTTGCCAACAAGGCGATAGTTTTTCAGGTCAGCAAAAGGTCATGATAGCAGGGGACTGGTTGGCGACAGGTCACGACTGAAGGCAGCTGGTCACGACTGAAGGCGACTGGCTGGCGACAGCTTCCATGCCATCAGGCGGCTGTTTTCTGCAAGGCGACTGGTCAACGAGAGCGGATTCGTCACTTTCCTGGCATTTTTTCGTCATTTTTTGTCAAATTCTTGAAATTTTTCCTCTTCCACTACGGAGTGTTCGCGTACATAAGCACAAAAGGTCAGATTTGTGCAATCTTGGCCCATAAATATTTTGCAGATTGAGTGTTGTTCATGCAAAACTGAGGCATCTGTGTCAAAAATTGCAGACATTGTACACATTTGAATTGGGGATTTCGCCAAAAATTATTGAAATTTTGCTCATCTAAGTGAAATTTCTCAACATTGGACACATAAAATTTGGGGCTTTTACTGTATTGGTGAAATTCTTTTCAGCTGAGTCACATTGGCTGACATTGGAGCACATTTGCACCCGAGAAATATAGGGCTTTTGCAAAATTTTGTGAAATTTTGCTAATTTTGCCCGTTTTATGCTTTCGGGAACATGCATTAATGCAATTGAGACAGATTGGTCAGTGAAATTTGGAGGTTTTACCGAAATTGCTATATTTCGGCAAAATTGGCCCATTCTATGCATGTCAGAGACAGTGCAGATGTATGGTTGATACTTTGAGCACAAAATTTTTGGCTTCTTTGACCGTGCGTGTCAAATTTTATGCCGTGGGTACATGTACGATAGAAATTGCAGTTAAAATTTGGGACTTCTCATGTAATGTGATGTATTTTCCCTTGGAATAGCTATATTCTGCTCCTACGTGGTCATTTATTGCTGGTTGTACTTGTTTGTACCTTGGTCATTTGTGTGACAATTTGGGCCTGCATTTGCTGAATTTTTTTGTCACATTTGGGCTGAAAATCATGGTTGGCAACAATGACAGCAGTAATCTCATGCATATTAAGAAGCTTGAAGGAGCACATAAGTTTGCAGTCTGGCAAAAACAGTGCTACAATATCCTGTTGTAGAAAAAGCAGGCAAAGCCGATTAAGACCAAAGGGGCAAAGCCCGCAAGCATGGAACATGAAGATTGGGATGAGTTAAATGAGCTTGCACGCTCCACCATCGAGCTATCGATTTTTTATGCCTTGCTGTTTAATATTGAGGGTTTGTTTGGACTCGATTAGAAGAACTGTATGCACAAAAGAGTGTCACAAGCAAAGTGTATTGGCTGAAAAAGCTTATGGATTTGCGTATGAAAGAGGGTACAACAATGTCTACTCACTTGAATGAGTTTAACTCCATTTTCAGCCAACTGGTTGCCTTAAAGTTCTTGATTGATGAAGAATTTAAGGCTACGTTCTTGCTTTGCACTCTGCTAGAGAGTTGGGATACATTCAGGATTGCTATGAGCAATTCTAATGCGATTCTTTTGTATGTTGATGTAGAGAGTGCTCTACTCATGAAAGAAATGAATCGGCAGAACAATGCATCCAGTAAGTCTTCCAGTGCTTTGCATACTAGGGGCAGATCACAGCAAAAAGGCAAATCTGATAGCAAGGGACGCAATAAATCACGTGGCAAAGATGTTGAATGCCATCATTGTGGCAAGAAGGGTCACTTTAAATGTGACTGCTACAAATGGAAAAAAGAGAAAGAAAAGGGCAATAAGACAGATGATAGCAAGGAAGAGAAGAAAGAGAGTTAGCCTAAAGCGAGCAGTGTCAAAATTGAAGAGTTGAATGTAGTCACTCATGACAGTGACAATGGGAATGACGTACTCTTGGTCTCTTCACACTTTAGTGCACATGCTTTACTTGCAGATCCGGATAAGGACATGCACACTTGGATTCTCAATTCAAGTGTTTCCTTTCATGTCACCCCTCATTGTGAGTTGTTCTTTGACTATACAAGGGATAAACATGGTGTTGTTCATCTTGGGGACAACTATGCATGTGACATTGCAAGTATTGGCAGTGTGTAGTTGCAATTTCAGCATGGTTCTGTCTTCACACTTCAGCATGTACGGCATGTATCTCAACTCAAGAAGAGCTTGATTAGCATAGGACAACTAGATGACGATGGATTTCATACCACCTTTAGTGATGGGAAATGGAAGATCTGTCAGGGATCTAGAGTGATTGTCAAAGGTTGTAAAAGTGATACCTTGTATCCTCTCCATGTATCTAGTATGCATGATCATGTTGTTGCCATGACCGAGCAACCAAGTGTTTCTTTGTGCCATAGCCGGTTGGGACACATGAGTCAAACCGGATTGAAAGTGCTTTCTCGTTTAGGTTACTTGCCTTGTCTTCGTTATGCTGATTTTGAGCATTGTGATCATTGTGTTTATGGTAAACATGCACAGACGTCTCATTAGAAGTCTCTTTCGCTGAAATCTTCTCATTTAGAGTTAATACATTTAGATGTATGTCAAATGCCAGGGTTATCTTTAGGGGGAAAGATATACTTTGTCACCTTTCTCAATGATACGACACGGAAGGTATGGGTTTACCCTATTCGTAGCAAAGATGAAGTGCTTGACAAGTTTTAAATATTCTTGACATTGGCTGAAAATTAGACTGATAAGACACTTAAGTGTCTTCGCTCTGACAATGGTGGGAAATTATGTGTCCAGGGCCTTTCAAGCATTTTGTAACAGCAAAGGGATAAAGAGGGAGCTCATTGCCCCTCATAATCCACCCCAAAATGGAGTTGCAGAGCGTATGAATCGGACCATACAAGATAAGGTCCGTACGATGCTATCTCATGCTGCATTATCCCATGATTTTTGGGCAAAGGCTATTATGACAGTCGTATACTTGATTAATCCGTCACCAAACAGATCTTTGGGGAGGGGAGTTCCCCAAGAAGCGTAATCAGGCAAGCCACCTTCGTATGCACACTTGAAAGTGTTTGGTTGTGAGGCTTTTGTGCACATTCGTAAAGAAAAACACAGCAAACTTGAGCCAAAGTCGTATAAATGCATTTTCTTAGGATATGGTGACGAGGGTGAAATGGAGTATAGATTATGGAATCTCGAGAAAAGGAAAGCAGTACGCAGCAATGATATTATCTTCCGAGAAGATTGCATGCATAAACAGCCCGAAAAGACCGAGAAGGTCCGTAGGGTTGTATTTCAGAAAGAAATACATTTTGGACAGCAAAATGTGCCCGCTGTACAGCAGCAAATACCTATTGTAAATGAACCTGTAAATGCAAAAAATAATACTCGAAATGATCAGCCAGCTATTGCCCATGATAATGAGCCACTACATCTGCAAAAACAGCTAGGACAACAAGTTGTTAATGCTGATTTGCAAGCTCAAATGCTAGGACAACAAGCTGAAAGTGCTCAACAGCCAACAAACAATGATCACTGGGTTAGGAGATCATCTAGGGCTACTAGACAACCTACTAGATTCATTCCTGGTGCAAACAATGTGGCTGATTATGTCATGTTGAAAAACTGTGGTCAACCATTTTGCTTCAAGGAAGCAATGGCAAGACAAGACAACAAGAAATGGTATAAAGCCATGTTGCCCCGAATGGAATCTCTTGAGAAAAATGTCACTTAGAACTTGGTGCAGTTGCCTAAAGGGTAGAAAACACTTCCATGCAAATGGGTTTACAAGATGGACACTTCTGGTTCCTAACCGAAGTACAAAGCAAGATTAATTGCAAAGGGGTACAAGCAGGAACATGGAATTAACTTTGATGAGATCTTCTCTCATGTAGTCAAGATGACTACATTGAGAACCATTTTGGGCTTGGTTGCAACTGAAGATATGGAGCTCGTACAGATGGATGTAAAGACTGCATTCTTACATGGTGATCTGCATCAAGACATATATATGCAGCAGCCTGTAGGATTTGTGGAAAAAGGAAAAGAGAAGATCATATGTAAACTCAAAAGGAGTTTGTATGGACTGAAACAAGCACTGAGAGAACGGTATCATAAGTTTGATACATTGATGCACTCTCAAGGTTTCCATAGAAGTTCAGTGGCTTATACACCAAGAAGGTAGCAAATGGCAACCTGATTATCTTGGTTCTGTATGTTGATAAAATGCTGATTGCTGGCAGGGATACTCATGCCTTGGACTCACTAAAGCAAAATCTTTATGGCAGCTTTTACATGAAGGATCTTGGTGATGCAAATCACATTCTTGGTATGCAAATACTCAGAGATAGGTCAAAAGGATTACTCTATCTATCTCAGCAGGAGTATATCTGCAAGGTTTTGCACCGTTTCAACATGGAGGGGGGAAAAATAATTGGGATTCCATTGCCTCCATATGTGAGACTCACTGCAGAGGACAGCCCTACTCCTGATGATGAGAACGCTAAAATGGCCAAGATACCATATGCTTCAGCTGTTGGCAGTTTGATATATGCTATGGTTGCTACACGTCCTTACATTGCCTTTGCATTGAAAGTGGTTGTACGTGCTTTGTCTTTGCATGAAAGATAGGATTCCGTGCTAGCATGATAGCACTCTGACTATCACAATGGAGAATAGGTAACTCTGTAATGCCAAGCTCTCGCACCAGACGTGAAAGCCATAAAGCCTCCTTGCATGCCTCAGTGGCAGCCACATACTCTACCTCTGTAGTAGACAATGCAACACGCTTTTGTAGCTTGGAGATCCAAGAGACTACTCCTCTTGTGAAGGTAAACATATACCCAGAAGTGAAACTTTTGCAGTTCGCATGACCAGCATAGTCTACATCCGTAAAGCCATTAACATATGCCTTTTTATTTCCAAAGCAGATGCACAACTTATTTGTGCCTTTGAGGAATCTGATAATACCTTTCACTGCTTCCCAATGCTTTTTACCAAGGTTTGCAGGTGAAGTACCACTTCATTAGAGATGTACTTGAGAGCAAGAGCATCGAGCTTGTCAAAGTGTATACAAATGATAATCCTGCAAACCTTCTCATGAAAGGTCTTCCAACAGAGCGGTTTGCTCATTACCAACAGATGATGGGAGTTGGATAGATATATGTATTTCAGCTTTATACATACCTAGACTTAGTTGATTCTTTTCTCATCTTAAGACACATTGCATTTAGGTAGGAGATTGTTGGGAATAAAGGCCCTCGTGCCTTTGAAATGTGCTTGGGTGTGAACATACCCTTAGCACTTGTACTTTCATATATATATATATATATATATATATATATATATATATATATATATATATATATATATATATATATATATCTAAAAACCTAAAGCGGTACACTCTCGTTATTGTACCCACAAGTCGTATTCTACTCTTCCCACTACTCTGCTCTCTCTTTTTTCGTAAAAGGTAATTGTATTAATTACGAACAAAATACAAGATTACTTGATTACAAGATAGTTGATGACACTAAGCCATCAGGTGAAGAAGTTCTCTCGCTCTCTCTCTCTCTCTTTCTGATTACAAGAGGCACGAGGGCCGTAGGCCAACGTGTGGGAAATCCCCGTAGTAATGCACTAAAAAGTTACACCAATCATGGCAACGACCCAGAGGCAATTGCCATATGCCAAAGAAGCAAATCCTCCCGAGGGAGCAAGTCGGAGTGTCGGATGAGATCTAGCTGCCAATGCAAGAGGCCTTTAAGCCTGGCAATATGGCGTGGTACATTAGAACTCTGCTCTCTCTCTCTCTCTCTCTCTCTCTCTCTCTCTCTCTCTCTCTCTCTCTCCTGCTAACAATCACTGCGTGTCTCAATCCCCGCGCCCTCTGAGTTCAACAACCTCGTGGAGCAAGCTGCCTAGAATACAAAAATAACCATGGGTGCAGATTGGAGAGACCCTTTTTGCAAATCACTTGATTGGCTACAAGATTTACCCTTGATTGTCGCATATTCACATGGTAAGATGTACTAAGCTTCTTCACATAATGCTTTAAGCATTGTAAAAAATAACCATGGGTGCAGATTGGAGAGACCCTTTTTGCAAATCACTTGATTGCCTACAAGGTTTACCCTTGATTGTTACATATTCACATGGTAAGATGTACTAAGCTTCTTCACATAATGCTTTAAGCATAAGGACATAATTTTTTTCAAAGATTGTAAAAAACTGCTACTGTTCTGCAATAGAGTGGATAGATGACATTGTTGCATTTATGGCAGATGATGAGCTAGAAAATAGATCTGTTGCAGCTATCAGTGAGGGATATCATCCGCATATTACTGTGGCTGATTGGAGTGCGCATTGAGAAATATTATCCTGATTATTGCTCATTGTATGACAGTCTGTTTGATCTATGTTGAAGGATATCAGCAATCTGTCAGGAAAAAAGACCATAATCAATAAAAGCTAGCAACATGGCTGCTTTCATGTTCATGCATCATGTGTAATCGTCATGAGCTTTCAAAGAAGTCCAAGAAGATTCTCCCATAGTGCTTATGCACCTTGTTTGCATTGAATTTCTTACTTTTGATTGCTTCAGGAGATAAGGTGCAGTAGGGTAGGGTTTATTATTGATGATCTCAAGAGTCTACATTAGCTTTCATTGCTACGCGCATGTCATGCATGAGCAGGGCTGGGGACATGACCTTTTTAGATGAGGTGAAGCAAAGGAGACAGTTGAGGTGACTAATGAGGTGGGGGATAAGCAGCAAGAATTGGGTGCATTTGCATGTCCTCCTTGCAAGAAAGGAGAAACTACTCCACATAGTGCCTCCTAACATGATCTGGTATTGAAGTCCAGCAAGGAAGTTATTTAAGTAGCTTTGTACTGCATACCTCCTTTTAGCAGATAGCCAAGGAGATGATGTTTTTCCTTGATGCTACCCACCAATCTTATATTGTAATCTATATTGTGTTGCTTTGTATTTGTGCTCTACAATTTTCAGAGAGTTGCGCCTTTCATAGAATTGTCTCTTCTTAGGAAGGAAAAAGAAATAAGAAAAGACTATGGAATTGTAAAATAATAGGAAATACTTGGAGCATCCATACCCAAACCCATTGTGACTTTTCCATAAAACCACCTTGAGAGGCTTTCTACCTGGCATTCTGTAGTCACTCTACTAATGATTTTACTGACAGTATACTGACAAAAACTATGATTAACCATTCTATTGTCAAGTATTTCCATTGGTGACCTTTACACAAAATGCAAAGCTCAAGTGAGAAATTTAATTGGAAAGGCATGTTTGATTACCACAGTAAGTCATTCATTTTTTTGGGCCTTTAATTTCCCCAGTTGTAACACTAGAAAAGAGCAAGTAGCTTACTGCTGGACATGAGAAACCAAACAATTCGAGGTACTTTTTGTTTGGTGCTTTCTCCATGTAGTTCAATGTCATCTATGGGCAAACAACATATGTCACTCCTAAATGGAATAAAGTAAAGCATCATTGCAGGGCATAAAACTAGAGATACCAATGAGGAATACACCTCTGTTCCAGCTTTTATGTTCTGGTCAGCATTCACAACCACCTCCAACATTTTATCTTTTCTTCGCCAACGATAAGAACAAGTAGGCTCCAGTGAATGGTTCATCATATCTTATACATAAAATCAACGAGTATGTCAGCAGGTCATTTCAAGCAGACAGGCAAATTGCACATACAAGAATCTAATTGAAGGTTCTATATAGGAACAAGCACTGTTTTCAGGTCCTTTGTCATGCCTGCACCAAATACTTTAGTTGATAAACATAGGCACACAGCATGCAATTGTTTTCTGATGGGTCATTGCAGTTAAAGACTTGTTTCCAGACCTACAGAGGATAAGAGCTTATAAACTAATATGGCAAAGCATCTCAGGTCCTAAAAGTGACTTCCCCATCAAAGCCCTTACTAACTCTTCTATGTACCTTATACTAACATCCTAAAACTTCTCTGCCCTATGAGACTAAACTTTTAGATCTCTTTTGATATCTTGAATCTACAATACAGTCCCAACAGAATTTCCCAAATATTTGTTTTTCAGAGAAGAGAAAAATTCTCTTAATAAAACCCCTTGGAACAAAGTATCCCAAGGCAGACTCCAAAGTACAAAACAGCTGTAAGTGACCTTCAAACAAAACAATACAGGAAGTATATTCAAGAAGTTTATTTTGGAACAAATAGTTGGGAGATCTACAATGCCAGATTATATGCAGCTGACACTGAAGAAAGTCTCAGAATACCAGGTCCTTAGAGAAGCATTTATCCTCCTATAGTCTTCGAATGGCCTGTATCCTCCCCCATCTCCCATGCAGAGTGTGGACAATCTCTGTCCATATCGTGAAAGAGTCCCTGACATGGATATGAAACATAGCTGCATCTGGTGGTCCATGTATAAGAAGCAATAATGACAAATATAAGCTCCCTGAATCCTACTGACTGAGAAATCTGGCAGGCAGACTTACTCACAAGAAGCCCCGAGACAAGGTAAGCATGAGAGACTAATACATCCTCATATCAGCAAGCTCACCCTCTATCCGAGCCATAGTAACCAAAAAGAACCATTTTTCCCTAATCAAACACGCACAATGAAACACATGAAATGTTTCATTTCATTTTGCCAAGCAGAGTGGCCACACAAAAATTTTATTTTTTTAAAAATGTAAAATGGAAATTGTTATCTTGGGGCTTCATCAAGAAGAGATATACAGATGTTTTTCTTTTTCAACTCTCTTTTTTTCCACACCCTCCTTGTGCACAACATCACCTTCTCATCCTTGTGCGTCTTCTCCTCCTCCATCTCTTCCTGCTCCACCTCTTCCTCCTCATCCTCCACCTCATCTCTTTCTTTTCCTTCTTCTCCTCCACCTCTTGCACACACTCGTCCACCTCTCCCTCCTCTACCTTGGGCCTCCACCTCCCCAAGCAATGAATGCCTCCCTACAAGGATTCCCACAAGGATTCCATTCTACTCATGAACATCAGTTTTCACTTTGCATTAGCATTATCCATATGTTGTAGCCGATACATTGTGATATGTCAATTGTGAATGCTAATTTCTAAATGAGTAGGTGAAATGCATGTTTCTGTTTCACCCTTTACACTTTTGACTCTAGGATCTAGGTGAAATCAAGAACAAAACGAAACCTCCAAACACGATACATGATGAAAGGTTTTTGGTGAGTATGATCCATGATCCCCTATGTGGCAATCATACAACTCTACTTTGCTATGAAATTCCATCCTAAGAACCTCTCCTCTAAACCACTAAACCTCTCTATCATAGCCTGCCAAGTACCAACCACTTAACTTCCGTGCACTAGTAACCAACCACTAAGCTTCTATGGACTAGAAACCACCAAAAGAGGAAAGCCTTTCTAGGTTCAAAAGCTTTCCTCCAATCTCCTCTAACAATCAGCAAGGAAAGGCGATGGTATACCTTGTGCAGTCCAATGTTGGAATCAACATTGGCATCACTCTAATCATGCTCACTTGGATAGTCTTTGATATGTCCAATACCTCCAGCCCTCCATTATGCATGTCTCAAGATTGGGTCTAAGTAGTGAATCATGTATGATGAGCCATATACCTAATTTTCTACCAAAAGTATCCTATGGACTCCAACTAATGCAGATCCTCTCTCGTGTTTGCCATCCTCCTGTATGGAGAAAGCAAACACCATCAAGTGGAATGCAATGCTAGGATATACTTCTGTTTTCCTACTAATGGTTTGATCATATAGGTAATGGTGTACAAAAGACCCACAAGTGATATGTCCTTCCCTACGACAAAATGGAAGAGGTTGGACTGCAGACTTAATCATCCTTTTAGCATGGTTTAAATAAACAGAATAATGCAAAATGATTGAATACTCCATGTCACTACAATATTGTTGATACATAGCAAGGCTTTGTTGAAACATGGCCTCCTCCTATTAGAAAGTGGAAGACCTTGGAGTGTAGACTTAATCAGCTTTTAAAGATTGTTTAAATCAAAAGAAAATGCAGAATGACTAAATTGTTTATTAGGTTAGGGTTTAGTAGTACGTGCACACTCATACACACCCATAGTGAACAAATGAACAACAATAGAGGAGAGTGCAAGAAGGTCACATCCACAATGTGAGAACGAAGGAAAGTACAATCCCTAGTGTACTAAGTACCACACCCACTAACGGGTGTTCACAAAAGGAAAAAACCCTTCTCTAGCTACAAGGTAAAAACAAGCCCGTGAGATAAGCATTCACACTAAAACTTAAAGGGAACACGATAAGTCCAACAAGACCCCTTCCAATGAATGATGTGAACATATACAAGGAATAGGTAGATCAATCCCCAAATGATATCAAGCCGAGAGCCTTGAAAAAGGCTTCCAACTTCTCTCTAGATAGAGCTTTTCCAAACACATCTACCAAGTTGTCTTGTGTAGGGACAAGACATAAACCAAGTCAATCTCCCCTGCATGGAGCCGCTCTCTGACATAATGATAATGCACCTCAATGTGCTTAGTGTGAGCATGTAAAACTAGATTCCTCGCAATTGCCATGGCACTCAAACTCTCAATGTATATAGGAATGGGTGATTGTTGTCCCACACTATGATCAATCAAAAAGCATCTAAGCCATACACATTCCAATGTAGCTGTAAATGCAACTTTGTATTCAGCTTAAAACCTAGATGTGGCCACTGTAGAATGCTTCTTGCTCAAGTAGGAAATGCATGAATCACCAAGCATGAAACAATTGCCACTAGTTGACACTGCTGTGTCAAAACAACCAGCCCAATCACTATTTGTAAATGCATGCAAGCAAAGAGTAGTGCCTTTACGATAGAAAAGGTCCAATGTTTGAGTGCCTTTGAGATAATGAAAGACATGTTTAATTGCTTGCCAATGTGTAGTACCAGCGTTGTGCATATAGCGTGCCACCTGAGAGACCCCAAACTGAATATCCAGCCATGTATTACACAAATACAATAAACAGCCAATAGCCTACTATTAAAGAGAGACATCAAAAGGTTCTCCTACATCCTCAAGTGTAAACTTGTGGTCTGTCTCAACAAGAGTAGAGATAGGCTTGTAGTCTTACACCTGAAAATGCTCAAGAAGTTGCCCAATGCACACAGACTCCTGAAAAATAATGCCTCCCTTAACTAGAGTAAACTATATGCCAACAAGCTAGGATCACGTCAAGAGCATGCTGCAATTCAGCTTTTGAAGCTGAAATATGTGTCTCAAGAAGTCTAGTCAACAACATTTTATCCACATAAACAATGAGAATCAAGAGGCTAGCCGCTATCCTCATCTTCGTGGACATAAAGTGTGCTCTAACTTTGTGAATTACTGAAGCCAAGAGCAATCAAGTATGCATGTATCTTCTCATACCATGACCTAAGTGCTTGCTTTAAACCATACAGGACCTTTTCTAAACAACAAACTTTGCTTTCTGACCCTTTTTTAAGAAAGCCAGGAGGTTGAATCACACAAACCTCTTCATGAAGATCACCATTCACAAAAGCAGTTTCCACATCCAACTGATGCACATGCCAATCATAATGAGCAGCCAAACCAATGACACTGTGAATGGTGATCATATGTGAGGTGGGTGCAAATGTCTCTTCATAGCCAATCCCATGCTGTTGGGCATAACCTTTGGCAACAAGACATGCCTTGTAGCGATCAATGCTACCATTTGATCTATGTTTTAATTTGTAAACCCACTTAGTGTCTATAGCACACTTACCAGCAAGCAAGTCACATAACTCCCATGTACCATTTCTATCAATAGAGTTTAACTCTGATTGCATAGTTGCCATCCAATGTTGGTTTTATAAAGCATCATGTAATGAAGCGGGCTCTTCATTGCATTTAGTAGCTATGAATGCCTTTGCAACCAAGTTACCCTGTACATGGTGCATAGTTGGCAAGTACGAAAGGTACGATATGGTACGGTATGATAAAATATAGTACTAAATGGTACCTTAGGATTTTATAAGGTACGGTAGGATATTACTATGAAACAAAATAACTTGATTATTTTGGGCTAAAGATCATAGAATAGATGTTTCAAGTCTAACTAGAATTGCTATTAGAGTACATAAGATGAATACTTGATGGGTAGCATGCCAAAACCTCATCATGCATGTACAACATGCCCTACTACTACCTTCAACTTACAACTACATAGATGGGAGTGGATACATCATACATGAATGATCATACAAATAAGAGAAGTGTGGGCAAAGAAAGAAAGAGTACATTAACATCTCTAAAATGCCAATGTGGCCTATGAAACCAAAGTAATACATACAATGATGGTATGTTTCTCATCTAGAATGAGAAAAGATGAAAAACGTGCCTATAAGACAAAAAAGTGAAATAGTGTCCTATAAAAAGAGAACATGTCCATGATCTAAAAGTAATAGTAGAAAAAGGAAACTCTCCATCAATTTGATGTCTATTCTCTAAGGAGATGTTTATCTGCATGGCTAAGGCATCTCCGCATCTGTCTCTTGTGGCACTCAATGATGGCTCTAATTTCTATGGTGTGGATGTCTAGGACTTCGTCTAGGTAGACATGGGTGCTCACACCAACTAATTGTCATTGCTCTATCAAAAGGGACACCTACAAAAGATGGGTCTGGCAGTAGTAGTGGTGTGTACCATACTCCATCATGTAGCTTTGGGGGGGGGGAGGGGGAGAGAGAGAGAGAGACACACACAGAGAGAGAGAGAGAGAGAGATGAGAGGCTTGAGAGAAAAAGAGGGTGTGATAAGCGAGACACACAGAGAGAGAGAGAGAGAGAGAAAGATGGGCGGGAAGAGGAATAAGAAAGAAAGAAGGGGGAAAAAGAAAAAGAAGAAAGAAGAGAGAAAAGTTGTAGGCTTGAAGAAGAGTGGCAACAAAGCGCCTAATTTTTCATACTAAATCATACGAATACGTATTGTACCATACCATACGGATCGTTTTGTACAGATCAATTCATACTACGTACGAAGACAACCCTGGCATGGTGAGTTGTTGTTCCAGTTCTACCAAGAAAAAAAACAGGCTGCTTGCTTTCCTATAATGTATCTAACAGCCATTTAAGAAATGTTTTAGCTTCTCAAATAGCAGCCCTCTCATTGGCCACTTCATAATCAACAATGCCTTGATCAATGTGCTGAAAATCATCAACCCTCAATAGGTTGCTGAAATTGACCAAAAGGAGGTTCACTTTGTTGAAATAAATGCAGAAAACTATCAAACATGTCTATAGCCCACACATTGGGCTAATTTTTGGAGTCCATGAAGGGCTAAACAGAATGTTCACCAAATATCACATCTCTACTAACAAAATTTTTGTTGGTAGAGGGTTGGTACAAGCGGTGTCCTTTACTTTCTGCACTATAACCAAATAAATATGCATTTGACAGCCTTGTCTTCCAATTTATGTCTCTATGGTTGGTGCACCAACCATATGCCAAGCAACCAAACACATGGATATGTGACACCATTGGTTTGTGGCCATTCCAAGCCTCATAATGTGCACAGTCAGCCAATGCTTTAGTTGGGTTGGGATTCACACATGATAGCATCAAACCAAAACTATGGGGGCAGCTTATTGTGTGACAATATACAACGTGCGATTTTTCTTTCAGCCACACTATTTTGTTTAAGTGTGTAAGGTGTAGTATACTGATGGATAATGTCGCTTTAGCCAAAAAGAAGTAGAGCACCCATGACATATATTCCCCTCTGGATCGATATGTAGTGTAATCAACTTGCATCTAGCACCATTTTCAGTCAACTCAAAGAAAGTTTTAAAGCATGCAAACACTTTGGATTTGCGCCTCAAAGCATATGTCCAACAATGACGAGCGACAAGTCATGCCATCAATGCAGGTAACAAAGTACAAGTATCTTTCAATGGATTTGACACGCATGGGCCCACAAACATCATTATGCACAAGCTGTAATTTTTTATCACAATGCATAGTACCACCCTTGGAAAATGAAGCATAATGCATTTTGCTAAGTATACAACTTTCACATACATTGTGAGTAAGGGCTTTCAATGGAGCGAGATCACCCACCATACTTTTACTTATAACATCAGGCAAGTACCATAATTAAGATAATCAAGCTGGAAATGCCATAACTCAGTGTCATCCACAATGGTGGCATCAACATGTAATACATATAAATGTTTCCCATACTCTCCTCTCATATAAATCAAACTCATAAAGTCCATTATACAAAGTACGAGTAACAATGAGGGCATCCTCATCACTACAATCATAGACATTGCATCGATCCATGTGTAGTTTAAACATAAAACCAGCACATGCAATGGCTAAAATTGAAGGCAAATTTTTCTTTATGCCTCACACATACAAGACTTTTCAAACATGATAATTTTCCCATCCATTGTAATAATGGGAATCCGACCAATGCCTTGAATGGCATACAACTGATCCTGCCTTTTATACATTTGCATATGATACAAACAAGTCACGAAAGAACATTATGTACTAAGAAGTGCAACTATCCAAATACCATCATGCATAAGACTAACCAATGTCCAAGCTTGCCAAATGTGCGGTTGCATCCTTTACATTTGCTGAATTTTCAGAATCCTGATGCCCGATTGTTTCTTATTTTCACGTGCCATCCTCTTTCTGCATTCTTCAATTAGATACCCCTTCTTTCTACAATAATTGCACCTCTTTCTCCTAGCAACATCATCCTTGGTGCTTGAGGAGTCCATAGAAGAACTTGTTTTGCCTTTTCCTTTGTTACAATGGTTGGTTGCAAATGCTTGATTGATTATCCATACTTATATTAGAGGGATTTAATCTTGATTGCTCTTCTTGTAACAATAGTGATACCAATGCATCAAATGTGTAAGCATTAGCATCTTCTTTTGCAAGTAAACAAAGTGTAGTGGAAAAACTCTGATAAGTATCCGGTAGACCAACCATGACCATAGATACAAGAGATGCATTGGCAATAATTTCATCAATCTTAGCAAGTCGCTTTGTGATGTCCTTGATAAGTGCATGTAGGCATCCACAGAATCACCCTCTATGTACAAATGAAGCAATCAATCTCAAGCGTACAAACATCATGGCAAAGGAGCAGTAGAAATTACCATATGCCAAGGGAGCAAGTCAGAAGATCAATCTCGTAAATAAGATCCAATTGCCAATGTAGAAGACCTTTTAGCTTAGGAAGGTGTCTCTGAACACCAGGTGCGAAATCAAAAACAAAATCATTTTCAGTAATCCAATTATTCCAGCAGCCCTAAAAATGGAGAAAAGAAAAGAGAAACTTCATATATGGGTGTGCCAAAGTGGGGCGCAATAGTGAGACAATATCATCACTCATCATCATCATCATCATATGATCATTGCATGTCTTGTTCCTTCTTCCCTCACTCGTCTTCTTCACCTTCCTGCAGTGGAACTTGAAAGTTCTTGTGTAGCTCCGCCTGCTTTTCCTTCTTCTTCATCCTCTGCTTCTTCCTTAACTATTAGCTAGAATGCACTCCCCGTCCTCCCCTCCCACTAGCACTTCCCCCCCCCCCCTTTCAACCAACACCTGTGCAACGTCGAGCCAGGCATCTATGCAATGTTGGGCTCCTTCGACGATACGAAATCCGACGGTTCGACGTTTGCGGGAAATAAGATGAACGGCGGGGGCACGATAGAGCACCATCATCAATATCATATCAATCATACCATCGAAAATTCGGTGGTTTGAAAGTATTGCGGCAAGGAGAATCCCACCAACCATCACACGCCCAAAGGAAGACTTCACATATCTTTATGTTGCGTCGTGTTAAACCAACTTTCCATGATAGTCATTTTTCACTAGGCCTGAGATTTATGCAAGTCCCAAATAATATTGGCATTGGTGGCCAACCAATGGTGGATTTTAATCATAAGGTGATACACTATATTAGCCAAGACCTTTCCAAGATGGAGTCCACTTGCAAGTTCCTGATCCTACCATCAGGAACTTGCAAGGAAGGATGATCAAAATCAAGGGCAAAGAAGAACTCCCTACGCTGTAGTGTCATCAAAAGCTAGTCCCACAAGTCTCTATATCTTGGAGGGATCCAAAAAAGCCTTTTGGTAGTAAGGAAAGACATTAACTCCTTGCGACTCACCAAAGTGGCATCAGAAGCAAAAGATAAGACCAAGGGTCCCATACAATTAAATTTAGGATGCTTCTTTTGTTCCCATCCCACAAAAACAGCTTGGACATTGCTAACAATTCCATCTAAAAAAAATTAGAGACCAAGCGAACCTCCATAGGATGTCATTGAACCTTTTGAAGACCCAACTTCCTCGAGTAGACTAGCCGAGTCACCAAGAAAGTGGAAGATGAGGAGTAAGGGGCATCAACATTAAGACATGCCACCAAGAACTCCGATTGGTTGTATTACCATGAACCAGAACCAATTGTTACAAAAAGAAATGGTCAAACAAAGAACCAAGGGTGTCGATAAGTGTACATGGCATGAAAGGGAGACCATCGAAGAGCAACCATGTGAGTGTGTGCATCTAGAATAGCCACACCACCTATACTTTTAGGTCTGCAATCATGGCTCCAAGAGATCCACGAGATATTAGCATGCAAAGTATCCTTTTTCCATAGCATAAAATGAATGTGTATCGTAAGAATATTCAAGATAAGGGGAAGTTAAGCTCCTACCAACACGCAGTTGCTCTCTTGGCCCCGGCATCAAACCAACGCACCCCCCATTGTCCCACGGTGTGAGCCTTTATGCCGCTAGTTCCCCGCCATCCCCCCCCCCCCCCCCCACCTCTCCACCGTCTCCCCCCAATGCGACCCCTCCCCCCCCAACGCGACCCCCCCGGTCTCCCCCCAACACGCCCCCCCCCCCCCCCCCCGGCCGTCCGCTCCTGCTCGACACCACGCCTTCTACACCCCTGCACACCTCACCTCCCCTACCTCAATCACGCCACTGATCGTCCGTGCCTAGAAACCCCCCCCCCCCCCCCGAGCCTGAACCCACACCGTGTCCTCATACCCAAGGATTTGGTTCCCTGCCCCTCCGCCATGACCCCACCGCCTCCACCATCTTTTCCCGTATTATGGCACGTGGCTCTGTCCAATAGGCCTAACACACTCATTCGCCTCACTACTACGAGCTGGACTACAGCGGTGTCCAACACCTCCCCCACCATGTAAACAAGCATTCCCCACCCCCCTACCATCGGCCCTTCTCCCCTCCAGATGCCCCCTTTCTCTGCAGCAACATCCCCCCCCCCCCTTCGACAGCGCATCAACATGAGCGGTGGATCCTCAGCAGGGACGCGCAATGGAAACATCTGGTTACAAGCCGGTGCATTCTACAAGTGCCCCCCAATCAAACACCTTGCACATCATCCTCTCTGAGGAACAACTCTTGGCCATCCAAGCCACAGAGTTGGAGCTAAAAGAAACAGCGATCTTTAATCAGGTCGTTGGACACTCAACAGACCTAGCCTCAGACCTAGCCTCAACAGCAGGGAGCAGGAGGGCGAGCGATGCCCCATGGGCAGAGCGCTCCGCAACTCTCCACTACCCGCCCCACCTGGCAAGACCACAGTCCCCCACATCCATCACCTACACCACAGACTACCTCACCTGAGATCCCACAATCCCCACACCCCTCCCCCCGTTTTCCATGCCCTCCCCACTGACGCTAGCCACCAGCCCCCCCACCCGCCACATACCTCCAACCATCCCTCCATCCCCTAACCCCCCTCTTCCCCTCTAGCATCTCTCCTACCGAGCATCCCCTTTGATCCCCACCCATATATCATAGCGTACCTTATAAAATCTTAAGGCACCATTTAGTACCGTATTTTATCGTACCGTACCGTATCGTACATTTCGTACCTAACAACTATGATGAGGATATTATGCATTACTCCAATATTGGAAATGTCCTATTAGTGGGTAATCCCAATGCTTGCACAGCACAAAGACATATTCCCTTTCTCGAGAGCAAGGACCACATGTATAGTGAGATAGCATCAAAGGAGATGGGGCTCAACCGAACATCACAAGACAACCCAGTGGAGAGACTATGGTGACCAATTCGCGAGATTGATACCCTATTGGAGCTTGCAAAAGATGGATCCTCATATACCCTTGGAGGAGTTAAGAGCACAACTTGCCAAAGCACTTCACACCTCAACTGCCATGTATTTTCCCCATGCATGCCCCCATTTCACCCCTATAAGAAATAACTTGGAGTTCAGAGCACAACTTGCAAAACTTGCAAAAGTAGTTGGAGGAGGCATTTAGAGCACAACTTGCCAAAGCACTTCACACCTCAACTGCCATGTATTTTCCCCATGCATGCCCCCACTTCATCCCTATAAGAAAGAAAGATCATCTCTATTGGAGTTTGCAAAAGATGGATCCCCACACACCCTTGGAGGAGTTTAGAGCACAACTTGCTAAAGCACTTCACATCCCAACTGGCATGTATTTTCTCCATGCATGCCCCCATTTCACCCTTATAAGAAAGAATGTCCCACAAAATAGCTAGCACAATGAGAACTGCAAGGAAACCCACCTTTGTGTGTAGCAAGGCAAAGCAAGACGGGTCTATACACACAGCCAAACACATTCAATCTTTCGTCACCTAGTGCAAGTGAAAAAGAGGGCATATCTATCCAAATTGAAGCACAATTCCTACCAGCTACTCTTGGGACAAGATATCAAGGAGGTGTGGAAGGTATTCCGGGAGTCCCAAGCCTATACACATACTACCTCCCCAAAAACGTGGCATGCATATGCTACCTCACTATACCAAGTTACTCGGGCAGCCCCTACTGCCTCAACCACCAAAGGACAAACCCACATCATCTACCTTCTTCAGCACACCAAGGGTTCACAACACCATCAACAGGCTCTACAATGGCTGGTTGGGCCCAAGGCCATTATGGACTAGTAGGAGAGCACCTACTACATCCAAGAGATACCCTCGCACCTCTTCTAGCCCGCTTGTTCAACACCACCCTATGTGAAGGCTTCCCTATCAGTTGCTTAGCTAATACTATAGTACCAATGCTGAAAGCAAGAGACCCCATGGCTCCTATGAACTATAGAACGATCATGGCTGGCCACGTGCTACCCAAGCTCTGAATCGATACTAGGGCATAAGCTGAGAAAATGGGCAGAGAAGCACCAACATCGAGCATATGGACAAGAAAGGTTTAGGACAGAATACTCCACTCTTGATCATATCCTCACACTACATGTGATCATCAAAAGGAGAGCAATGCACAAGGGAGGTGCGTATACTGCTGCTTTGTGGATTTTTGTATGGCCTTTGACACACTACCATGTGCCAAGCGCATGTAGACACTACAAGAGCTTGAGGTCTCAATGGAGATGAGATGGGGGTATGTATAAGTATTACAGGACGAGTACAAGTGCTAGGAGGGCTGTCACAGAGATCACAAGCACCATTGGAATGAAACATGTATGTCCGCTCTCATCTACCCTATTCTGCCTTTATATTGATGAGATATCACATTACATTGATAGACTTGGAGAGCAGGAAGCAGACCTGGGGGGGTATTGATAAACATATTATTGTATGCAGATGAAATAGTCCTCATATTCAAATGTAGCACTTTGGTCTTGCAGGCCGATTTGGCCTTTTGTAGACATTAATATAGCTTTCTTTCTTTCCCTCCCCCCCTGAACCTCCAATCAACCTTCCATCACTTGCATAGCAATTTTTACAAAGTGGCAGCCTTCTTAATCCATTTTTCAGCTTAACCCTTGAACAAGTATTATTTAATTTAGTAATGCCCAGTTCCTAGTATCATCACTCACAATTATAGATCAAATAATTGCCCTAGGTCAAACTGACACCACATACCACCTAGTACCTTTCAAATATAACTTAATACAACTTTTTCCTTTGGCACCAACAAATATCTTGGGATTGTTGGCTTGATGTCGAGAGATAACTTGCTTACACATCATGGGCATCTCACATTTGCACATTTGATTATTAACTTACTCAAATGCCAAACAAAGCATAAGCAAAGCAACAAAATTCCACATCCTCATGATAATGAGCACAGCAGGGGTGGCTGACAAGAAGGTCACAAACACGCAAATAGGGTGGTGGCAAAGAAACACACAAGGTGTTGAGGAGCATAAGAAAGCAAATGGGCAAGACGGGTTTGGCAAGCAAGAAAACAAGGCAACAAACAGCAATCGACAATTCACAACCGTGTGCACACCATATCAAGCTAGGTCCAATCAGCTTCTATCAAGCTTTCACGTCAGCTATGTCAAAAGTCACAGCTTGATATCAAGCCACAACATTAGCTATGTCAGATGGTAGGTCAACATCAAATTATTGCAACATCAAGCTATCACATGTCATCCCTCCAATAAATACAAAAGTGTTCATGTTAGGGTAGTAAAATGAAACCTACCTAGGTGAGGTCAATGACATTTGATACCAAAGGGGACAATTTGGGGTCAATCACGGTAGCAAGGATCCTACAAGAACTTCCAAGCAATGTGTTCACTCTTCTCCATTGAGAGATCTCCAATCCATCTCCACTACCCTTGGAAACCAAGTGAATCAATGCCGCAAATAGTCTCTTTGGCATGTCTATAAATGTCATGATCTCTGCAAAAGTTGTTTTAAGGCCTATACCACGGAGATCCAATAGCTCAAAAAGAAAGTCATGTCCAATCCATTATCCCCTAGAAACTTGGCTAAAGGTATGGCCATATGCACCTATCCCTATTCTACTAGACTTGACTCTAATTTTATTGAGATTGCAAACAAGACCTAGATCTAATTTTTTTGAGATTGCATACAAGACCTAGATCTAGAAACTTCTCTCTAATCTTTCAATGATGTACACATAAGACCACACCAACAAATGAGGACTCAAACCAAAGTATTACAAGTACAAGTGATAGATATTCTTTGAATTAAGATATTTGGTATGCACCTATCAAATCTAAAGACACCAAACTTTGTAGACCTTATCCAATCTTTTTTCACTAAGCACACGCAAATAGAACATACCAACATAAGGAATCAACATGTTGGCCTCTTGAGGCCTTGCCCCAACTGTCATTGTCATTGTAATATGTCGAGTTTGAGCAATAGCAAGTGCCCACTTAAATTGGTCATTAGTGCGTGCTAAGCGTTTGATTTTCAAGGGTGAGTCTTTTGTCTGCAAAATTAGACATATATAATGAAATGATTAAAGAAAGACTTAAAAATGCTCATTGCTTAACTTAAATTATTTTTCTCAACATCCAAGAAAAAGCTTAAATTAAGCCAAACCCAACTAATCTTTGAGCTCTCACTCACTGAAAGAACACAAATAATCATCAATCAATGACTAACCAAGCATTTTTGCCCACTAGGAATGGTCAAACCAACAAGCTCACCATCTAATGAGTGAACATCATAGAGCAAAGGAACAACGAGGGATTAAGGATGTACTTATACATTAAGCATGTGTGAGAAATTTCCTTAAATATAACCCCACTAACAAACTTTGCAAGCAATTGCACAATTGTATTTGACATGCGAGGTCCCCAATGTCACTAGCATGTGATTTTCTAAGTTTATTCCCTCCTAAATCTTTATACAAGAAATAGTACTATGTCATATGAAACAACCTCAACAATATGGACCACATATACCACCAGCATATTACCCACACATCAAAGTTATCATTACCCACCACAATAGTTGCACAACACAACATCTGAATTTGAACATGCTACAGCTTTCCATAGTAGACATCATGAGATGACTTCAATGCACATTATGACTCTCTCTCTCTCTCTCTCTCTCTCTCTCTCTCTCTCTCTCTTTTCATAATGGATGTTATATTTATAAAGTACTAAACAACAAAAGAGTTACAAAAGTCATGGCAAAGACACAGAGAAAATTGCCATATGCCAGGGAAGTAAGTCCTCCCGAGGGAGTAAGTCAGAGTGCCGAATGAAATCTATCTACCAATGCAAGAGACCTTTAAGCCTCGCAATATGTCCCTGAACATTAGAGGCTGAATCAAAAAGAAAAGCATTCCGAATGGTCCAATTGTGCCAGCAGCCCTAGTATCTAAGAAAGTGAAACAAGATCTTCATATGCGATTGTGCCAGTGTGGGGTATTTGGGCCGTACAAAAACCCAATCAAAAGGGCTTAGCGAGGAACCAACCACTGCTCGCCAAACCACTGACAAGAGTGACCAGGTTTTCTTAGCGAGAGGGCAAAAAATAAATCGATGACGGGCCGATTCCACACTAGTGATGCAAAAGAAACAATTGCTCTCTCTTTTTTTTTTCGTAAACAACAATTGCTCTCTCTCTCTCTCTCTCTCTCTCTCTCTCTCTCTCTCTCTTTCGTAAAAGGTAATTGTATTAATTACAAAAAAAGTACAAGTTTACTTGATTACAAGATACATGATGGCACTCAGCCATCATATGAAACGGTTCTAGTTCTAAGAGTTACAAGGTCATGGCAAAGATGTAGAGGAAATTGCCATATGCCAGGGACGCAAGTCCTCCCGGGAAAGTAAGTCAGAATGCTGAAGAAGATCTATCTACCAATACAAGAGACCCTTAAGCCTAGCAATATGCCGCTGAACATTACAGGCGGAATCAAAAAGAAAAGCATTCCGAATGGTCCAGTTATGCCAACAGCCCCAATATCGAAGAAAGTGAAACACGAGCTTCATATGTGGCTGTGCCAATGTTGGGTATTTGGGCTGCACAAAGACCCAATGAAAGGGCCTTAGCGAGAAACCAACCGCCGCTCTCCAAACGGCTGACAAGAACGACCATATTTTCTTAGCGATAGGGCAAGAAATAAATCGGTGACGGGCAGATTCGACACTGGTGGTGCAAAAGAAACAGTTGCCATTGGATATTCGTTGCTTGGAAAGAGCCGAAGCAAGTGGAAGACCCCCAATCATCACCCTCCAAAGAAAGACCTTATATTTGAAGGGTGTCTTGTTCAGCCACCCTTCCATCACAGTTTTCCTCCACCATGACCGGGATTTACGCAATCCCCATAGAGCATTAGCTTTAGTGACCAGCCAGTGATGATCTTTAATCAGAAGATGATAGACCTGGTTAGCGAAAGCTTTGCCTAAACTCAACCGGCCTTCAAAGTCCCAATCCTGCCAAGGACAATCCGAAGCAAGGGCAGGAAAGGGTTGTTTGCTCTAGACCACCATCAAAAGTTGTTCCCATAAATTCCTGTATCCACGTGGGATCCTAAAGATCCTCCTTGCTGTATGAAATGATATTAACACATTGCGACTGGCAAGGGTGGCATCCGCGACTGAAGTTAAGCCCAAACGTGCCATACGGTTGAATTGTAGTCGAAGCTCTTGTTTACCTTCCCATGAAAGTAACCGCGAGACTGCCAGTAATTCCAGTTGAAAAGAATTAGCATCTAAGCGATCCTCCGCCGGATGCCACTGAGCCTTCCGGAGAACCAATTTCCAGGAACATACCAAATGGGCAAGCAGTGATGAAGAGGAACAAGAGAATCGGGAATCGGCATTAAGAACATGCCACCACGAACTCTGGATTTGGGTATTGCCATGCCGAAGCCCATGCTCCTCAAGGAAATAATGGGCTATAACGACCCACGGATGATGATCCGAGCACATGGCGCGGAAAAGAGACCAACGGAGGGCCAGCATGTGAGTTTGGGCATCCAAAATAGCTCCGCCACCCATGCGTTTGGGGGTGCACGCATGCGACCAAGAAATCCAGGAAATGCCTGCATGCAAGGAATCTTTCTTCCATAACATAAAACGAATAAACTGAGTCAGAGCATTCAGAGTAGTAGTAGTCCAGGGCAGCAAGGGCAAGAAATATGTGAGCATCGGCAACATAATTGTCTGGGCTACTTTGAGGCGAACATGGAATGGCCAAGCCTGAGACTTCCAATACAGGAACTTAGCCGCCAATTTCTGAAAAGTCCACTGTAGAAGCTGCTTTGGGGGAACATCAACGCCCAAGGGGTAGCCAAGATGCCTGACAATGGAGCCACGAGGCAAAACGATACCCTGCCAATTCAATGACTGCAAATCCGACTCCGTGCAGCTGAGAATGGCTGATTTCAACGCATTGATGCGAAGGCCGGAAGCCTGACCAAAGAGAGCCCAAACATCCAATGCTTTGCAAATGTTATCCTTATCTGCCCGCAGAACCATAAAATTGTCATCAGCCAAGGATTGACTAATGAAATGTTGTCCAGAAGGAAGCGACAATCCAGCAAACTGATTGGAAGCTGCCATATGAGATAACATCGAAAGAACTGGATGAGTCGCAAGGGCAAAGAAAAGAGGGCTCAATGGGCATCCCTGTCTAACAGAGCGGGCAAGGGCAAATGACTCGGTAACGCCTCCATTCAACATGACTCGCGAAGACGCCGCTGCACTGATGATGTAGATCAGTCGAGACATCCGATCACCAAAGCCCATAGCAGACATAAGCTCTGCAACAAAAGACCACTCCAGATAGTCGAAAGCCTTTTCCAGGTCCAATTGAATCAGTACGACCTCCTGATTAGAATGCCTTGCATAATCAATCGCCAGTTGCGCATTTAATACATTGTGCAAAATGTTTCGGCCCTTAATGAAACCATATTGAAGAGGATGCACAATGGCAGGGAGATGCTTGTGGAGCCGATTCGCCATTACTTTGGAAAAGATTTTGTACATAGAACCCATTAAAGAAATTGGGCGCCAATGTTTTAACATAGACGGCGAAGGAACCTTTGGAAGCAATTTAATAAGTCCTTCTTTCCAAGAGGAAGGCATAATCCCCGTTTCCCACACCTGCTGAAACAAAGCCGTCAATGGTTTCGCCAATTGGGTAGCAAAAACCTCAAAGAACTAATTGGTGAGACCATCCCAGCCAGGACTTTTATCCTTGGGTAAGTGTAACAAAACATCCATAACCTCCGCCTCACAAATATCTGACTCCAAAGTGGCTTGCATGTCCTGCGGAATCTGATTACGGACCAGGTCATTAAAAACTGAACGGGCCTGAGTAGTTTGGGCTGAAGGTGGAGAAGTGGAACCAAGAAGGTCGATGAAATAATTCCTACACATATGCACAATAGTCTGCGGATCAAGGACCAGGTGCCCTTCTGCATCCAGGAGTCTAGTCATATTCTCTCTAGCAGGAGAGGCATGGAGGGCTCGAAAGAACTTATGAGTCTGACACGCATTATCTTGCAAAGTCTCCGTCAGATGCTGCAATTTGGCCTGCTGATACGATTTCAACTGAAACTCTTGAATAAGATGAGCCACACGCATTGCCAGTGCTAGTAGAAATGCATCATCTGGAGTGTCCACCAGCAGAGAACAGACCAAAGCCAGCAAGTCCTCCGCTGCTTGCCGATGCCGTCGACAAAGAGAGGCATGATGGATTCCATACTGCCGAGCAACCCGCTGCACATTAGAGAGCAATCGGTCAAACGAAGCAGTGCCCAGAGAGGAGAAGTCCAGTAAGAATCTATCAATCAATTGCTGCATATAACCCTGAAAGATTGCATGCTTCAAATAAGACGAGTTAAAACGCAAAGGGAGCCTCTCCAGAAATCGCTTAAAAGGTGCAATGGGTTGTGCTAGCATCTCAAGCTGCAGAGGAAAATGGTCCGACAATGCATATTGCTGCAACACTTTCATTTCAAGCATCTCAGGGAGGAAATCATCATTCTGCATGATGTATATGCGGTCCAACCGCGACCATGTTGTTGCATACTGGGCAAAATGGAAAGTAAACCCTGTAGAAGACGGGTGCAGCCAGGACCAGAGATCTTGCTTAAGAACAACAAGAGCCAACTCATGCCACCTACGGCTTTCCGGCGCGTCCATTACTGAATGCTCCGATGTGGACTGCGAAGAATCAATACACATATTGAAATCCCCCATGAAGAGGCCCCGTCTGCCAAGTGACAAAGAAGTTTGCAAAGTATGCCAAAGCTCCCGGCGCGATAAAGGATCATTCGGAGCATAGAGACCAAGTAACCATAAGATTTCTCCATCGAATAAAATTTCAATCACCACAAAGCGGCCATGCACATCATTTTTTATAAGAGGTTGATATTTTTCGTGTACAATCATGAGCACACCAGAATAACGCATGGCCTGTGTCCCTGCATAGAACAGACGAAAGCCATGGCAATCCACAACTTTTCCAACTTCACCGTGACTCTTGTGTTCAACAGCACACAAGACATCCCACTGATTCTCATGCAATACAGTCCACATGGCATGTTGCTTAAGGCGGGAACAGATTCCTCGCACATTCCACGTGGCTATTTTCATGGGTGTTTTGTAAAAGAAAATCAGGTACGAAGCACAGCTTGCCTCGATTTGACCTTTTCTGCGAGAATGTCCAGGACTCCCTCATCCAAGAAATCAGCCAACACGGCAAAAGAGTTCTGCGGACCAGATTTGGAGGTAGACGGCATATCTGCTGGCTTGGGAATGGAGCGGGGATAACGACGATCTCACGGGGTAATGACGTTGCCTCTGGTATCAAAAGCCAGCTTAGCTGGTGGACCCTTTGGACGATCCGAATACACTCTCCGTGTGGGCTGAGGACAAGGGGCAGAGGAAGCCATCGCAGGAGGAGAGTGCTCCGATGGCAACATTTCTTTCCTGCGCATATAAGTACGCATGGAATCTTGTGACGCAGAAGGCACAGAATTCTCCATGCCAGCAATCACCCTGGTACCTTTTTTTGCGCGTACTTCAACCCAGTCTGTGTTGTTTACCTTTATCCAGAGCTTTAGGTAGGTGAATAGCATCCTGCGACGGGACATCACATACCATATCTTCCATGGGTAGCGCAACATGCCTAGCATCTGAAGTGTGTTGCTGTTCTGGGCATTCGGCCATGAAATGCCCTAATTTTCCACAAGAAAAGCAGTGTCCTGCAAAATTGCCCCATTTCAAACGAAAGTGTAAAGGATGCATGCCAGAGCAATTGAGACGTAACCACGCAGGCCTTTTCCTGGTAGTGTCCCATAACATACACAAGCGGTTACGATTCACTGCCCTTAAACTTGGAGGGACCAGAACAATGCCCACAGCAGCCATGGCGTCCTTCAACAGTGGCCAATAAACAACCGGACAATTTTCCACTTCAACCCATACAGGGCACTCCCGTTGCAGCAGGCGCTGAAAATCTGCCATTGGGCGCCATGGTACAACATGGACCAAACGGCGATCAAAAAACAGAGGCAGTTTAGACAGAAGAGCAACACGGTGCGTCTCAGATTTTAACAGCACCTCAAAAAAACCTCGGGGCCCCACAAAAATCTCTTCAACACATTCCCCTTGTAGCAAACTGTGCAGCCACTGGCGAATACGGGAAAGCTGGGGGATTCTACCAGTGAAGAAGAGTATCACCGCGCGATCATAGAATACTAAAAAGGAGTGCAAGACAGATTTGGGGTCAACAGTGGCTTCCAAAACATCTTCTGGTGCAGAGTCAGAAAAGACTTCCTGATTATGTTGAACATAATCGCCAAGTAGAGTGTTGGCAAACTCTAGCAAATGCTCCCAGTCAACATCCTGAGAGTCTGCAGAGTCCGAAGCAACCTGAGCATAGGAACGATCCTGATGATCCATTGACTCCTCCGAACTGTGCTTGGTGTGTTTGCCTGCAGGCTGAAAGTCAGGAGCAGTGGGCATCTCTTCATTGCACGGAACCATATCGTCGGGTTCCTCGGTATCAGAGTCTGGACCAAGCGCTGCCACCGTTTGGTCTATAAAATCCAGGTCCAGGCCAGCCATGGTGTATCACTGCGTATACTGGTCAGAGGGCGAACGAAGATCTCACGAGAGGCAGGAATGCGCAGGCCGCTCTCCCGCTTTCTGAGGCCAAACGGACCCGACACTGGACTGACGAAGAAGCTTGGGAAGCGCGTGCGCAGAAACAGGCGGCCGCTGCGCACAGAAGGCAGGTCCGCAGGCAGAGAAGGGCTCGTTCCCTTTGCTGGCTCATGCTGTCACACGCTCTGTGTGGCAAGCTCTCTCTCTCTCTCTCTCTCTCTCTCTCTCTCTCTTTCTTTTTTTTCGTAGAGGGTAATTGTATTAATTACGAAAATCTCTCTCTCTCTCTCTCTCTCTCTCTCTCTCTCTCTCTCTCTCTCTCTCTCTCTCTCTCTCTCTCTCTCTCTCTCTCTCTCTCTCTCTCTCTCTCTCTCTCTCTCTCTCTCTCTCTCTTTGTACAGATCAACAGGCACGCTGGTCAAGACGCTGCCTGTCTGACGACTGTGGGGCTTAGGGTTGACCGCAGCCCCGGGCGCCTCTGCAGAAGGAAAGAGAACGAGCAGGCGGACCTGCGGACAGCAGAGTAGACGAAGGCAGACGGGCGTCTGTTTCTGCAAAAACCGTGGCCTGTCGGACTGTCCTGTGGACCCCGTCTGCTCGTCAAACAGAACGATTTGTCACATCCCTATTCTGTGCCCTGCTGCTCGCGAAAGTCATGCGGAAACGAACAGGGCAATAGGCGGCGCCTTCAAACAGGTCTCTCTCTCTCTCTTTTTTTTTTTTTGTAAAAGGTAATTGTATTAATTACGAAAAAAATACAAGATTACTGGATTACAAGATACATGACGACAATCCAAGCCATCATGTGAAAAGGTTCTAAGTACTACAAGTTACAATGTCATGGCAAGGATGCGGAGGAAATTGCCATATGCCAGGGACGGAGGTCCTCCGTGAAGAGCAAATCAGAACGATGAAGAAGAGCTAACTGCCAATACAAGAGGCCCTTAAGCCTCACAATATGCCGCTGAACATTGTAGGCGGAGTCAAACAGAAAAGCATTCCGAATGGTCCAGTTATGCCAACAGCCCTAGTATCGAAGAAAGTGATACATGAGCTTCATATGGGGCTGGGCGGGAGTAGGGTATTTGGGCTGGCCAAAAACCCAATGAAAGGGACGCAGGGTGATACCAACCACCCCTCGCCAAACAGCCGACAAAAATAACCAGACTTTCTTAGCGACGGGGCAGGAAATAAATCGGTGGCGGGCGGATTCCATAGTAGTGGTGCAAAAGAAACAGGAGCCATTGGAGATTCGTCGCTTGGAAAGAGCCGAAGCAAGCGGAAGACCCCCAATCATCACTCGCCAAAGAAAGACTTTGTATTTAAAGGGTGTCTTGTTGACCCAGCCCTCCATCACAGTTGCCCTCCACCATGACCGGGATTTACGCAATCCCCATAAAGCATTCGCTTTAGGAACCAGCCATTAATGATCTGTAATCAGAAGATGATACACTTGGTTAGCAGAAGCTTTGCTCAAATTCAGCCGGCCTTGTAGGTCCCAATCCTGCCAGGGACGATCCGAAGCAAGGGCAGGAAAGGGTTGTCTTCTCTGGAGCGTCGTCAAAAGCTGTTCCCATAAAGGCCTATATCCAGGAGGGATCCTGAAAAGCCTCCTAGCTGTACGAAACGATATAAGCACATTGCGACTGGCAAGGGTGGCATCCGCAACCGAAGACAAGCCCAAACGTGCCATCCTGTTGAATTGTGGTCTAAGCTCATGTTTACCTTCCCACGAAAGTAAACGCGAGACTACCAGTAATTCCAATTGAAAAGAGTTGGTAGCCAAGCGATCCTCCGTTGGATGCCACTGAGCCTTTTGAAGGACTTGTTCCCAGGAACATACCAAATGAGTAAGCAGCGATGAAGAAGAAGTGGAGAACCGCGAATCCGCATTAAGAACATGCTACCAAGAACTCCGGATTTGGGTATTGCCATGCAGAAGGCCATGGGTCTCAAGGAAATAACGGGCTATATGGACCCATGGATGATGATCCGAACACATGGCGCGAAAAAGAGACCAACGGAGTGCCTGCATGTGAGTTTGGGCATCTAAAATAGCTCCGCCGCCCATGCGTTTGGGGGTGCACACATGCGACCACGAGATCCAGGAAATACCTACATGCAATGAGTCCTTCTTCCATAACATGAAGCGAATCGACTGAGTAAGAGCATTCAGAGTCGTAGTAGTCCAGGGCAACAATGGCAAGAAATAGGTGAGCATTGGCAACATAATGATCTGGGCTACTTTGAGGCGAACATGGAAGGGCCAGGCCTGAGACTTCCAATACATAAACTTAGTCACCATTTTCTGAGAGATCCACTGTAGAAGCTGCTTTGGGGGAACATCAACACCCAAAGGGTATCCAAGATGTCTGACAATGGAGCCACGAGGAACAATCAGACCCTGCCAGGCCAAGGACTGTAAATTCAACTCCGTGCAGCTTAGAATGGCTGATTTGAGCGCATTGATACGAAGGCCTGACGCCTGGCCAAAGAGACCCCAAACATCCAATGCTTTTCGAAGGTTATCCCTGTCCGCACGCAAAATCATAAAGGTGTCATCCGCCAGAGATTGGCTAATGAAGTGCTGTCCTGTAGGAAGCGACAGTCCAGCCAACTGAGAGGAGGCGGCCATATGCGATAACATGGAAAGAACTGGATGTGTCGCCAAGGCAAAGAATAGAGGGCTCAAAGGGCACCCCTGTCTGACGGAACGGGCAAGGACAAATGGCTTAGTAACACCTCCGTTCAGCATGACTCGCGAAGACACCGCAGCACTAATGGTGTAGATTAGACGCGACATCCGAGCACCAAAGCCCATAGCAGACATAAGGTCAGCAACGAAAGACCAGTCCAGATAGTCAAAAGCCTTTTCCAGGTCCAGTTGAACCAGTACTACCTCCTGATTAGAATGCCTGGCATAATCAATGGCCAATTGGGCATTCAAAACATTGTGCAGAATATTTCGGCCCTTAATGAAACCATACTGGAGAGGGTGCACAAGGGCAGGGAGATGCTTATGGAGCCGATTTGCCATTACTTTGGAAAAGATTTTGTACATTGAACCCATCAAAGAAATTGGGCGCCACTGTGTCAACTTAGATGGCGAAGGCACTTTTGGAAGCAGTTTAATAAGTCCTTGTTTCCATGAGGGAGGCATGATCCCCGTTTCCCACACCTGCTGGAATAAAGCCTGCAATGGTTTGGCCAGTTGAGTAGCGAAAGCTTCAAAGAACTCATTGGTGAGACCATCCCAACCCGGACTTTTATCTTTGGGCAAGTGTAACAAGACGTCCATAACCTCTGCCTCACCAATATCTGACTCCATAGTAGCTTGGATGTCCTGCGGAAGCTGATTGCGGACCAGATCATAAAAAACCGAACGGGCCTGAGTTATTTGGGCTGAAGGTGGAGAAGCGGAACCAAGAAGGTCACGGAAATAATTCTTGCACATATGCACAATAGACTGTGGATCCAAGATAAGGTGGCCCTCTGCATCCTCGAGTCTGGTCATATTCTCGCGAGCAGGAGAGGCATGGAGAGCTCGAAAGAACTTATGGGTCTGACATGCACTATCTTGCAAAGTCTCTGTCAGATGTTGCAATTTGGCCTGCTGATACGATTTTAACTGGAATTCTTTAATAAGATCGGCCACCCGCATGGCCAGTGCAAGCAGAAATGCATCATCCGGAGTGTCCACCAGCAGAGAGCGAACCAAAACCAGCAGGTCCTCCGCTGCCTGTTGACGGCGCCGACAAAGAGAGGCATGATAGATCCCATACTGCCGAGCAACCCGCTGCACATTAGAGAGCAATCTGTCAAATGACGCAGTGCCCTGAGAGGAGAAATCCAAGAAGAATCTGTCAAGCAATTGCTGCATATAGCCCTGAAAAATTGCATGCTTCAAGTAGGACGAGTTGAAACGCAAAGGGAGTCTCTCCAGAAATTGCTTGAAAGGTGCAATGGGTTGTGCAAGCAACTCGAACTGCAGAGGGAAATGATCCGACAAGGCATATTGCTGCAACACTTTTATTTCGAGCATCTCAGGAAGAAAATCATCATTCTGCATGATATATATACGGTCCAACCGCGACCATGTTGTTGCATACTGGGCCAAATGGAAAGTAAACCCGGTAGAGGACGGGTGTAGCCAGGACCAGAGGTCTTGCTTAAGAACAGCAAGAGCCAACTCATGCCACATACGACTTTCCGGCGCATCCATGACCGAGTGCTCCGGTGTGGACTGGGAAGAATCAACACACATATTGAAATCCCCCATGAAGAAGCCCCGTCTGCCAAGTGACAAGGAAGTCTGCAACGTCTGCCAAAGCTCCCGGCGAGATAAGGAATCATTCGGAGCATAGAGGCCAAGTAACCATAAGATTTCCCCTTCGAATAAAATTTCAACCACCAAAAAGCGGCCATGAACATCATTTTTAATAAGAACAGGCTGATATTTGGCATGTACAATCATGAGCACACCCAAATAATGCATGGCCTGTGTTCCTGCATAGAACAAACGAAAGCCATGGCAATCCACAACTTTTCCGGCGTCACCGTGACTCTTGTGCTCAACAGCGCAGAGGACATCCCACTGATTCTCATACAAGGCAGTCCACATGGCATGTTGCTTGTGTCGAGAACAAATTCCTCGCACATTCCACGTGGCGATTTTCATGTGTATGCAAAATAAAATCAGGTACGAGGCACAGCCTGCCTCGATTTGACTTTGTCGGCGAGAATGTCCAGGACTCCCTTATCCAAGAAATCCGCCAACACCGCAAAAGAGTTCTGCGGACCAGATTTGGAAGTAGACGGCATATCTGCTTGTTGGGGGTTGGAACGTGGATACCGCCTGTCCCATGGGGTAATGACGTTGCCTCTGTTATCAAAATCCAGCTTTGCAGGTGGACCCTTTAGACGATCCGAATACATTTTCCTGGCGGGCTGAGGACGGGGGGCCGAGGAAACCCTAGCAGGAGCAGCGCGCTCGGAAGACAACATTTCCTTCCTGCGCATATATGTACGCATGGAATCTTGTGAGGTAGTAGGCACAGTACTCTCCATGCCGGCAACAATCCTGTTGCCTTTTTTTGCACGTACTTCCACCCAATCAGTGGCACGGGAATCCAGACCCGAAACCTGTTGTTTACCTTTAGCCAGAACTTGGGGCGGATGGATAGTATCCAGCGACGGAGCATCGCACACCATATCTTCCATGGGCGGAGCAACATGGCCCGCATCTGAAATGTGTTGCTGCTCTGGGCATTCTGCCATAAAATGCCCCAACTGTCCACAGGAAAAGCAATGGCCTGCAAAATTGCCCCATTTCAAACGAAAGTGTAACGGATGCATGCCAGAGCAATTGAGGCGTAACCAAGCAGGCCTTTTCCTTGCAGTATCCCATAACATGCACAAGCGGTTGCGATTCACAGCCCTCAGACTGGGAGGGACCAGAACCGTGCCCACAGCGGCCATAGCATCCTTCAATAGCGGCCAATAAACAGCCGGACAATTTTCCACTTCGACCCACACAGGGCATTCACGTTGTAGCAGGCGCTGAAAATCTGCCATCGGGCGCCATGGAACCACATGAACCAACCGACGATCAAAAAACAAAGGCAGTTTAGACAGGAGAGCAGCACGGTGCGTCTCAGTTTTCAAGAGGACCTCAAAAAAACCCCGGGACCCAACAAAAATCTCTTCAACACATTCTCCTTGTAGCAGACTCTGCAGCCATTGGCGAATACGGGAAAGCAACGGGATTCGACCAGTGAAGAAGAGGATCACAGCGCGTTCATAAAACACCGAAAAAGATCGTAGGACAGTTTTTGGGTCAACGGTAGCTTCCAAAACATCATCAGGTGCAGAGTCAGAAAAGGCTTCCTGGTTATGTTGAACATATTCGCCAAGCAGAGTGTTGGCAAATTCCAACAGATGTTCCCAGTCCACATCCTGAGAGTCCACAGAATCCGAAGCAAACTGCGCATAGGAGCGATCCTGAATAACACCTATCTCTGCCGAGGTATGCTTGGTACGTTTACCCACAGGCTGGATGTCAGGACCCGGGGGCATCTCTTCAGTGCACGGAACCATATCCTCCGGTTCCTCAGCATCAGAATCTGGGCCAAGTGCTACCACCGTTTGGTCTATGAAATCCAGATCCAATCCAGCCATCTTGGATGACGAGCTGATCTCGAAGGAGGACTGACGCACAGGCGAGGGGGGCGACCGACAGGCGAGGGCGAACCTCAGGCGTGGGCAGAAATCAGGCGTGGGCAAAAGGCCGGACACATAAGGCGGACGGGCGTGAACCAGGCGCAGAGCCCGCAGTGTACGCGGGCGACAGCAGGGCTGGAGGCGCAACTGACGGGCTGCCAGATGCAGGCGAGGATCCTGTGGGTGACGACACGAGGTCGGTGACAGGCGACGGCAGGGAAACAGGGCGGCTGCAGACGGGGCGACACGTCTCTCTCTCGCTCTCTCTCTCTCTCTCTCTCTCTCTCTCTCTCTCTCTCTCTCTCTCTCTCTCTCTCTCTCTCTCTCTCTCTCTCTCTCTCTCTCTCTCTCTCTCTCTCTCTCTCTCTCTCTCTCTCTCTCTTACGCCGTGCAGATCAACAAGCAGTCAGGGCGAGACACTGCCTTGTTGACGACTGTGTGGCTTAGGGTTGACCGCCGCCGGGCGGCTCTGCAGAAGGGAGGCGAACAAACAGTCGTACCTGCGGACAGCAGCGGCGGCGAAAGCTGACGGGCGTGGGCCGGCGTGGCAACTGGAGTGGTCAGGAAAACGGCGCAAGGGAACCCGGGAAGGAGCAGGACGGCGCTGCGGAGCCAGTCGCGTGACACGAACGCGGACGAGACAGGCGAGCGACGGTAGGGACTCCACAGGCGCGCGACGGCAGGGACTCCACAGGTGCGCGACGGCAGGGACGAACAGGCGGGCGATGGCCTATGTCGGCGGAACGCAGGGGAAACCAGGCCACGGACGACGACGGGACAGGAGGTCGCGAGCAGGTGCCATCGACGTGCGTCTCTTCTCTCTCTCTCTCTCAAAATCTCTCTCTCTCTCTCTCTCTCTCTCTCTCTCTCTCTCTCTCTCTCTCTCTCTCTCTCTCTCTCTCTCTCTCTCTCTCTCTCTCTCTCTCTCTCTCTCTCTCTCTCTCTCTCTCTCTCTCTCTCTCTCTCTCTCTCTCTCTCTCTCTCTCTCTCTCTCTTCCCCCAAAAAAATGTTATTAAATAGAAGTCCCCCCCCTCCCCCATATTAACTCATAAGACACAAAACAATAAGTTAAACAATTTGCAAAAACTTAATTAAAAATTTCCTCTCCTTATATAAAACAAAAGAAAATCCTTTTCTAATAAAAAGAGAGTAGTCCCCTCCTACCTAAACCTCATAAAAAAACAAAATCTCGCCTATCCAAAAAAAAAAAAAAACTATATAAATGAGGGCTCCTCTTCTCATTTTCAACACACGACGACAAGTCAACTCTTGTGAGTGAGTGAGAGATCGATAATCACAAGTTAGAGGTGAGAAAACTTTCCACGAAGAAGCTAAATACTATTCACGCACCATCCCCCTACCTCAAAAACCTTCTTTTTCTTATCCTTCTCATCTAGAATGAACATTTGCTGACACATCAATGTTGCGGGACCCTCGAGCAGCCATGAAGCGGAAATTCTGACCATTAATGCGATAGAGGTATAACCCTTTATTCCTTATTGTTAATAAATAGCCGAAATATTGCCCAAGTTTAAAACAAGTATCAATAATCGAGACCCTCCTATGGGTCACTCCTAGAACCAACCGATAAGCACCGTTTTAGACAACTGGTGTGAAATTATGTCTTATGGGCAAAGGGATTAACACTTAGCTCACCTCATTTCTCACTCTCATTGAACCAAGTGCAATGGTTGTCTACCTCGATCATGCGTGATTCAAGAAATGTGATCATTTCAAGTTCGATGTTAAATTGTTGCTAGAGACTATAGTTGTGTCTCTAGGAACATGCAAGTCAATCCTTGTAGGATTGGGCCAGACACTTCACATGCAAGATAGACCTAGGGAACACCTAGTCATCCAAGTCTGCATGCTCAAAGTTAGAACGAATGGTGGTGTTTAGAGTTGGTCCTTAGATGACTACCAAAAACTATCCTCCCTAAGTAGGGTCAGGGTACATTTCACTAACAATGCCTCGAGGTATTATCACACCCCACCATCCCAATGTCTACAAGTCTCATTCAGTACAACTAATAAGGCAGGATTTCCGACCATTAATACGAAGGCCCGAAGCATGCCTAAAAAGGTTCCAAACATCCAATGCCTTACAAAGATTGTCCCTTTCCACTTCCAGCATCATGAAAGTATCATCAACAATGATTGGGTAACAAAGTGTTGACCAAAAAAGTGATAAATTAGCCAATTGTCCAGTATCCACCAAGTGGGACAACATGGTAAAAAAACAAAGGACTCCAAGGCCTATCTAACCAAGTGCAAGAGCAAAGGGATCAGTGACACTGCCATTTAGCATAACGCACAAAAAAGCATCATTACCAATCTTGTACATCAAATGTGATATACATGGTCCAAAGCCCATTGGGTATATAACTTCTGCAAGAAAAGACCAATCCATGCAATCAAAAGCTTTTTCCAAATCTAACTGAACCAACACCACCTCTTGATTGGAATGCTTTGCATAGTCAATACCCATCTGCACATTCAACACATTGTGCAAAATGTTTTTGCCCTTGATGAATTCATACTAATGAAAAAGCACAATGCCTAGGAAATGCTTATGGAGACAATTAGTCAATACCTTTAAAAATTTTATATATATGAAACCTCCATCTCCCAAACCTCCTGACACATAGCTATGAAAGATTTCACCAAACAAGTACCATAAGTCTCAAAAACCTCATTAGTGAGGCAATCCCAACCAAAACTTTTATCCATGGGCAAGTGTAACAAAGACATCCATATCTCAGATATCAACCTCTACCAGAGCCTGATGTCGATCCCTAACCAAGGTATAACGAACCGAACAAATATGGAAAAGAAGGTGGCAATCTGCAATGAAGAGCTTCCAAAAAATAGATTTTGCACATATGCACAATGGTCTATGGATCTAGAACCATTGGACCTTCTGCCTGCTAAAGTCTAACCATGTTTTCTGGAGTAGGAGATGCATGTAAACTTTGAAAGAATTTATCAAACTAGCAAGAATTAACTAGCAAATTCTAAGTGAGGCTTTGCAATTTGGCCTACTAGTAAGATCTCAAATAGCATCATCCAGAGAATCAAGCAGTAAGAACGAAGGAAGGTTAATAAGCAAGAACTTGTCAATCAATTGTCCCATATAATCATCAAAAACCCTTTATTTCAACTAAGATTAATTGAACCATAATGGTAGCTTGCCTAGAATCAAGCAATAGGAGCAATGGGTTGTGCAAGCATCTCAAACTACAAGGGAAAACATTCTATCAAGACATGTTGTCGCACCACCCTCATCTCCAAAAATTTTGGCAAAAAAGCATCATCTTGCATAACATATATACAATCCAATCAAGACCATGTGGCCATATACTGTGCCGAATGAAAGGTCAACAAACCCTAGGGCCAATGGATAAAGCCAAGGCCAAAGGACTTTCGCACATAGGTGCATAAAGAGAAATGGGAAGTGATGCATATGAGCTGCCATGTCAACATTTATCTATTTGCCTCTTTTAGAACAAACGACCATGTTCCAATTGATGCAACTAGCTATTTCTCTTTATCAAAAGTTCTCGCTACAGGGGCCCCATCATCTTGAGAGCCTTCAACCATGAGATCAGCGGGGATGAGTGAAGCAATCCCTGCATCTAGAGCTGCGTTTTTCTCTTGGCTCTCAGCCAATGAATACCCCAACTTCCCACAAGAGAAGCAATGGCCTGCAAGAGTGCCCCATTTTAAGCGGAAATACAAAGAATGCATTCTAGAACAGTTCAGACGCAACTAATTAGGCCTCTACAAGAAGTATCCACGACATGCATACGCAGTTATGATTTATGGCCCTTGTCTCATTCCCAAGGGTTGTTGGGGACCAAACTGGAGATCAAACAATAGAGGCCAACCAATTTGCTTGGAATTGCCTACAAGACCCTTGCAAAGGTGATCAGTCTCAAACAGTCCCCCATTGATACCAAACAGTATCAATCCCATCGAGACAAGTGAATGCAATAGCTTGGACAACATCTTTACCTTTTGGGAGTCCACCACTCTTGCTCGTTCCATGAACCAAGATCTCATTCAGCTCCAACTCGCCATCTTAGTCTTGGGCTACTAGTCATAGTCTTATGTAAGCACAGATATGCCATCACCCCACAAGTTATGAGACCCCATCCTGTAAGATTTTTCCAGCATTCCAGGTAGAAAAGGGGACTTGATGCTAAGAAACAAGCAATATTAGTCTGCTTGAAAGATAATATGACCGTGTCGATTCCAAGTTTCTGGAGGGTACCATGCTGAGGATGGGCTTTCTAAAGCAATGGGTCAAGAGAATTCTTGCCCTTTATTTCCCAATACCCAACCATGCTGAGGATGGGCTTTCTAAAGCAATGGACCCTACTCAAAAGAGCATCCTGCAAGGCCCTCTCTACACCAGCCACACTATCTCACATGACCAGAAAACATTGCTTTGGGGTCTCAATGCATTGTTGTAGACAACATTAGCAATCCTCATCTTGATGCATCTAAATCAACCAGCTATCTATTGCTGCACCCCCATGGGCCACCAGCAAAAGAAAGTACAAGTTCCTCCTCAACCACCAGCTATACCAAAGGATATTGTTTACAAATCTAGGAAGGTTCATAAGAGAGAAAATTCTGTCTATCAAATATCTTTTCCAGATTTCATTACCGGCACACAGCAAAATATTCCAAAGAATGGTTTGGACTGTAAGTGAGTTTCCTATCTCAAGGGTTCTTCCAGCCTAATACAGATACTGGAGCACCTCCCCTATAGCCTTGCCTGGCTAGCCTTGAATCTACAGCCATGTGCTCTCTGACATTACCAGACTGTTACACACCAGTGCCCTTAACATGTGCCAGCTGACAGCAGCCACAACACACACTCTCAACTATTGCATGCAGGAAACGGATCCAGCCTACAGGTGGTATACCAGTCTTATGTACCAGTATAAAATTGTTGCCAGTTTGTCATAAAGGTACAAAAATTCTGCCAGGAAGAATCTGCTGCTGATGGTATTAAGTGGTTCTCTCAACAATTAATGCACAACATTGGAAGCTTATCCAAAACATGAGTAGTCGATCTTTCCACTCTGAGGTTTTAAGGGCAAATGAACAAGATAGAGCATCATCGCATAATAGCCACTACAAGTTCATTCAGGTGGTATCCATTCGCTTGGGCAAGGGCATTGGAGTATATAAAATGCGGATCCTTGTGCTAGATAAGTTATAACTTAGAGCCAGCAGCTCTTAGTTCCTCTTTGCGTTTTTGTGTATTCCCAATGCAAGCAAGACTTCCATAGGCTTGTGGATGGGCATGGGGCATTCCAAGCTGGATTACTTGCTGCAGCTCCTGAAGACTAATGCACTTGCTTAGACCGGTGCGTGAGCTTTTGTCGTAATAATGTGTCCCTCGGTCTCTTATTGCATCAAATGATATCATAATACCATTACAGTCACAAGCATGGTCAATCACAAACTCAGGAATGTCAACAAATAATCACACTTTCCACTCCACTTCCAATTCCATCTCGTGTGATTATGGTGAGCTTGCATATTCCTGCAATCACAACAGTAGAAATTTTAACTTTCAACACAGCATCCCACACCTGAAATTTGAATGGACTGAGATGCACATACTTCTGCTTCTTTATTCAAATCAGACATTGCTCAACAGCAGCAATTTCTACTTTCAATAGAGCATCCCACAGCTGGAAATTTTTGAAATGGACTGACCTGCATAACTTCTGCTTTCCTAAGCAAATCAAACATTGCTCAAAACATAAAGTCACTCTGCTAGAAACTAAAAGGCACTAGATTAAACATTGTTAAAGAGAGTGGGCAGCAAACTCATATGTAGACTGTAAAGCCTTTCAAGTCAGCTGTGGTTCATGATTAGACTTGTGAACTCCAAAACATAGAAAGTCAAACATCACAGATAGTTCCTCTTAGCTCACAAACAGAGTTCAGATCATTACCCAGTTCTTTACCCATGCATGATCTGCTTTCTTTTGTTGTTGTCTTATCCTTTGAGCCATTTCACTATCCTGGAGCTCCGAAAGCTCTCCCTAAAATGCACCCAAATAAGCCAAAAAGCATGTAATTGAAACAGCAATCTAACTTTGCCCCATAAAAGAGAGAAAGAAACACATCAAAAGTAAGAGTGAATTGTTTAACTTTCTTCTTTTCCAAAACTCTGATGCTGGATAAAGTTTCTCATTCATACAGAATACTGCTAGGCATAATTATTTCCTAAATCCAGCAAGCGAAACTGTGGGAATTTAAGAGCTCGAAAGTCTTATGTTCATCTAATAAGATAAGTATTGAGTATTCAGAACATAAAGGATTAGTAATTCAACAACTGGACAGTGCAGTTAAATTCTATCTGTCTGGGAACATGGGATTCTGGCAATTTCTTCCTTTCCAAGACCCATATGGTCTGGCTTTCTAGACCTCCCCACAGGTTATATATTCAATCTTTGAAATAGACTTCCCATATTACATATTTTTTGATACAAAAGTTCCTTACAAGGTTGCTTTGTATTTTCCATTTTGCCTTGGGATATTTTGTTCTGAGGAGACTTATTAATCAAAATTTTTCTCTTCTCTGACACAAACAAATTCTATCTGCACCTTCATTATAGACAATAATGCCAACATTGTTATAAGACAAACTTCTGGTGTTAGCCAACATTTTGACATACAAAAACACTCAAAACATGGTACTTAACAAGCCTTCAACATATTCCAGCTCCCTCAATGCCACATTCTCTCATTTTTCCCTAGACTAAACGATATTTGAAATGTTTGATGGGCTATGCTGATATGTGCATAATACAAAAATACCTAAAAACAAGTGCTTGATGAGACCTCTACATATTACCTCTCCCTCTACATCAATATGTGATTAATTGATTGTAGGCATGCAAGCGTTCATAATTATATGTTTTCCTTTGCATCATTATATGCATAAGCATCTACAAGAGCATCCATATATTGAGACATAAGGGAGAAGGAGAACCTTGAGTTTAAGATACTTAGTGTCACAAGGACATCAAATTTTGATGCTTTGCTTGGCATTTGATTAGGTGTTAATCAAATGTGGAAATGTGGGATGCACATGTTATTTGCAAGTTAGTTATTTCAAAATGACAGGCACGGGACCCCAAGGTGTCAGTGGGTGTCAAAGGCAAAAGCTGTAATAACTTATATTAGTCAGGTACTAGGTGGTGCTTGGTGACAAATATGGCCTAGAATATTTCTCTTAGCCATTAATGTCACTAGTGACATTAGGAACTAACCATTAATTAATTAATTAATGCCACTTCAAGGGCTAACAGATGCTTGGGATTGCTTAAATGACAAATTGGCCTAGCCATATTATTGTTGGCTGGTAATTTTCTAAGCAAGAATAATTAATTAAATCAATCTTCAGATTTAATATTTTAAAAATAAATTTAATTGGGCTGAAAGTTGCTTTAAAAATGCAATTAGAACGCTACCACCTCACAAAACTTTCTCATGCAGCTGAGGGAAAAGCTATTAGATACTTTTGGAGCCTCATACCAACATTGTGGAGGTTAGAAGAGGAAGGAGAGAGCTCCTACTACAATTTTCCAACCATTGGAGGCTCTCAAAAACCTACCCCTAGCCTATCAAAACACACGTGACAGCCATGTAGGCCATCTACGAGCAGATGACACCAATTCTGGCGCCCCAAAGGGATGGCATCTGCATGTGGGGCTCCTATCGATGGTGGGCTGCTGTCAGCCATTCACAGCATTCAATCCCAGGACGGTGCAATTGAAGAATTGTTGTTGCTAAACCCTATTTTACAACAAGAATCAGGGTTTACCATCTACTCTAGGAAGAGTGCTCAAAAATTTGGGCCTAATGCTTGAAATTTAGTAGGCGAAATTTGGGGATTTCAGAGAATCTCAAGAGCCCAGCCAATCAACATTATGTTTGGGGCAGAGTTTGTCTTCCAAGGAGCAAATTGAAGGCCAATCACCGAGCAAACCAAGGGGAAAATTCGTTTGCAGACTTGCTAATTGCTATGGACTAAAGATTGAAAGATTGAAGGAGATTAGACCGGATCTTAGTGTAGTTCAACCTTTAGCAATACAAGTCAAAGAAATCTTGCAAGGGGTACCAATTTTCTAGGCCAACCGGGTGTCCCATGTCCAAGATTGATTGGTAACATTTGTACTTTTGTTTAGGTGCATTTTGTGCTTGGTGTAATTAGTGCTTGATCAGGTTATTGACCACCTATACAAGAGGGAAGGCTAGTTTCACTCAACCTTTAGAGTACAAACATAACCTACCTCCACCATTTACGATGCTTTAGATAAACACAAAATGTTGCATGTATTCCTAATGAATTCCCTTCCAATGTAAAATAATTGTGTGATTTCACTTTCAAGGTGCCAAAAACACCTCAAAGGGAAGTCCTTTCAAAGGCATTTCTTAACCTTACCAAGGACTATCAACGCTTCAAAGTATGCAGCTTTCTTGAAAGTAAAGTTCAATTCTATGCATATGAGAAACAATTTGTCTAGTTGGAGCACACTCAATGCTAAGTGTTGCTGCATCAATGGTATTGCATTTGTGCATGTCTTCCATGAACTTTCACTCGATTCATTGAAAGTAGCAATGTCGAGCATTTTAAATGGAAGTCTTTTTGAAGGTCTTTGTTAGACTCATTAAGGACTATGAAGACTTCAAAGCATGCGGCTTTGTCAAAAGTAAACCTCAATTCTATGCATGAGAGACAATTTGTCTAGTTAGAACAACACTCAAAGCTAAGGATGTGTTGATACATCAATGGCATTGCATTTATGAATGTCTTCCATCAACTGATAGTAACCTCAATAAGGACTATGAAGGCTTCAGAGTATGTGGTATGTAAAGCTCAATTATGTACACATGAGAAATTCATTGTCTAGCTGGAGCACACTCTTCACCCTCCTCTTGTACCCCTACAGCCTTCTTCAACTTCCTTGCCCAAGCTGCCTCCCTCTTCAGCTTACTCAGGCATATGGATGTGGCATGCTCTAGCCCACTTGTAAAAAATTTTGATAGTATACTTCAACAAATGCGTCAAAAGCTGCAACCTTTCTACACTTGGAAATGATATTGCTATCACTATCTTCTTTCCAAGCCTCGATGAGTACTTCATTCCCCACCTATCCAAGTTTGGCAAAGCATTTGGCCATGTCCTACATAGAGATAAGACCTTTGCAAAAAATCTCGGAGAACCCCCACTTTTAACCCTTGGACAAGATCATTGTCCCTACAAGATCTCTTGATACCCATCACCTAGACTATTAGGATTCCATCCATTGGCGAAAAGATTCCTAATTAAGAAAATCTCATATTTAGGCATCCCTTAACAACTTTTCTCTACAAGATGACGGATCATCGCGCAATAAACTCTCCTAGGACAAGTTCACAACAAACTTCCTTTCAGGATGAGGGAGGTAGCAAGTATCCTCTACATGGGAGAAGCCACGCAAACCGGCAAGAGACAACACATCCTTAGGCAAAAGAGGAGCTAGTACAAACAACAAAGAGATCGAATTCACACTTGACAAAGGGTGCTTCTAGCAACAAAGGCAGACTAAGGGACAATGGAAAGTAGTCAAAAATCTTAAACTAGCAACCCCATCCGCACTAGCTTCACCAACTTCCACTTTTACGAACACTTCGTGGGCCCCCAATAGCCAAAAATACCCCACATGCCAGAAACCCCTTAAGAACCCAACATCACATTGTCCATTTTTTAAAGGCTCGCCAACCGTTACACCCAAGCGACAAAGATGCAACAATTGTTAGAATTTGCCAATTCTATGGGCAATGCCCAATGTTTAAGTCTTTATTTCTTTTTCAATTCTTAGTGTGAACACAACTAAAGTTATAAGTTGTGTCACCACTCTTAGCAGTTAGAGTTAGAGTCAGTTAACTCTAGTTGAGTTAGAGCGAGGCCTATCTTAGGCCTATCTTGTACTTTTCATTCTCATTCTTTCAATTCAGCAAGTAGACTCTACTCTTTTGCTTCAACACACTCTCATTGTCTCTGTTTTCTCTCCTCCAAAGCTAGTTGTCATTTTCCAACATTTGGATTCACTTCAGCCAGTGTCAACCAATGCCACCCAGCCTAAGCTCTTGTTACTGTCAGCCAGCTCTCTTCCCACGGAAGAGAGGTACGAGCTGCTGCTGTTTTCAGCCTGCGTGTAACCTATGCGCAGTCCCGTACACAACTTGCACACAGCCCGAGAGCTACTCTTTTGAAGGAGGTCTTGCTGTTTTCAGTTCTGACCCTTATTTTCACACCTCTCTCCACCATATTCTCAGCCCTGCTTGAGAATTTCTGCAAACCCTTAAAAGTGCAGAAACCCTAATTTTCAGATTTGGCATTTTTCCGAAATTTCTGCAATTTCCCATCTAATTTGGCCGTCTCTTTCTAAATCTCAATTTGTGCCGCCCAAAATTTGGGGCTTTTGTCAATTCTCACTCCCAATGTTCAATTTGACAAGCAATTTGAAGAAATTTCACAATTTCTTTGACATTCCCGCCAAAAGTTTTGACACTTTTGCTAGAATTGCAATCCCACGTTTGTAAATCTTCATTCGAGAACACCAACATTGCACAATTTCATTGACATCTGCACAATAAATTTGGGGTCTTTTGTCCTAGAGGCTCTGGCACACATCATGAGGCGGATTCCAGCTGTTGTTCCCTGTTGGCACGCACCCCGAGGTGACATTACTGTGGAAATGCAAGCTGAAAGGTAAGAATTTCTTCAAGTTCTTTGAAATTTTCGAAAGAAATTCGAGGCTTTTGCCCAACACGCTTTCCACGGTAGCAAACAAGGGGTACAGTAGCATTTAATTGCTATTACAAATAGATTGAGCAGAAAATTTTGAAAAAATCTAATAAATTTTTGTAAGAATCCGCATTAAGTTATTGTAATTTGTACTTTTGAGGACACGCATTACAAGGCACGTGTGGTATAGTAGTGCATTGCTATTATTTATTGGCTGAGTGCTAATTTGGATCAAATTGGGCACACTCTGGCATTTGTGTGATAGTTTGGTACTTGTTGTATAATATGAAGGGGACTTCTGGTAATCTGAGGAGTACAATCTATACTTTAGCAGAGAGGTATTTAGCTGCAAATCTTTGTCCATTACTAACAGCATGGCATGTCAAGGGACTAGTGATCAGAGCAACATCCTTGGTGTCCTATATCAGAAAGACAAACTTGATGCATCAAACTACCCATTGTGGAGTATTATGGTCCGCCACCATTTTGTAGCGAAGAACTTGTGGAACTATGTTATAGGTGATTTGCAACAACCACGAGGTCATGCACCTCAAAGTAACGCTACAGGACAAGCTGTTGATGCTGCTACCCCTCCTACCAAGGATCAAAGGAGATGCAACTCAAAAGATGCACATTCACTTTCTTTGATTTCCTCGTCAATGAAAAGATTGATCATTCCACACATTCCCTCTTGTAAGACCTCAAAATAAGCATGGGATGTACTTGAGCGTATGTTTGCAACATGTAACGAGGCCAAAATATCTTATCTCCATAGAGAGTTGACCAATGTGTACATGGATGAGGATGATAGCATGACAGATCACCTTACTCACATACAAGATTTACATGAGCAATTGGTCAATGTAAATGAAATTATTTAGAATGGTGAATTGGTAAACATTACATTGACCTCTCTTCTAGAGTCGTATCTAGGTTTCTGCACCTCTTCTATGTTGTCTTTGGAGAAGGGAGGGGGAGGATGGGATAGCCCCTTCCATTTGTGGAGTTGAAAGGCCTCTTGTTGTAAGAGGAACAAACTCAAAATAATGTTGCATTGCGTTCAGGAGATGTGGCTATACTTTCCAAGTCCAAAGGCAAAGGAAAAGTCAAGCAAAATGCAAAAAATCAGTAAATGTGATGCTAGACAAGCATCAAATAAGACTGTCCAAGACATAAAAAAGTCTAAAAAGAAACAAAAATGTAATTATTGCAATAAGGGAGGTCACTATATTGATTTATGTCATAATAGATTAGCTAAAGAGAAAAAAAAGGACTCCCGTTTTAGTTGTCCAAGAGACATTAGCCAACGTTTCTACCGATGGTGATGCTTCAGTCAACCTTGTGAAGGACTATGCATTTTTTACTTGACGGGAAGCAAATCGAGAGAGTTAAGTGGGAGAGGATCTAGAACCCTAATTTTCTATAAATTGGCAACCAACCCTCCACTCTTTTCTCAATCTCATTTTTGCAAGTTTCAAGTGTTATCAGCTTGCTGCCCACACTCCGTTCACGGAGGACATCTCAACCTTTGTTGTCCATCACTGTTCCCTGCAGTCTGGCGCCTGTTTCCAACCCTCCACACATTGATTGCTGTTATTTCTGCCTGGCGACTGACTACTGGTCATCTGCACTACTGTCATAAAGTCTACCACATCAGCAAACTGCTGCATTTGCACGCCCCAACTGCTGCGACTAACAATTTTTCTCTATTCTCAACTGTCGCTAGCCTCCACACTGCCTGCGTTTGCTGTCTACCTCCCTCTATAGCCTGCGTTTTCTGCACACTCTCTCTCTAGACTACAGTCTGCATCAGATCCAGCTAACATTCTTGCGTTTGCTAGTATTCAACATCCGGGGGCTGCCTTGCTGCAATTCGGGATCCGTTCGAAGTACGACACACTCTCCAGCTCATTACCCCTGCCCTAATCCTTGAGATACAGGAGTTCGAGGTTCAGGATTCATTCACTGCATAGTGTGTTTGCTGCATGAGCATCGTATTATTAGTAGTTATATCATTTCATTTATTCATTGTGTTCATTGTCTCTGAGTTACCCTAACCCTAACCCTAACTGTGTTCTTTTATCAGTTTGTGCTTTGTCGTACGGTTTCTGTTTATGCTTTTGTGTTAGGGTATTTTCTTTACAGGAGCTTCAAAGCACATCACTTCTAGGAAGTATTTGTTTTCCTCTTTCATTCAGCGGTTGCTAGGAAGTGTGTTACATATGCGAACAGCAACAATTATGATTTTTGTGGCATTAGGACAATCACTATTACTGCTGCAAATGGTTTTGACGTCATGCTTCTAGATGTCTTGTTTGTGCCTCGCATTACAAAGAGCTTATTGTCTATCTCTACTTTTAACAAGCATGGCGCTTAGGTCATCTTTGAGGATGACAAATCCATTGTCTCAAAGATGACCAATCCATTGTCAAAGATAGGGAAATAGATTACGCACTCAAGCTGTCTAGGACCCTATATAAGGGTTCGTTTTCGTTGGATACCTATGGATAAGAATGCCTTCACGGATAAGACTCTTTTTATTTTGAAATTAGATTTCTAGTTGCTATTATCATTGAAGCCCGGAGATCTATTTCATATGGCCTTCATCGAACACTATCGATGACAATTGAAGAGAAGAGGCTGCGGCAGCCTCTTCTCTTCAATCACTATCCACTGTGCTTGCAGCAGTCTGTCAAGGAATGAATCTTCTCTTCAATCATTAGAGCCTAAAGATCTGTTTCATATAGCCATTATCAATTATTACCAACCACAATCGAAGAGAAGCCTCTTCTCTTCTATCACTATCCCCCTGTTCTTGAAGTAGTCTGTGGATCTCTTCAAACTCACTTCCTAGTTCCCATTGTAACTCTATAGAGGCCTCCTTTGATAGGCCCAATGCCTCCAACCATCAATCAAGTGATTGGGTCTAGGTAATTGTATCATCTCCTCTCATTGTGTGTCTATTACTCCAATCCTCTGTTCAAAACAGCCCGTGCACTATGCCTGATCCATGTCCCCTCTTTGAAGCTGACTGATCATCCACCTTGAAAGTGGATATCTTGTCTCCACTAGTGGCAATGACTCCAAGATTTCCTGTCTGGAGAAGAGACTATCTAGTTCTGAGAGGTAGTTGAATCTATTCTCTACTTGAGAAGGACTCCTTCTGTCATTGTCTCTACCACAACTCTTGGTGCCTCAATCCCTGTAGTTTCTGCGAGTGGATCTCTTGTCATAGCTCCTTGAAAAGCAAACTAGTCTCCCACTGCAACAGCAATATGCAAGGAGAATCTCCAGTTAGAAAGATGGAGTCACACATCAGAAGAATTTTGCTCCAAGTTGTCATTGATGGAATTTTCTTCTCTCAGAAAAAAAGGTTGTCACACGTCTTCCATGAGCTTTCACTTCAGAGCAATAAGTTACAAGTAATAAACATCCATATAGAAAAAAAGTGTTTTACATTTACCTTCTCTTGTTAACTTCACATTGTGTTCAAACATTAGTACATCAGTTTGATGCTTTACGGCTCAATTAGAACCACACTATGCTTCTCTGTGAGTCCCAGTTTATCAACCCACCTAAAAGAAAGTTTCAAACATACAAATAAATAATGAGGGAATTAGGGGACACAAACCTCTGTGGCCAACAACAGGCTTGGACACTCGGCAGTATCAGGCAGAAAATCTGTGTACAGCTGCCAGAAATTGCCTTTTGTATCCATAGCCAGCAGAAGAAGACATGCTAGCCTGATATCCCAGTCACTCTGCAGGAACCCACATCACAATTTCAGGTGCGACAAGCAAGTAAGAACACAATAAATGTTGAGCTCCAAAGAGTATTTGTTTTTTCATCAGGGTCCCACCAAAGATCAACTCCTCTTAAACAACTCTCAACGTGCTCCTTATTCTCTTTTGTTATGACTTTATAGCTTCCATTAATAATGTGTTTCCAATTTGATTAAAGATATCTTTCAAGTTCAGACATGCAGATTGAATCATTCTTCATATATTTACTTATTAAACGGTACTGTTCATGAATCATTCTTTTGTATCTCTAATTATTACACAGTACTCTTCACTCATCCAATAATTTATAACCATTTTGGTAGCTCAAAAACAGTGGGTAGCTGACTCAAATATCAAGTTCAACATGAATTTGCACAATACACAATGTACATATCACAAGGCTAAGATACACAGGAGAGCTTCTAAGCTGCTGCTCTAGAGGGATTGAGAGCCAAGATGATAGATAAGGACATCAGCCAGCACACAGAGCTATCTGTTAGCCAGCATGTGGTACATAACTTCTTGTTGGGCCTTCTCTAGGTCATGCATTGACCACCTAAAGCAGCTCATCAGGATTTTCATTCAGTCAGGCAGAGATGGTAGCCCTGCGAGGACCAAGGTAGCTTGGGATGTTATCATCCAGTCTAGATCCAGATGAGGTTGGGGTTTATTGACCCAGATCTCAGAGTAGATCATTTATGGTAAAGCTCATTGTGAGGGGCCTTCTTCCGAAAAAGAGACAGTGTGTATTTTTTCAGTAGAGATGGATGGCAGACCTACGTGAGAGGATCTGGATTAGTTAGAGTTCACAAGATGCTCTTGACAAAGGATTAGAGTTGTGGCTCATCGTGATAGAATTTGGTACTTAGACCCATACCCTCAGACTTGTATGAAAGATGGATGGAGACATTGAGAGGCTTCACTAGCATGCTTGGGAGTGGATATGGAGAGATCCATTTGTAATGATGCCTCAAGGTGTCCCCTTCTTTGGCTATACCACTAGGTTGGGGAGCTAGATGAGTACGACTAGAGTGGCACTAGCTACACCTGAGCACAGGACTATCCAGGGTATATCACAACCTTTCCTAGCAAACTTCTGGAGGATATTGGAGGACAAGTTTAGACCAAGAAAGATTTCACTCTTTCTTTGGTTACTAGCACACAAGAGTTCAGCAGTTGGTACATGGCTTGGTTATGGTAGAGACCCTATTCCTTGCACTAGATGTGGGGAGCATGAGGAGACTCAAAGGCATTGCTTATGGGATTGCAAAAAGGCTGAGACCTCGACGAGAGCCCTTAGGATGGTGTCTCATGGCACTACAGATTTTGTGATTGCTATGTGGGGGACAGTTGCATGGGTCACTAAAAGAGGCCCAGCTTGTGGACATGAGGATGTACAGGGATGTCAAGCTTATCTCATCTCTGCACAGCTTATGAGCATGACTTTCATACCAGATTTCTCATAGAAAGCATGGACTCAAGGACATTGTCACAGATGGGAGCTCATAGCTAGCATTATTGCTTGGTACATATCGATAGCTAGTTGTAGCCAGCAGGCTATGGATTTTCTCGACATATCTACTGCATAGACTCTCTCCAGGATCTGAACACTGTGCATACTCTTCATGGGAAATGGGAGAGAATACAGGGCAGCTCAGAGACTATGAGGAAGAGGAGAGATGCTTTTCTCAGGACATGGGATTCTAGCAACTTTTTCCCCTTCTAGACCCACATGGTTTGGCTTTATAGACCTCTTAACTTGCCGTTCACTCAAGCTTTATAATAGACTTCCCCTTGTTATATAATTCTTGACATGGAAGTCCCTTACAAGGCTGCTTTGTAATTGGTTCTTGCCTTGGGACACTTTGTTCTGGGGTGAGTTAAGAGAATTTTCAATTTTCTCTGAAAAGAGAAGGCTAAGATACACAAGACAAATCGATGTGTCGAAAAACAAGATACAAACAAAGAAAACAAAATAAAAATTTCACTTGCTTACACAGCATTTTCTAAAACCTGCAAAAACTAAACTTCAATTTTTATAAAATGTCTCAAGTTGTTTCCCCTTCCCTTTTTTCATTGAAGGGGAGTTAGGGACCAACACAAGTGTTTTTTCAAATTTGAGATTCTAGTAAAAATTCCTTCTAGATAGTTAAGAAATAAATATATGATAAGAGCAAAAATCTGTACTATAATATGTGGCACCAATTTATAGAACATTCACAGAGAGAAGATTATATGATCAAGAAGTGCAAAAAATGAAAGGAGGAAAATGAGGGCATACATACATACATATGTACATACCTATGTGTGTGTGTGTGTGTGTGTGTGTGTGTGTGTGTGTGTGTGTGTGTGTGTGTAGAGAGAGAGAGAGAGCAAAGGTTATATTGATAGCTTCAACATGTCAAAAAATGGCCTACAAAAGCAAATATACAACCGTGTTGCAAGATTCATTATCATCCACCATAAACTAAGGAAAAAACCATCAACCTGAGAGCTATAACCTCCCTACCTCCATGGCCCCTCCCCCCCAACCTGCCCTCCCCTCTTGGGACATGAAATATCTGTCCCACTGACCAGAAAGAACTCAAGATTTGCTGTGTCGTCAAGCTGCATCATCAATAGAAATCAATCCGAGCCATGTCATATTCGATTAAACCTAGGTCTAGCATGTTGCTTTCCTTCCCATGACACAATCTTGGAGACAGCTAGCAACTCAGCTTACATGGAGTTGTCCTACAAACAATCATGGCTTGGATGCCAACCAGATTCCTAAAGCATCACTTTCCATGAGCAGATCAAGAGAGTCAACAAGACTAACACACTGATCAGTATTGAGTACATGCCATTCAGAGGCATGTATCTAGTATCCCATCATTCCCATGCACAACACCCCTATGTTCAAGAAAGAAGCATACGATGAAGACCCAAGATTGCTGACCAAAGCACATAGCTTGGGAAAAACAACCATCTGAGTGCCAACTAACAAAGCAATATCCCTCAAGATGGTCTTCGAACAAGGTACAAGTGGCAAATAATAGGAAAGCATGGGCAGCACAATTGTCTAGGCCACTTTAAGATGCACATGGAAAGTCCATGCTTGCGATTTGCAATAAACTCTCTCTTTTTTTCCCATTTAGAAGCTTAAATTAAATAAGTAAACATATATGCATCAGGCCTTCTAGCCAACCATAAGCCTTGTGCGTGTCTCTATGTGCATGTGTGCATCCATGGTTTTTTATAACCAAGGATTATAGATCAGTGTGTCAACCTCTCCTTGAGTTCTAACGACACCTTTTATATGGGACTTACATGTTGCCAAAGGGCCTTATACATACTTGATTCTTTATCAAGACATCAAATCCTACAAAAAAAAAGAGAAAAAGAAGAAGGCAGTCATATTAATATCTACTTGAGCACAAAATTACCTATGAACCAAAATGGTCGTTATCATTTATCCATGTCATATCTCATCATTGATAGAACAAATTGTCACAACACAACCAAAAAAACAAACCATTGTAATCTTTTTATTAATTTGCATAATCAATTATCTATTGAATATCTTTCCCTTGGAATTGAAAGATATCTAGAAAAGTGCATTAGATATCACCACTAATGAGAGGTCACAAGTTATGATGGACCCACATGGTGGGTTAAAAGAAAGATAATACATACTTCCACCTATATTACCCGATTGGGCACATCTAACTAGAACTCCAGCATATCACGATCACACTCGCACACAAAAAGAGGAACACCTTGACATATGGGAAAGATCCGCCAAAGTAGACACTTACAATCAGCAAAATGGTATGACCATAAAAAGTTTGTACAATGTGCATATATCAACTAGAAGCTTGGAATCCACATATCTTTGCATAGAACACTCGTATGAGAATTCCAACTATTTTTGTAATGTTCATGTACTCGGAAAGAGCTTTCACATGCTACTCATATTAGGGGATCCCTAAACTTTAGGAGATCCTTAAATTTTAGGAGCTCCAATTGGCCTAAAAATGTTAGTCCTAAAAAATAGAGATGACATCTAAAACTAGTAAGATCCTATTCTCACAATGCTTATTAAATTTGCGTATTTCTATTCTTGACAATTCTCAACCCCAAAAAGAAGTTCATCAAGAATAGAAAAGCATCAAGACACTTGTCACACAAGTTTCCAAGAGTCCCACCATTTATCACACTTCATGACATCTAACTCAACATTTGTCTTGTGGTATTCCACTTTACCTCTTTGCACTAAGTCTCTCTTTATCAAATAAAAAGAGCTCATTTTCTCTCATTCTATGTTAACTTCCTTGCTTTAAATTCATGCACAACAATTGAAGATTGTCCCAAAGTTGATCCCAACCATCTCCTAATCCTCCACTCCATCATCAAATCCCTCAATTTCCCTCTTCTCTCACTATGGCTTTGCAAGGCAGCAAACCAATAGATTCAATACAACACCTTCTTTTCCAGCTCTTCCTCCGCTTCAAGGTCAAAGAGAAAGCCATGTCAATGTAAAGGTCCTACAAGAAGTTGGCCACCTTCAACCATCAACTTATCTCCATTTCTCGTATCTCTTAACAAGGACGTGAAATTTTATTGTTTTGGTTAGCATTTAATTAAAAGTTAATCAAATGTGCTAATGTGACTTGCACAATTGAGGTGCAAGTTAATTATTTCACAGTGCAGAACCCAAGACCTCGAGATATCAATTTATGCAAAAGGCAAAAGTTGAAAGAAGTTATGTCTAACAGGTACTAGGTGATACTCAGTGTTGGATTTGGGCCTACACTGATTTATTGGCCACTGATGTCAGTCGTGGCATTAGAGACTAGGCATTAATTAAATAGTTAATGTCATTCCACGGGTCAATAACTCCTTAGAAACACTTGGGAGACAAATTAGCCTAGCTAATTTAATTATTGGTTAGTGGAATTATTTTTCTAGGCACGAGAATAATTATTAAATTAATTTTCAGAATCAATATTTCAAAAATCAATTTAATAAGCTAGATAATGCTAAAAAATGAAATTCAAAGGCTGCCACTTAGTAAAGCATGCACATGGAAGTGGGAAAGAGGTTTTAAGGCTAAGACAGAGAGGCAGAGAGCATCATTCGAACCTTGTCCTAGCTAAGAGAGACACAAAGAAGGCTGCCATAGTTGCTACAAGAATTGTTAAGGGCTATTTCAAACAAATAACATCGTGTCCCGTGTGTTCCATAGATGGAGACAGCTTTCTTCATCTTCAGTGTATTCCATCAATGGAGACAGCTTTCTGCCAAATAACATCATGTTCAATGTGTTCCATCAATGGAGATAGCTTTCACGGCTATGTAAATGGGTTAGCAATTGATTTCTTCCATTTTCTCGCGATGGAAGTCTCAAATTCCTCTCTTTGACATTCTTTCTCATCCTAGAGCCATTTCTCAACTCCCCTCAACATTTTCCAACAATTTCAATATTCAAAGGTGGAAACATTGGAAAAACTTTGTTATAAACCGTAATCTATAGCAAAAATTAGAGTTTGAATGCCACCTCAGGATGCATGCTCAGAATTGAAGACCTAGGACTTGAATTCAAACAACTAAAATTAAATAATTTCAAGGAGATTCAAGAGACCAACCAACCAATATCAATGTGGGGCAAATTTTGTCTCACAAGGAGCATGATGAAGGCCAAATCCATAAGCAAACCAAGGGGCGAATTGGTTTGAAGGCTTGCTAGTCACTTTTGACAATAAAAGACACTTGGATTAGCAAAAAGAGATCAAGTAGTAGCCTGAAATCTCTCCATCTCACTATGGATGACATCCACAAGATCCGCCCTTTGCAAACTAGCAATCAAAGCATGAGAAGGAAACTGTTGTTGCTGAGAACAAAAAACATCCTAAGGGGGCAACAGCCTCCCACGAGCACTTTTATCAACCACACAAACGCAAAGATTGAATTTTCATGTAAGAACCCCTAGCTTTGCGTTGAAAACTTTGAGTAATAGGATGAGGAGATGGGTGAGCAAGAGTTCAATGAGATTCGTGTCGAGCATTGCATCTAACCATAGTGACCCCAAGAATCATCCTGAGGAGGCAAATCCCGACCAATTGAATGCAACTCACGCTCAATACCAACCTCGGAAACATCCTTATTTCCATTATCACGTCCATGCAGGGCAAGAGGCACAGGAAGAGCAATATCTTGATGTTGAGTCAAAGGCTCAGGATCACGCTCTTGCATATCCATGTCAAGGTCAAAAGAACGTACAAAACCTCAGGGCTACTATTACATTAAGAAATAAAGTGGCCCAATTGGCCACATCGAAAGCAATGTCCATCAAATGTCCCTCATTTGAGCTCAAAAACCAATGTCTGTAACCCAGGGACCTCAAAACAAATTTTAGTAGGCCGAAGTTTCCCTGTCCCAAAGTATACAAGCCCTATTTGTATTACGGGATGCCAAACAGGGCTCCACCAAGACCTCGCCAAACGGAACTCAAAATCAAAGGAAGAGCTCTCCAAACATGTGCAGGAAAATTAACTACCTCCACCCAGATTGGGCGTCCTTGCCGACCAGTTGACCATCCAAAAACAAAGGAATACGTAGCATAAAGCGAGCATGCACATTTTAAGTATGAAAAAGGACCTTAAAAAACCCCTTCACTCCATCATAAATCTCTTCCACAAGAGGAGCTTGCACTTCCCCAAGAACATCATCATGACACAAATCATCACTCACAAGCATGGATTGCAGCCAAGTACAAATCTGAGCAATCAAAGGAGTCCTACCCGCAAAATAAAGGATGGCTGCCCTCTCATGAAACGCAACAATCTGCTGTAAAACTAAGTCAGTTTCCATGACAACAACCACATGATCCCCTTCCGGTCAAGAGCTCACTTTACCCCATGAACTTAATCAAACATAAGATTGTTGGCAGTGGCAACCATGAACTGGAAAGGCTCATTTGCCTACAAGCAAGAACCATGAACACCTTGTTGAGGCGAATCTGGAGGACGCAAAACCGGTTCATCAACCGACTCAACCAATTCTTTCTCATTCCCATGTCCAAGGAAAGCCACATCAATACCACTCGACGCCTCTATATTAACCATGATAAAAGTCCAATCTTTGTGAGTGCTGCGCAAAATTGCAGATGCGACAACAAGTACTGTCTGAGGTAATAACTGTAGATCTGCATTGGATTGGAGCTCAAATCTGAAGGTCTAACTGTGAGTAGCACCTTGTCTGTACTCATGCCATAGGTTAGAAACACTGTCTAAGGTAATAACTGTAGATCTGCATTGGATTGGAGCTCAAATCTGAAGGTCAAACTGTGAGTAAAACCTTGTCTGTACACACGCCATAGGTCAGAAAACACGTTGCTTTCACTTAAGACAGCAGAAGAAGAGCAGAACACCATCACTATACAAACGCCCTGCTTAGAATCTCAGGACTCTCTCTCTCTCTCTCTCTCTCTCTCTCTCTCTCTCTCTCTCTCTCTCTCTCTGTGGCACGCAGGAACATGCCTTTCAAGGACAGCACATAGAGCACAGTATTAAGCACATAGGTCAGAACTGGTCGCCCCACAGGTGTAATTTGCAGACGCTCCCTCGCTCGCTCCCTCTCTCTCTCTCTCTCTCTCTCTCTCTCTCTCTCTCTCTCTGTGTGTGTGTGTTTCTCTGTCAGTCTTATGAGCTATACTGTAGGGCAGTGTGGTTGCAGATCCAGTTGAATACAAGGCAAGCACAAGAAGGCAAGGCGAGTGCGTGACTAGGAAGGCAAGGCGAGCACACAGTTTCCATCATCTCTCTCTCTCTCTCTCTCTCTCTCTCTCTCTCTCTCTCTCTCTCTTCGTGAAGAAAATTGAATTAGATAGTGAATATTTACATCAGACCATCAGGTCAACATTCTCTCTATAACTCTTACTTTCTATTACAATAGACCATCAGGTCAGCATACTCCGTCTCTCTCACTCTCTGTGTAACTAATATGTACATGAGGCCTACAAGCTCTCAGAACAACCAGAACAACCTATTACATGAACAATACTAATAGATCAGACAGAAGGAACAACTGGAGTAGAGCGAACAATCGCCAGCCAGGGAGCAGCAATATCTGGAAGAACCAGCTCCGCTAACATCATAGAGGAGATTTGCCATAACACTATTCCACGCACCTGGGCCACATGCCCATGGATGCCCAATGCTGCATCAAAAATACAGGCATTCCGAGTACGCCATATATGCCACAGGGCTGTGCATCTGAGGAAATGAAATAGGCAAGAACAATCTGAACTCAAAGAGGGCAGAGAGGACATATTTCCCATAAGCCAGGGACGAACCGGTAGGCGGTGCTGAGTCACCGAGAACAACACACGGGAAATGAATTTCCAAATATGTCGCGTCACAAGGCAAGAGAGAAAGAGGTGAAGCAATGTCTCATCACACGTAGTGCAAAAAATACAATGCCCAACAGAGATTTTTCAAGCACGGAACACTTCACCCGTTGGAGAGACCCCCAATAAGCAACCGCCACATGAACACTTTTCCCTGATATGGGACCTTAGACTTCAAAAGTTGGATAAATCTTTCCCGCCACTTCTTTTTACTATCCCTGCGATGCCATAACCTATTCACTTTCCCCATGACCCAATTCTTGGCTTCCACCATCTGATGATATATCTGATTAGCTCACCTTTTCCCAAAGTCATCACGAAGCACAAACATCCAGTCGCGCCAAGGATCCAATGGCTGTAACATGTAACCCAGGCAAAGGAAAGAACCTCTGAAGACTGTCCTGGATGGACGAACAAATGTCCATGTATCCATGAGGCACCCTAAAGTACTGACAAATACGCCTAAAGCAATAAAGACAGGGCTGCCCAGGAATAACGCCATCATGGATTGTCTTCAACCCCAACCTAGCCATCTGATTGAATTTGTCTCGCTGCAAATCTTTTAGTGGCCAATCCAATAACCTCGAAGAAGCCACTATTTCTTCTTGCACCGAAATCTCCTGCCAGGAAGCTATCAAATGAGAAAGGAGAAAAGACTAGGAGACCTTTAACGGCCTTGTAGAATTAATCACATGCCACCATGAGGCATCAATAACTGTGCTACCATGAGAGATGTCAGTCTTTTCTATGAGGAATTTGGCAATGTCTGACCAAGGATGACACTGAGTACATAGACTTTGCAACAGGAATAGCCTCAAAGCGGCCATATGCAAATTGACATGTAGCAAAGCTGCACCCCCCATCCTTTTCGGAGTGGTCACATGCTGCCAGGAGATCCATACCTGCCCCAAACAATTGCCTTTCTTTTTCTAGAGCATAAATCTGGTAGGCTAAACCAAATCAAAAATGGACTTCTTAGTCTAAGGAAGCAATGGCAGAAAGAATGAGATCATACTGATCATAATGCATTGAGCCACTTTTAGTCTAACATATAGTGGCCAACTCTGGGATTTCCAATACATGAACCTGTCATAAATTTGGGAGGCCATCCAATCCAGCAAGGCTCGGGGAGCAACCTCCACACCAATAGGATATCCCAAGTGCCTGGTTATATTACCCTTGTGATCACAATTCCATTCCAGCCCAAGGCTTGCAAATCATTCTCCGTACAAGAAAGAAGGGTGGATTTCTGAGTATTAATGTGAAGACCCGATGCCAAAGCAAAAAGATTCAAGGGCACCAGTGCCCGGTTAACATTAATACGATCCGCCTTAAGGAATATAGAAGAATCATCTGCCAAAGATTGACCCACAAGCTGGTCACCGCCAGAAAGAGTCAAGTCAACTATCTGACCTTGAGCTACCAACTTATCCAGTAATGAGAGCATGGGGTGAGTTACCAAAGCAAACATCAAAGGGCTGAGAGGACAGCCTTGCCGAAGGGACCGAGATAAGGCAATTTCCTCCGTAATCCCTCCATTAAGAGCAATACGGGCCACAGCACCCTCACCGATAGTATCAACTAGAGAAATCATACGGGTTCCAAACCCCATTGTAGACATTAATTGCCGCAAGAAAGACCAGCTCACATGATCAAAAACCTTCTCAATATCCAGCTAAAGCATAACAACCTGCTGGCTAGAAGCTTTGGCATAGTCAATTCCGACCTTTAATAAAGCCGTATTGACATGGATGAATGAGGTGCGGAAAAACTTTCAGTAATCAGTTGGCAATAATTTTGGAGAAGATTTGATATAACGATCCCATAACAGAAATGGGTCTCCATTGTTTCAAATAGGTCAGAGAGAGAACCTTGCGCAACAACCTAATGACAGCAATCTTCCAATCCGAAGGCATCATACCACAGTTCCACACCTGCTGACATAAGCGAGTTAATGGGTCCTTAAACAATTGCACATGGGCTGAAAACAGCTCATTAGGAAGCCCATCCCAACCTGGACTTTTCATTTGAGGCAAGTGAGACAGCACTTCCACCACTTCATCTTCAAAAATATCAGCCTCCATCAGATCCACCCATTATGGTTTGACCTGATTACTAACCAGGTCACAAATATAAGTTCGAGCAGAGAGAACAACATCGGAAAGAATCTCTTTCGGACCCAACAAGGCCCTATAAAAGTCAACAGTCATCCGAATAATAGAGGTAGGGTCGGTCACCAAATCACCTTGCCCATCCTTTAAGCGCACAATATTTTCGCGGGCATATTTCTAATGCAGATGAGCAAAAAAATGATGAGTTTGACAGTTGTTATCATGTAAAGCTTCAGCTCTAGCCAACAATTTGTATTTTGCATGTTCCTCTTCCTGGAGAGATTAGACCCTGCCTTTCAGCCATTCAATGCATGTGAGCAAGTCATCATTGGAATCCCGAGTCTGACACAGAGACAAGGAATGAGCTAATAAGAATTGAGCATGCTGCAATTCAGCTCGAAACAAGGAAGCATGTTGAATACCATATGGTCGGGATAATGCTCGCGCATTGTCCTTAAAAACCGCCCATGCTTCCATCCCTATACATAGGACCCTCAAGCTAAAAGAGGCTATCAGTTGCTGAACACCTTCCATAAACTGATTTTGCTACAAAAAAGATTGATTAAACCGAAGAGGCAAACGGGCAAGGAGAGCCTTGAATGCATGAATAGGTCTACGGCTCATTTCCAAGACCAAAGGGTAATGATCTGACAAAACATGCTGTTTTTCCAGACGCATATCGATGAGACTGCAAGAAGAAAAGAATCACTTTGGCAAATATATATCCTATCCAGTCTGGCCCAAGTGTTTGGATGCTGAAAAGAACAATAAGTGTATCCAACTTGTGATGGATACATCCAGGACCACATGTCCTGTTTCAAAGATGCCGCTACAAGAGCATCCCAAGCATGTCTCTCAAGACCATCCATAACCGAATGCGGAGAGGTCACCTGATCTGCAGACACACAAGCATTAAAATCACCCATAGCAAAGCCTTGACGAGCCATGGCAAGGCAATGCAAGTCTTCCCAAAGCTGACGATGTTCCCTTGCATTAGAAGGAGCATACACACCTACAATCCACAAAACCTCACCCTCATAAATTATTTCAAGAATCAAAAATCAGCCCCGAGGGAGACCAACGATGGATGTAGGGAGGATTTGACCGCCAACATAACTCGCGATTTGTGCGGAGGACGACCACTAAAGAAAACTGCATAATCCTTATATACATATGAAGATCCAGCCAAAGCGTGTTGTTTATACTCCACAGCATAGAAAACATCCCATTTTCTAGCTAGCACCACTTTCCACAACCGGTACTGCTTTTTGCCCAAAGAAATACCTTTCACATTCCACAGAGCAATTTCATAATGAATCACAAATGAAAAGAACTATTGAACCGTTGCTTTCCCTTTCCTTTTTACATCACTAGCCTTCGCAGCCTGGAATCTCTCCATTTCACCTCGAATAACATCAACAAGATCTGCCCTCTGCAAGCTGGCAATGGAAGCACAAGCCTCCCACGCACATCGAAGCGCAAAGCAAAATCAAAAGGCCTTTTATCTTCTACTGCCGGAGCACGCGAAGATAGGGGTTTCATATAAAACCCCCTTCCTCTACGTTGAAAGGTTTGAGTGATAGGGAGGGGCAGAGGATGAACAGAGCGAGAATCCTGTCTTGCATTACGACGAACAACTGTAAACCAGGAATCCTCCTAAAGAGGCAAATTCTGCCTACCCGCAAGCGAAGCACACTCCCCATCAGCATGGGAAGCGTCCTTCTTGCCTTCATTACAATCATGTTGGAAAATCTGCTCAGGATCAGCCACGGTCTTCTAAATCATTTGCTAAGGGAGGTGGTCTTGCATTTCCATATCTAGGTTCATAGGGCATTGTCCTACCTCCATATTTTTGTCGCATTCCGAAATGAAATGGCCCAACTAGCCACATCTGAAACAGTGTCCTCCAAAAGTACCCCATTTCAACTCATATACCAACGTTTGTAGCCCTGGAAGCTCAAAAAAAATCTTCATCGAGTGAGGTTTTCCTACATTCCAAAGCATACATGCCCTATTCTAATTGCGGGAAGCTAGCCGAGGTTCCACCAAAACCTCCCCAATGGTTCTCAAAACAAGAGGGAGAAGCCTCTAGAGATGCCCCAGGAAATCCACCACCTCTACCCAAATGGGGCATGCCTGTCTTAGCACCTCCTGAAACTCAACCATGGGCATCCAAGGGACCACATGAACTAGTTGCCCATCCATAAACAAAGGAATGCATTGCCTAATAAGAGCCCGTACTTCTACAGAAGGAAAAAGAACCTCAAAGAGCCCCTTCAAGCAAGCCATCATAAATCTCTTCCACCAGGGGGACCTACATGCACCCTGAAACTTCTTCAAAGCACCGTTCAAAACTGGCAAGCATAGACTACAGCCAAACATGAATTCTGGTGATCAAAGGGGTCCTTCCAGTAAAATAAAATATGAATGCCCTCTCATGGAAAGCAGCTATCTATTGTAAAACCAAGTCGGTTCCCATGACTCCAACTACTTGATCCCCATCGAGTACTGCATTAGCTTTATCCTCATTATGATGGACATATTCTGACATAAGATGATTCGCAGTGGCCAGCATGAATTGTAAAGATCCATCGGGCTGTGAATAGAAAACATGAACCTCTGGATGAGACAAATTCGGGCCCAAGACCAGTTCTTCAACTGAAATCCTACGATGTTTGTCCATCTCTTCACTATCTTGCAACGGCCCGAGTTCATCAGCCAAGGAATCGCCATCGGGATCAGCAAAGTCTTTGTCATTCCCTTGCCCAATCTGCTGATCGAGAAAGGCCATATCGATGCAATTAGATTGTAGAGCGAGACTGTCACTTTCCATTTCGTCGCTGGCAGGAGAAGTCATCCTTACAGAATCAAATTGAAGGTGCAAGCAATGTCAGGGCGATGCAGGCGGTGTCAGAAATGGTACACCCTAGGCCAGCCTTTTCCCTCTCTCTCTCTCTCTCTCTCTCTCTCTCTCTCTCTCTCTCTCTCTCTCTCTCTCTCTCTCTCTCTCCTTTTTCACTTCTCTCTCTCTCTCCAATTGAATGCACTAAATGAGTCTCTTCCAACTCCAAACGGCCTTCCATACCATTGCATGGGCATTTTTGCCAAGTGGTAGTAGCCTTCTACTCCCATTTTCCAACAATTTTCGGCCAATTCATTAATTTTAAGAGATAATTACTTTTTAAAATTAATTTCAATCCTTTTGACCCTCCCGAAAGTAAAAAATGCATATCCACGATTTAATTGGTTAGGCTATTTGCAACCCCAAGTGATCCTTGGCCTTCATTGACCCTTAGACTTGCATAATTAGTTAATTAATGTCTGGTCCCTAGTGTCACTGCTCATGCTTAATGGCCAAATAATTGTCCTAGCCCCAAACTCACACCAATAGACATCCAAAACTAGTTGGCATAACTTGTCACAAGTTTTGCCTTTGAGCACTACCTCCTCAGGGTCCTTGGCCTAATACCGTGAAATAATTGTCATGTGCAACACATGTGCCTTACAAAATTGCACATTTGATTATCGCATTAATAAAATGCTACTAGCAAGAGCAAAGCATCTCAAAAATTTCATGTCTCCATGATAGTTGCCTTCCGAATCTTAAGAGTATTTGGTGAAGTTTTCCCTTGAATAGGCTGCATCAAACTATTAAATAGAACTCAAGGCTTTTGGGCTATCTTGTACACCATTGAAGGACTCAAACTTCACCTCTTTTCTATTCTCATCATAGTCTTTTGTTGCCCCTTTAGGAGGCAAGTTGTCATCCATTGGTTGCTGCAAAAAGGGTTCATTTGATGTATTTGCATCATTGACCAATACCAAAAGAAGCATTTGCATGACTAGCACTCATTCCTCGAGTCCCATAAGCATTTGGGGGTGCAAATGCATTGCCATTTTGTGTCCTAGGCATCATGCCAATACAACCATGCATAGGGTTATGCATTGTATAAGCCATACTTGCATACATTAGGCCTCGACACAAGCGTTGGTTGTTGCATACTATACGGGGTTGTGCCATACATTCCCATATGTGGTTTGTGATCCACCATAGCATGGAAAATAGTGCCACCACCAGAGTATTCTGTCTACCCCATCATTGCATGCATGCTTAGTTGTCCAAAACCCATTGGATTGGCACTATTAAGATGGCCTTGCATTTGGGTATCCAATCCCAACTGGTACCATTTGCTTTTGCTCATCCCCAACCTTGGATGCAGGTTATGGGCGATTTTAATGCATGCGTATCTACAAATCAAGCGACTTCATCTCACTCAGTCATGGATGGTTCTGAGCGTCGGGCTTGGGATGCACTAGCAATTGTGTCTTTGAAACAAGACATGTGGTCTTCGATGCATCCTTCACAGTCTAGATATACTTACCGCTCTCTTTAGCATCCACATACTTGGGTCAGATTTGATAGGATATACATTTTTTAGAGTAATTATTTTCTTCCAGCAAAGATTTATATGTGGGTGGAGCAACAGCATGACTTGTTAGATCCCCTTGATTTTGGAATTGACTCATAGGACAATTCACGCCTTTAAGGCTTTGCTTGCTCATTTACCTCTACGTATCAATCTTTTTTGCTGTAAAATCAGTTTTTGGAGTGTATCCAACAATTGATTGTTTCTTTTAGCTGGAGGATTCTGTCTGGGGGTATGGAAGCATGGCCTGTATTTAGAGATAATGCGTGTGCGTTGTCCCAATAGTATGGTATTCAGCATGCTTCTTCTTTTCAAGCTGAATTGTGGCATTCACAAACTTTGTTTGCTCACTCGTCTCTATATCAGCCACGGGATACTACTAATGACTTGGTTACATACATTGAATAGTTGAAATGTAGAGTTCAGTCTCTTCAAGAGAAGGAATATGCTAAATATAAATTGTTGGCCCAAGCGGAAGCTTTGCATGATAATAATTGTCAATCTCATTAGTTCTTTGCTCATTTACACCAAAAATATGCTCAGAAAAATATTGTGTGTTTGTTACATGAGCCGGGTGATATGGTTACTGAGCATGTCTCCATTATTTAAATGTGCATTGACTATTATAAATCTTTGTTGGGTCCACTGGAGATTCTTTCTGATGTTGTTCTATCTACTCATCGATACATTTGTGACTAGGTTAGTAATCACGTTAAGGCTTAATGGGTTGATTGATGGAGGCTAATATCTCAAAGGCTAAAGTGGAGGATGTGCTTTCCCATTTACCACGTAGGAAAAGCCCTAGCTGGGATGGGCTTGCTAATGACTGTTTTCAGCCCATGTTGAGCAACTTAAGGACCCATTACCTCGCCTGTGTCACCGAGTTTGGAATTCTAGTTTGATACCTTCATATTAGAAGATTGCAGGATCCGATTAATGCCCAAGGTTCCTTCTCTGACTTCCTTGAAACAATGGAGACCCCTTCCTATTATGGATTCTTTGTATAAAATCTTTTCTAAAATCATTGCCAATAGATTGTGGAAAGCATTTCCGCCCTTGGTTCATCCACATCAATATGGTTTCATTAAGAGACGGAATATCATGCATAACATTTTGAATGTTCAATTGGGGATTGATTATGCCAAAGCTTCTGGCCAAGAGGTTGTTATGCTCCAACTTGATCTTGAACACGCATTTAATGATGTCAACTGGTCTTTCTTGCAGCAGCTGATATCTACCATGGGCTTTCGTCCTTGCATGTCTTCTCTTGTTGATACCATTACTCAGGGTCTATGGCACATATTGTACTTAATGGGGGGATCACTGATGAAACTGCCTTGTCTCATGCTCTTTGGCAAGGCTACCCTCTCAATCCTTTGCTATTTGCCATAGTCACTCACTCAACACTCTCTTTGTTGGATAAGTTGGTTGATCAAGGCAAGATTGTTGGTTAGTCTCTTCCCAATGGTGTCGAACTTTTGCGTCAATCTTTGACTAATGATTCCTCTACCTTTCTCAAGAGTGATCAAACTAATGTGAATCAAGTAATGGTTATGTGGAATCTCTTTGCTTTAGCTTCAAGGCTTCATATTAATGCTCAAAAATCTACACTGATTTCTTGTAGGAAGAGTGATTTGTAAGCTTTGGATTGGCAAGGAGTTGTGATTTCTAAAAGAGATATTACCCAATACTTGGGTTATCCTATTGGTGTGGATGTAGCTCCTCACACCTTGCTTGATTGCATTTCATCCCGTATACATGATCAATTTATGTATTGGAAATCTCAAGGTTGACCTCTTCATGTGAGACTTAAAGTTGCTCAATGCATCATGATCACTATGGTCTCGTTTTTTCTGCCCTTACTTCCTTGGACTAAGAAGTCTCATTTGGAACTGGTTCATCCTATATGCTTCATATTGTGGAAGAAGAAAGGGAATCATATGGGCCAGGTGTGGATTTCTTCGCAGCATGTGACCACTCCTAAAAGCATGGGGGGAGCAACTTTATTGGATGTTAATTTCCATATGGTTGCTTTGAGATTGGCATTTTTGCAAGCTTTATGTGTGCACAATCATCCCTCGATAGATGCTGCAAAATTTCTCATTGAAAAGACTGGTATCTCACATGGTCACATAGATATTCAAGTTTCTTGGTGGCATGTGCTGAATTCCATGAGGCCTATTAAGGCCTCTCAGTCTTTTCTCCTTTCTCATTTGATTGCATCCTAGCAAGAGATTTTGCATTTCATAGTTTAGCACCATTCTAATCTTCGTAAGGAGGAGAATTCGCTACAAGGGAAAGTGTTGGCTACCTCCAGGTTGTTGGGCTGGCTTGATAAAGACTTGGCGCAAGATAAGTTGAACTAGATGGCTCACATATTCTTTCCGGCACATTCGTCAGTACTTTCGAGTGCCTCGTGGCTATTATGACATTTGGCCGTCCTTACAAGAGCAACTTCCAAGGTACTCTCCATCGCCTACTTTACAATCCTTGTCTTCTTGGCAGGATTGGATGTCTATGCTACTTGATGATTTCGAGCGCACGTTAGCTAATCATATCTATCATTAAATGGTCAAGGTCAAGAGATGGGTCACTAGAAAGGCCAATAAAATATGGCATATTCGAGACAACAAAAAGAAGTGGCAATAAAGATTTCTCCAACTCTGAAAGTCTAAGATTCACACATAGAGCTGAGGCACCCCTGAGATTGATTTGTGTTGATCCTTGCGAGCCGACATCCACTTCTACCTTGAATAGCACGCTTTACTTCTTTTTGATAGTGGATGCCTTCTAGAGATACATATGGGTGTACTTCTTGAAGTAAAAATCTAACACATTCACCTACTTTTCTACATGGGTGTTGTTGATTCATAACCAAATTGGTCCTCGTGTAGGTTGCATAAGGAGTAATACTAGTGGTGAGTTTATCTCTCACAAGTTTACAGAGTTTCTTCAAGAGAATGGCATCTTATGAGGGGGATATTATGTAGTCCTTTGCACCAAACTTTGAGTTGATTCCTCAGCATATACCATCGGAGATAATGCATTTTGAGCTAGTTCAACTGCCTACTCTTGATCTTTCCACAAATTCTTTAGCCCCCAAGCCCCCTCTGCAAGGCCCATTACCCCTCACTATCAACAAACCGTGCGGGATTCAGGGATCCTTCCACCGGATTCCACTCTAGAGCATCATGAAAGATCCATCCAGCTTGCCTCTCAAGCTTCATTTGTATCTCTATTTATAGAGGACTACATAGCACATTCCAAGCCAGAAAGTTAGGAAGCGGCTCTAAAGCACCCTCAATAGCAAGAAGGCATGAAAAAGGAGCTAGAGAGTATTAGCCGAAATGAGACTTAGACTTTGGTGGCTCATTCGAGTCACAAGAAAGTAATTGGGACCAAGTCAAATTTTAGGACCAAGCTCAAAGCTAATGGGACTTTAGACATGAACAAGGCTTGCCTTGTCATACAATGGTTTTGCCAAAAGCAAGATCTTGATTATAAAGAGATATTTGCCCCTACTACACAATTCGTATTCTCCCATCTCTTGGTTGCCCTAGCTACTCACCATGGTCAATCTATCTACCAGATAAATGTCAAAAGTGCCTTTCTAAACAATTATCTAAAGAAGGAAGTCTATGTGTAGCAACCATCCCAATTTTCTTTCGTTGATCAAAAAGACAAGGTCTTTCATTTGCAAAAACCTCTTTATAGACTAAAACAAGCACAACAACCTTAGTTTCAGACAATGGACAAGTTTCTTAGAAATCACGGATACCATTCTATCTCTTATGACCCAAACTTATATGTCTATATCACTTCGGAGAGAGTCAACTACATTTTGCGATATGTAGATGATTTACTTCTCACTAGCTTATATTATGTTGCCATAGCGAAAATTAAGGCCTAGCTTAGTGCTACAATTAAGATGACTAACCTTGCTCAAATGTCTTATTTTTTGGGAATGAAGGTAGTTTGTTCCAATGGTACTATTTTTATATCACAACAGAAGTAGACTCATCAGTTACTGCAACAATATTACATAGATTTAATATGGCCTATGGCGATGCCTCTCAATTCCACTATCCGCTTATCTAAAGATACTCACGGCCAACCCTTGGATAGGCATAGCTATAGGTCTGTTGCAAGAAAGCTTCATTTGTTAATTCACACTAGGCCACACTCTCAGTTAGCTTGCTTAGTCAATATTTCACTGCACCTAGAATGTCACATTGGACTGCTTCTTTACATGTTTTGAGATATCTTTGGTATACCTATTCATATGGATTGATTTTTTGCCATGGTTTATACTTGCAAGGTTACATTGATTTCAACTAGTCAAGAGATCCCAACGCTCGATGTTCCCATGGCTGCTACCTCTTTTCCTTGGGCAGAGCTCCCATCTCTTAGTCAAATCATAAGCAAGAGAAAATAGAGGCTTCCATGGTTGAGGCTGAGTATAGTGCTCTTCATGATGGCACTACCAAGCCATCTATCTGAGGAGCTTGTTGGTGGCACTTCAATTGCCTTACCCTCCTCCGATTGTTATCTACTACGACAACCAAAAAACAATCGCACTTGCTAATAAACCCATCATCACCCCATTGACAAGGCACATTGGAGTACACTTCCACTTCACTAGTTAGCAAGTTGAGCTAGTTACTATTCACTTAGACTTTGTGTCATCGTGTGATAACTCTGCAAATTAAGGCGCCTGGTTCTTCAATACCTACTACCTAGGACTGGCTTGGATACACCCTCCCCTATTGCACTTGGAACTGATCGGGAGAGGGTGACTCCCTTCAACTTTCCCTTTCACTTTGCAAGGGGGAATCTTTCTTCTCTTGATGGTGATAGGGCTTTGACTATAGTTTGATTCAAACATTATATATTTATTTTCTACTTTGTATCATCATCTGCATCATCAGGATGACCATCTTTATAAAAGGGCGCTTGGACAAGCAAACAGTTCCCCTATAAGGGCATTGTCTAAGCGACACCACTACATTGCATTTTCCACAAGCATGACGATTTTGTGTTGCCTCTTGCATAACTCCAATGCATCAGCATTTTATTCTTGTAAACATGCATCTATGCACATTCATCCCTTTTCAATCTTTCCACCATATTCACGGCATTGTCCATGGCAATCTCTAAATGAAATCTCCTTTTCTATAAATAAGTATGCAGCCCTCCATTCAACCTTAATCTCGTTTTTATAGATTTCGGGTATTTCAGCTTGCTGCCCATACCTTGGACGCAGAGGACATCGCGGTCCAAGCTGGCTATTGCTGTCTACAACAGTCTCGCACCTATTTCTAGCCTACCACACACTATTCGGAGCTGATTTCAGTATGCTGACTACTGCTGTTGGTTTTTCCTGCGTTTTTAGTCTCTCTCTCTCCTCGCCTGCACTTTTAATCTTTCTCTCTCCTACACTACCGTCGGCATCAGATTCAGCCTTCCTTGGCTGGGTTTGCTAGTGTTCGACATCCGGAGGCTGCCTTGTCGCAATTCGGGATCCGTTCAGAGTACGACACACTCTCTAGCTCATTATCCCTACCCTAATCCTTGAGATACAGGAGTTCAAGGTACAATATTCATTTACTACCTAGTGTGTTTGCTGCATGAGCATTGTATATTCAATAGTCATACCATTTCGTTCATTTTCTATGTCTCTGAGTTACCCTAACCCTAACTGTGTTCTTCTATGAGTTTGTGCTTTGTCATATGGTGTTATTTGTGTTTCTGTGTTAGGGTATTTCTTCACAGCCATATGATTGTGTCAAGACTCAAGCATGACAAACTTGATAGGCCATTGTGCTTCTACAATCCCAATGTGAGTGAGGCAAGCAAACTACTAGTGCTTTGGAGAGGACTGCAATACGAGTGAGTCAGCATGACAGAGCAATAGGCCATTAGCATAAGCTTAGAAAAGTACAGCAGTCAGCCAGGGAGCGGCTGATGCTTCATGCACGAAGCTGCAAAAGACCACAGAACATATCCGTGATTTTGTTGCACAAAACCAAAAAGTACCTTCAAAATGCTGCACTCCCACAACCATAGATCCCTCTAATCAAATAGCAATCAAAGTGATAGGCACAGTGATTGACAGAAGTGTGAGTATATCTCAATCAGTGTGACATAGAAATCCACAGAACTTATCCATTATTTTGTTGCACAAAACCAGAAAGCACCTTCAAAATGCTGTGCTCCCACAACCATAGATCCCTCCAATCAAATAGCAAGGATAGGCACAGTGATTGACAGAAGTGCGAGTATATCTCAATCAGTCTGACATAGAAATCCACTGGTATGCAAGGAAGAGTGCATTCCACCATTTTATATCATAATTTCCCTTTCAAGAAGTTTCTCTTCCTTCAAAAAACTGATTACTAACAGAACTCCAGCCAAAACCATCTGAAGGGACCATCTCTATCTACCAATATTTAGTTTCAAAAAATTTCCATCAGTTCATGTTTTGCCTTTCGGCAAAGGAAGCTTTACAAATGACAAAATTTACACATGACTTTTCCAATCTTGATGATATCCCAAACCATTACATGTAAAAATGTTATATTTGGATTAGAATTCTATAATTTGCTGGTTTGCTTGAGGGTTGTTACTTAAAATCCTCTGTTTTTTCTTTGTTGCAAAGACTATCTTGCTTCCATCAATCAGGCACAAGTTTTACTTTTTTTCAAAAAAATCTGTCAAAACTGCTTGAGATTTACCTCAGGGTCTGTTGAATCAATAATCTCAAACATGGGATGCCCGAAAGGAACAAAATCTGGATGGAAAATCCAAGGAGGATATTTACTCACAGATATCATCAGCTCTGCTGGTATTTCCATTATTATCTGTTTTACAAAATAAATTACTTTATCTCCATGATAGATGATAAAAATAGAGCCAGAAACTGGCTACTATTTAGCAAACAAAGACAAAAGCAAGCACAAAGTTTCATTGAAGCATAAAGAAATACTTACAGCCTCAAAAAAAATTCAGGTTGGCTTAAAGCTTCAAAACAATATGATATTACAAGTAAAAAGTAGTAACTTGTAGAATCAGGAACCATTCATTTTCTTACTTTGAAATTTTTCAACCAGAAAAGGCTAATTCTATTTCAACAACTTGCAGAAGAACATGAAAGGACGGTTCCTCCCTCCAGTCCCTGTTCTCTCCCTCCTTTCCATCCCCATCTTCCCACATTTTTGGGGTCAGACTATTATCTCTAAATTCTCCACAGCTGATTAAACATATTTTCCTTTTCCAAGTAGATCCACCTCTTACCACAAAGGCAGCTGATCAGCATCCATAAACCACTATGCTTTCTGATTTATACAAATTGGATGGGAAATCTTGCCTGAATGGCCTGTAATCAATGACAGTCACATACCCAACTGAACATCATTTCATATTCTTGTAAGCATTGCCTGGTTTGTAGTGTGCTTTTCGTGGCCGAAACTAGAACTTGCTGGTTTTTAATTCAGTGCCGAAAATTATTAGTTTTTAATTCCAGTATATATTTAATGTTGAGGCAAAAACCTGGATTTGCACAAGCATAGCCCTTCAAATTAAAAAATGGGAAGCTATGCGATCACAATGAACAAATCTGGTCACTACAGCACTAGATGAGGAAGGAAAAATGAAAGGAAGAGGAAAACAGCAAGGTAGCTTTAACAGACTTTTGCAACCTGAAAGCAATAGTTCTCACTCCTATCGGTTAGAAAGCAACAATCACTAAGTAGTAAGTGACCAAACAAGTCTTGCAGATCCATGCCACTCTCTAGTGAAATGGTATAGGGACGACAAGTGTCATGAGGACATGTATTTTTGAAATCTCACTTAGCATGTGGATTCATTTTTAACCACATGGTTAAGTAAATGTTGCGTATGTGAGGTGTAACTTGGATTAGACTAAATCTACGAGCCCGAGACCCAAGGAAATCACGGGATGGCAAAGGCAAAAGTTGTTGTAAGTTATGCCGCACATGTACTTGGTGGTATCTGGTCCTAGTTGTTGGCCTAGGTCATTCATTTGGCCATAAGTAACAGTTGGTAACACTAAAGAAGTGGCATTTAATGGTACCTAATACCAATCTGATGATCAGAGATGGTACAGAGACACATGGAAATGGAAGTTACCTAGCCAATTTAATTATTGGCCAAACAAATTATTTTTCAAGAAACTGAAATAATTATTAGATTAATTTTCAAGATTTAAAGACTGAAAATTAATATTTAATTATGGATAATGCTCGAAAACCATTTGGGAAAGCTGCCACTTGTCAAAAATGCCCATGCAAGACTGAAAAACGTCTTTAGAGGCTGGAGAGAGGCATTTGAGTGGATTCAATCTACAAGAAAGAGAAAGAACATACTACTGGTCTGATTTGCAGCCATTGGAGGACCTTCTGAGGCAACCAGGGGCAAGAGAAGACCAATCAACAGTAGGTGATAGCATCTACAGGCTATTGAGACAAGGCAGCAATAGTAAATGAGCGATCTTCTTTAATTCTTTGCATTTACAAGCTGTTGAGATAGTCCAACAATAATAAATGACAGATTTTCTTCAGTTCTTCGAGAAGAAAGTCTGAATTTCTCTCTTCTCAGCATTCTCTCTCATCTCCCAGCCATTCTACGGCCTTGCTCCAAAGATTACAGCATTGAGATCACCAAAGGCTGAGAAATTTCAGATTTCTCTTATGTAAACCCTAATCTGCAACAAAAATTAGGGTTTAGCAACAACCTTCGGAAGCATGCCAAAAATTGGAAGCTACAAGACTTGGATTCAAAAGGGTTGAAGCTGCTTTTAGTCAAATTCAAGTGGAATGACCAAAAAATCAATGTATTTGGGGCATTTTCCATCTCCATCAAAGCGGGTGAAGACCAATTGACTGCTCAAATCAAGGGGCAAATCAGATTGAAGACTTGCTGGTCATTTTGGACAGCAAGGGGAGTTGGAATACCGAAAGGGATTAGGAGAATCCCATTGTACATCAACTTCTTCTTCAATTAAGTTAAATAAATACCGAAAAGGGCGCCAGTTTGGGGACCAACAAGCTGTCCAATATCCAACATTATATGGTAAAGTGCGCATTTCAGTTTTGTGAATTTGTTAATTGCTGTAAATAGTGCTTAATCAGGTTATTTACCACCCTATCCGAGGAGGAAGGCTGGTTTCAACAAGGGTATAGTTGTGGGCATGTATGGGCTATACATTTGGATGTGATAAAGAATACTAAAATTTGAACCGTGAATTGATCAGAAGCAATCCCCCCGGCTTCAGGCAAGCCCCTTGCTTGATAATCGACAAGTCAATGCGCAAAAAACTAAACACGTGGACCTAGAGTGCTAACGGGACTGACATGCAACAAACCTTTTGTATATCAATTGTTACCAAGACATATTGGCTTAATCATTCCAAACTAATTTGATACTCATGTACTTTGAAAGACGATTTCTGTTATTTAAGTCTTTCAAAATATGATTAAATGTTCATATTTTTATTTAAGGGTGGCCAATGGCCAAAACGCCCTATAATCACTTGTCCGCCACAACCCGTCCAACTCACCATAGCCACAATTTACCCTCCACTTGCAACCACCAGCTAGCCCACCACACCAACCACCATCTTCCTTGCTTTACACATGGCATCCTCTACTTCTTCATCCACCCTTGCAGCCTTTATCTAGCTACTCGCTCAAGCCACATCCATCACCCCTACTTCAACACACACACCCCCTTCACATGCCAGAATCGCCAAAGCAAAGCTCCGCCCCAGTGGTCCAATCAAATTCGCACCACAATCACATGGAGCTAGCGCATCACATGAGATTACGACCGATCAATCCCCTACCACCAAGGGGCTCCAGTGCACCCCCTCACACACACTCAATCCATGCCTTCCCATTGATTTGCTTCACTCCACACACAAAGTTGGCACATTGAGGCATCTTCTCTAGCTTCCAGATTGATTAGAGATCACCCACCCATTCGCATTTCAACGACTCCATCCAATCGGCTCATATCGGCCCTTCCACCAAGGTCATACGAGTAGTACCCCTGAGCAAAAGGTGCTTCAAGCTTCAGATCGATTCGCCTCAACAGATGGAGACAGCGCTTCATACGAACTCGCTCGATGTAAGATCATCAATGGCATACTTAGACAGATGGATCCAAGGTCACGACTATTACTCACTTGGAGATGGCATTGCCATCACCATCTCGTTCACGGCCTTAATGAATAATTCACATTATACCTCTCCAAGATTGGCAGTGCTTTCGGCTATGTCATACACAGAGAGAGCACCTTTGCCGACGCAATATTGGAAGGCCCACACAGATACCCATCAGTTCGAGTTATTGTTACCACCAAATCCTTACATTCCCTTCCTCTGAACATCACAATCCCCTCTGTCCATGGGGCTTTTCTCACCCAACCATAGTTGCCTTCGTACATCGTATGAACAGATTCGCACCATACGATTTGTACCATACCGTACAACACGTATCCGTACGAATTCATACGTGATTTTGAGCCTATTTTGGCCACGTCGCTTGCACATCCTGCGTCCCGCATTACAAGTTCCCTATGCCCCCGCTTTTACTCCGCATACTTGCATGGCACTTTTTGGGGGGTGGGAAGCCTTGGATACCTCATCCCAATCCCTTTTCAAGCCATGAATGGACTTCTGATTTATCATTCTCGAATATTACCTCCCATCCCCTCTTTCCCGCACCTTATCCAAGCATTTGCCATTCTCAAATCTCATCTCCCATCCCCTCTATCCCGCACCCTATCAAAGCATTTGCCATTCTCATCTCCCATCCCCTCTCTCTAATTCTTGCCCTTTCAACTTTACCCCAACCCTCAGGCCTCTCGAGTCTCCCTCCCTTTCAACTTTCAAGACTAGACTTTCAAGTTTCAAGAGTCAAGACTCTCTCTCTCTCTCTCTCTCTCTCTCTCTCTCTCTCTCTCTCTCTCTCGGGCCTCTTTATCTGTCATCGGCACCATGACTCGTGAGAAACACGAGGCCTTCAATTTGCATGCGATCCATGTGGGGAGGGACACAAAGGAGTCCAACTCCCACCATTGGATATGCAAGTATTATAGGAAGCGCTATACAAGTGGTGCAACTCAGCTTCTCCAACATCTTTCCAAGATGAGGGAGCAAGTTGCTCCATGCAAGGAGATCCCTCAAAACATTGCGGAGGAGATTCTCGCTAAGATGAGAGGGGGATCCACAAGAGGAGAAGGAAGTGGCTTATCGGCACCAACTCCTATGCCTACTAACGAGGAAACATCCAATGTGGGCGTATCTTCAACCGATGCAGAAGAGGCCTCTACCATCGGTGGTAAGGGCTCCACATCCGCATCTAGCTCCAGTAAAAGACAAAGAGTGGAGACTCATGCAGTGCCAAAGAGACAATCCTCTCTCTCTCTCAAGCTCCCAATCACGTCCGTGGATCACTTGCCTTTCTTAGAGAAAGAAAACGACTTGCGGACATTGAAATTGCACGCACTGTGATTAAGTGCAATCTTGTATTCACAAGAGCAATGGAAGAAGATGGCAAAAGCCATTGCCAATGTGGTCCATGTGAAGGATGGACTGGTGTTACATACAATGACATGAGAACGAAAAAGATTGATGAAGAGAAGGAGAGGATTGATAGAGCCCTTGATCCTACTCGGGCCGCATGGATAAAATATGGTTGCTCCATTCTCACCGATGGATGGAGTGATCGTAAGAAACATGGCATCATCAACATACTCGTCTCATGTCCACTCGGCACTTACTTTTTGTGGGCCGTAGATACCGGCAAGAAGGGGAGAAATACGACCGACGCATTCATCTACCGCCTCATTCGACAAGCTATCATTGAGGTATACATTGCAATTTGCCTTTTAAATTTATTTCACTTTCTTTCATTATGATAATATCATGATTCATAATTGAAATTTGATTTATGGATAATGGCATATGCATAACTATCTATCTCCCTATTCTAATAATTAATTTCTCTCTAGTATCTATGATCTATCTCAATTCTCTCTTTTCCCCCAAGCCGCAAGGCTCAAGTTTCAACTCTCTCTAGACTCTTTCTCTCTCTAACCTCCAATTTCCAAGTATTGTTAGTATTAAGTAATAAGTATACTTACTTGTAATTTGTAAATTGTGGTTGTAAGTGGGCCCCTCAAATGTGGTACAAGTTGTTACCAACAATACATCAAATTGTCGACACATGGGCCGTTTGCTTGACTCCGAGTCCCCTACGATCGTGTGGACTCCATGTGCAAGTCATTGTTTGAACTTCCTCATGGAGGACATTAGGAAGCTCAAGTGGGTGAAGAGGGTGGTCCGCAAAGCTACATCAACTGTCACATTCTTCACGATAAAGGTAAAGGTGCTTGCGATATATCGTGCACATCGCACACTGGAGTTGAAAAAGCCTTCTTCAACTCGCTTTGCTTGTATGTGGTTATTGCTGGAGCTCCTTTATGAGGTGCCATCTGACAATGGTGTCCGCTCTATGGAATGAGTGGGATGAGCATGAGACAAAGGAGGCCAAAGCCATGCAACGCTTGTGCCTTAATGAGCGATTTCGGTAAAAAGTCCGTGCCGTTGTCATTGTCATGACTCCCTTTTATAGGGTGTGATGTATGAGTGATTGCGAGGGGCATTGACGGAGGCACGTGCTTGTACAGCGATCATATAGACACAGCGTACACATGTTTTAGAGATAGCAAAGAGGAGATGGGCGTGGATACATAAGCCCATCCATGGTTTTGCCACATTGGTACATTCGGCCTACAAGTCATCGGCAGTCATGGATGATAGAGAATTCCGTTCAGACCAACTTGCTTATTTCACTCGTGTGGTTCCTGTTGGAGAAGCTAGAATGCTACGCAGATTAGAGAGCGCACATGGCTTTTGCTTCTCCCACTTGTTGGAGAAGAGAGTCACTTGTGAAGCCTTTATTTTGGTGGCAAAACTTTGGATACGCACTAGAGACCCTTCAATCCTTAGCCATGAGGATCCTTGCCCAGGATTGCTCTTTGGGTGCATGTGAGAGAAACTGGAGTGTCTATTCTCTCATTCACACAAAGATTTCCAATTGGCTTAGCACACGACAATTAGAGCGGCTAGTCTATTGCTGCACCAACTTACACATGATCAGAGCTATGATGAGCATGGGTAGCCCGGAGCAGGTGAAGTTTAAACACTTAACCATAACATTTAAATTTTAAAATTTGTTGTTTTAACTTTTAAACTTTGAACTTTAAAGCTTATACTTTACAATTTAGACTTCAGCATTTACAATGATCAATCTTACGTGCATCATTGCATTAAGTAGGTGAATGTTGATACGTTCAAGTTTTGCGACTAAATACCTGAAGACTCGCCAATGCCAATAAACCTCCTTCAAAGATGAGGCACCGGTAGACCCAGGACACAGAGGAGTGACAAAGCACTACAAATCGTGCAATGCTAGACAAAGGAGACAATGCCAACAATAGCGAGAGCACGCATATGAGAGACAAGGGCAAGAGCAAAGAGGCCTAGAGCTAAGACATGCACAGATACAGTGGAGAGCGGTCAAGCACCTTAGATTACAAGCCCATATGGTGCTATCTCAACCTCCTATGGCTTCCACAGCCACTCCCCTCATTATCCAAGAGCTAGAGATGCCACAACAAATTAGAGTAGCACCACGGATAGATGCACTGCAACCCACAGGTGATCATCTCATATTAGCCCCATTGATGCCAGATATTATCCACCCCACACAAATAGGTTTTGTCCAAGAGCACAACATTTTCACTTTCTAGGAGTTCACAGCTTTGGCTTAATCTAGGAACCAGAACCTTATCATGCTACTTCTCGACTTTGAGACAGCATACAACTGCGTCGATTCGGAGTTCTTAGAGGGTACAATGCTGAGCATGGGATTCCTAGAGCAATGGATCAAGGGAAAAGCGGCTCTCTACTCCTCAAGTCAAAGTCAAGTTATGACCGATAGAGCATAAGGAGACAGATTCAACATTTACAAATCAATTAGACAAGGTTGCCAACTAGCCCCATTCCTGTTCCCTTTTTAAGAGACAAATCTAGAGGTATCAGAGGCATTAGGTTACCCATCCTTGAGTTTGAGGAGCTTCTAGATGTGGAGTTTGTAGATGACAACAATTTATCTAGATGGGGATGAGAATAACTTTAGGGCCTTTGTTTCAGCCATGGAGATATTTTGTCGAGCGATAGGTGCCTTAATTAGTTGGCACAAGTCCTATGGATTTTGGGTATGTAACACTAGGCAGCCAGAATGGAGACTGCATGAGGATTTGGGTTCCCTGTGGGACTGTAGTGAGATATCTTGGATGCCATGTGGGGATTGACATTACCTCAAAGCAGCAACTAGCACCTCTTCTCTTGAGCATGAGACAAAAGCTCTTAGGGAGAATAATGGTCGCCAATCAAGTCTTTGCGACTATGTGGTACATCACTTCCTGTTGGGCATTCTCTAGGTCATGCATCGGCCAAGGTGAAGTGCCTTATCAAGAACTTCATTTGATCCAGAGAAGACGAGAGCTCGGCCAAGGCAACGATTACTTGGAATGTCATCATACAACCTAGATTCAGGGGAGGGTTGGGGATCATAGACCCACACAGCCACAGCAAAGCCTTGATGGCTCAGCTCATTGTTAGGGAGTTTGCATCCACATGAGGAGCCTTGGAAGAAGCTTCTGATAGGGAGGCTACATGCTATGACACCTACACACAAAGGACCATGGCAGCCCAGCAACCACTAGGATTTTCAAAAGATCAAGACCAAGGACCTAGGGAGGAGCTTTGAGGTCAGATTCGTAGTTGCTATTATCAAAGCCTGGAGACCTGTACTACCAGGGCTCCACCAATTACCCCCCACTCTAGCAAAAGAAAAGAGAAGGCAACCTCTTCTTATTAATAACCTCTTGATATTAAAATTCGCCCACGCTCTTGGACAAAGGATATACTTATCATGGAGGAGATTCTCTTTACATGTTGTATTAGTGGGACGGTGGTTTGCATTCCAAGAGCTACCACAGGAGGCTCAGAGATAGAGACTACAAGCACTCAAGGGAACCGAAGTTATGATTAAGGCCATGATGGAGAGAGTTCCACCAAATTGGCAGACAGATATAGACACCTCTCAAACTTGGATTAGACTCTTCTCTAGAGGGGACATTCTTCTAGCAGTCTTTGCGACTATCAAAGACAAGACATTTACTTTTATGGTTGAGGAGGATGGCTATCTCCAACAAGAGAACCTCGACCAGGAATCATTCATTGGATGCTCCAAATAGAGGATCACCATACTGGCTCAATTCGAGAGGAAGTGGCACATTGACTAGACCCAACCACCTATCTGGTTGATGGATGGAGATATTGAGGTTACCAAAGGAGACCTCTACAAAGATTACAATGGGATCCACGAGAGTGGATGTGGAGGGATTGACCTTGGGATGTGACCGACTTTGGCTACACTACCATTTTGGGGAGAAGAATGCACATGCGCAGGATTAGAGAACAGCCAACAGCCTCCTCCCATTGGCACAAAGAGGGAATCACAAAGAAGTTCCTAGGTGACTTTTGGAGGAGGCTGCATGATGGCTTGAGGCCTAGAAGATCTCTCTCTTCCTATGGCTTCTAGCTCACAAGAGCTTAGCAGTTGGCACATGGCTTGGATACGGCAAGGACCCAGTAGCATGTGCACGATGCAGCAATCCAATGGAGACACAGAGACATTGCCTCTAGGGCTGCTGCCCTAGAGCCAATGTGGTTTGGAGGCGAGCCCTCATGATGGTATTTCACGGCACAGCAGAGACCAGAGTTACTTGTACTTAGTATTTTACCTCAGGTTATTCACCGAGATGTTATTCATAGAAATGTCTTTTCTTGGAAAAAAAAAGAGGCATTTTCCAACTCACCACTATAGATATTCATCTCTGAAAGCATAAAGACTTCTACACAATTAGCATATTGTAGATTTGACCTAAGAGTACTTACACTCTAGAAATGTTCAAATTAAACTTCAAGGAACGGGTTTTTCTCTTTTGTATGTTATAAAATAAGGATCAGATCTCCATCTAAAAGGTTAAACAATCATTGTGCCTTTCCAGTCCTAGAAGAGAACATTTTATTGGACAAAAATCATCACTAAGGGAAAATACAAAGTAGAAGGTCCCATTACTCACACGCGCACACACACACACACAAAGGCAATGGTGGTGGTTGAGGTGGTGGCAAGGAAGGTGGTGGTGGTGCTGGTGGTCCTCATCATTGTCATGGAGTTGAGAGGGAAACAAGTGGACTATCTAGAGCAAATAATAGTGGGTTGCCAAAAAAGCTTGTTCCAAAGTTCACTCAAAAAGCTCATTTCTTGCTCTTCCCCAAATAGGCACAAGAATATTATCACGACTGTTGAGGGGTTATATGCCAATAACAATTTATGTTGATGCTTGCTTGTAGAAGATCTGAACAGCTACTTGCCAAAAAAACAACTCAAATACAATGCTAATGAAGTAACCACTCTGGCTACACTGTCATACCAAAAATAATGAGCCCCTAGATGGAAGAAGGAATAGTCATTGCACCTTGCAAGGTACTGCTTCATTTGTTTTTGCATGCAGCACTTTGTACATGCTCAGGTATGGATTAACAAGCCTTAGAATGGAGAAATCAACTAATTTATCCGGTACACAATGCTAGTCTCACCCGTGGTCTCTTTGAATAAGGCATGTCCTTAGCACAATACACCCCAACTCCTTCAGGACCCTCCTTGAAATCAATCCCGTATGCCCTAACTTGACGCACATAGCCGATCTCATAAAATGCAGGATCAATATCCAGCAGCTGCAATACAAATCATATTGTTGGTATTTTCTTTTCAATACATAAATGTTGTTCAAGATTCAAACATCTAAAAAATGAGATGGAGTATTCCTGCACACTTCTATAGACACCACACAACTAGCGTCTCTCATTAAGCTATAACTGACCAGTAAGGCAAAAGCTGAAGGAACCACCTACAGTTTGGGATGAACTTGCAGTGCTAGGAAGTTGGGTTGTTGCTGCTAGTAACCTCGAAGCATGATTTGCCACTGGTTGTTTCTGCCAAATGAACCAGCATATATAGCCCACAGTTAGGTTCAAAACAAAGAAAATGACACCATTTAATTGTAACTGCACATCTACTTACATATGGTAAAGCCCAATACTTACATATGGTAAATGTGGCACTAAAACATGTCTAAAAGGGTCAAAAAATAGCTCAAATTTGTGGGATTCTTACAATGGCCAGTAAACCTGATAATGTGTTCCTAGACCTTTGGGAAGGGAAGCATAACCTGCTGCACACATGGCAACTCCATGATCCTGCAGACAGCCTAGAATACATGCACAATTGTCTTACATGCACACAAGACAAAGAGCAAGAAAAATCTCCAGGAAACTCCATTCATGTTTCTCTTCTGTTGTGCACTCTCGCATGGTATCATTGTCAAAGGAGGGGACTCCAAGCTTCTACAAAGAAGAGAGCACGCGTTTCTTGCTGTAATTGAGCAGGTTTTCCAGCCAATCCAAAGTGAGCAACTCTACAATATTGTCGGACTTTTCTGCATAGATCGTGCTTTCTCCAGTGTGTGCAAAACATCTACAGGCTGTCCTGCAGTAGTGTAGCTGATCACTTCTCTATCCCGGAAGCCTCACATCAAAAGACAGCATATTTTCTTGTGTGTTTGTCCAGATACTTCAAAGCATAGATGGATTCCCTGTTCAATTGGTATGATGACTCTAATGAGGACTGACAAAGCTTTGAAGACCAACATTCTCGTTGGCCAGATCGTCACAAAAACCATCATGATCAAGAAAATCACAAGGATTGACGCAAAGAAGACCGAAGATTAGAGCCCTGATCCAGCAGAGATTAGTATGCTGATAGGTCCAAAGGATCGGAGGGGTCCGTGTCATGGACACCAAGAAGCCTGGTATCTTCTCAAAACTACAAGATTCTTTGGAATATTGCAGATAAGTGCTTGCAACAACGTTCACATCAACATTGCTTATATTGGTGATGTTTATGTCATCAATGACATCATCATCTAGAAGCTTTTCCTTCAACTCCAATAGAAATACAAATCTTGGGCTACAAGTCCTTCAATCTTGCCAACACCAATTGTGAGGCTCCTGTGAGGTAAGTCCTCTCTAGTTCCAATTCAAGACCGTATCTCTAGTTCTTGTCCTATCTAGTATTTGATCTAGTATTGTATCAAGATCTTGTCTTGTATCGAGGATCTAGCCCTATTGTAAATACCATTGTATTAATCTTATATTAAGAAGTATATTGTTGTAATTCCTTATCTTGCAATAAAAATCAAGCTCTTTTTTTTCTTCATCTTCAAGTTAATCACTTGTTAAGTTTTGTGGCAACAAACCTTGTTATTGCCAAGTTCTTGCCGCTCTCATAACAATTTCGGAGACTCCATACTTGATCTTGCCTAGTTGTGATGAATACAGTGAAGGAAGGTGTCACCACTACTTTACAAAATATTCAAGAACTTTGTAAGAGGAATGCTTGATTACACGCAGAGAAATCCCAAGCTTTGGAATTAGCCATCCAAGACCTTCAAAATAAACTCCAAGGACTCCAAGAGGCAAGTCTGCATCAAGAAGGCCTTTCAACATCTTGTAGCCCTCCTAGTTACAAGGAGCCAAAGGTTAGACTACTTGAAAAGTTCAATGGAACAAGATTAAAGTTTAGAGGTTTTCTCCAAAGCAAGTGTAGTCACTCATCCACTTGCAACCTAAGCACTATCCTGATGATGCTTCTCAAGTTGGGCTTATCAGCACACTCCTCTCAGGTACATCCCTCTCTTAGTTCACACACTTACTTGAGAAGGAATCTTCTTTATAATTTCAAAGCTTTTGTTCCAAAATTCACAACTATGACCAGAGACACTAATAGAGCTAGAGTTACCGAGACCAAAATGAGAAGTCTATATCAAGGATCTAAACCAACATCAGTTTATGCATCTGAATTCTGACAACTCAATTGTGATTAGACTTGGTATGAATATTAATTATGTTGTAGCCTATACACTTTGATTTGTGAGTCATGAATGTTGATTTCTAAATCAATAGATGAAATGAATGTTTTGATTTTAGGCTTTTGACTTTTCACTCTAGGGTCTAGGTGAAATAAACATTTTTTCATTTTATGGATATGTTCTCTTCCTCTAGTAATACTATATATGGATCTATTTTTCTTTCTCTAATATTACTAATATATAATAATTCTAATTATTATTTTTTAAAAATCGAAACCTCAAGATAGGTAGTGAAACAAATCACAAAATGAAACCTAAAAACCTTGAAACATGAAACAGAAGGAAACGTTTCTAGTGACTATGGTTCAGGCAAAGGTATTCATGATAGCAACCAATAAAAATCCTAGTTTTCTAATATATGCCTTGTGAGCCGATACAAAGGCATGCAAGCCCTCCCACTCCATCATGATTATCAAGATGTGTTTGAAAAGAAGAAAGCAAATGTGCTTCTAAAGCACCAACCTTATGATTATAACATTGAGTTGCAAGAGGGAACTCAACGAACCTCGGCCCAATCTATAAGCTATATCGAGATAAATCGGCAAAACTACGAAAATGTATTGATCACTCAAAATCACCGACAAGAGCTCTAATATTATTTGTCACGAAGAAGGATGGCTCTATCCATATGTGTATCAACTATAGAGGACTCATCAAGATAACCATTAGGAGCTGTTATCCACTTTTCTTAATTCGAAAATTCTTGGAGCAACTTGAAAGAGCAAAGATATTTCAAAGATCCAAAAGGAGCTAAAGCCATGTATTCAACAAGCCCAAGAAAGAGACAAAAGACAATGCTAATCAACAATAGATACAACATCCAACTTATAGCATTGAAGATCAAGTTTGGCTTTTACAACAAGATTTATCTTCTTCTTACCCTTTCCAAAAGTTGGATTACCAAAGACTTGGGCCTTTCAAGATCATTGGCCAAGTAAATCCAACCACTTATTATATCCAATTATCACAATCCATGAGAATCCACCCTATATTTCTTGTCTCAATCTTGGAGTCTTACCATATATCCTAAATAAGAGAAAAGAACTTACAACCACCACCACTTGTTGAAATCAAAGGTCACCTAGGGTAAAAAGTTGAGACTGTCCTTGATTCCATAATTTCTTGCATAAGGCTTGAATACCTTACTCATTAAAAGGACTTTGATGCTAGTAAGCCAACATGGGAATCAGTCTTCTATCTTTGTCAACCACCTACTAAAGTAAAGGAGTTTCATCAACAACATCCATTGAAGCCAAGATTCTTACCAAGGAACCCACTGCTCCTTGTTTAATTTGTCACTAAAAATAGTGGGGGGGGAGGGGGTGGGAAGAGAAGGGAGGGGCATTTGTCATGGACACCTAGAAACCTAGTATTTTCTACACGCTTCTAGAATATTTAAGAAACTTCTAAAAGATTCTAAAAAGTTCCAGAAGATTCTTTGGAAGGTTCTAAAAGAGTGTTTGCATTAGCATTACTTATGTCATCATTTATGTCAATAATGCTTATGCCATCAATAATATCATTTAGAAGCTCCCCCTTAACCTCCTCAACTCTAGTATAAGGGTTCTTGGCCTAGAAACCCTTCATCTTGCCAAAATCAGTTGTGAGGCTCCTACGAGGTAAGTCCTCTCTAGTTCCAATTCAAGCCTTCTATCTCCAATTCTTGTATTGTCTTGTATTCAATGTAGTTCTATCAAGATCTTATCTTGTATCAAAGATCTAGGAGTGTTGTAAACACCATTGTATCAATCTTGTATCAAGAAGTATATTCTTATAATTCCTTATCTTGCAATAAAGAATTAGTTCTTCTTTTTCTTCTTCTTCAAGTTAATATCTTGTAAGGTATGATCATTATCTTTGCCAAGTTCTTATGGTTCTCATAAAAAGTCTCAATCTCTATAAGAGTGCAACGATGTGGAAGCATAGGACCAGACTAAAAGAATAGAGTGAACAGCAAAGAATAAATGTTGAATACAAAAGGCAATATGTACAGCAGGCTGTGAGAGTATACACATTGAAGATCTCTCTCAATCTACATGAACTGAAGAGAATATGACTAGGAAGCAAGCTGGATAGAAATACCCAAATAAAACAATAAAATAGTGCTAGTCGGCCAGTTAAAAACTAGCGAACTGCAAAAATCTATCTCAATGCTGCCACATGACACTCTCCGCTTGTTGCCCATTAACAAAAAGCTGCTCATGATTAACTTACGCATGCCTAACTTGCCCAAAACTCGTTGTACTCTCTTGGCGACTATAGATCTCTCTCTCTCACCTGCTCGTGTATATGAGATACTACCTAAACTACCCTGCCTAAATCTAGTGCCCGTCCTAAAGGTGACCAAATCTCTAACACCCCCTCTTAGATACTAGACGCAACATAAGACACAAAGATCTAGAATGCTAACAAAAAATTGCCATAGGAAGTGCCTTGGTAAACAAATCTAGCAAGTTCTCCTCTATCATACAATTTTCCATATCAATGGACTTGTCCAAGATCTTCTCATGGATGAAGTAATACTAAATCTCGATATGCTTCATCCTCGCATGAAATATGGGATTCTGTGCCAAGGCTATGCAACTCTCATTGTCACATAGAAGTTTGGTGGCTTGGGTTGCTCACATCCAAGCTCACCTAATAGTCTTCGAAGCCAAAATCTCACTAGTGGTAGAAAATGCTCCTCTGTACTCAACCTCTGTTGAAGATAGGGCAACAATAGGTTGCTTCTTGCTACTCCAAGAAATACCACCTATGTGAAGATATGCTATGGTTTGCACTAAGAAAACACAAAATGTACAAACATGACCAAAATACAAATAACTCAAGCAATAACGCAAAAGTGCAAAACAGAAGCATAAACACAAACTAAGAAGAAAGATAACTCTAAAGTGAATGAATGAATGCTGTAAATGAAGGAAAGAGTATACAAGATGCTCAAGGGGAGAGCTGACCAACAACCGATGACTCTCATGCGACACAGCTGAGGGAGATGTCAACATGTGTCATCCACCAAGGATGGATCAGGAGTGCTCTAATCACCAATTGAAGAACAGGCTTGTGAAGAAAAGTATTGAAAACACAAAACGACTTGCTACAAAAACAAGCCCAATTCAAGCTGATGTTGAAAAATTACTCCAGAGACGAAAGGCATCAAGTTATCTTGTAGAGGGATGAAAATGCAACAGTCCACCAAGTCCTAATGATCAAGACAACAGCTAGAAACACTCAAGCAAGGGTTGCATTGGTCCAATAGAGGGCTCGAATGATGGTGATACCAGCTAGATCAAACGCAGATCTTGGCAGCCTTTGGGCAATTATGGCAGCAATTGGAGATGATGGGGAATGAGTGGGCAGCAACAAGAGGAGTAGCTAGCAACCACATGATGATGAAGTGGGTATAACCTACAAAACAAGGGATAACACTAAGTGATGGGCACCATGTCTATCTATAGATGAGTGGTTCTCCCAAATTAGGGTTTGGCTTATGGTGCAAACACTCTCTAGGAAAGTGGCCACTTAATGACACTTTTGGTAATAATCATGTTTTGGGATTGTTTTAATGAGCTAATCGATTTATGAAGCATTTTTAGATTGACACAACTTCTCAAGACCAAAACTAGAACTAGAAAGGGACTACAAGCATAAGTATCGAGCCATAATCACTCCAAGGCGTCCCACCCCAAAACAGCCAGGGCATCAAACAAAGGGTGCACTACAACTATCCACCAAGACTACATAGGCGATAGTTATCTTACCTTGGGAGCCATAAGGGTCGCCCCAAAGAGGCCAAGGCATCAGGCAAAGGGTGCCTGTGGGTATTGGTGACGAAGTACAAAGTGATAATGAAGGTAGAGTGGTACAGATACCCCCCAACAAGACTACAAAGGCAATGGTTATCTTACCTTGGAAGCCATAAGGATCACCCCAAAGAGGCCAAGGCATCACACAAAGGATGCCCATGGGTATTGGTGACAAAGTACAAGTAGTAATGGAGGTATGGTGGTAAAGATACCGCCAACACAAACAGCTTAGGATCCACTCAGGTTGCTTTGTATAATGAGATGCAAAGAATAAAGCTACATGATGAGAATACGCATACAACAAGGTACCACTTGCACAATATTCCTCGTTGGGAAAAGTGTTCACTTGCCCAAGTGCTCTTTTACAAAGATAATGATGATCGTGCAATTCAAAGGGTAGGTACAACATGAAAGGGAGGCCAATGTCAAAGACAAATGCCAAAACCTATAGAATACCAAGAAACGGTAGGAACCCCCTCTTAACCATGGATCTCAGAAGAGGAACTTGATGTCGGTCTTCGTGTGGTGCCAAGAACCATAACAAAGCATAAAGCTGATAATGAAGGTAGACCTAATACCCCTTAGCCGGAATAGCCAAAGAAGAATGAGTCATCTACTATATGAAATGTGCCCATACTCGATCTTGGAAAAGTGGTCCTATACTGACCAAACGGCATAGACAAGACAAACCCCAACTTCAAGAGATAGCTTCAAGCTAGTAGAGAAAAGGATAGCAATCCACCATGCAAAAGATCTAAGCGAAGAAGAATGGAGGAGATAGGCAACAGCTACTGACTTAGCACATGCAACACAGCTTGTTCTAGGGTCGCTAGGTTACTAGCAACGGCAAGGAGCTAGTCACCTAAAGGGGTTGCAATCAAGAGGAACTAAACAACTAGCAGAAGGTGGGCCAGTGGATGCAATCTACAATGAAGAATGATGACCTGTAAGAACAGGATCAGTCTCCACTAGATAGATATCACACTCTTAACAACTTTCATTCCTTTGATACCATGTGAAGATATGCTAGGATTTGCACTAAGAAAACACAAAATATAGGGATACCACTAAAACATAATAACTTAGATAATAACATAAAATTGTGAAACGCAAAACACAAACAGAGAAGAAAAATAACTCTGAAGGAATGAATGAATTTTGCAAATGAAGGAAAAACTGCACAAGATGCTCAAGGGTAGAGTTGTCCAATAGCCAATGACTCTCATGAGAGCGGGCTAAAGGAGGTGTTGATGTGTGCTGTCCATCGGAGACAGATCCTGAGGGCTCAAACCACCAATCCAAGTAGAGGCTGATGAAAAAAAAGTTCTGAAAACACAAAAATGACATGCTGCAAATGCAAACACAAATGCAAATCAGGCCGATCCTGAAAAGCGCTCCAAACAACCAATAGCAACAAGGTAGCCTGTAGGGATGAAAATGCAGCAGTCCACCTAGTCTTGATGATCAAGGCAGCAGTTGGAAACACTTGAAAAGAGGCTGCGATAGTTAAAAGGGCTGGAATGATGGTGACAGCAGCTGGAATCAAATGCAAGTATGGACAGCCTTCGAATAATCATGGCAGCAGCTGGAGATGATGAGTGAGTGGGCAGGAAGAGGAGGAGCTGGCAGCCACATGATGATGACTAGGGATAACCTGCAAAACAAGGGATGAGACTCAGTGATGGGCAGCCTGTCTATTTGTAGATAAGCAGATCCTCCCAAATTAGGGTTTGGCTTATTGGCAGCCTGGGTATAAATACCCAAAAATAAAAAAGTAAACAGTGCAGGTCAGTCAGTAAAAAACTGGCCAACTGCAGCAACTTGTTGGACTGCTGCCACATGGCACTATCTGCTTGTTGCCCACTAACCAACTACTGCCCACCATGATCAACTAGCACTTGTCCAACCTACCCAAAACTACCTGCACTGCCCTAGCGACTGTAGATCTACATGTCCAACTTGCTCTTATATATGATGATACTGCCTAAACTGCCCTACTTGAGTTCACTGCCCATCCTTGAGGTGACCAAATCTCTAACAGGTGCATACACCAACCCCCCTTTTCTCTCTCTTTCTATGTGAGCTCCCCTACTAAAAGACCCTACTTCGCCATCACGGCACAATCTATGCAGGTGCCTGTTCTTCATACATTGGCCAAGAATGATCGTCTGGATGGTACCTACTACTCCCTTTGGTCTTGCAAAGTGGAGTGCATCCTAGATACCTTTGACTTACATGACTTCATCTCACCATCCCCCATCCGCCATCTCATGGAGGATCCCAACATTGGATAGATTATCATTCAAGAGGCCCTTTGGGATAGGCTCAACTTACAAGTCCGCTCCTTTCTATTATGAGCTACCATGATTCAGTCCTTGTACATGTCAGAAAAATCTACTCAGCAATGGGGGTCTAGACCAAGCTGTCTTCTTTGTGCCAGGTAAAGACCTTCGCACATCACATTACTCTCAAGAAGAAACTACGAGGGCTTTCTCTTGATGATCCCCCTCGGATCATATCAATAGAATGGAGGAACTATAGGATGAACTTGGATCCCGTGGCAAGAAGATATCATCTGAAGAGATGGCTATGACTCTATTGACACACCTTTTGTAACTCATGGTCTCAACTCTTCCCATAGGTCATTTTGCCCTTCTATAGATATCAGTAAGACTTTCATTTCATTTCATCTGTGTGTGTGTGTGTGTGTGTGTGTGTGTGTGTGTTTTATTTATTCATTCATTCATTCATTTTTATTTTTATTTTTATTTATTTATTTATTTATGTGTGTGCACATGCATGTGTTTGTGTGCCCACGTGTGTGCACGTGCGCACATGCATGTATAGACCATGAAGCATAAGCAAACATACCTTTTCATGGTAGACATAAATACCTGCAAAGAAGATTGCACCTAGAAGTTAATGTAGGTAACTTTCGATTGAAATAGCAAAGTTTGCATGACTCATGAATCCAAGCAAAGAAACAGACAATTCTACCAACTTTGCTTAGTCTTTGTTTTTCCCCTTTCGAACTCTTAAGAACAAAAGTGTCATGTTACAACTGTTATAAGGCAACAAAAAGTGATACTTAGACAACTTTGGAGTTATTATTGGCATTCGGACATGATACATACATCACAAAAAATTAATAATTTACACTTCACCATTCTATTGGAATGTTAGTTTATTCTTTGTAAGTCATTATTTTGTTGATAGATTAAATGATTTATCTTTTTCAACCCATTATCAAACTCCAACAGCACATAACAGAAAACAGAGCTAAGAGAAACAATCTAAAAAGATGAACAATATATTAAGATGAGAATGCGTCTACCTCCTTTTCAAAGATTAATATAATTCTAGAAATGTTGATACACGCTATCAAATTAAATGTGCAAGATCCATTCCAAATGCAAACAAGCATAACATCAATGGTAGTCACAAATTTGTCTACATCCCTTCCTAGTGCCTTACTTTCGTGGTTTACATTTACAAGTAGACCAATGGTGCTTTCAAAGGAAACTTATACACTATGCAAGGCATTGTCACACGGACAATAAGAGGCATTGTAGAACTCTTATGAACAAGAGACCAAATGTGCACAAGGGGGTGCCTCCTTACTGACATGCAAAAATGTTGGATTGACAAGACAAACCCATACAAATGTGGTAAAGCAGACCATTCAATCTCCCTACAGCCTTAATTTGTACAATAGTAGTGAATCTCCACCTTGTGCCACCTCCAATAATCCAACTTCCTCTCCCCCCTCCTGCAATAACCAATGTGCTCACCTCCCATGCTGCTCCCACATTCCCACACATCAAGATGGGTGCACACACCCCTAGCCAAAAGCAAGTCAAGTGAATGGGTGTCCACAACCTTGGGGGTGGACACACCATGTGAGCACACCCTAGGGTTAGGCCAATAAAGGGATCTTATAATGTGAATGTGCTCTAAATGCTAGGATAGTTAAGGAGTCCTATAAATAGGGGCTCATTTGAGACACCTTGTGTGATCACCACACTTGGACAACAAACCCTTAGCATCTCTTGACCATACATCCAAGTGAAGCAGTCCTTGAGGCCATCCTTATGTTTGTTCTTTGTGCTCGTAAGGCTTGTGTCATGTCGTGTATGCAGGATGGATCCAACAGAAACACTAACATTGGTGTAAGAGTGATTCCTTACTCTCTTACATGTTGGTCAATCTGAGTATTTGTTGGCATTATTTTAAGCCTATGTATTCAAACTCCCTCCTCTTCAATCTAGATCATCATCCACTTGCAGATTTCCAATGCAAGTCATGTTGGAGAGAGGGAGCCGTTGTCAATACCAACACAGCCCCACTGACTCATTGTTGTATGCAATTCTCTCATATTTGGTTTATGGGTTCCATTTCCCAAGCATATCTCTGAGTTCTCCCTCTGCAGCGTTCTTTTGTTCTCTCTTTTCTCTTGTGTTGTGCAGCCTATACAACACTGAGCAATCTTTAACGCTTCCATCATTGCACCCACTTCTAACATGGTATCAAGCGTCTGTGTTCGGGCTCTAGGTATTGTTTTCTATTGTGGGAAGTCTGCCCTCACACCTTAGCCTCCTACTATCTATTGCTGCCCAGGCAACCTGTCCCTACTCCAAATCCGCTTGATTTTCAGCCCTTGTTGCTCAATAGTAAAAAGAAGACTTTGCTGAATGACCATAAATGTAGACTATAGGTGTTTGATCGATTCATTTAGGAAGCGAATCTCCTATTCACTCACAAATTTTTAGGGGGCAATCAAATCTAGATATGAATTGCTCCCTTAAGAACTTTGCCATTGTATAGGCATCATTATTCTATTCACCATTGCCTAAGTCTATTTTTTAGATAGTCAATAGCAATTATGACGTATCACACTTATGTGTATTGAGCTACAAGACTTACATGTCCAATGAAGTCAATCCCCCATTTTTTGAAAGGTTAATGCGCTACAACTAGTGTCAACTCCATTTTATCTTTTCTATTTAGTACTTTTGTCCTTTGACACATGACAATCTTTCACAAATTGAGCCGCATCTTTAAATGTGCCACCACAACTAAGCTTGAAGCACTTTACATCCATTGTATCACTATTGAAGTGTCCTCCTACTATTCTTCTATGTGCTTCTTCGAGAATATCTAGAATATCATATTTATACACCCACCTTCTCAATAGTGCATCCTATTGTAGTCAATACAATATCTAGCAATGAGTTGGTAGGGTTGGACTTTGATAAGAAGACCAGTGAACCTAGCCTTCTGCATTGGACAGGATCAAAAACCATGTTTAAACATGTGTAGAATTTCATTGGCCTAGTATGGAGTTAGATCTACTCTAACTAGCTCGGTTTCTTATAGCATTTGAAATAAGTGGATATTTGGTAAATCATTCATTATGGCTTTGCATTCATAAGTCACGAAATGTGGCTTGTGTTTAGTCATCAACTGTATGAGTTTTTTTTGGCATTTTTTTATTGCTGATGACTGCATTTAATTCTTGGCATGTCCACATTTTGCCTTATAGCTTATGCATTTTCAGCATTTAATGCCTTTGCAAGCTCAACAACAGTGTTTCGGCCTCTTGACTGTGTTTGTTGACTATAATCACCTTGATTTTCTCGGATTTTGCAATCATTTTCTCATCATCTCTTCTTTACATTGCATATGAACTCCTGACTGTGCACTCTATGTCGTGTTTGGCTGTATTCTCTCTCTATTTCTCTTCTTTTCTTTATCTTCTAATCCAAACCTCTCCAAATGGCACCTCCCTAATGTTCTACTGATGATAAACTTCATGGCCCTAACTCTCACATGGAGTGCTGTCACAAAAGAATGGTTTGTGTAGAAGCAACTACGGTACGTGGTTTCTGGAGCTCTTAAGCATCCCCAACCTCCTCCTATTCCAAATGATTGGGACCTTGTCAACCATGAGGAAGTTGTGCTTACATGGGATTATGATGATGTCTATGAATATTCTACTCGTTTTCGATGTATCTCTAAAGAGGTTCTATCAACGGTCACCTCTTGTAGGATAGCTTCAACAGTATGGGAGAAGCTTCAAATGTTGTACAAGGCTTCCTCGACCATGCATGAAGTTACCTTCTATGGATAGCTTCATTAGATGAAGTTTAAGCCAAACGATACTATCCAATCTTTCCTACGTCGTCCAACAAAGGTACACAATGAACTTTGACACATGCAATCTGCACTTCTAGAGGCCCATCTAGTTGGGATTATGCTCTATAAGCTCCCTCCAGAGTTTAATGGAGTAGCCAGTGCTTGGGGCCCAGACATCATCAATGTCAATCAACTTCACACATATATTCTCATTGTTGCTTGAGCATAAGGTGTCTTTGAGATTACAAGGGAGGCTTCCATCTTGACATGGTGGCCATGATGAGGCATTTGCGACTTCAAAGAGGGGTGACAAGACCCTGGGACATTTGCCCAAGGACTGTAAGAAGCTAGCAGCTTTGTGAAAGAAGAAGAAGAATAAGAATAAGCCACATACAAACTCTTCCGACGAGTCCTCCCCATCCTCCTCCAACTCCAACTTGAATCCTTTGGCAAAGGTAAAGGCCACGGTGCAAAAGGGGTCATCTTCTTCAGAGAAGGGGAAGCGACTAGCTGCCCCTCCTTATGCTACTTTCTAGTGCATCTAATGCAGTCATCTCTCGAGACTTTGGAGTGCCAAGGAGAGACTATGAGAGGGTGGTGAGATGGAACAAATGAGCCTCATCTGTATAGAGGTCCACAAGATCCAAAGAGGAACTTTCCTTCTACATTTACTTTAGTCTCACAGATTTGAAATCCTGAAGCTAGGATTGATTTACAGATCCATGATGGACTATTTTATGACAGAGAGTGAGATTGGCCCCTAGTCCAGGCTCACATGACAGGACACTTTGGTGGTTTGATTGAGGGCAAGGAACCCATCTTTACCTACACTTAAAAGGGTTTGTTGATAGTCTAAACGCAAGGAACAACGTGAGAATGATAATACTTTGAATTTAACCAACTTAATCAATTATCACCGTAAAAATCAAAATACAAAGAGAGAGAGAGAGAGAGAGAGAGAGAGGGGGCAGGGGGGCCGGAGAGAGTAAATAACACGTTGAGGGCAAAAATGACCCCTCCTTTGCAAGAATTTATTAAAATAAACCACAAGCACTACGTGCCTAAACCATATACAAAGGTCTGATTTGCTATACTTTTCAAAATTAGGGTTTTGAAATCCTAGTTTCTATAGTCTCTTGGCAATAAGCTGATTTTCTTCTTTAGTGCTTGGATTAGATCAAGCTAAGTAGAAAATGAATCTTGGATGAGTGATAGATAGGAGAGTATGAAGTATGTGGCCGAAATTTCAATGTGAGAACTTATTGAAAATAAAGAGAAAGATCTTCAATATATAGGCATTGGGCGGCTTGGGTACTCGAAAGTGGAAAGTAGAGGCTACAAACGACAAGTGTTTGCTGAAAATAACAAGCGTAGGGACACTTGTCTCTTCATAATCACACACATCCTATTCTAGATACCACATGTCACTTTTTCTAACAAAAAGAAGCTTCTAGACCTTCTACTCTAAAAAACTCTCAAATGGTTAAGAATTTTAGCATAGCCACTAAAGACAAAATTGTTCCTTGTGAGATTCCAAGGCCTTCGACGCGAACAGAATTTCCATTTGAGCAACTAATTTCAAAAATAGTAACTTTATAATTTTAGCAGTCACCAAATTTAGGTTCTAGAGAGCTTAATTGTATAGTCTCACCAGTTCATGGTTTGTTTCTTTGATCATAAGCATTTGCTACCACTCATTATATGGGCTTCTAGTCGATGTGACTACTTGATTGGAAAAAGTCTTAGTCATTTAGGCTTTCTAGTCAATCTAATTGCCCAACTAAGCTTGTAATTTCTCTTAGGCATCCTGTTGATAAAACCTAAGTATAATTCTAGGGTGTTTTGGCCATTGCCCACCCTTGAATAGCAAGATAAACATTTAACCATACTTTGAAACAATCAAAAAATATAAATGCCCTTTCAAAGTAAATGAACATCAAATTAATTTGAATCATTGAGCCAATATAGCTTGGTAACAGTTGATATACAAATTAGTTACATTTCTCTCTCTTAAAATCCATCTTATAATCAAGACATTGCTTGAAGTATTTCTCATCCTACACCTTCTTTATAAGGTACAAGTATATCTAAATAGTTTTTAAAATGCTCTTTTGGCATTCATTTAGAATCGAAATGAGAGTAATTTTTAAATTTCAAAAAGAACTTTTTGAAAATGTTAATTTATCATTTTCTCATTATATAAAGACTATTTACTCTGGTTGAATTATCTCATCTTGTTCATCTACTTCAGGTGGATCCTCCATTATACATCCCAATGGTGAATGCTCTTCATAAGGCTTCCAAAGATGGATGACACTTTTGGGTCATGAAAATTTTGGCCATTTTACAATAGCCTTGACCTTTTTTGGATCCATCTGAATCCCATCTTTGAATACAATATAGCCAAGTAGTGCATTCCTTATGCTCTTCTTCATCTTTCGCATGAACCAAATATCATCAAATAAAGTACATGCAAATTGTTGAGCTAAAACACACTTTACAACTGATTAGCATTTTTAAATTGCCCCAAAATATACTTAATTAGTGTAAAAAACGCAAATTTGGCACATAGCTTGAGAGAGTTTCAATGGTTTCTCGGAATCCTAATTTTTTGGGACACGCTTCAACATCTATAAATAGATAGGTTGCCCACCATTCAGCCTCATCTTTTGAACAATTTTCTCACTCTACCATGCAAATTTCAGCCATCAACCACCTACCATCTATTATCCAACCATCGTCGACTGCAGCTCATCAATATCTAGCCCTAGGCGCTATTTTCAACCATCACCCTATTGTTTGGAGGTCTCCATTTGCTGCATCATCATAGCACCTAATTAGCCTACGTTTTCAACATCTAGTGCCAAAGGTCAAGTTGCTGCCATCTCTCCCACCAAGCGACTACTGCAGTACTTGTGTTTTTGCTATCCAGCAAGCCATCTACATCAGCAAATACCTCTCCCATTGTCGCCTCAATTTCCTTACACTCTAGTGGTCGATGCTTGGTATTTCCCACACTCCAACCGGTAGTCACTACACTTGGAATCCGCCGTCAGTGGTGGTCACTCTCCGACATTATATTGCTCTATCCTTGGGCATTCTGTACACTCTTACATTCATTTACAGCATTCATTCACTTCAAAGTTTCTTTTCTCTATATTTGAGTTTTCAGTTTTTGTGTTTTTTGTTTTGCATTTAGGGTTTGAGTTTTGCTTGTCTCTATCCGAGTCTTTGTGTTTTAGTCTTCGTCATACATGTTGTGTTTCCTCAACGCAAACCCTAGCATATCTTCACATGGTATCAAAGCCGATGCTCTTCTAAAGAGTATCCCCTACAGTGATTGTGGAGGCCAATCTTTATGTGGGACTCACGTGCAACTTAATTCTAGCTCATAATATCTCAAGCATCTTCTTCTTTGAATCCTATGATGCCCTATCAAGCTTCTCCATCATTGGAGGCTTTGAGAAGGCATTATGGTCTCAAGGAGAAGGTAGACTCACCTTTACCTTTACCATCTTCTTCTTCTCATTTTGGTCATCTTACAGTTAAAGAGTTTGAGAAATGCTTGCGTATTACGTACAATTCAGTTTACACTTCTCCAACAAGTGCTGACTACTACATCTGGACCGATTGGTGAGGCTGGCCATCTCTTTGACCTTGGAGGAATTATGACATTCGGCACATCTGGCAATCCATCTCCTTTATCTCCGCCAAGCCTTGTGTCAAGTTTCTCTAACCCTTTTGCCTTGTATGAACCAAAACCCTCTTTTGTTTCTCCTTTCGGTATGCGGGATCCAGATGGTTTTCAATATGTTAACTTTAATAAAGGAGGCTCTCGAAACAGATACCCTTCATCAGGTATATCTCAACCATTTGTTTCATTTGAGCAAGTAAACCACACTTCTCAACTCCCTCCCATTCCACCACTAACTTCTCCACATTCACATTCTCATTCCAAAATCTTGGATTACATTCCACTTCCACTCAAAGCACACTAGAGGTTGGATCTTCCATCTCCACTCCTAACACTTTCTCTTTCTCTATCCCGCCATCTACCTATCCTCCAATCACTCCACCTCTTGGTGCATCGTTAAGGGGAATGCCACCCTTTAACAATGTACCTTCCATATACCCCCACTTTACCACATCCCTCCATTCAGACACAATAGTGATGGAAATCCCTCTCACTACCACCGGATACTCACAAATCCTCCACATGACCTTTTAAACGCAAGGATATTCATCCTCTACTTATGGACTATTGTCCCACATCCCTTAGGTCACTCCTATGCAGAGATTTCCATCTTCTACTCCGGTGTCTCTATGTCTCCACAATGGACTCCACAGGCGATTACCATGCCCATACCCAATCTACCCTTACCCACATTTGGATATGCTATACACACTTCTCGTGTGCATGGTGGCCACTCGAGGATTCCTTTCCAAGTGTATGTTGGGGTAAAGGCGCCTCCGCCGTGCCGCCCCGTGTATTACTACACTGACAGTACCCGCCACTGCACACTGCAGGTGGCGGGCGCCCGTCACGTCACTTTATTCTTTACATTCATTTTAGTGACTAGTAAATAAAGGAAGGCCCAGTCACACATTGTGACTGTTGGAGTTCCCATTTCTTGTCTCTCTCTTTCTTGCTCTTACTCTCCCGCCATAGCTCGCGTGCAAGCTTCGATCCTTCTCACCTTTCAACTGGTATCAGAGCTTGGCTTCCTCTTGCTCGAGCTCGACTCGGTGCTTCTCTACCTTCACATCGACTCCCTTCACGCATTGGGTCTCCATCCTGGCAGCCATAGCCGATCTCCCAAGCTTCCGACACTCCCCGGCTTCCCGAGCTCCCTCCCGGCATTGTTGGGCTTCTTCAGGGCCTTGCCCTTGAGGTATTGCATCAGAGTTTCAAAGGTTTTACTTCAATTCTCAGTTTTAAACAGGTGGAAGAAGAGGGGCAGCCATCATTTGAAGCTTCAAAGCTCCATATCTCCCTTGCCCTTTGCTTTGGGCATTCATGGCTTTGTTGTATGCCCTCTTTGGGGCCTCTTTGAGCCTCCCATCCACACCAACATTGCCACATGGAGCAGCCACTTCCCAGGACAGCCTGCGCTGAATTT